>NC_138232.1:31573055-32277555 GCF_964197995.2 Scardinius erythrophthalmus | reverse complement strand
AATAACTTTAAAATGCCTTTTTTCCCTGTGATGGCAAAGTTGAATTTTCAGCAGCCAATACTCCAGTCTTCGGTGTTTAAATTGGAAAAACATACCTGGTGCCATTTGTGCAAAATTATATCAAGTTATGTCTTGCACGTTCTGCAACATTTTCAAAGCTAAAAGTGTTTTCGGTTTTATCTGAAACAGAGGAGCGTGATACGTGAATCTGGCACCGTTTTATTATGTTTGCTTTTCTACGTATCGTGGCAGTTCTGGAATTAAATGTCTGGTAAGAGGAGCTCATAGGCTAATGCTCTATAACGTTTGAAAATCGCGTAGGGAAATCTGTCACTCGGGTTCTGTTCTTAACCAGTATTCACGTATGAAAGCAGATATAATCAGTGTTTAACTTGTGGACTGCACTTTACTTTCTATTAGTTGAAACAATGATGATTTCTCTTTCTCTCACTGTCATTCTCATTCTCTCGCTCATTCCCATTGAGAGCTGTGGTTCTTTTCCTTTTAAGCTTTAGCTCAGGGGTTTTCAAAGTCTAAGACAGCGGGCCTCCCTTTTGACACAACTTACCCAATAGCAATCTCAGACTCTTAATTCCTCACTTTTATCATTGTTTGTTAACATGAAAAGTGCAGGCCTCGTTTACACTGTCAGTGAAATGTGACCCAATTCAGATTTTTTGCTCATATGTGACACAGATCGGATGTGCTATGTGTAAACAGAAAAAAAACGCATGCATTCGGATATTTCGAGATCGGTTTCAGGCCTCGAAACGTCGTGTCGTCGTAGGAGAGGAATGTGGACAAACGTTGACAACACATCAAAGGCTGGCTTGCTCATCCTAAAATTTCGGACCCACTCCTCCTCGTTAAATATGCTCCCACCAGTCCTGAGATCTCTCTCGCACACAATAACTGAAGCATATGCACAGGCTGCAATGATGGCAATTTTTACTCATCCTCCGCCTCAAAATCATGGTGATGTTTGGAGAACTTTGCATTTATCGCAGAGCTAGCATCAAGCATATTTTGCGTTCGTCCATCTGTGCATATCGGATATGTGACCCACATCTGTGCAATCGGATATGGGTCACAGTTGAAAGAACGTGTCAACGGACGATCAAAAAAATCGGATAAAGGTAACAAATCAGAAATGGGCATCAAGACCTGCAGTGTAAACGAGGCCTTATTTTCAGAATAATAACAATTTAACTTTTTTAATTTAAACAAATTATTAGGCTATAGTTTTTACCACTCTCCACGCCTCCCCTGGCATGCTCTGGCGCCCCCCCTGGGGAGGCGCGCCCCACACTCTGCTTTAGCTAATAACATGGACCAGAGATTCTGTGCGGGCTGCACCTGTGAAGCTCTGTGGTCTGTATTCGGGATCTTACATGATGCAGCAGTGATGAAACCCGCCAATCATGGGGCCTGTCGACACCCTGCCACTGGAGCGCAGCAATAAACATGGCTCTTTTCCACCTGAGCCTTTTATCTCAGATGAAAGTCTCTCCCCTGTGAGTCTTGCCAACCCTTCCAAGTGCAGCAAATGGGCTAGAGAACACCTGCTAAAGTCAGCATGTTTTTTACATCCCTCACTGTTCCTTCCATCTCGATTTCTTTTTATTTTCTTTCTGTCTGTCCACCCAACTTACTCCTGTTTCCGGGATCCTGTTTTCTCTCAGGCCTGAGCCTTCATTGAGAATGTTAAGTTGGCACTGGGCATCTACGTCATAGGTCTGTCATAACACAAATAAGAATAGTACATTCTTTTCAGTTCTTCTGTTGTGGTTTGTTGGTTGTTTTATGGGCTCCTTGTGAAACTGCTTCTGCGGTGTCAAAATATGCAAAACGTTTAAATGCTATTTGCCTTTGTTTCTATACTATACATAACTCTGCCGTTTAAATGATGTGTTTTGTAGGGTTTGTAGATGATTTTAGATTTTTATTTCATTTTAATTCATTGATAATGGTTAATATTGCATATTTAAATATGTATGCTAATTTCACCTATTTTTACATTTCAAAAATACTACAAAAAAGATTTTTTGGAACAAATTTAATTAAAAAAACGGGGTGAAATATTTTTTCCCCAAAAAAATAAAAATTCATGCCATAGAGGGTTAATGCATCCTTAAATTGATCAGTAATGACAGTAAAGACTACAACAAATTACAAAAGATTCAAATAAATGCGGTTCTTTTGAATGCTGTTTTTTTCTTCAAAGAATCCTGAAGAAATGCTTTTTCTCTCACATTTGCTTTTGTGAACACTATCGGATAGGTTTAGAGTTGGGTTTGGTGTGGGTTAACCCAGTGTGAACCTCAATTTGATTGTTTTTACATGATATAATTATGTCAGCTAGCAAATATGATATTACTAAATTATTTTAGTTATTAAAGGAATAGTTCACCCAAAAATGAAAATTCCGTCATCATTTACTCTCCCTCAAGTTGTTCCAAACCAGTATGACTTTCGTTCTTCTGCTTAACACAAAAGATGATATTTTGAAGAAAGTCGGTAACCAAACGATGATGGACCCCATTGACTTCCATAGTAGGAAAAAAAAAATACTATGGATGTCAATGGGGACCAGCAACTGTTTAATTACCAACCTTCTTTAAAATATCTTCTTTTGTGTTCAGCAGAAGAAAGGAAATCATACAGGTTTGGAACAACTTGAGGGAGAGTAAATGATGACAGAATTTTCATTTTTGGGTGAACTATCCCTTTAAAAATTGTTCACAAAAGTTTTCTAATAAACTGAAATTTTACCTCTGCAGTAAAGGTTTATGTTTTTTTTTTTTTTTATAAATAAGATTTATTAATATTTGTTAAAAGGAAACAAAGTGTGTGTGTGTGTGTGTGTGTGTGTGTGTGTGTGTGTGTGTGTGTTTCCTATTAACACATCAATAAAAATGTATTTAAAAATAACATTATAATTATACATATTACATTAATGATATATCAAAATATGATATAATAAATAATAAAATAAACATTAAATACAAATATTTTAAAAGTCCAATTATATTATTTAAAATAAAAAAATAATTTGTTAATAAATAAAGTTAGAATGTGTTACGTCTCAATAGGAAACAAATAATTATACACATTTAATTTATTAATAAAATGTAATATAATAAATACAATATATAATATTAAATATAAATATAAAAAGTAAAATTATGTCAATTAAATTACCTGGTTACAGACTGTGAATGCTAATCCAAGGAAGAAAAAAAATTATAATACCAACTATTTTATTTTATTTATTGCCAAGTCAGTTGTCAAGAGAAATCCTTGTAGGTGCACACCACCTGCTGGCTCAGTGAGGAAAGCCTTTGAGAAACCTCTTTTGTAATGTAATATGTGGCATGACCTGATTAACGCATAATCTACTGTTTACATTTTATAAAAAGGAGAATGAAACCACCCACAGTGTTCAGTGGCTGCGGATGAGAAACAGTGTTGATTTGCCATGGAAAAACAATCAAAACTTGACAGTGTATCTGTGTTTTTTTGCAGAAAAAGCTAATAAAGAGCTAATTCCATAGAAAACAGAAGAAATCCACTGCCCCATGGTCTGCTTTCATGCTGTAGTTCTGAACTATAATAGGCTTGTCATGAACATGAAACCACTAGAAGCTGTTTATTACAATAAAATCAATAGTAGTTCCAGACTGAGTTCAGAAGACTTACAGCATACACAAAGTCAATTGAAACCATGTCCACAGCAGCAACAAGAAAAAAATAAGCAGCCTGAGGGCAGATTTTACTTTCAGGCCTTGACGCTACAGTTCAGGAACTGAAACAAAATGGTGGTGAGAGACTCGTTCTATGTTAGCATTTTTGCAGGTCACTGCTAAAATGGAGATCAGAAAACTAGCAAAGCCAAAAGGGAATTGACACGGCAGTGGAATATAAAAGACATTTAAAAAAAAAAAAAACGCAAAAAAAAAAAGAAAGCGTACCCTCAGTTGCAGCTTCCCTCCTACGCATCGACATACAAGCTCACACACTCTCCGCATTGCATTAAATATGAATCGCAGCCCTGCAACACAGCAGAAACGCTTGGCTTTTCAGTGTCAGCTCACGCAAACCCGTTAAAAAACTTTAAACGGAGGTTGTTTAGACATTAAAAGACAGTTGTGAAGCCACCAACAGAGCTGTGCTGGAGCTGATGTGGGGATGCTGGGATAGAGGGGTTTGAACAGTGAATAAGGTGCGTTTGAGCAGCTCTCACTCTCTCTTTGATGCAGAGAGAGATTGAAAGAGCGAAGCACCGCGCTGCCTTTCATCCCCCCCATGAGGCTGTGGAAAATGGGTCAGTTAGCAGAGAGTACAGACCCCTGCTGGAATACACACACGCACACATACACACTCACTGGCATATGGGCATGCATGTAGGTACACAATTCACACAATTTAAAAAAAAAATACAAAAGGGATCAAGATTCGTGCAATGCCTCGTAAGCTATAAATAATCAAAGAACAGATCAGAACATGGTACTAAACTAAAGGAAATGCAGATAATACTATACATTACATATACTCTATGAACATCAGATAATTCTAAGAATTACAGATAATATTAAAAACAGGAAAATCAGATAACACCAAGCAAAGGAATAGAAGCTCATAACAGAAAGAGGCAGCATAATGCTATACATATGAACATCAGATTATACTAGAAGAACAGCAGAAAATACTAACATTCCCTCAACGTTACAGAAACTTAGTTTCGTAATTATTGCTCAACAATTTGGAGGTTCCGTTCGCACCGTCAGTCCAAATCTGATTATTTGTGTAGGCGATTGGAATCTGATCTGAATGACTGAGTCTCACAATGTGTCTCGCAAATGCGCAGATCTGATTTGTGTATCCTGTGGTGCTCTGAAAAATCTTAATTGGTTTTTAATGGCGTCACAATGACGTTGTGTTGGTATACCTACTACGGCAAAACACAACAGCAACAACATGGATGGTTTTAAATGTTTTCTTACAACATGACAATGTTATTCCCTGGTGCTGGCTCTGCCGGTCTCAGAATTCAAAGAGCTGTGTAGACCAGGCCGACTAGTAGTATTTTTACTCGACCTGCACTTTTTTTTTACACACAACAACACAACCTTGTTTCTGCATTTATTTTCCTACAACATTGTCTGACATGTTTGGGCTGTGACACACCAAGCCAGCGGTGAGCCTCTGTCGTGCTAGTTTCTGCGGTGTGTTCCACGCGTCGGCGGCGGGTTCTCCCAATAAAGCATGTTGAATCAGCGTCGGGGCCGTCAGTGAGAGAGATCACTTTTGATTGGCTGTTCAGTTTAGCGAACGAGTCAGTTCATGAGAATAAAAGTGACGAAATTGAGCAAAGAAGTCAAGACGGCACAGACAGAAGGCTGTTCTAATTTTACGTCATCTTACTTTAGCATTCTAATACACTAATATTGTCAAAACAACATGAGCCACATGGAATGAAGAAAGTGATGAACATGAGTTATAGTGAAAATGGTAAGCAAGCGCTGATTTGTTTATGGTTTGTATATCTGCACTATTTTCAGTTTCCTTTTTGAAAGATAAATTTAGACTATTGATACCTGCTGATATAAACAGTAATTTACTTACATGCAGGCATAGAACACAGATGCTAGTTGGCAGTCTGCTGTAGTCTTTGCGGTGTGTTCAAGCGCAGATTTTTGGCCCAGACGCAGCTGACGTGAGGCGACAACAGTCTGCTGTGTTACAGCCTTTTATGTTGTACGCATCTTAAAAAAAAGTGACTTAGAAAGTCGAATTCAAAGCAGAGCTGATCAGACTGAAACGGATTTCCAGAAATGTGATTTTAATAGGACTGCAAACCACATATGAACATAGCTTGAAACGAATTTGTGAAAATTCTATTATTTGTGATTTTTTTTTTTGACATTCACACTTGCTAAATATAATCGGATTCCAATCGGATATGCACAAAAATCTGATTAAGATTGACTGGCTAAAATCTGTAAGGAAATAACATTTAATAAGACAATTTCTTACATTGTGTCGTAAGCAGTCATAAAACAAGATTTCAGCTTTAGAAATTTGTTTGTCCACACTGAATAATGTATAGTGTGATAATCAATCATAAATCACAACAAATGAGAAAATAATAATAATAACAACTTTATAAACTTTAAATCACTAGCTTCCGGTAATGTCCGTCCGTCTGAGAGAGTTGAGTTCTGGCGTATGACGTCGACATTGCGTAAGCTTAGGTGAGAGTAGACGCCTCTCGCGGTTCAAACAAATAGGGTCGGGCAACAAACTTAAGCTTCTCTGACATTTCTCTTTAAAAATTCTCATTTTAGACTTCTTATTCGTGACTGCCGTTTTATTTTGCTCCATCCTCTGTGCATCTGCGTTCGTCAATACGTCCTGTGACGGGTCTGTGGTCACTCTTCCACCGGAACTAGACTCGCGTATAGGGAAGCCAGTGATTCTAGTTTATAAAGTTGTAAATATGGAAATTTTTCAAACAAAAACGCTTTTATTAACCTCCTGGAGCCGTATGGATTACTTTAATGATGGATGGATGCACTTTTTTTGGGCTTCAGAATCTCAGTTACTATTCACTCCTATAAAGCTTGGAAGAGCCAAGATAGCCTATTATTTAGTATAACTCCGATTGTGTTCAGCTGAAAGAAAAAAAACTCATATACATCTAGGATGGATTGATGGCGAGTAAATTATGGGATAATTTTCATTTTTGGGTGAACTAATTAACCCTTTAAGGTCACCCTGCAGCCTCCCTCTTTCTCTTTCTGAGAATCATAGCTCAAAAAGAGAATATATTTGATTGATTTAAATAAATAAAACATCTCTTACCTGTGAGGATCACGACAAGGAAGCCAAGATTACATAAAAGAGAAAGAAAAACATTCATTAGTGTACGATATTTATACTGTACACAAAACATTTATAAAACAACTTTTAAGACACAATTTTCTTGCTAGGCAAGGCTATAAGTAAAACTAGGTCTTAACATAGTGATCAAAAGTAGCTATGTTTCCATCACCTATTTTTATGCACATTTTGGGATATTGCATAAAAAACACTGGATGGAAACACCAAGATACACAAATTCTAAAAATGTACGTGCTCAACTGAGTATAACTAAGAAAACATGCGCATAAACTACGATGGAAACACGTTTATCGAATAAATTCCTCGATGCGGCATAAGGACATGTGACGGCATAACAGGACCAACCAGAGAGGACCGATCTCGTTGCCACTGAAATGCTGTGTTGGTCATTCTAAAAAATGCCTAAAACAAAGTCAGATTTTGGTATAATTCCCTCCCAGAACTGTCTTCTGGGAGAATAGTGGCTTCTCAAACTGCATCAATTTCCATTTTTCTTAGTTTATCAGCAAGTAACGATTTTGTTTTGAGGTCAGCTCAAGGGCTTCAGACTAGCATTTGAACCATGTTGTTACATTGATGCATTAATTATTCATGAGCCATGTAGTTTCAATGTGGCATTTAGCACACACATTACATATTCATGAGCAGGTGGAGGAAGGGCTTGAGAACAGAGACCAAGTTCACAAACACACTTCTGCCCGTGAATAAAAGAGCATATCACAGTGCATGATCTGATCCTGCTCTGCTTATCCAACAAAGTTGAATCAGACTGTAAATGTGTGCGTTTCTCTCTAATATTGGTAATCTTATCAGAACTGCACAGCCGCAATGCCAACCAAAAAGTGGGGCAGGAACAGAATGCCATTTCCTGTCAGAGTGGCAGTACAGGCAGCAGCTGAGCAAAGACCCCCCTGGGCATCCCTGCAGTGCTCCTGCCTTCATCCAGCCTTAATCACCCTTCACAGATCACACCATATGCTCATTCTGCCTTTCAAAGCCACCTTCCAAGAACAACCTGCCTAAAAAAACATCCTGAACTCACTCATGGTTCACGTTCACCCTCAGCTGCACAATGCCAAAATACTGACTCAGCTCTCACACTCTAGAAATGTAATCTTGTGCAAGTTCACACATAAGAAGATATGGTATAAGGAATGTAATCGGCTTAATAATTAAAGGGCTGCACAATTAATCAAAATATAATTGGAATTGCTGTATGACCTTGTGCAATTATTAAGTCCAGTTGACACCAAGACAAATATCAAAGTCACGCTTTTGGTCACATGCTCAGAGCAGCTGCTGCTATATTTAACAGTAGTGTTGTAGTCAAGACCAACAAATTTTGACACAATTCCCCTTTTAATTTCTGACCCGGCACAAAAGAAACCAAATTAGAAATAAGTTATTGTATTAGAAGCAGGAAGCTTTATATCCAATCACTGGTAATGATGTTAACAAATAAATCAGACAATGCACTGGCAATTTATTGATATCCCCGCAGTTGTGGTCTTGAAATAAAATCCCAAAATCCTGAGTCCTCTTAGGGGCCATTTAACATTTAACTAAACTAAACTAAAACTAAACTCAACTAAAAACAGAAAAAATATATATGTATATATGTTTTGGCCATTCATTTACATGACAACAGCGTTATGGGGTCCTGAAAACAGGTTTCAAAGTGCAAGTTTTTTTTAAACGATACCATTATCGCCTCGCTTATAACCTTACTGTATATACAGTGACGTCATGCACATGCGTACACGTATTACGTGTTCAGTCTATAGGTGCGTAGTGTTTCTTTACAAAGTGACATCGCCAACTACTGACCTGGCAGCATAATACAACGTTTTTAGTCATTTTCGCAGATCCGAGTGAACGGAGATCGCATTGACAAAAAAAAACTTTTCCATTTTTTAGTACATCATACTCATGTTATGTACCCTTAGTCTGTGACCAAGACCTTCGAAAAAAGACCAGTTTCGAGTACAACACCACAAACAAACAGACTATTTTGCTAAGCGACAATGAATAGCAGAGAAAGAAACCGAAACTGGCTCTAGTCTCTGTAATCTTGCATTTGGTAAACACCACAGATATAAAAATTTGTAACGACTGTTTGAAAACATTTAAATACTGTTTGACTTCCTTTTTTCTCCGTGACAAGCTGGTGTCAAAAAAAAAAAAAAAGTTACATAGAGCCTTGTCTCCAGGAGTAACCAGGATATTTCTGCTTTTCGAAAAGCAGAAATACTCGGTTCCTCCAGGAGACAAAGCAATATAACTTTTTAGTTTGTCAGAAATTGAATTTGCATGTTCATTTAGCCCACCTGACTTACGTATTGCACATTTACGCATTGGTCTGAATAGACAAATCACATGCAAAAATCAGACAAAATTTTCATGTCAAACATTCGTGTCCGTGTGAACTGGCCTTTAAACTCAAGAGGTTGATATCGGAATAAATATATAGTCCTTACAGAATTACTATTCCATGTATTGTGATGCTTATAATATCCAGTTTGTTGTTTTTTAACACGTCTCAGAGCAATGTGCCACAGTGTTACAAATGGTATAACATTGTAAATGGAAAGCTATCGGGTCCACTTAATTTTACAATTGCATAATTACTAAAACATTTAATATACAAAAGAAAAATTTTAAAAAAGAAAAATGTAAAAAAAACTTATTGATAGTTACTGATTTTAAACAGAAAAGGATATAACAGCGTGTAGCCAGATTTGGAATAATGGTTATAATAATTTACAAACATGTCACACACTGAAATGAAATGCCTTTCAATGATTTTGTCAAAAAAGCCTAGAGGTTTTTAGAATGACACCTTAAAAAACTTTCAATGTACTTACAGTGTACTTACCCACAAAAGTAGTGTACATGTACATGGGTTAAGTTAAGGTTTAGCGGCAGGTTCAGGGTTAGTACCTAGTTATTACCCAGTTAGTGTCCTTACTACAATAAGTACTTAGTATGTTAATGCGAAACATAAAATGTATTGTTTAAAATAACATTGTAAAATAAAGTGCAACCGTTATTATTATTGTTGTTGTTATTATCATTGTATGAGAAAATTAGCAAATGTATAAGCAAAACAACTTTTCAAAAAGCATCCATGGCAAGTTTGTAGTTTTTACATCTGATTCAACATAGCTGATGTCTGCGTAGTAGCAATATAAGATAAAAAAAATGCTTATCCTATTGCAGTTCAAATTCCATATTTGTCGAAATTAAGGTTGTTGGTTTTTTAGTTTTTCGCCAAATGATGCATATTATAAATCTGTTTGTTTGCCATAAACAACAATGTTAAAATGGCTTGGTATACCAAATTCTAGTCTAATTCAAATGGTTTTGCTTGAAAAAAAAAAAAGCTTTAAAAACACTCTAACTGTGGGTAAAGTGCTACAGATGCCACCCTGGCCTGGTGACAGAGAGGACGCAGGGCTGATGAGGTGAAGCAGGAAGTAGGATTAAGCCTCTTGACGTGATCACAATTTAAAGAGGATTTGGCCAGCTGTACAGCGCACAGCTGATCTGACATTGAGCATTAGATTTAGACCAGATAACCTAAGCTACAGCCCAGATCCCGGACAAGAAACCTTCATCAGGATCTGAAGTGGAAGTGCTTCCTTCTAGGAATGGAACTGAAAAGTAATATGCATTTAGCAGACATTTCTAAACTGAAATCACTCCAATTATATTGAACAATAGTAGGCTAAATATGAATTGAATTAGAACATCCATGTCAGTAATGGCAGGGTAAATCTGTGAAACCGGACACTCTGAACAAACAAAGCCCCACAGTCCAGCCTGCTGCAGGTCACTCAATATGCTGATGCCATCTAGCTGTCGCTACACAACACAGCTCCGTCACAGATGTTAAGGACAAAAGCCAAGCTTCAATTCATCTCCTTTAAATCCATCTGCACACCAGTTGCCAGACTTCCTTCTGTCAACAGATAGATGGCAAGCATTACCAATCTAACAATAATGTTTCAAATTCAGGATTGCATATAAACATGGGGGGGGGAATGGCTGTCTGAGTGAGTTTGGAGCCTATAATTACACTGCGTCCTGCGGCATTGCTGCTTATTCCATCTAAAAACACCAACGTTACTGAGAAAACAACTTGCTCCATTCCATTTTTTGAAGACAAAACAGTTTTGACTAAATCTCTTTGGTATTTGTTGCTGAATCAAAAAAGCTTTACAGAACATTGCATAGCAATTAACAGTAGATTTCTATAAATAGCATGATTTTCTGTAAACGCTGTTCATAAAGTGCTCAAATTAATTGGACTGGAATGAAGTGACATTGCAAAATGGGAAATGCAGGATTAAATAAAGGGATTCAAAACTGTAAATAGTAATAACTTGTCCTTTGTCCTTGTCCAATATGTAAACTTGTCCTTACATATTAAATGTACACATCTTGCTCATTTTTTAAATATCTGAAATTTGAAACATTTGAAATATCTGTAAAAATTAAGTTAAAAAGTGTTATAATTCATAAATATAACATTTTTGGGAGGTTGCACCTAATGACACCTAATTGACCCACTATCTAGACTATCTACCCACAACTACTAGAATGATTTGTATCAATACAAAATTGTACCATTAATTGATCTTGTTGCAAAGTAGCTATTTTTACTGATAGATGTTTATTTGGGATTGTTTTTATGTTTTTATTTGGGATACTTTAATCCCTAATAATTATTTAAAGAGTTGGAAGAACAAAATATTGCTTATATCCTCTCTGTGTACCTTGTGTCAGTATTATCCATCCACCTTATTTTAAACACGAAATGAATGTGCACAACTTCCGATTCATTAGCCATTGATGAACCCTTGGTGAACATTTGAAAAAGAATGTGTGAGAAAATGGTGGGACCGCGTTGCTAAGGTAGGACTGGTGAGTAACATTTGAAATGCAGGGTTTAGCGAAGGGTCAGTTGGCTAATGGTTTGAATTAGGTGTATTATATTACAGAGACATCGAAAATTTGTTAAACACTGGTCTACATTTTTTTTTGAGGGAGTAGAAAATCCAATTCTTCTTGTACAAAAGTCAACAGTGTTGGCTATGCAAATCGCAGTTGAATTATTCACATGTTCTAGATAAGAGAGAGCACAAAAAACATGGAGGCTGCGAGAGGCGGCGAGAGGAAGTGCTTGGTGTTCAGAAAAACAGGACATTAAGTTGGCTGAACTCCATCAGATTCCTTTAGAACACAGGAAGCCTTTCAAGATGTCAGCGATGCAAGCTGGCAGAGGGTTTTTCCTCAAAATATATCTATAAATCACATGAAATGAAACATCATAGAACAAAAAACATATTTTTAAACAGACCGCTCACCCCATCTCATGCACACCTGGACAAGGTGCTGTTCATATTTAAGCGTATCAGAAATTAGCGGTCTTGTAGCTTGTTTTCATAATTGTTTTTAACATCTTAAAAATTACTACACTCATAGCATAAGACACAATGTGTGTACAGACCAACAGTTGTGTAATGTTGACTAAAAAGATTACTAAGAATCTGGGGCCGGTTGCACCAACTTAAAGGTGGTATCAGTGATTTCAGGCCCAAAAATATTTTTATCACATTCATCTAATCTTTCCTAACGATCCGCTACCTGTCCGCCCCATAAGCATGCCGTCAAAAAAACGTGTGTCTGTAGGCAGCCTAGGCTCTGAGATCTGCACACAAAAACAAATGGTTTAGCCAAACACTCAAAACCAAAACAAATAGTGTTCCAACCAATCACCGACAGGGGGAGGGTGTTGTGAGGTTTTGTGATCATGCACGGCTGCACGCAAAGTCAGAGCGGAAGAAAAAGCTGGCTCAAAACCTCACAACACCCTTCCCCTGTCGGTGATTGGTTGGAACACTATTTGTTTTGGTTTTGAGTGTTTGGCTAAACCATTTGTTTTTGTGTGCAGATCTCAGAGCCTAGGCTGCCTACAGGGACGCGTTTTTTTGACGGCATGCTTATGGGGCGGGCAGCTAGCGGATCGTTAGGAAAGATTAGCTGAATGTGATCATTTCTTTTTGGGCCTGAAATCACTGATACCACCTTTAACCTAGTTGTTGCATAAATGAGCACTCTGCAAACTTACGCATATCTAATTATTTGACTTATTTACACATAACAGTGAAACCATTGTGAATACCGGACTCCTCAGTACAAAACTGATAAAAGATGAGACTAAATAGTGTGTGTATCACCCTGTGTAACTCCTTATGCATGTCAGACATGTCAAGTCAAAACAAAACAATTTCATTAAAAATACATGTACATTTTAAATCTCATATTTTGTTCATTCGTTTATCCAATACCATTTAAAAATGTTTTTGGAAGAAGCATCTGATACTCACCAAGGTTGAATATAAAAAAATTGTGAAATATAATTACAAATATTTTGTAAAATGTAATTTATTCCTGTGGTGAAATTTCAGAAGCCATTACTCCAGTATTCAGTGTCACATAATTCTTCAGAAATCATTGTAATATGCTGATTTGGTGCTCAATAAACCATTCTTATTATTCTCAATGTTGAAAAGAGTTGTGCTGCTTAATATTTTTGTGGAAACCATACTTTTTCGGAATTATTTTATGAATAGACACTTTTAGTAATGATGTAAAAGTCTTTACTGTCACAATTTTAGGTTTCTTAATATTTACTTATTTTATTTCATGATTGCTTATATAACTTATGTTTACACATTTGCAGGATCATTTGCAAGGCTTCTTTTTGGATCAGTATAAGATAATTCATACGTGACTACACTTTACTTTACACTTTACTTACTTGGAGATAGTAACTAACTAACTAACTAACTAACAAACAGTCACTAAGACGCTAATCTGCACTTTATTTAGCAACTTAAAGACCTTATAGACGGCCTTGTGTCCATGCGTGTTCCATTTTATGAAAGCAGAGATTTATGTCATAAAGAGTTTAAAAGAAAATGTCCTGGACTCATCTCAAAGAGCTGCTTATCTCAAAGTCCTTTCCACATTCTTTTGGGAAAAAACAGCAAACAAAACAATGACATCTACTGTGTTAAGACCCCTCCACATCAGCCGTCACGGAAGCCCAACACCCACAAAGAGTAAAGGCTTTATTGAAGTGACTTTCACTCTCATTAAGCAGCTGTCAGTCTTGTGTCTGGCCCTCCCATTAAACAAAGCCCCTCACACACACTCAAGACCCAGACGTTCTGAATGTTAACAGAATTCCACCACTATCACCTACATAAACACACCCAACGAATGCAGAACGGGACGCCGACAGTACCTGACACAGGCAACGGTGTGCTTGCTAAAGGAGACCGATGCAGGAAGAATAAGGGTGAGTAATGGAAAGCACGGTTGGAGAGAATGAGAGGGCAAGGAAGGATAAAAAAAAAAGTGTTATATATTCTATTTGTCAAAGAGAGAGAAAGAATGTAATAAAGAAGGAGCTGTCAGTGAGAGGAAGAACAGCATCCTATGTAAACACATACATTCTCCTGCCTTCGAGACATCATTAGGGAGCTAGGAGGCAATATTATCATTGATTGTGTGTATGTGTGTGTGTGTGTGTGTGTGTGTGTGTGTGTGTGTGTGTGTGTGTGTGTGTGTGTGTGTGTGTGTGTGTGTGTGTGTGTGTGTGTGTGTGTGTGTGTGTGTGTGTGTGTGTCTTTACAGGGTAAGTTCACACAAAAAAAGAAAATACAAATACACACAAATACACACAAATGAAGTTATTTTGAATGAAACTTTACAGATTTTATGTCTCTCCGTTGACAGCCTACGCAACTACTCTTTACTACCTTTCTGGGGCTTGAAAGTGGCAGTTGCGTAGGCGGTCAATGGAAGGACATTAAGGTCTAAAATTTCACTGAAAATAACTTCCATTTGTTTTCCAAATATGAACGGAAGTCTTATGGGTTTGTAATGACATGAGGGTGAACTAACCCTTTAAACTGAAGATTATGGTAAGCAACGTTAAATTTCAGACACATGCTTGAGGTGTCTGGCCAATCGCAACACACTGGGTTAGCTGGCCAATCAGAGCACTCTGGGCTTTCTGGAAGGAGGGTCTGTGTAGAACCTGGAAACTCAATCAGTGCGAAACTCAATCAGAATAGAGGTGCTGAAATAATTGTAGAAAATGTGAAAAAAAAAAAAAAATTCCTCTCTTAGATTTTTTTTTTTTTTTTTTAATCACCACAATTAATTTAGTGATTCCAGAAGTTTCAAAAACTGTATGTCCTTGTGGTGTTTTTAATGTGCTTTAAGACAAACCATGTACAAATTGCTGAGTATTTTCTCTTTAAAACTGCAGTGAAAAAAGACAGTCTCAAAAACACGTTTTGAAATCATTGGTGTTTCTGAACGTCACAAACTACCTTGTAACCAATCACGTTAATGTGCCGGCGGGCTTTAGCATATCATTAACTGCGAAGCAGTTTCTCAAGAGAAGCCAGGTTATCCCGGTATGATTTTTCTTTTAATATGAAAAGTCGGGTAGATTTAACTATATAGCAATATGAATTATGTATATGATGTATATTACGATATTATTATGAACTAAATGACTTTCTCGACTGACATTCTAAGTTGTTTAAAGCATTTCTAGGATGTTGATTTTTAGAAGGCAGCTGTATGACTGAGATGGCGAACGGGAACATGGTTTGTGTAATATTAGCAACACATTATTAGCGATTTGATAAAGATAGTCTAGCAAAAGGCTAATCATACCAATTACCGTTGTGTGTCCAACGTTGTAGAGAGCGATACATAAAACGCATTCCCATTCTGATACATCGACTTGTAGACGATCCTGAATGAGTGAGTGGAGGCAGGGCTCATTTGCATATTCATGAATCCATGTGTACTACATGAAGCAAGGGTGCAGTAGAGTAACATTCAAGCTATTTTAAGGCATGATATAATATAGTTTAATAGTTTAAATGTCATTTTGAAGAGATTAGTTTTAAGGGATTTATTGGCTACAGGGGGACTTTAAATAATACTTATTGAGGGGAAAATATAATTTTCTTCTATGTTTTATGGAAGTTAGTAATATAATATTATTAATATAATCAAATAACAATTCCCCTAGGCACCCAAGTTGTGAACCACACAGCTTTTCATGTTAATTGTATGTTAGATTACAGACCTCACACCAAAAAACATGAGATTTATTTCATTGTACCATATTAATATATGTATTACAGAAATCTCTAAAAAAAAAAAAAAAAAAAAAACTCTTTTGAAGATCAGTATCTTCAACATGATTATTTAAAAGAACACTAAGTGATTCATAAACAATTTAAACTGTTATAAAACATTAATGCTAGGGACCAAACAACCTAACATACACACACACACAAATTTTTTCAGTGCACCAACAAATTTAGGCTAATAACTGTAAATTGGCCGTGCCCCACGCTCCACAGTAGAACCCCTGGTGCAGCGGTGTATCAACATGGGAGATGTGGCGCCGTCTTTTAGCATGCACAATTAATGGGAGACGGGAGCTTGCAGCCAAACTGAGACCCACTGATTCACTCAGCATGTGTAAACAGGCCAAACAACCACGTATCACAGAAAAAGAAAGGGTCAGATTCCACATCAAAACAACCACATGCACTTTGTGTTTTATAAAACAGTATTGTGAACACAAGAAGCCTTAATGTATGCAAACTTGCAAACTCAAGGGACGAAGAGCAGAGGCTGATTGTATGGCAAGACAAATAAACGGAATACAGCGAAGTGTATATCTATAGGTTTTCATACTTGTGCATGAATCTATACTCCTGAGTGCAAACACAGCTCACTGCCGCCGCATAGTGGTGTGAATTTGCTACTACACATCAGAACAGAGGCTGCTTTTGTGCTGCATATTTTGAAGGCCACATATCTAATTTGTATTCATACTAACAGTGTGTCCTTACAAGTCTATAAATAAACCCATGAAGACACACACAGGAATGAGACGGTTTTGATTTCATATTATGAGGCATTTGGAGGAAAAATGGGAAGCAAGCAGTAATAGACTTATTGCAGTAAGGGATCTTACTCTTTGAACACTGTGTCTGTACCTAACATACAGTATGAAACTGCTGAAATATTATTGTGAAACTTTTTAGCTTTTCGCGTCACCAAAAAAAATGTATTTTGCATTTGACGTACAACAGTGGCCCAAACCTACTGTAGCGTGTGCATTGGGGTATGGGGTATTCTTAGTAATTATCAGAATAATGAAAATTGCATGTGAACGGGAGTGAAGAGGTTTGCTCGTGTCATGTAAACATCTTACTGCAATTAAGCCCTTACTCTGAATTTTGGAGAGAGAGAAAAAACTGACATAAACTGAAATTTCACAGACATTGACAAACAGAAATGAAATAATGACTCCCTGAACAAAGGGGGGTTCACTATAAAAGTAGCAGTCAGTCTCTGCCTCCCTATCAGTCCTCAAGCCTCTACAGCAGGTCTATGGCATGTTCACACAAGTGATCAGGGACCCTGGACTTTTCTTCTGGTGTTTTTCAAAATTAGTAGAAAAGGCTCTTTAGTGTCCTAAGTGCTCCACAGGTGCATGTGCAGTAATTGTTTATGGTTCACTGAACAGCCATGAAAAACACTATTTAAACCCTTTCCAACAATTATCTTTAAAATAGAGAATCCTGAAATCTTTTTTGCTGATATATACAGTATATACAGTTTCTTTTTTGGGTTAATTACACTTAAGTAGAGCTGGGCATTGAAACAAATATCACAATTTGATTCCGATTCATAATCTTGCGATTAGATTTGATTCCGATTCCATTCGATTTCGATTATTTTGTATATATACCAGGTGCCACATGGCAAATTTTCTACTAATGCCGTAAACTATACAGGAAGTCAGTTGGTGCTACATTACTATAATATTGAAGTTTTTATAATAATAAAGTTAATACTAACTTTATAATAACATAATTATGTTTCTACTCCAATGAAATATAAACATTTCAATGTTGACTGTCATAACTTCATGACATAGCCTATTTTTTCAAACATCAAATATTGAAGAACAGTAAAAATTATAATGAATATGTAATATGGTGCATACATTTAGCAAAATGCTCCTCTCTAGAGTAAACCTTTATAATTTCTTGGTTTATAGTTACTGAATGCTTTTCTGAGGTAAATGTAACATTATGTGACATTGTTTACAAGCTGTTTTATTGACATCTTTCCACTGATTGAGTGATTACATGTGACATAATAAGAATTTTGGAAAGTTGTACTGTATCTTATAACATACCTTCTGATGTTCATTCAAGTTCATATTGCACTGTAACTAGTAGTAAAGCGGAAGAGATGATCTGTTCACGTGCGCTTCGTGCGTATTTTGTTACAAAATTGACAGAATTTTTAATCTGAGACTGTTTTATATTAAAAAAAAAGTAACACAAACTTACTGCAATTTATTGGATAGGAGAAACACTACAATGTTCCGTTCATTCATCAACTGAAAATAGCATTGACTAAAAGATCAATTTTTGGGATGCAAGAATCGATATTGGTTCATAAAAATAAGAATCAATTAATATTGAGAAATCAATGTTTTTACCCAGCCCTACTTTTAAGCATATAGAAAAAAAAATTGTTTTTGTTTTTGTTTGTCTACATTTTTAGCCAAACAAAAACATCATAACGACACACATAACGGCTTCACAGTGCACAAATAGCATGAGGTTGCAAGAGGCCGTCTTTACTCTCATTTCTATTCTAAGTGATGGACGGCATGATGGACAGACACAGGCATGCATGAAAACAAGCGTGCACAGGCCAGAAAAATTCAAAATGACACAGGTCAGACAGTCAAAGAGTCAGGCAGGCAAGGCATAGAGAGCTCCAGGCTGCCTGAAGGTGATAGACACTGACATAAATGCTTCACACAGACTGCAGACTCACAAGAAAGGAAGGTTGATGCCACTGTGGTCAAGTCAATGAGTATGAGAGAGCATGTGAATGTGTGTGAATGAGTATAAGTGGGCTTTCACACTGGGTACATTTGCTGCAATCAAATCTGAGAACAATTGTTCCCGGTGCCCCCCGCAGCGTTGGTCTGGTTTCACACTAAACTTGATTCTATCGAACCCTGGCTCGTTTGCATTCATCTTACTCAGGGGTGTGAAGTAGCGAATTGCAAATACTCAAGTTACTTAATTATTAAGTAGTTTAAAAATTGCGTACATTTTAAGTAATGTATATCTGTATTTTTACGCCGCTATTTTCCCTCCATTTGTCGTCGTTAAATACTTGTTTTTATTTTTATCCATCAATGTGATTGGATAGAGAGAGAGAGTAGTTAGTCTCGTGACTAAGCCAAATCAAATCGCGCATAGAAAACTTTAACCACAGCAGTAGATGGAGCCATCATGGCAGCTGTGGAAGCACAACCTTTAAGCATCAATTTAACTGAGATATCAGCATCTTCCTCTAATTTGAATAAAACATGTTAAGGTAAATTTCCATGTTAAGGCAAATTTCTTAAGTCACAGGACTCCTGAATGTTTTAAAAGTGTTTGAGTCAACATGAAACAGGGTTCACTGACATTTCATGCGTTAAAAAAAACAGATGTTTATTACTATTGTTATATAGCTTCATATAAATATCATATATTGCTTCATATAAATAAATAAATAAAAGAAAAAAAATGCTTGCTGGTAAAATCCATGTCTATATCATTTTTACTGCATTTTATTTCTGGCATTAAACATTATAAATGAATTTAAGATCAGTTTTTAAGCCATTTCAGAGCAAAGAGAAAAATAATATAAAAAATTATTTTCAGTCTGATAAAAATATCGCCATAATAGTCTAACATACTATTATGGTATGGAACACCCACTTTTTAAAATCCAATACATTTCCAATGGCTGAATTCAATTCCCGCCTCTGCATTCTCTCTCATTGAATAGGCTCATAAACATCACAATAACATGACCTTAACATGACCCCGTTAACCCTCTGCCAGATGTTGTAACAACATCATTCTCCATTTGGTTATTCAAAATCAACCATGTATTCTGACTATCAAAAGTTTTTAAGCAATATGTATATTGCTAATTTGTGATCATAGTATAGGTTATAGTTATATATAGGCCTACACTATGTTGACATGATATATATATATATATATATATATATATATATTGTGTGACACCAGCTTTTTGGACTGTCTGCTGCCTTTGACATCATAGCTCAGGATAGTCACTACTAGTGAAAGGTTTGGGAATATGTGAGTTTTTGTGGTGTCATGAGCGAGTCAGCGTTGTCATAACATCATTTCCCTGCAGTTCCACAGTGATTCGTCATAAGGTGATAAAAAAAAAAAAACTTAAAATAAGCAAATATGTAGCCAGTATAGATTTTCTTGGTTGCGAACAGCATTTTATGTAGAGTCTATACATGTATTTGCAAGATTACAAGATTACAATATAGCAAGTAACATGTTCAATGAATATTTGATAATTGTTTCAATATTTAACCTCCAGGTCAAGTCAGTGTGGTATTAGGGCTGCAACAAACGATTATTTTGATAATCGATTAATCTAACGATTATTAGAACGATTAATCGACTAATCGTCGATTATTTCGCCGACTAATCATTAAGTTTGGAACGATTATTCAGCTTTTTCAATTAGTTAAAACACTGAGTTATACATATTCTAACTATAATATAAAAAAAGAAAATCACTTCAGCTTTTGAAATGGTTGTTTTAATGAACTTTGAGCAACTAAACAGGTCATTCTCTTTAAGTTTTCGGATTTCTGTCCAACTCAAATCACACACAAATGCTCTCTAAGCATTGGTTAAATATTCTGTTCTCTTTCAATAGAAAAAACTAAACAAAAAAAATAATAAGCTGCATTACAGAAAAACTTAAACTGCAAACAATTATTATAAGAATAAAAAATGACATGACAATTGAGCTGAGCTGACAGAGACACTCATTCACCTTTTAATTTACAGAATAAAGTAACTGACATGATATTCTTCATAACATCTCCTTATGTAAGTCTTAATGAATATAGAACAAAATACAGGCAAGTGATAAGATTTTAATACCTAATAGTGTTACAATAATAAAAACAGCCCTGACTCCTAAGCTCGATCAAGCTTTATTCTATGCAAAAATAAATCATCACATTACTGTAATTATATTATTATTGTTAATATTATTTCTAGTATTAGTAGTTTTGCATTCTCTAAAAAGAGATTCACTGCTAGTTATTTAACTCCAGCTGGAGAACATTCACCTCTCACCGGCTCGTCTCGTGCCGGGGTGTTTCCTCTTTAAGTGCTTTAACATGCATGTTGCGCTCCCGTGAAAAGAAAGTTTTGCCTTGCATGTATTACACACGACAGTATTCTTGGTTTGAAGTTTTGTGAAACTTTCACACACCTTGCTAGTTCGGATCAGGTTCGGATTCGTTTGCGCTCCGTCATAAAATTCGCGCTGTGTTTTCTTCTACCGCATTTGTAACGGCTGCATTAACTCTAGCGCTACAGCGCCGTACCGGTCAAATCACGATATTGCAGGCCCTTACATTAGGTCACGTGGGATCAAACGACTACTCGACAACAAAGATATTTGTCGACAATTTTTTATTGTGTCGACTAATCGTTTCAGCCCTATGTGGTATGTCCTGTAAACCTTTCAACAAACCACAACGTAATTAAAATGAACTTCCAAATTAATAAATTGATTTAAAATGAATAAAATTAATAAAGTTATAATCATAAATTAAAATAACTCTAAACTAAATGAAAATGCTAAAAACAAATAAAAAGACGTAAACTAAAATAATATTTATTTCCCCTTCAATAGAACGGTTCAATAAATTTCTGTTTCAGTAATAACACAATTATATTTATAAAAAGGATTTAATAATTATATAATAAAAAGAGTGAGAACCACTGCTCTTTGTGAATTCAATTGGAACATGTTTTTGGGAAAGAAAAGATTCCCAGTTAGTGTAGAGAAACAGCACAGGGTTCTGCGAGCCTGAAAGGAGAATAATCACGGGTCTGTGCGCGCAGCTAACCTACGTCTCCTGGGAGGAAGAACAGCCAGATGCGATTTACAGCATAATTCAATTGCATACTGTATTTTAGGTCACAAAGGGCGACTAAACCCATTCCTCTACACAGATCTCCAAAGCACTCAAGAAAGCCCTCTAATGTCTCGCCCCCTCCTGCGCACGTCCTTCTCAATTTTTCTCCACTGCTTTGGCTCTATCCCTTTCTAAAAGTGAAACTGTGATGTGTATCTAGCAAACAATGTGCCATTTCACCGTTTTCCTCAGACAGAGAGTGGGAGAAATAGGGGTAAAGAGAAGTGTCACAGCAACAATAGCCCCATTCGCACTGGATTAGTATTATCTGGGGACCACGTGTGATTTAGAAATTACCCACCCACATCTGAATTTCGTGTGGTGCATTTGCACGGGATAAGCGAAGCCTGTGATTTTACTGACTTATCTCCCAGATATGATGTCAGTAGGCTATTGCTTGGAAATGTCTTGTCGTTATAGGTCTGACTGTATGATATAACGAACAGACGGATGTTCCTTACCGCTTGCTACATGTCATTCATTTCCATGATAATCATACTTTTTGTTTTTGCTCTTCTGAAGGTTTTCAGCTTTCTCTTTCTGCAAATTGTATAGTTGTGGTGTATAGCGATAGCACACAAAATAGGCTACTATCAAAACACTCCAACGCAGCCTCCATTCTTTGCGAAAGATGGATAAAAAAAAAAAGCACACAGGAAACAAAACCTTGAAAAAATTATATACGACCCCACCAAATCACAGAGATGCCAATTCGCACGGAACTAATAAAAACTGGTAGGTCATTTGCGGGGGAATTTTTACTTTACAAATTACAGACATGGTCGATTCGCACGGGATTAAGATCACAGACAACCTTCTCAATTATTACAAATGACTAGAGGTCATTTATGTATGTCTGAACACACAGAAACCTCGCCACCTGCGAGTCCATTCAGTTTCCTAACAAAGATCAGAGAACAAAAAAAAAAAAAAAACGGGCTCTACAAAAACCTAGGATCCTCTAAGAAAATCCCAGGATAAAATCACATCCTCAGTCTTTTCCCTCCACTCATGTTCAGACAAGAATGATGCAAGCAGAATTCAATTATTCACTGGTCAGCAAATTGAGTTAAGAAACATGATGTATGTGACGCAAGCACTATTTTAATGTGTCTCTGTGAGAGAGGCAGGGAACTGGACAGCACCAGAGATTTTATTCCGAGGAGGAGGAGGAGGAGAAGGAGATGTCAACCTCCTCCGTCTGTATCGCTGGAAAAGAACAGTCAACAAGGCTCAAATTGGATAAAATCATATAATGGCATCACTGAAATGCTTTCTTTCAAATGGCCTCTGGTCTCCCTGCTAGCTATTAAGGCCCTTTCATAGCCAACGCAATGTAAAAAAAGTTAAAGGAATCAGATGTAAGGTCTATTTACACCTAAAGCAAAAGAAATATTTATTGGAGTAAAAAAAAAAAAAAAACACACGGTAAAACAGATGGAGCAATGCACTCTGCTCTACCATACAGCTATCAGAAGCAAGTTTAACGCTCTAATTTAATAAATAAAAACAATTATAATAAAAATTAAAAAAAGAAAACAGACATGACCTTGTACTAAAGCCATTAGTATAGTGAATTTTAATCATCAAGGTTTAGCAGCAAAAAAATTGTGAAATAAAGCGACATTAAATCCATAAAGTGTCTGTGTCTTTCAGTGAAGCTGTCTTCTGGTTGTGTACTAGATAGCACTGCACTGATGCCACCATTTAAATTTACCGATTCCGATCCTGCGTATCAGCCGATGTCGATGCCAGTGGTCCATAAAGACCATTCCTCCATACAGATATGGTCTATGATACCATATGAAGCAGAAGCAGAAGCATAAAGGAGGAGCAACGACAGTGAAGATCGAGAGGACAGGCCTGGACTTGTGTTGTGTTTGTTTTATTATATGTGACAGCAGTCATCCATGAGGGACTGCTGTCTTTTAGTATTTCGTTTTGTATTATTTATTTTATTATTAAATTGTGTGTTGAATGTTCGCCGGTTCCCGCCACCTCCTTCCCACAACATCTAACTGCATTACGGTTACGAATCTGTCTGGAAGAGGACATGTGTCTATATTGTCTTAATGCACAGTGAGGAGGAACGTTTGAGTGGCCAAAGACTCACAGATGGAGAATTGCAGGGAAATTCTTGAGACTTGGGGGTCAGAAAGCCAAAAAAAATTTAACTCCAGCCCACCAGATGTGTTTGGGGCAAACAGGGATTAAAAAAAATGTGCCCAATGTGTACAATTAAATATATTGCTGGATCTTTAATGTTGTGGGCCTATTTTTTTTGCAGGAGGTCCTGGACATCTTGTTCAGATACATGACATGGATTCTAGCAAATACCAACAGATAAAAAAAAATAAAAACCAGACCACTTCTGCTAGAAATGTTATAATGGGCCGTGGTTGGTTCTTCCATCAGGACAATGATCCAAAACAAACATCAAAATCAACAAAAATGTGTCGCTGAGCACAAAATGAAGCTTCTGCCATGGCCATCTCAGTTCCATGACCTGAACCCAATAGAAAATGAGTGAGGTCAACTGAGGAGAAGCAGTACCAACATGCACTTGTGAATCTGAAGGATCTGGAGAGATTCTGTATGGAGGAATGGTCTCTGATCTCGTCAGGTGTTCTCCAAACTCATCAGGCATTAAAGAAGACGACTCAGCTGTTATCTTGGCAAATGGAGGTTGCAAAAAGTATTTAATAAAAGGGTGCCAATAATTATGGTTTTGGAGAAAAGCATTTATTTCATAATGTGATTTACCCTCCACTTTCAATTCTTTTACTTCAACGAAAGGCTAGATTGTTGCGAATTTTTTGAATGAAAGATCAAAAGGATAAACAATGCAGATTTATTTTTACAGCCATATTTGATCATATTTACCATGGGTGCCAATAATTCTGACCACAACTGTACACTCTAAAAAAAAAAGGTCCAAAACTGTCACTGTGGCAGTACCTTTTCAAAAGGTACACCTTTGTACCTAAAGAGTGCATATAAGTCCCTCATAGGTACATATTGGTACCAAACGTGGACATATTGGTACCTAAATGGTACATATTAGAACCCTTTTGAAGGGTACTGTCCCAGTGACAGCTTTTGTACCTTTTTTTCTGAGAGTGTATGTCACAATAGGGAAGAAAAAACTCTCTCAACATTGAAGTGCTGGGAAACGGTCGGATACCACGTGACAGGCATCAGAGTCAAAGTTATGGCTGCCACTGCGTTTGTATAATTTATAGTCACAGTTTGTCCCCCTTGTTCACCGTTCCGGTCTCTGAGTCGAGCGCAGTGTTGCAGTATGACAGACAGATGGCGGACAGAAAGACTGACGGATGATTGGGAGACGCCGTCAATGTACTGACAGATGAAAGTGCAGCGAGCGAGATGTAACCTCAACACACAAAGATGACAGACACACTCGCTCTCAAACAAGCACAACTGGATGACTGACTCGAGAGGGGAGATGGCGTCAATCCTGCGTCACCAGACCACTCACACAGCCCCTCCCTCAAAAGCGAGTCACTGTTGTTCCTGAGAAAACTCTCGCTAAGTCAGCAAAGTGATAGCAGCCAGCAAAGTGGAGGGGGAGAGGAGAGAAAGGGGAGTTTTGGACCTTCAAATTGCAGAGCACTGAGGAATTTACAGAGCCAGTTTTGGCTGTCAGAAAAGAGAACAGGGGCCTGAAACCCTGAAATGCAGTTCTGAAAGTGGGGGCAGATCTCCTCCTTAAATGCCTCATACGGAGAGGGGACTAGTAATTTTAATGGAATCCTAAATGTTATAATTAACCTAAATGATTGTGTATCTCATGCAGACCTGCTTTATTCAGTTCTTGCCTGTAATTTTACTCAAGTGAAAGAGCTGAAACTTTCTTCTCCTTTTGAGTTCTGCAAAAGAAAAAAATACATACAGGTTTGTGTCTGCAAGTGCTCACGTCCTCATTTGCATAATTTTGTTATGTTTCGGGCGGGTTTTGTTTTTGTTTTTTACTCAGCAATCAGTATTTTTTTTATATAATATGTCAGTGATCCTGCTGTGTGTTCCAGATTTTCTGTCGATGGTTTGGAAACCATTTTGGAGACCATTTTCATTAAGATCGACACCTGCATTCATGGCTTCTGAACGACTTGGGTAAAGACATTTTCCAAACAAAATAATTTAAATACTAAACGAAACAGCACTTAATACCGCAAATTAGGCTACTACTTTTATTGGACATTTAGCACACACAGTGTACATAACATTTAGTACTTGAATCTAATAATCAGAAGTACCATGTTTTTTTGTTTGTTTTTTAAAACCACCTTGTAAATACCATGGTACATGAATATGGTCAAATTTAATTAAGTAAACACACATTAGGTATTTTTGGAAAAGCAGAGAAAATTCAGTACATGGTGTAATTTTTTGTATATGTTTTGTCTTGACAGTAGGCTATATGCATATTGTATCTGGTTCATTCATTGTTAACCACTAAAAGTCTTTGCTCATTATACACAACCATTTTTGTTGTTGATTTTTTTACTTCCTAATTTTATAGTAATCATGTATTTATTCTAATTACAGCTGCTTGCCTTTATATTTATAAAAAAATAAAATGGCTTAAATGTAACAAAAATACTAAGCTGTTATCTCTGAAACCATTTTTTTGGAGTAGCCACATGACCTTCACAGTAAGATTTAAAGGAGAACTTGGTAACTTTTTTAACTAAATAAAACTGTCTAGAAATCATTTGGATGGTTAAACAACCTGTTCTGGTGATATTGGTGACATTCCCCGCTCCCCCCAGCGTTCCCAGGCGGAAAACCAACCTTGCAACTTGGGGACTACCGTCCCGGCAAGATAGAAATTGGAAGTCTCGTGAGAAGCGAGAACGAGAACGAGCGCGAAACACGAATTGCTTTATGGCAATTCAACATAAACACACACGCATGTATGATGTATTACCAGATTACCCACCTCGGTAGTCAGACATAGCTCCACACGATACAGTTGGCTTGCTCCGATCAAAACAAACGCACATGAGCAGCGGTAGAGAGGGGGAGGAGGCCGCCGCAAGTGAGTTTTTTACGACCGTGTTGTGAAATATACGCCCCCCCACAGCTGTAGGGGGAGCTCGTGGGGAAAACATGCGGCAACAAAACGGAAAATCAGCGAAGAAGTGACTAGAGTTCGCTAGAGTTGCCGAGTTCTCCTTTAATGACTTTTGTTATTTTTCTGCTCAAAATATGGTTCAAAATAATCCTTTTCCTGATTTTCTTTAATTTTAGATCCCATGTTTCAAACTTTAGTTAGTGTGTAATGTTGTTGTTAGAGTATAAATAATACCTGTAAAATTATAAAGCTTAAAGTTCAATGCCAAGCGAGATATTTTATTTAACAGAAGTCGCCTACATCGAACGGCCGGTTTGGACTACATCCCTCTACTTCCTTCTTTAATGACGTCACTAGAACAGTTTTTTGACTAACCTCCGCCCACAGGAATGCACAAAAAAGGGGGCGTGGTCTTCTTCCGCTCTCACGGAGAAGAGTAAGAGTTGCGTTTGTAGAGTGTGTTTGTCGCCATGTCGTCGAGACGCTGTTATTTTCATCCCGGAGTCCAATCACCTTTGTTTGGCCTTCCCTGAGCCATGCATCTCCACGTTATGGTAAGAGGCGTGACCTTTCCGGGCAACGTGCGCTAAGCTGCTGTCGAATCATAACACAGGAACTGCTGGCACAATCAGAACTCGTTACGTATTTCTGAAGGAGGGACTTCATAGAACAAGGAAGTCATCAGCCCGTTTTTAGGACAGTGAAAACAGCGGTATACAGATAAGTAAATTGTGTGAAAAATACTGTTTTTTTACACACGAAACATGAACACATGTTATATTGCACACTGTAAACACAATCAAAGCTTCAAAAACACACGAAAAATGGGACCTTATTGTCACTTAGGGAAGACTGGCTGAGTTGTCACAAGGTCTATTTCTATTTATACAATTAATGCCATTTCATGGTATTGTGGTGTAATGAAAATAAAAAAAAATGATTGGTTAGAAAATAGTTGGTTTTCTATTACCAACTATCACCCGAACATGTGTGTTGTGGCTTGTTTTCGTTGTGTAGTGAAGTTACGTTTGCTTTTTAAATTTCGTTGTGTTGTGCACTACTGGGCCAACGTAGTTTAACACCATACCATAGCACACCATAGGCTAGTACACTGCAAGTAAGCAGTGTGATGTAACAATAAAACTAGACTGTTCTGACATTGTAATAAGAGTGTGCCCTAGTTTTGCCACACCTTGCCTGTATCTTCATGTAAGACACACCATTTGCGTGTCTAATTAATATTTATATCTCGTTCCATTAGTTGTTACATATACACTAAAGAACATTTTGCAAACTGAGCAGCTTATTATTGATTCCCATGAGTATATTAGTGTGTTTAGTCAAGGCACTTCCTGTAGTATGGGAATAATAATAGCATAAAACAGGATACTGCCCATTCACACTGAACTCATCAAGCATCCAATGAGCTGTTGATGCGCAAATACCCACAATACTGTGCAGACATGCAGACTCTGGAGGGAGAGGCTCTGCTCCCAGAGCACCACTTTTGAACGTACAGCTTATCTACCACAGAGAGCTTTGAGAACAGCTTCAACTCACAATGAGATGTAACTGCTAGCTGGCAGCGCTAAATAGGGGTGTAACAATACATTTATGGCACGATTTGGTTTGATACATGATACTGATCTTACGAAGCAATACTCTCATGATATGCCAAAAGAATTAAAATGGTAAGTGTTTTTTAATTACTACTTCAAGGACATATAATGACTATAAACAGTTAACAAAAAAGTACAGTTCTTAAAATGATAAATTTGGTTTTTCATCAGGAATGTATTTAAATAGGCTCTGCATGCACAGGGTAATAGTGACACCAGAATAGAAATCAGGGGTGCAAACACATGTATGGTCAAAAAAGAGAGAGGTAATCGAAGCCCTCGTCCCGCGGCAAATATCCAGATACTACATTGCCACCATCCCCAACCCACCCACCCCTATAGGCACATAGTCTAGATAGAAAAACTATCTTGCACTTCTTCTTCTTGCTTTACTGCTACTTCCTGAAAACAATTTCACCTGATGATTTGAATAGCTCTTTTTGTAAAGAATTAATAATTCTAGGATGATTGGGGTAATTGTGTAGGGTAGGCCTAGTGCATCTGCATAGAAACTAATAAACAAAATACAAGCATCAGGCATGTGATTGGCTAAGGACAAAATAGCAGGAAAATATACTGAGACCCCAATATAGGCCATTTATTAGCCTATACTTTAAATTATCATTTATTTCTGTGATGCAAAGCTGAATTTTCAGGATCATTACTCCAGTAATTACTCCATGATGATTCATCATCAAAGTTGGAAACAGTTCTGCTGCTTAATATTTTTTTAATAACGTGTGATACTTTTAGGATACTTTGATGAATAAAAAGTAATAAAAATTAAAATAAAATTAAAAAGGAAGAAGAATTAAAAAAAAAATAGAAATCTTTTGTAACAACAATATACTCTACTGGTCAGTAATTTGGGTTCAGTATTTTTTTCTTTCTTTTTTTGAAATAAATCAATACTTTTATTCAGCAAGGATGTGTTAAATTGATAAAAAGTGATAGTAAAGAAGATTTATATTATTAGAAAATATTTTTAATTATTTTGAATAAATCAGTTCTTTTTAACCTTTTATTCATCAAATATTTTAGGCAGCAGAACTGTTTCCAACACTCATAATAAATCAGATTTCTAAAGGATCATGTGATAGACCGGATGTCACATGCTGAAGACTGGAGTAATGATCCTGAAAATTCAGCTTTGCATCACAGAAATAAATTATAATTTAAAGTATAATAAATTGAAAACCAATTATTTTAAATTGTAATAATATATCACAATATTAAAAAAACAAATCTGTATTTTTGATCAAATAAATGCAGGCTTGATGAGCAGAAGAAACTTCTTTCAAAAACATTAAAAATAGTAATGTTTCCAAACTTTTGGCCTGTAGTGTATCCCCCAAAACTGCACAACTGTAGGGTAAAACATTAATAAAAAAGTGATAATAAAAAATGCGTCTTAAAACTGACATGATTGTTACAAAATCACACAGTCTGGACTCTGGAGCTCTCAGAACAACTGCTAACATTAAGTTTAAGGTAAAAATAACTGCCATGAAATTATAGTATCTTACTCCCATGCAATTAGATAAACTGTTCATTAACTACATCACTTTACCTCTGTCTTTATCCCCTTTTATCCTCTTCTCTTCTTTTTGGCACTGTATCTATCGCAGACTATAATGCTCATTTATAATGTGTCATGTAAATTCGGCCATCCGTCACAATCAGGAAACTTTCACCGTGTCTAGAACTGGCGCGAGCTGCCAGGGCCGTTTCTACGAGCCTGTGTGTTAAGCGCCCTCAAAAAAAAGCAATGCTGTCTACATCGGATGCGGCGTCGCGCACGCTACACAACAAATTACCAACAACTGATCGCGCGCGCGCTCTGTTTCTGACGCACTTCAAGCACTCGCTGGGCGGGTATTCCGGGGAAAGATTGCATCTCTCTGCCATCTGTAACCATGTTGACGTGCCGCCGGGGTGGCCGCGATTCGCGGCGATTGTGGTTCCGTCCCGGGTTACCATGGTGACGGCTGAAATTACTCGAAAAAATCGATAATTAGGCCTATTTTTTAAATTACAAATATGCATTTGTCAAAACCGAGAGACTTTCATGCATCAAAATGTAACTTATTAATATGTATTTGCGCCTTCTATTTTGTCTGGAAACTTCCAACACTCTTGCGTGTCGCGTGAAAAATAGGCGTCGGTTGCGGTTCTATTTCTAGCACGCGGTTTCGGCGCGGCTCGAGAAGTGTGTGTGTGTGTGTGTGTGTGTGTGTGTGTGTGTGTGTGTGTGTGTGTGTGTGTGTCACGCAGGCATTGTGCTCTAACACAAGCTCTGACCAGTTAACACGAGAGCGGACATAAAAACGGACACGCCACGCAGAGAGAAATGTAATGCAGCGCGCGGCAGATCCAGAGTGAGACAGAAACACTAGTGGTTCACGCTTGCACACACTGCTGGTTTGGCGCGCAGTGTTCTGATTCGCTATCTCCTATTTACTTGTTGGTGGATGCAATCCAGAATTACTGTTGGTTAAATTATAATCAGACCCTCTCAGACCCCCCCCCCTAAAAAAAACCTCTTCGGATCTGCACGATTCACACAAGTCACCCAAACTGACGTGAAAAAAGCGGGAGGCGCCGAAAAGCGCGCTGTTTGCACCCCTGAGAAATAGCCCCATTCATGATTTGGCTTAGCTAAAAATATAGAATTATGTTAAAACATATGTTTGCACTCTGTCCCGGACTACATTTAAAATGTTTGAAATATTGTATTTTATTCATTAATGCGTTTTATTTTAAATGTATTAATAATAATGAATAAACATAGAAGCTCAAATGTGTGACCTTCTGGGTTTTCCATATTTGATGCTAAATTCAAAAATGTTTGGCAACTATAGGCCTAATGTATTGTTGCAATCCAACCCTCAACAATGCGAAAAGTAAATTACTCGAATATTATTTCACGCTAGACACACACACAAACCTGACCCAAATGTTTAATGTCGCAATTGTTACCATCTATTTGCATTAGTTTATATCCAACTGGTCACTTTTATGCATTCATTAGCCAGCAAAGCTGCATATTTACGTGATTGCTTTCTCAGCATTGATATGTTCATGTAGCCGACAGAAACATAAACAAATCAGAAACGCATTTGATTTAAATTCTTTTTATCACTACAATGCAAGTTGTTTTGATTAGATAATCATCAAGTGCTCTAAATTAGAAGCAAAACAAAGTGTGATACTATAAATGTAATATAGGCTTACATTTATGTAATTTTAATGCTTAATCTGGCCTTTGCATATATTTAAAGATGGCCATCTTTAAGAAATACTTTGGATTTATATGAAAAGGTAACTTTAGAATAAGATTCTATTTTACTCATTACGATTAATAAATGTTGTAGTAGTACTGTTTACTTTTAGTTTAAATTTAACATTTACTAATACATTTTAAATTGAGTTTTAATTTTTATTTTATCTGTTAACCTTAATGTACGATGAGCTAACATGAATGATCAAGGTACAATTGTATTGCTTAAATATTAATACATGCTGTAAAAATGTACACTGCATAATGCATATAGTTTATGAAAGCTAGCTAATACATCCTTGTAAATAAATAGGACTTGCAAAGTGTTACCTATGAAATTTACTATGTTTCTAGGTTATAGCTAAAGAAACACACATTTGACCTGTAATATTTTAATGTTTAAATTATTTTCTGTAGAATTCATTTTGTAGAACTTCTCATTTTAATATATTCATATTTATACATTTATTCCATTTAGCATCATATCCATTTTATCTAGTTCAGCACTGTTTAAGTGTTCTGTTTGTTTTTTTATCCAGTATCCATTTAAAAAAATATCGGTTGATTAATCGGTTATCTGCAAGTATGGTCAAACCTAGTTATCGGTAAAATCCACTATCGGTCCACCTCTAATTTCACTTGCCTGTGATTGAGTAAGAGGCCAAAAATAAATTTAGCTCAGATATAAATTTCATTGCCTGCGGAGCACCATCACTTGGCTGAGAGCGTCCTCTATCGCTGTCACTCACACCTGCACTCAACGCGAGAGAAAGAGAGAGGCTTATCGAATTGACATGCTAGATCTAAATGCAGGGCTCGACAATAAGGACTGCCCGCTGGCCAAGAGTTGCCAGAACTGTCACTGTCCCGATCGGGCTGGTGCTGCATCGTCATGAAAGTTTTTAATTTGCACGTGTTTAAGCCATTCCAACTGAAACATTCAAGCACAAGAAGATACAAAAGAGAACTTAATTCAGTACTCAGAAATTTTGTCAGCACGCGAATACTGAATGGAGTTCTCTTTCATGTCTTCCTGCACTTGAACTGACAATATCACAAAATTATGTCAAAATGCCCGTCTTGGCGAGTATCCTACTAAACATAGCCAGTTATTTCTTAAGTGAACATAAACAGTCGAGAACACAAACAGATGTGTAACAGTATCAGCGTACTGGATTCGGGCATTATGTCTTAAAGTGACAGCAGCCTAATATTCCTACTGCCGTCTGTATTTTTTAATGTTAATTAAACAACAAAAGACTTACTGCAAAAAATAAAAACAATTACTGCTCTTGATTGAATAACCTTTGTAGAGTTAATTATAATAATCCATCTATATTTAATTTATACAGTGAAGACTATGGAGTGTTATTTTACATTTGATTACTCAATTTCTGTACCTAATCTAATCTGCATAACTACTGTTAGATCTACCTGAAAAAACCCCTGAAAAGCACAGTTTATTTAATTTGTATCTTTGTTCTATTGTGTTGTATTGCTTGTAGTTTAATTACTTGTTCTTACAAGTTGTTTACTTCTCTTTAATAATGTTATATATTTTTCCATTTGTTTTATTCTTGCATTCCATGTAAAAAGTCTGGCGAGTAAAATACAAAATTTATTAGCCAATGGCGACTTGAGCTTCAGTGTGTAGAGGGTTGCTATCCACATTGTTGCATTTTTTTGTAATGCAAAATATTGTGACACAATATATTGTTACACCCCTAAGTGCTAATGTCTTCCTGAGAAACTCTACAAATAGAATCAAATTCTTCTTAATGCAATCATTTTCACCATACAACAAGGGAACTGTTGTTTTACACTCAACATCAAAATTTAGGTTACAGTAAACTAACCTGTGATTAACTCGATGGTTCAAACAGGCAAGTTTTTGGTTAGTAGTCTTTAACCACTAGGCTACACCACCCACATATTCAAAACAGTACTATAATGTACTGAATATACATTCTACTACTAATATCACACCATAACTTTATCATTTTTAAAAGATCAAATCAAAATTGAAGGATTAGTCCATGTCTGTTAATGTAATCCTACAAGATGACTAAAACTTTTAGTAATTCGCAAGGGGAGTATCTAAGTTAATGCAAAGTTAAATATGCAGAACTTTTTTTATTTATAATATTGGAATTACATCACACTGTGCATGCAAAATTAGACAAATTATAAACTGAATTTGCAAGTGCGTTTGAATTTTGACCACAACGTGAGTCTCAACTTTAACAAGCTCTTTCTGGCAATATATCACCATCAATCAGTTTTTACATAATTAAACCTGGATCATTTCACATGCAAGCTACTTTTCTCCATATCAAAACTTTGGTTATGAGTGCATCCCAATATCAAACCATTTCATAGAATCTAATAAATAGGCCTATATACTGTACACAAGCTACATTGTACACCTTCAGGCCTTTCTTATCATAATTACGTGCTGTTACTACATCTCTCGCTCTGTGAGAAAATGGCTATCATTACATGGCACGTCTTTCACTTCATTACTAGCTACACATTAAACAGCCTCAACAAAAACCCAGATATGCAATTGAAATATGTAGCTTCCCCCTCAGGCCTCCCACGCATAATAAACAATTGCAGCAGATTTTTGGCACGCAACATATGTATTGTTAAAACGTCTGCGGGAAGTTGTGATACTGTGATAATGTCACACCACTGGATCTCTTTTCAACAAGACCGCCATTGCTGCACCAAATCATAATGTGACCCTTTTATATGAAAACTCCTCAAGTACACTTGACAAGAGCTGGAACAAGTGAAGTAAAAGGAGGACTGGAGTGTTTTGGTGCAATTCCCAGTCAGCAAAGATGACCTAGAACCACCGCCGCCCGCAGGCAGATGCATCCACAGGGGTTAATTAGCCCAGCTCGAGCGCCATGGCAACCCCAGCACACCTGAGCACTGTGTGTGTGTGTGTGTGTGTGTGTGTGTGTTTTGCACACTCATCCCTCTCAGTGCCAGCTTGTCCACGCTAAACGGCTTAAATAGAAATTCTATATTCTGATGCCAGGGGAGCAAGTCTACAGCTGACTAAACATCAGTGGTGAATTTCCAGAGATGGAATCTCTAACTACAGATGAGATGGATCAGTGCAGGCTTTTGCCTCACATTACATTATTTACATTGTTTACCTGAGAACGCATAACCTACTGAACCCAACGACTTAATCGCACTGATGGATAACGTAAGCCTCTGCCAGCGGTTCCCTCACCTTTGTAATCCAGATGCCAGCAACATGCTGGGTGGTGATGGCGCAGTGGATAAGACACATGCCTTTGGTGTGAGAGACCCGGGTTCGAATCCACTGTGAGACACCAATGTGTCCCTGAGCAAGACACTTAACCCCTAGTTGCTCCAGAGGCGTGCGACCTCTGACATGTATAGCAATTGTAAGTCGCTTTGGATAAAAGCGTCAGCTAAATGAATAAAAAAAAAAAAAAAAAAAAAAACATGCCAAGACAAAAGCATGACCTCTGTAGCTCACTAGTATTTTATTTTTAGTTATTTTTTTGGTGAGGGCAGATCTCTCCACAATTTTTCAAATTTTAAACGCTGTCTGTAAAGGGAAGGGTTAGGTGTTGTGTTAGGGTGTAGAAAATAAAGGTGTAGTGAAGCTTAGTTAGGGTAGAGGAAAGTTTAATTGATTGTATTAATTATAATAATTTGTTAAATTTAGCGCTTTTCTTGGCACTCAAATGCTTTACATGGAGGGGGACTCTCCTCAACCACCACCAATGTGCAGCATCCACCTGAATGATGCGACGACAGCCATATTGCGCCAGAACGCTCACCACACACCGGCTTAAGCCTGATTCACACGGGACGATTTTAAAATTGTCGGCTGATTTTCCAAACCTGAGAGACCCCACACACGACAATAAAAAAATCACGGGTCTAACGCCGCCTTCACACTGGCAGTTGAAATTAGCTCCGTAATACGCAATACGCCCCCAGCGGACGTCGTACACAACGGTGAAAAGCGTCAGAAGCGTCGGAAGCCTCGGAAGCGAGTATATTTAAATATTGAATTATTTAATTGTATTAACTGCCCTAATAATGTTAAAACCAGTGTTCCCACTCTAAACCAAATGTCAAATTCCCTGACTTTTCCCTGACTTTCACTGACTAAAAAGATGAATTTCCATGACCTATAATGAACGGCAAAACAGGCTGCTGTTTTGCGGAGCACTGAGCTGTTCTGTTTTGTAGAAAGCCTTTCTTTAAAGTGAATTTCGTTTTCTATAAATTGTATCTTAATTTTAATATATTTTTCATCAACCAATTGCCTGTATTTAATAAATGAGAAGCAAATATATAGCAGACAATCAAATCAAAGTCCGTATTATTATTTTTGCATAGGTGCGATAAAAAAATCATTATAGAAAAATTACATTTTGATAAATGGAAACTAAAATTTAAAGCAACAAACTAAATTCCCTGATATTCCATGACTTGGACAAAAAATATATAAAATTCCCTGACTTTCAATGTCTGGAATAGACCTTTTCAAATTCCATGACATTCCAGAAATTCCATGACCCGTGGGAACCCTGTAAAACATCATGAAAAAAAAAAATGACATGACAACTAATCGTTATAAAATCATTATTTATTTTATTAAAAGTTAAGAATCCAGGTATGTTTATCAGTTCCATAGCAACGCTAACTTCCGTTGGGATCATGGGACAGAAACCATAGACATCATATAGATATAATATCTATGATAGAAACCGTCCGTAGCCTTTTGCAAGAGTTTTTTTGAACGCATCCAGATGGCCAACGGACACGATTTTTTTCGCACCGCACTCGTTCGCACCTGGTTCGGACCCATTTGCATGCGGTCTGCGAATCTCCATAGGAAATGAATGACTTCCGGTCGTTTCGCTGCCGTATCGGAGCTGATTTCAACTGCCAGTGTGAAGGCGGCGCAACAGTTTTGGTCGTACAGTGTGTGGTGCGCAGCCACACGGCAAAATCAACACATCACACACGAACCGATTTGACTCCCAAGCATTCCCAGGTCAGACGGGAAATCTTGCAAAATCCCTCGAGATCAGTCTTAACACATCACACACGGCAGGAATATCTGATCAGATTATTTTACGATAATCGGAGCATCCTTAAGATTTTCGGAAGGGGTGAATCAGGGCTAAAATCGGCCTAATTATCCTGCCGTGTGAATCAGGCTTTACTGGTGGAGAGGAGACAGAGTGATGAAGCCGATCCGTATATGTGGGGATGATTAGGTGACCATGATGGACAGAGGTCAATGGGCAAATTTGGCCAGGATGTCGGGGTTAAACCCCTACTGTTTTTCCGAAAGGACATCCTGGGATTTTTAATTACCACAGAGGGTCAGGACCTCGGTTTAACGTCTCATCCGAAGGACGGTGCTCTTTGACAGTATAGAGTCCTCATCGCTTTACTGGGGCGTTGGGACCCACACAGACAACAGGGTGAGCGCCCCCTGCTGGCCTCACTAACACCTCTTCCAGCAACCTAGTTTTCCCAGGAGGTCTCCCATCCAGGTACTGACCAGGCTCTGCCCTGCTTAGCTTCAGTGGGCAACCAGTCTTGGGCTACAGGGTGATATGACTGCTAACTTGGATGGATGGACGGACGGACGGACGGACAAAACAATGCAGCACCAGAAGTCGTGCTAATGGTAAGTAGTGGTCAATTTACACGGAGACAAACCGTTTCACAAATACAAATTCTTCTGTCTATTGGAGTTGACTAAAGAATGATACTCGTCTTTTCTTTTTTTTTTTTGCCATTTCACTTAGTTAAAAAAATGAAGACAGTGGCTGTATAGTTTTAAACTGATTTATGAAAAAGACCAGGAAATTACCACTTCACATTTTCCAATGAAATTTGAGCTTTTCGTACCACATAGCAATTGATTTGTGTATTATACATGACAAACATGCATCAATTAATTATGTAACATTTTTAAATATGTCATATGTAGATTTTTAATTACACTAGCAATCACTAAGAGAGCCATGGTCCACGGTTCTTGATTGCTTTTGTAAACGGACTGTGTGGTCAGTTATGAATATACAACAACTTACAGACTCCTTGTATTTTATATTTAAAGTGAGCAGAATAAAATAAAATATAAAGGTTGAATAGTGATTAGCAAGCTTGGGGCGTCAGATTGCCAGTCTGTCAGTCAAGTACAAAGCAAGACACAAACCGTGTAATGTGTCATGGTAACGTCAAAATAAACAAACAAGAATTTGAGATTTGCTATAGTATGTATTGCCATGTATTTGGTTAACAAAACTTGATTTACCCGATACCACAGAAAAGCCAAGAATCTCCTCTTTATGGGACTTTTTAAAGCATACAGATTGGATTAGCTGTTCAAAAGTTATTATACATTTAAGAACAAGTTATTTTTAGCCGCCGGCTACTGTATAGGTCTTTAAGGGTTAAGTGAGTATGTACTGGTGCCAGGCTGCTAAAGATTCCCATTGGAAACACTGTATTGAAACTTTAAGTAAAGAACAGTTCCTTTAGACTGAATGTTCCAGTAGTACAGGTTGCAGTAAGGTTGAAATGAAGTCAACACATATTAAACTGTTTATCTACACAAACTATGCAAACATCTTGGTCGACGCTCACAGGCTGTGTTAGCGCACACACTCTCGAGGTGTAGCAGAAGACATTAATTACTCCACTAACACTGAAAGCGGGGTCTAGAACTGGCAGATGGTGACCTAACACAAGAGGACGGTCCTGAAGGAAAGTGCCATTGATTTTCCTCTTCCTTTCTAAGCAGGGGCCAGATGGGAACAGTGCCTCTTATTGACGCAACACTTCCACTTTCAATGCCAATTCAGCCAGTGAGCTTCACCCATTGTAAGGAGGCAACCCTAAGATGTAGTGACAGAGGCTCAACTAATCCGTTTGTTTTCCATACAAAGTTGGGGGTTGGGTGGTTGCAGATGGCCTGATTGCGGATCCAAATGTTTAACTTTAAAAGACCAGGTAACGTTGTGCTTCCACCGTTCTACTGAAATAAGGAGCAGGCGTAGCAAGTGTGCAACTGGAGTATTCCCTACTCTGACTGAGGCCTCCCCACAAACCACTGCATCGCCAATAAATTATGCCCAACAACACAGATACTCAGACAAAACAAATGTACCCTAGGCAGTTATGATGAATGAATGACAGAACAATTTTAATATTGTATCAGCGAATATAGGACACAACATAGATTGACCCCATTATGTGAATTTCTATACAGAAGAAACAAACCATCATTTTTCTACAATGTCTTTAAGCTAGAAAGTTATTTTTAAATGTACAACATATGGAGAAGCGTAATTATTTTAAGGCCAAGTGACAAAAAAAGATTAATGGGAATTCCAGTAAAAAACAACAACAACAACAACAACAAACTGGAAAAAAGACAGACTCAAACTATTAATTTCCCAGTTCACCTCAAAGGTGGGGCATTACAGGCTGGAAAATCTCAACTGTATTCAAAGTCATTCAAAGATGAAGAGCTACTACAGCTGTGAATGCTAACATTTTGAAAGTTGTTAAGCGATCAATGACCTGTAATGTAATGAGATGTGATGTCATGACTCATGTGTTGTGATGTGATGTGATGTGATGTCATGTCATGTCATGTCATGTCATGTCATGTCATGTCATCCTAAATTTTTCATTTCATTTAAATTCATTCTAAAACTCAATTTATACATATATGGCTTACATATATTATATAATGAGATTATTTCTGCATTAAAATTCATTTTGATGTTCATAAATGTAAGGGTGTCCTGATGTCATAATGAAGAAAACATTTTTGAAAACTCTTTGGCATAATATATTTTAATTATATTTTAAAAATAATATTATTAATAATATTTTAAACTATTATTTAGAAATATAAACATACAAATCTGCTTCAATGCTTCACTACAACATTCAGAAACCTTTTTATGACAAGGTAAGGTTAGGTCAGGTGGTAAAATGTCATTCGGTGTGACTCCACAAAGAATGATATTTACTTGCAAATTATGACATCTTAGTACAAAAAAAAAAAAAAAAAAAAAAAAACCTGTATGTGATTAAGATGTGTACACTCACATGTATTCAAGGTGTAAGGTAAACAATATTACATTTTTCCTGATGGTTACACCGCATAACATTTTTATAATCAATAATACTGAAAAAGAATGTATTGGTCTAATGTGACTAAGACAAAGTGACTGACTGCAAAGCCACCGGGACAGGTTGCAGCTGGAGGACATCCACCCGACCCACAACAGAGCGATCGATGCTGAGGAAGTGACATCACTCCCCTGGAGACATTAATGGGGGGGAAGCAGCACAGTGAGCAGCAGGAAGGCCACAGCTCAGGAGGCTATTTCTGCCTCCCTGAGATCTGAATCAGAGCACCGCTATTGTTTGGGTTGGTGTCTGCCCCCTGACAAGTAAGATGAGCGATATCAGGAGAACGAGGGCCAGAAGGTGCTGCTACTTCTGCTGTGCTCAAGCTCTGACTGTCTTTAAATACAGAAACACAAAGTCCTGCGAAGGAGCCTTTTCAAACTTTATGCTGCTCTAAATGTTGAGAAGTGACCCCATCAAACTTTTTCTCCTGGATAAGGCTGATAGTAAATCAAAGATTAAATTGAAATCTCAAACACACATGTTCTGTTATTAAAATAACAATAATAACAATGTGAAAAATTTTAATGTAAATGTTTTATATTTGATTAAGTAAGAATTCGATTTTGATTGATATTTGAATTACCAGCTTAAATAAGTTTGTTTTCCCTGGCTGGCTACAGTGTTCTCTTCTGAACACAGACAATTGATTAATGCCTTTTATATGAGGTTCTGGGTGTTTTTAGTTTAGTGGACTTTTTAGGAACAATAGGAATGAATGAAGCCATTCATATAATATAATATTATTATTATTATAATGTGAAATTGTACTGTATTGGTACCGACTACAGGAATTTTGGTATAAAACAAACATATTTTGTCCTGTAAAAAAAAATTCTTTTTCTTTTTATATTTTGAAATAAAACAAATGCAATGCCGTTCAGACATTTGAAATCATAAAGATCTTTTGTTTTCAATAGACGCTGATTCTTATGTTTGCCAATGTAGCATTTTATTGATAAAAAGCATAGAATGAAACTTTACCTGAATATTTAAATCTAGAATGCCCAGGTCGAAAAAGCTGTCAGTGCTGCAAGAGGAGAATTATTTGATGAATAGAGAATGTGAAGAATACAGCATTTATTTGAATCAAATAGAAAGTCCTTTGTAACATTATAAATGCCTTTTTGATAATATATCAAACATAATGCATTCTTATTGAGTAAAAGGCTCAGCTACTTTAAACTCACCATGAAAAACTGACTAGTCTTATTTTTATGGAATATTACAGTTATCATCATCCATTATTTATCAGTGCACACTTATTTTTTTATTCATGTGCCCTCATAATCTTTAAACAAAACAACTTCCCCTCCATCTAGCAGAACACAGCAATAGCAAACCACAAGAATCCAACGATTCAATCAATTACAAATGGACAAAATCAAGTCCCGCCCAACATTGTTTTCTTGTTCAAGAAGCCACTTCACTTGTGAAGAAAAGACTATCGCAACTTTCGTTTCATCAATGTTCATTGTGATTTCAAACATATGAATGGTAGTATATAATGTATGTGGCTGTATTACGGTCACTTCCCCTACAGTCACAGGAGAGAGTCCTGGCTACATTGGTTTCTGTTTGCAGCTGTTCCATAATCACTGACAGCATACTCACCCACAAAACACTGATCTAAATCACTAACTTACAAATGAGGTCATGTCTAAACAACATGTGAATGACATCTAGGGCACCAATTTACAACCATTCCAGTCCAATAAAGAAAAGAGGAGGACAGGGGAATTAAGCAATTGTATCGCCGTGTGAGGTCATCAAACAGGTAAATCACATGGTGTGGTATTACAAACAGAATTCAGCTTTAGCTGTCTGGATGAGCTGCTTTCACGACAAGAGACACAAACCCAACCCATCAGAGTAGTGCGTAGGCACGCAGAGGACAAAATGACAACAAAGCCCTGTGTCTCTAGAGACATTACATCACCAGCGTCCCCATATTACACTCACTGCGACGGTCTGGTATTTCCTCTATGATCTTCAGAGACAGTAGTGACACAAGGTTTCACATTGGCTCCAATTCTCTAGTCTAACCAGTATCACTGGCAAACTAGATCTACTACATCATTGCAGTTCAGCCAACAATATGAACTGTATCTGAGGAATTTCTGCAACACAGGACTAAAGCAGCCAACAAACTGCTTCATGGTCCTTCATCGGTCTTAAGATAATGTCAGAGAAAAGAATGGCTTATGAACCCATTGAAAAAAAAACTTTTTTGAAACCTTTGAAAAAAAAAGTTTTTTTTATTATTATTGTTAAATAATTGAGTTTGTAATACAGTGTAGCCATCCAGCCATCTTTGTTTTTTTTACAAATGTCATGATTTAATAATTCATAAATATGTTTTTGGGGAGTCGCACCACAATACTAGCCTGGCAAGCCAGACCTACATCAAGATGTTAGGTCTGGCAACTCACCATAGACACGGCTCAATCCGAGGGGCGGGATAAACGGCTGTCTTTCAAATTCCCTCTGCACGCAATAGGATATCGCTTCATCCAACCAGAGCGTTTTCCCAACAGCGGAGCTAACGTTAGTTGATAGATTCAACTTTTGAATCTGGTCGGCAAAACTACGAACACATCTTCCTTTTTAAGAATGACTTAAGTGCCGTTCTTTGCTCTTTTCTCAAAGAACAGCTTAACTCCAAGTCCTCCAGAGTCGCGGCCAAAGCCGATTCTAAAGACTGTTCTCCAGCAGCAGCAGCAGCTCTTCTTTGTTTCCAAGTAGCAGGGAACCGTCGCAACTCTGTCGTCATTATGTTAGGCCCGCCCCGCCTACTCTATACACGATGTGATTGGCCTGACCCAATTTAGGTTTTTACGGCTCCGAAAGTCAACGGAGAGTTGCTAGACTACCCTGGCTGCAAAATTAATTTTGCTGCCGCTATAGGGTGCATCTAGATTTCTAGGCTACCACAATACATTTTACAATCCGAATCTGTCATGATAAAAAGATCAAATAATGTAGGCTACTATTTTAAGAGAATTACTGATCTTTACACATCATGAGGGTCTGTGGGGTAAATATCTATGATATCATGTTCCTGTTTCTATTTCTGCATGTTGGTTGAATCACATTACTTTGTTGGTCGCACATTATTTTGATATGGCAATTATATATGATATGAAATATCATTTGATATGAAAATTATATATAGCAAAGTGGTTTTGTTGATAGTAATAATGGACGATTAGCCTAAGCTAAACTAAATTGTGTTTTTAAGAATGTCATTCTTTTAATAAGATTTTCTTCTTCATTATGATTTCAGAACAGTTGTATCAGCCGGGACATGAACATAAATACTTCTCTGTGAAGTGCATGTTTTTTTTTTAATTCAAATTATTGTAAGAATTGCATTTTATAGGGCAGCACCATAATAGTTAAACTGATGATTACGATTATTGATGATTATTATTATTATTATTTTATATATATATATATATATATATATATATATATATATATATATATATATATATATATATATGAATGAGAGAGAGAGAGAGAGAGAGAGAGAGAGAGAGAGAGAAAAGAGTCCTGAGGTAACAGTAAATTGAACATTACTTAACTTGCAATTGCATTACTTGCAATTCAGTTGCAAATGAGACAAACCTCAGATTCAAATTGCCCCATAAATGCACATTCTACAGACAGACCACAAAGATGCTTTTTTTTCCTGTCTTTCTTTCAGCCATGTTCATATTTGAAATGGCTAAACACTGCAAACTGATAGTGGCTATGTAGTTTCCAACTGCTTTAGATCATCTCAAAAGCTAAAACATGAAAAAGTGAAATTCCTAATATTAATTTCAAATTGTTTTACATTTTTTACTTTGTATTGTAGCACAGAGGGTGCATGGACCCCATTTATTCACCAACCATGATCACAAACAATATGGTCAAGAATCATGTTTGGATTTATTAAAGTTTGTCACAGAAAAGTTTCAGATTTAGTAGCAGCAAATGGCAAACGTGGTCTCGTGAAAGAACAAAGAGTGGCTGTATGGCGCTGTCATTCAAGCAGAATTTCACAATGGAGTGTGCGCATGGTTGCTAGATTGAGAAAATGAAGTAAAACACTGGTTAGCAATGCAAGAAAATGGAAATGTCTAAAATAAAAAATAAAAAGTTTTCAGGACAAATAATCAACAGGGAAAATATTGTGACGATTATTTTTAATTAAAGCAGAAATCACTATGACTATTAAAATACGATTATATATATAGTCATATATAATTGACTCAATTATGATTATGAGGTGCATTGAGTAATGAAATTCATAGACATCCAATAAACATACATTTGTCTACAGCAAGGTGGAACAAAAATGTGGTGATCAGCATAACCACATCATACATTAAAAGCAAAAGAGGAAACAAGTGACTTCCATCTAGAGTGCCTGCTGAGGGATTTCCCCACAAAACTGGACAAACAAGTGGATCTTCCTCCAGCTCATCTGAATACATCAGTTTTAAACAATCTAACAACTGACTCTTTTAATCAGAAACGCTCGAACACCTGACACTTCCTCCAGTGTCAAATGTCCTTTGAGAACTAGGTTAGTCTATATGAGGAGGATGGGCTAAAAGAGTTTCCCATTACTCCACAGTAAGAGGTGAATATTTTCCACTTCCAGTTTCACAAGGATAGACAGAAAAACTTGAGTGTTGCCCTAGAGAACGCCACTGCAGAAAAGATTGTTGGCTATTTATGAGTAATGCATTTCTGGATAATGCAGATGACAGTGGAGTTACTAATTACATGTAACAATACTTGAATATCTTGTCATTTAAATTCCCACATCTTGATCTTTCTTATTATCTGGCATCTGCTCTATTATCCGAGAAAAATGCAGAAACAGATTCAAGGCTCAAACAGGAATGAGACAACCATTGTGAATCACCCAGCACATTTTTTCAGAGGGCACGGGTGCACAGGTCTGCTGAAAGGATGACAATGTGGAGTGATAAAAGCAGTAAGAGAGGGATGAGGGTGTTGTTTTCGCTTTAGACTGGAAAGAACAAATCGCTATTCAGCTGAGAACTTTTGCTCACTCACCACCCACACTGAGAAAGAAAATGATAAACCGAGGGAGTGAGAGGGAAAGGGATGGAGAGAGAGCTGATCTCGACTCGAGACTCTTTACAGCTTTGCCTGTGGCAGTGTTTCATCTCTTTCCTTTGAAAGTGACTTAGAAGAGCTCAACTTCCTCTACTGCCTTCTACTATCACCAAAGAAAAAAAAAAGGCCCTTGGGACTGACCCATCATGCTACTGATGTTTTGTCCCACTTACTGCCAGAGAACCAAAACCCCAAAAGATGTAACATCTTGGTTTTGAGAACAGCAAATAAACACCTTGAAAAATCAGCTCTATATTAATCCAGATACATTTGAAAATGCATATGTTTCTCTGCATTTCCTGTTTGTCCTGCAAAAGCAGAGCTTTCGGAAGATGCGCTACAAAATGGATACATTTAAAAATGCCATTTTCACATAATAGTGTGGACCGTGAAAACAAAGGTATTCTAAAACGTTTCTTCATGTGACGCATATTGTACCAACACTCCCATTAGAGTGGAAATGAAGCAGTCAGTCAAGTTAACATTATTTATAGTAAATGGATTTCCACTCTAATCAAAAATTGTCTAAAATAAAAAGATGTTGTTATAGCTTTTGTAACAATGGCGCCATTAATTGTAACAATTAATGAGTATTATTAGTTTCGATTCTGTTCTTTGATTTTTCTGCTTAGTTGCTATAATCGTTACTAGTAATAGACAAAACTCATAATATCCATCACCAAGTAGATGGCCAAAATCAGGAAACCAGAAACCAAAAAACCAGGCTGATATAAAAAAATAAAAAAAAAATAGGCAAAAAAAATTATTCAGGACTCCAGCAGTGAAGAAAATGTTGGTTCAAAACTTTATTGCACAAAATGCTAAAGGATCAAAAAAAGATGGCAAGGAATTATGGATAATGTTTGGAGATTATCCAACGTGTGGAGTCCTGATGATTGGTAAACGTGGAATCACGATAAGAAATATTATTGCGGTTTGTATCAGCTTTGATCTCTGCATGTTGTGGAATGACATACGGGTGTTTATAATGGTTGTGGTTCATTTTAATTTATGACAGTCATTTTGGCTACATATTGTATAGCCAAGTATAACTATGGAAATCTTGAGGCAGTGGGTCTTGTGCTGGAATGTGTATCGGGAGGCGAAGTAGTAATGTTCTCTGTTTCAGCTGCAATTTATGCAAACGGAATCTTAATTGTCCTTTGCTTTAACACCGTAAAACTTATTTTTACATCATAGTAGCCTCCCTTTTGTCTTCTGATGCCCTGTAGCTTTCCAGTTTCCATCTTTCAATGTCTCTGTCCTTATCTTTCACTGTCCTCTACTGTCGGTCTTTAACGTTCTCTCTACCGTTGAGTCTGTTGAACTCAGGCAAAACAACCAACCCAGTGACGTCACAGGTCATAGTACTGCAAGATGGCAGCGCCCTTGCTACAGAAGCTATAACAAAAGAGCTGTAACAAAAGGTTTAAAAAAAATAATAAACTGGCACCCCCACCCCCCAACAGTAAGAGGGAATAACAGATCAGAACATAACTTAATTTGAATAAACAAAAAAATTTGTCAGCAGCAGTTTGTGCCCACTGGCGCAGGGTGAGCAGAGCAGAGTGAGCTTTTTCAATTCATTCCTATGGAAGTTGAGTTTCATGCTCGCGTGGTGCATTGTGCGATTGACAGCGGACCAGAGAAAGTGTTGAGAGCGTTGTCAAAAGGTTAGGCAGTTCTTTCATTCTTTGACTTTATGCAAATATCAAGCGAAAAATACGGTCGGCAGCCAATCACTGTGAGGTTCAGGTAGTGACGTCTGTCTTGAGCGTTTAAAAATAAGCAGTTTAGGCCGGAGTTTATGCTAGATTTAGTGCACAAATTATATTGTTTACAGATTAGACGCTTTACAGTTGTTATATATTTACATATGTTAAATATCGCAGTTTGGATGCTTTCATTGATTATACTGATCAGTAGTGATGTACTGATAGTAGTGGACACGCACCGTTAGCTTCTTGTAAGTCTTCTCGTTGGAACACGGCAGCTGAGCGGCGTGTTCACAATAGAAGCTTGTGATGCCGTCTGCAGAAGAGGTGCTTTTCTATGGCGAGGAACTTCTTTGCCCCCTCCCCCTGCATGGTACGGCTCGGTAGGGCTCGCTTTGGCTCGCTTTAAATGGTACCACCTCTGTTGAGGTACCAAGCATGCCGTACCGATACTAAAATGTGACGTGAAAACAGAGAATAGTCACTACCAGCGTCATTGGATTTGCAACACGAGACACAAAACCCGCTAGATTTAAATAGTGAGCAACAGCCACCGCAGTACAATTATTTTAATCGACTTGTTTGAAAAAATAAAAAAATAAACTTGAAAAAAGAAATGGCTGAATCGTGGTTAGTAGACGAGTTGTTGGTAGCCGAGGACTGGATCCAGCGAGAGCTGGATGTGGCGACCAGGAATGAAAACGTTTTTCAGCAACTATAACGATCAGTCTTAAAATCTAAAGTCTTTAAAAAAAAGTCTATAATCCCATCCACTATAAAGCGGTACTAAACTGCAGTGGGAAAGCAAACCGGGTCAAAGCGAGCCAAGCCGCCGAGGCGTCGAGGCGTACCACGCAGTGGAAGTGGAAGTGCAGTGGAAAAGAGTTATTTGTAAAATCTTCATATTACATTCCTGTAAAAATGACAGAAAATTTGCTTGCAATTTCTGTCCTGTGTCAAAACAGAGTAATTGCATTTTAGACCATACGTGGAATGGTGATTGACCTCGACCTGGATGAACCAATAAGGGGTGGGATATTTTGCTATTAAAATGATCGTGCCAGAAGAATAACATAAGAACTTTATTATGTCTGGTCATCTCAGTGAGCTTTTGTTAAGTTTTACACATGCACGGTAAGATGATTTTTATTTTCAGTGTAGACAAGAGACTTTTGGAAAACACCGGTGTGGACAGAGTTTTGAAATGAAAATTCATGTAGACGTAGCCTATGTGGAAACCAGTGAAGGTCAAGTAATCTACTTACTCGCATAACTAGAAGAGACAGTTACTGCCCCTAATCTGCCTCTTTATTGTTTGTGTTCAGAACCCCACTGAGCCATTTAATTCAACTGTACTGGTAGCTTGTTAATACCTGAAACCAGTCTAGACTTTGCACGCTTTTCAACATATGGCCCCCCCATATGCTGCCCCGTTCCTCTCTCCAAGCTATACGGCCGTGCTTCAGGGCCTCCTAATTAAATATAAACAGATATATGGTCTCCTTGCAGCCATTGCTCTGGTTAGCATTCTACTGCACCAATGCTTAGTTCAATTTGAGTAAAATGCTGACCACAGTGGCTGACAGCTCTGAGAAATGCCAAAGAGATGTCCAAAATCTTTAATGTGCCAGACAGACTGGCCATAAAAGCAGAGTATGACTCAGCAGTAGGATGTGAGATGTAATTTTAAGGATGGACCAATTTGACAGTCCAACCTTGCTGCCATTCCACCGGGTGACGCACGCTCCTCTGTACGCATTTAACAAACTTTATGGATGGCTGTGACTACATCTCCCTAATGGTTCCCTCAACACAGATTGGATGGGAGGGGCTGTGTTTCTGACATCTGCATGATGCTGCGACCTCTCATTTGGAGGGGGTGTGTTGAAAAGCACTGTTGCCCAAGCACAATAACCCCAGCCATTAGATCTGCCAGATATTTCCTAGCTAACAATCCCAACAGGGAACCTGTCCTGCATTGCAAAAATGGACAGGCAAAATTTAACCAAACAGACAATGAGCTTCTCAGAGAGCAAAAGAACTATGAGTCCGTTTATACTCAAATATTTTCTGGCTTTTTTAGCTACTTTTATTGGCAAATTAGGAGGGACAAAATGTCTGCAAACAGCAATTATGGGGCCAAGCACCGGTGCCGAGAGACATCCTCCTTTTTGACGTTTTGCTATCATATTTACCGCTGTGTTATATGAAAACAGCTGCGATAAACTGCTACAGGAGTGAAATTCAAACCGGCTTGACAACAGACCAAATTGGTAAAACTCAGCATTTTATGACAAAATTAATAACTGAGGAATACTGGGTATCTATCAACTTTGTGTGGCCATAAAGTAGGCCTATCTAAAATTCAAAATGTCGTAAAATATATTATTTGGCAGAAATTGATGCAATTCACACTAAAAAGAATAAGAGGAATAATTATTTGTAGTGCTGGACGGTATGACCAAAAATTTGTATCACAGTATTTTAAAAAAGTATTCCGGTTTCACGGTATTTTTTCCCCCCACTGGGTGTTAATCACATTTTCTACTGATTGAGAGAGGAAATACTGCAGTTGATTGACTTAGAATGTCCTATTTTACTGTCATGAGTGAATATTGTAGAAAAATTCCACACTAGTATTAATACAGGTTTGCAAGGCCCCACAAAATGATGCTGTTTACAAAGTGGTGCCAGCATGAGGCACTTTAGGAGCGCAGAAACAGCGGTTTCCCTGGTAACGGCTGTACACAAATCAGTGCAGCGCTCATACGCGCTGCTTTATCAGGAAAGATAAAGAAAGATTCAATGAAAATAACATCGAAACTTTTCTAGAGACAGTCAGTTCCCTTCAAAGATACATTCATATAAAAACACTTTGACTTTGAAACGTGCAGTGCTCATGTTTATTCAACGATGTCAAAGCCTTTTGGAAAATCTATTTGTGGCGGGCAGTGTTGATATTGTGAACCAATGTATGTGAAACACAAATATAATTTGACAGCTATCAATTATAGTTTAACCTATCCATCTTTACCGCCACGCTTAGTAACACATACAGCTGTGCCCTCACCACAGTGCAAGTGAAAAGGGACCCTCTCAAACAGTGTCACGCCACGTTCTGAACATTGTTTAAGCGGCATACACCGGTATAGCAGTATATAAAGAAAATTCATATCATAACAAAAATAAACACCGGTATTCGGTATGAACCGGTATACTGCCCAGCACTAATTATTTCTAGGCTATTCAGTTGACAAGTTACCAGCAAATGAAAGGTCAAATTTCAACTGTTGGTGGCAATATAGAGTAGAAATGACAGATTCAAAACTTGGTCCGGACACTTTGGGGCATTACATCACAAATGCTGGATAAAACATATGCAAATAAAATGCTCACAAAAGCACATACGCTCACGTTTGCCTTGACCGAGTATAAAATCAATATGAAATCAAAACTGACCACCATTTACTTTAATACTTGTATATGATTGTGAATGATAGCTTTCTGAATTTTTGATTCTCAGAAGGTCTGTTTTATCCAACATTCATACAACTCTTCTTTTCTATGCACAAGCTACACTATTCATTCTTATAAATGTCATGCCCTTTATGCAAGAAACAGGGAGGCCAGAGTGTCACAAACATGCCTTGCATAGAGAGCGATCTGCTTAGGCTCAGACCAACCCGTCCCTGATGTGTCAGCGGGCATTTGTGTAAAATGAAGTAAAGTGCACACCAATGTAAATGCAACACCAGTCTAATATCTGAAGACAGACAAGCTTCAGATCACAGGGCGTGTTAAGTATCGCTTTTCAGCTCAGATTTGCCATCTGTTAAACTAGAGGGTCAGTGAGTAGTTAATGAAAGTGGCATCAAAGTAGACCATTAGACCATTTTAATCCACCATTACACATTCAATTCCTAAATCCTGATTATTCTGCAGATTGTTTTTGGAATATTCAGATTTTTTGCAATAAATTCACTACCAAGAACACATAGCTAGTAATGACAGCAGTTAGTTAGTTAGCAGGACTTAGCTAACATGATTAGTAAAACACTGCAACGCCAGAAGTCAACCAGTTTTGACAACAAAACAAACAAAACTTCTGTCAAGTTCTGCTTTTAGAATGCCAACTTTGACTCATGACCACATGCAACATAACATGTAGGCCTATGATGCCTTTAAATTTAAGGGATTATAAGTATAGCAAGATTTTAAAAGATTCACATTTGATTCCACTGAGCAAGTAAACACTCCATTCTCAAGTCTGTCTTGGTTCTTAAGGAATTAGACAGGCCGGGGTCTGTCGAGGGGTGTGCTAAGGGAGTGACAGGTTTGTCTATGTCAGGCTGATCCATGTGCATGTCTCAGCAAGTCAAGAACCATTTTACTTTCATTGAAAGGGGTCAAAGATTCATACATCAGCTTTGACAGAGACATGTCACTGACCACACACACAGCCAAGAGCCCACTTATTCATTATCAAAACACTCACTGCAATCTAGTGGAACACTGAGTTTCATTTCAAGCACAATGCAGTTTCTCATTTTGCCATTACATAACCTACAGGTAAAACTGACAGCACTTGCATTTGTGTGTAAAAACCATGATGATTATCTCTTAACTACAGTATTATATTAAAACAATGACAAGGCATTAAACCTCACAGGCCATGACAGCCACTCTCCCACCACCCTGCAAAGAAATCTTCATGCAAACCATACATAAACACTACCTTCAACCCTCCACAAGTAGCAAGAATGAAATCTGCATCTGACACAAACCACCAACAATTCCTTGTGACAGTACGGATCTTATTCAGAGCAAATTACATTAAATTTTCATGAATTAACAGAGGCTGTGACTGGCAGATCAAAGGGTTGTACTGCCTAAGTATCAATCAAATACTATACAAACTACCGAACAGACTGTAAATCTATATAACCTGGTTTAACTTCTCTGTTTAAAGTTGGACTCAAACCTCTCTCACGCTTACAATGACTAAATCTGAAATCTCAGATGTCTTGAAGACCAGTAAATGGTTTAAAAAACAACTGCAATAACCAATAAAACATTGGAAATAAGATTTACTACCTCTCATTTCTAGAAGCCAAAGGTCCAAAACTTTTTCTCAGATTGAAAAGAAAGTGCACTCGTCATGTGAAGAGAGAGAACTAATAATCACCCTTTGGAGTGGCTTGATTTGTAATGTCATTATTCATTATGTAATATAATACTCATTGTGTATTTTTTAATGACACTGGGAGTGGACACAGGTTTCATAAAAGTGGCATGCTATAATGTAGGTTTGTCGTACCATCCCATTTTCGTTGCCACCAAATATACAATTAAAGATTCTGAAAACTGGCTCTTGAAGGAGATTCAAATGCCCTTGTTGCCCTTACCTTCGATGGCAATGACGTGCTCTCGGATCTGGTTCTGCAGCAGTGGATCCTCCACCCGCTCCAGCAGCTCGTAGATGGAGTAGATGTTCGGATGGACGGACTCGAACCTCTGGATCTCAGCTCTGATCGCAGCGGAGTTCGCCAGGTGCTGCTGATAATTCATGTTTGCAATGTGATCTCTTACAATAGAACCCGATATGCAATTATCTAAAGAGTGTTTGCAGGTGATTTAGGGACTGTGATGTGCTGCAAACACAGCAGTGAGATCAGATGTCCACATGAGGTCTGAGGTCAGCTCTTAACGATTTTGGTCAAAACCTAAACAAAAACTGCAAATGATCCCAAATGCACACTGTATATATACCATAGGATGCAATCACAGATGGCAGCAAAACGAACTAATGATTAGGCGTTAAACCACCTAGCACTTCATGCGAGACTGACTATCAGCGGCTTTGATATCAGTGCATGTAATATTTGAGTATGTGTGTAGGCTACTACAACAGAAGTCCAGACGCTGGAGGGAGAGCTGCAGCTGTCCGGATTGGAAATCCCAGGATACAGTCATATGCCCCATATCCTCGTAAATACAGCATAAAAACAAAGAAGCTCCACCAAATCACCACGCATCGTCATTACGGACTATAATAGGCAAGTGAAGGCCATCTCATGTCTACAGTCCGAGGCGAGAAGAGTCCACATGGTCGACTCCGGCTGTGTGCTTCATACACACTGACCAGTTTCAGCGGCAAAAAGGGGTGAGACGAAGATAAATTATTAAAACTCAAACTCGCCGAGAAACTACAGTTCGCACAGACGAGCTGGACACGGTATGTCTGCTGTGTTCCCAGCACAGTCAACTCGCTCTCTCCTGTTGTTCACTTCGGCTCATGCTGACATCACAACCAATGAAACACTTTCTGCGGTCTCGATGCGAAACCACAAAACCATAGAGGTGCGCCAACCTCAACGAGATTCTATCGCCGGGGTTTTCGGGTATCTCTCTTGTTTTATCCGCAAAGATGGGTGCATTCCCTTTTCTCCCGCACTGAGGTCCGTCCCGTCTGTATCCTCTCAAACATCATTGCGCCTGCTCCTTCCTTTGGACGCTTCCTACTGGAAAAAACGTCGGCGCTTCGGGGCCGTCGTCAAGGTCGTAGCTGCGCTAATTCTGCGCAGTCCGTTGTTATAAAAACGCATACAGGTCGCCACACACTGGATGGGGGCGCTATAGGGTGCACTTATCTTACCCTGAACACATGTGTCGTTTGATTAGACCCTGTAAACCATAAGAATGACTTGTTGGTCTCAGTTCTGTCTTCTGTGACACACTCGGATATGACCTCAGAGTCTTATGCTAACATGGGTGTGTGACCATCCAATAAAGGTTAAACATATGCTGGTTTGGTTTTACTGGTGAACTGACATGGGTTTAAAGGATAGATGCAACCCCTTTAAGTGTGTGTGTGTGTGTGTGTGTGTGTGTGTGTGTGTGTGTGTGTGTGTGTGTGTGTGTGTGTGTGTGTGTGTGTGTGATATAGGTTGTTGGGTCAAAATGTCCCCATAAGATGGCAATATCCAAAATCCCTGTCCTTGTGTGGAACATTTTTGGTAAACAGCTTATAAATTATACTAAGTGATGTTTTTTGAAAATGTAAAAATGCAGGAGGTTTTCTGTGATGGGTAAGTTTAGGAGTAGGTTTAGAGGATAGAATATACAGTTTGTACAGTAAAAATCTGGAATGTACCCATATAACATTAAAACTCAATTTGTGCGCTAAATCAACTAAATTGTGTTTTTGATCATTTAGATCAATAATTGAATAACCAATAACAGACAAAGTATAAAGTACATAATTCCAGTATAAGATATTCATCTAAAAAGTACATTTATTCTAAGGCTTGGGCATATGAATATACATATTTAATTTCCCATATTTTAATTGAAGATATGTCATGGTAATCAAACTGGATGATTTCACTCATTTAACCTAGATTTAATGAATAGTGAAGACATCTAAAATATATCTAACTCATGGATTTACTGAATAATAACCCTATTAATTACAGTAAATATTGAAAAAAAAATTCCAGACACACAATACAGAACTCTCTCATCTCAGGGGGACATGAGGGAGCGAAGCACGGTCATTCGAAAATACTACCGTTTCTACTAATACAAAGCTTAATGCTAATCGGTGAAGTATCCCTTTAAGGTGGGGTTGGGTGTCATCTTGCCTCAAGGTCATATTATCCCATCTTGATACCCCTGGTCTTGATAAAAAATTTTTTTTTTTAAATCTCATTTTCACAAAATGTGTAATTTATTTAAATTAAATGGGATTGATTGTGCTTCTAACGATACTTAAGATCTTTAACAACTTTAAATGTTCTTGTCCATACTCTGAACAAATGCCAACATACTGGATTTATTGAACAGAAAGGAAAAAAAAAACTTTTCAGTGCCATCTGTATCTAATTCTGATAAAGTAGGCCGTTGGTAAATGTCTGGCACATCTGAATTCTATTAGCCTCCATTTTACTCAATGGCCTCTTCTATCCTGATTCCATCCACCAGTAGGGAATGAACTATTCCATTCCGTTTCCTTCCACTAGTTGTTGCTTTTATGCAGCATTCACGGTTCCCCACTGCAAAGTGTGTCTCGGTTCCATTCTCGGTAAACTCCCCCTGCACACAGAAATCAATATAAACATAGGCATGTAACTAAATAAGCACAAGCCATGGGAATGCTGTGCAACGATTAAGATAGTGTTTCATATTTCCACAGTGGTCACTGGTCACACAACTGCTCCATTAGCTTACGCGACTCAGACTTAATGGACCAAAGTGTATCTTTCACACATTATAAAGGCCTGTGCCAGTGTGAACTGCAGTATTAAAAGTTCTCACCATGGTCTCCATTTTCTGTCCATTGCACCATACATCCATAGTGTCTTTCTCTAGTGAAACAGAAAAAAAAAAAAAACACATAATGGTTTGCTAATGTTGTCTTAATTGTCTTAACTTCAGAGATTACAGTTAAACTGTCTGATGCCTGCCAAATCAAACAAGCAAATTAGAGGATCACTTTTCCGTTCTCTTAGTACTGCATGCGCACTGCATAATTTAGTCTATAAGGGTTTTCAAACTGATGCTTCAGAACCCCACATATGATGAACCCCTTGTGAAACCCCCCCTTCCTAAAATATAAAGTAGCTATTTATTTTCATGTAAAAAAGGCCTATTTGTACTGTCCAATAAGTTGACCTTTTTTATCTGCTGACCCCCTAATTTGAAAACCCTGATAGTCATTATCTTCATACACTGTGGATATAAATGACCTTGAGAAGAATAAGGGCTTTCAGAAAAACTTAAAAAACATCATTTTGCATCATAAATCAAGAGGGATGTTTTCACTGTGAATCTTACCTAGAACTATCCTGTAATCAGCATCATCCAGTTTCAGCACCCATGTTTTGGAAATCTTTGATCGGTTGTCCAAAAATGTTTTGAGACTTTTTCCGTTGATCTCCAGTGTGTACTCGTAGGAGAACCCAGTGACCGCCTCAATAAGTATGGTTGCTTTTGTGTCTGTATTCCCAACAGGGAATGTTTCTTTGCCCACCAGTTTGAACAGCCAATCCCTCCTCAACACCTCCTTAAAAACAAGACTTGATAAGACTTATTATAATTATTTGATATGATCTCATTCATCTTTATATTAGATATCATCTTATAGTATTATCTAAATGAATAAATTCAAGATAAAAATATTATACAGAAATATAACTAGAAACTAGAGTCAAAATGAAAATAAAGAAAACAGTAATAGGGCTACATGTTCTGCTTCTGGTTTTATATACTCATATTCTGTGTATTCTATACATTTTTATTTTCATTCAAGTTTTTTCCATTTATGTATTTATATACTTTTTGTGTAATATATATATATATATATACACACACACACACACACACACACACACACACACACTCACACATATCATTATAACAATAATATAACACAATGCTATAGCCTATAGTAGCCTTTAATAATAAATAAATAAATAATTGCCTAGATCTCACCTTCCCATTAATGTAAATGACCCGTTTTCCTGTTGTCGTTCCATGTTCAAACTCAATTCGGTAAAACCCATCACTTAGCGACACATCCCACGTTCCCACAATGTCTCCGGACATATAGGCCTATTAAGATCCACACAACCCAAGCACTCTATACTATGTTTATTTCTCTGTAATATTTTAGCCTGAGCCTGGTCAAAATAGCCATCGTCATGTGTAATGGCTGATTAGATCTCTGTATATTCTTGAGGAGGTTGCCATCCTGTGCTCGCTCAGCAACGAGTGCATTAGCGTAAGAGGCTTAACTCAAGCAGAGAGTAGGCTAATTGAGGGTTTAATTATTATTATTTATTTATTTATTTATTTATGTTTTATTATTATTACTTCAAGCACATTTACATAGACATTAGGTTTAAGAGTTAAAAAAATGAAATGAAATGTTAAAGAGCGTAGATTCTTCCCCGTTTTTTGGATCCTCTCTGGTACCAATAGATGGCAGTCCTCTCTCTCTCTCTCTCTCTCTCTCTCTCTCTCTCTCTCTCTCTCTCTCTCTCTCTCGCCTTTATAAAATATTCTTGACCCAGAAATATTTTCTAGATCCTAAAGATGGTAAAAATAAATAAAATAAAATAAAAAAATGTCTACGTTAAAACCAGAAGCAGCTGATTACATGGCAAAAATACATGCTATTACGTATGTGATCAATAACGTTTAGTATTTCATCTTTTAAAAAAATGACATATAAATCCCTTCACAACCCTATTTTATCCAATGTTGTGCAATATAATGTTATGCAAATTTGATGTAGAACACACTAGCAAGGCAGGCACGCTATTAACATAAGAGAGTGGGCGTGGTCAATCTGGCTGCGAGCCCCGCTTGTTGAGAACTTTCTTCCAGATCTCAGTCAGTGCCTGGAGCTCAGAGAGCATTGAGAAGTATTGGACACGAGGCTCTTTTCACGCCATTCTTTAAAGGATACAGAAATTTGACAAACTGTGGTGGAGTTCTGCCTGTCTTTCTTGGAAACTACTTGACGTAACTGAATATTATAATGAGGGAATTCGCATACGGAATTATGCATTTCTCGCAATCATTTGACAAACTCATTCGCTTTGGATTATGACATTATATTTTTCCCTCGAAGACGAGTCGGAATAACTTTTAGTTATTTATGTAACTATTTTACGCAGTTTTTCTAAGTATTAATCTGTCTTTTGTTTACTATTAATGTAACACGATTGAGCAGGAATGCAGGGTTAGTTTGTGTCTCGCTGCTGTTGGATCAAATTACCCAAACCTTTTTGCCTATTCAATGTCATAATTTTTGGATTGATTTTTATTTATGCTGTAGTCATATTAGCAGTATTATTGCAATGAAAAATCATCAGGTACATGCCATTTTGTTCACTCTGACGTGGATTCAAGCATCAGAATTGGTCCTGGATTACACAGGATCAGAGGGAGGAAATGCACAATTAGGATCAAACACTTTTGCCAAAAAGTACACAAATTATGTGCAATCTAGTAGTAGATTTGCACAGTTATCCACCTCTGGAAATACACGTATACTGAGGAAACGTCAAAATGATCAGAATGTGGAGTCCTCACGACCCCCAGCCAGGAGGGTCCTGAAAGGTCAAAGACAAGTTCCATACAGGAAACCCAGTGTGACTTACAGCATTCCTGCTCAAGAACTTATTTTTCAATCTACTCCATTGGGCACAACTAGCTCCATAAACATCCTGGCTGGTTTTGCAGGTAAAAAACGTGTTCTGGTCATTTCAGCTCCAAACGACTATGATGGCTATTACAGGTTAATGATGAACTTGCTCAGGCCGGACGTGTACTGTGAGATGGCGGACAGACACATGCAGCAGATTATAATGTTCCACGAAAAGGGGAAGATGGGAGGCAAGGTGAGCCGTGTTAACAATCAGGGATCTCTGGTGGAGGAGCCGTTGGATCCAGCCCTGGTGCCCAGACTGATGGGCTTCCTGAAGCTGGAGGATGGTAAGTTTGGGATGGTGCTTCTAAGAAAGACCCTTCAGGTAGAGGAAAGATACCCATACCCTGTTCAGCTGGAGGCAATTTATGAAGCGATAGACCAGACTCCTATGCGTAGACTGGAGAAGGCCAGGCAAAAGGGCTTTGTGCAAAAGTGCAAGACCGCTGGAGTTGAGGGCCAGGTAGTGCAGTCTGTTGGCTCAAATGCAGTTGGTTTGCAGCCGCAGGTGAACACGACAAAAAATACAGGGCGACACAGGGTGAGACCGGTCCCTCAGCCCACCCAGATAACTCGGGCACAAATATCAACTACCATCAGTACCACTACAATGACTACAACCAAAAAACTTACAACAACGACTACCTTGAAAACTACAACCACAACACCTCCAACTACTATAACAACAACAGCACCTACTACCACCTTTTTTCCCTCAACAACGACTACTATTACCACAAATGCACCCTCCACAGTGGTGCAAACGCATCCACACACAACCGCACCCTGGAACACAGCTGTGCCCAATACCTCTGAGCGGGTCTACCGGCCCTCACTACCAAACCGTATGAGAGACACAGATACTCGTCTCGCTGTTACCTCTAACTTCTACAAACAACATAAAGGAAAACACCTAGACCACATGCAAAAGATTTCAACTGCAATCTCACCAACACAAGCATCCACACAGAAGGGGAAACTGCCTGTGGTAAAACATGGATGGAGTGAAAAGCTTAGTCAGCACACAAGAGAACGAGACACACGGAGGCCCACTGCTAATAAACCAGAGACAGAGCTTATTACCACTCAAAAGGGCAAAACTAAAGCTGACAGTGCCGACCGGAGGAAGAAGGTGGATAGACCTGAAAAGCCTTTAAAGAAGATACCTGGAGGGGAAAAAGGCCCAAAAGTGACAAATGTCAGTGTTCAAATAAAAAACGCTGTGCAAAAGCCAAATGTCTTTGAAGGAAGGGCTGTTGTGGACAAGGCAGCCAATTCCAAGAAATCGTTAGAAACTTTTTTGAGTTACTTTCAGAGAAGACGACGGCTCATAGTACGTATTGTATCTGTGAGACACATGGAAACAGTTACATAGAGATAAAGCTCAGGGCTCAACAATAAGGATGACCCGTTGTGAGAGAGTTTCGGGCCTGTTGTCGAAACTGTCACATGCCCAATGGGTCATCGCTATATCTTACATGTTTTACTACACATTACTCATCACCAAACCTTTTCTGAAATTTGGTGACATGGAATTCTGTTTATCAACTTTTTAAACCCATCAGATAGATATATAAATATATAATGTATCATTTTTATCTATTACTGCAATGTGTGAACACTTGTAATCATTTTCAAATGAATATTAAATAATAAATGTAAATATTATACATTTAAAATGAAAAATAGATCAATGTATACATTTAAATGAATAATTTTCCATTTATTTAAGAAACCTTTGGAAAAATCCTTACTGTTGAGCCCTCTTAAAAATAAAGGTTCTCTATAATTCTAACATCTATTGAACTCTTCTATGCACAAAAGGTTCTATATATTGCAAAAAGTTTATTAAAATGAAAGAAAAATTTCATACCAAGATGTGAACCCTCCCTTTTTAAAACGTTATTTGCTCATTATGTTCCTGAAAATTAAGAAGCATTTTGGTTCATTCAAGCACTGAATCAATGTCTAAAAATGTTGGGTGTTTTATTAATCGTCTGCAGGTAATAACTGCTCCAGATGAGCAGAATCATATGTACAGTGAACAGAGGGATGAGTACCTCGAGCAAGTGTGTGATATGGCCCTGCGTAAAATTTCCATCATCAGTATCTTTGGACCCCTCACAAACAGTACCATGAAGATTGAACACTACCAGACAGGTCAGTGCTGCTTACAGTCTTTGTGTGTTTGTAACATGATAAGACATGATGTAAAAATGATGTCAAAATGTACATCATGTAAAAACATGATGTAAAAATGTCCTCATTCTTTTTTTAACAGAACAGGATAAGCCTTTACGAGGCCTGCCGGACAGTGATCTCATCAACCAGGACCTCATCACTGCATTTCGGAAACATTTCGGGATGATTTATAATGATTTCAACATGTTGCTGACTGACTTTGACATGAAAGTCAAGGTGTGTCTTAAAAAAACTTTTGTTAGTGAATATGAGATGTAGATGTAATCAAAATCTGACCTAATTGTATAACACAAAATTATGCATTCCTTGTTTTCACAGCAACGATATGAAGTCCCGATTGTTATGCAAGCAGTGTTTGATTACATTGACACATTGTCAACTCGCATCAAAGAGATAGAACAGCAGAGGCAACTTGCCGTTATGTGCAAGAAAGAAGACAAATCAAGATCTCTAGAGGACTTCCTATCTAGGTTCGAAATAACCACTGTCGGTGTCTGAATTTATCATTTATATAATGCATTAACATAAGGAATGTGCTCATCTGCATGCTTTCTCATGTCATGTCTTTTAAGATTCCGTTGGAGGCGGAGACTGTTTGTAATATCCACCCCTAATGATGAAGAATGGGCCTATCAGCAACAACTCTACGTCGTTAATAGCCAAGCTTGTAATCTAGGTGAGATCATTTGGATAAACCTTAGTAGCATTTTTATCTTCCACTGTGAAATTAACATGTGCTTTTAAATGTGAACGTACCACTAGCGCTACTTACAATAGACTACAAAATGCTATAGACAAATCCAGAAGTATGCAAAATGAGAAATGTTCAATTTCACTATCTCTAGTGTATGGTCAGTGTTTTTCAACTCCAGTCCTCAGGACCTACCTCCCAAAAATGTGTCTCCCTGTTTAAAACACTAAGCAACAAAAACGCAAATTTGTGAAAATAGTGACGTCTTGCGTATTACTTGTTCAGTCTATAGGTGCTTAGTAGTGTTTCTTTACAAAATGATATCGCCGTATACTGTCCTGGCAGCATAATACAGCGTTTGTAGTTGTTTTGGCTGATCGGTGTGAGCAAGGATCGTTTTATAAACGTTATCATCTGTACGTGAAGAACGCAAAGGAAATTGTTTCTGTTTTTAGTACATCATTGTCTTGTAAACGTACCCTAAGAAGTATGGAATGCCAAAGCTGCCAATATTAAAAATAAATAAATACATAAATAAATATACAAATAAATGTAAAAAAGAAAAAATAAATAAATATATATATATAAATAAATATACATAGAAAAGCAAAAAAACAAAAATAAATAATTATTTATACATTTATTTCTTTATTTATGTATTTATTTTTTTTCCATATTTATTTATTTATTATTTTTTTATTTATACATTTATTCATTTATACATTTATTTATTTATACATTTATTTATTTTTACATTTATTTATTTCTACATTTATGTATTTCTACATTTATTTATTTCTTCATTTATTTCTTCCTACATTTCTTCCTGCGTAGGGTAATGAGGAGGGGGTGGTTTACCTCAGACATAGCAATCGAGCTCAGAGTAAGCGCAACCATGTCATCGAAGGGGTTGAGGCCACAGCCCACAGTGACACCCTGTGGCGAAATACAATAAGTATAGCTCACTGACGTTGATGCGGTCTGTGACTGCGAGGTATATGGTCAAAATCCTAAATCTTACTGTGTGACATGGATAGGCTACTCTTTATTCCGGACATGGCCGTTGAACATCGTTTGTCTGGATTTGTAAAGTGTCCTGGGCAGGCCCGGCTGCAGGATGAAATGACTGAGGGGGCATGTGAAATTGTTAAGGGGGCTTAACTTTATACCATCAATGAACAATACACACTGATAAATTGCTTAGTAAAAAAGATACTGCCAGCGTAATTTATTATGCATATATTAACCCTTTCACGCTTAATTTTAATATTCTAACTGACTCCCATAGTGAGTTTTTTCAAGGCGACTGTTATTTTAGAACGTTCCCCCTTAATTTTTCCATGGCGACGCGTCATATTTGTCACGTGACACACCGCAGCCACAATAACTCTGATCAGAGCCATAGAGAGAAAGAGTTGCGACACTCTTTGATGTCGCCGCTATGGCTGTCACGTGGTTCATGTAAGCCCCAATAGTTCTAAAACATACGCTGGCTGTCATGTTCTTCTATGGGACAGACAGCAGCGATTGCATTATTGAACGGTAAATATAAAATAAAACACACCCCAAGTACTTTTTCAGCTGTTATTGCATTTTGTTAATGTCAGTTTTGCATTTGGAGACAAGTTTTAGGCTATATTTTTGGAGGGAAAAGCTTAGTGTTCATGTTCGCATGTCTTTAGTGGCTCTAACTTAACTTTTCCATATCATTCATCTGATGATGGACGTCTCATGATATTTATTTTAGCACAACTGGGCTGTATTAGGCTATTGATTCCCGTGATTTTGCTTATAAATTTTGATTCAGCCATTAGCCTACCTTCGTGATTACGCAAAGAGGTCTGCCGTGGCGGTCCGTTCAGAGTTCGCTCAAGCTAGCTCACTTCTTCTGATGAAAGTGACCACCCCCAGGACCACAACGTGAAACATTATCATGTTAAGACTAAGAATATTATTTTAATATTAAGCCATACACATTATCAAAACTATAACAGATTAAAAACGAATTTATAAGCATTGCTGATACAAATGAAGGTTTTCAAATAAACTATTTTTATTAAACAATGACAGACAACAAAAATGTGTGCTTGTGTGAACAAGAAAAACAAAAACCAGGGGCAGGTGATCCATGAAACAGACAGGACTGGTGATGGCCATAACAATCCTAGAGGTCCAGCATTGTTCTCACAAGCCGCTTCACTCAAGACAATAAAACATAATGAAAAGTTAGTATATCCCCAAAAAAATAAATTAAATAAAAGTTGCTATAAAGGTGGCAGCGATTCATTACCGAACTCTTAACTGACGTTAGCTAAGTTAGCAGGCAGTGCTTGAAAATTGGTTGAAACAACTAACATAAAATATAAATAATTACGCTGTGCATGTACAAATGAAGACCAGTATAAGCATCGCAAAGGGCCTCTGATACAAAATAGACAGTTGACAATTCAAAAGAGGTCGATATTTCAACAACTTAACTCTGGAACAACTCGACGCGCAGCAATGTAAGTGAATGGGGTCCAACGCCAAAATGACAGTGTTTAGAACTATTCCGCTCTTCAAATCCCGGAAGTAGGCGGTTAAAAGCCCCGCCATTGTTTACAACGGAGGTCTATGGGAGTGTCGCAACTCTTTCTCTCTATGGCTCTGACTCTGATGTATCGCTTTTATTTCCTTTTCCCTTTTTTATTCAAAATATTCTGATATTCCGATTCTCAAAAATGTGTATGTGAGTGTGTTTGGTCATTTAAAAACCTTTATAACTAATCTTGATCTTGATCTAACAGTTACTATAATGAGATCTTTGCGCCGCAGTTCAGAGAATCCTATGGCTGTGAGTCATCAGTTTCTCCCGAAAAATAAATGCACGAAAGTGGTCGGTGAACTGTGAGAAGAGTAGTTACTTCCATTTTGTTTGTCTGATATGAATAACACACGTCGGAAAAATTATATTTAAAATGCAATGGTCTCGTTTCAAAAGCAATGGTCAATATGCTTGCGTCGACTTAACTGTAGCCTATATGTGTCCTGCTTTCTTTCCGTGAGTTCTGTCCGAAAAATGGAAAATATCAAGCGCTTCCGTTTAAGAGTCCCTGTTTCATGTTTGTTAGCCCAGGACATTTTACAAATCCAGACAAACGATGTTCAACGGCCATGTCCGGAATAAAGAGTAGCCTATCCATGTCACACAGTAAGATTCAGTCACAGAGCGCATCAAAGTCAGTGAGCTATACTTATTGTATTTCGCCACAGGGTGTCACTGTCACTGTGGCCTCAACCCCATCGCCTTCGCTTACTCTGAGCTCGATTGCTATGTCTGAGGTAAACCACGCCCTCCTCATTACCCTACGCAGGAAGAAATGTAGGAAGAAATAAATGAATAAATAAATAAATGTAGAAATACATAAATGTAGAAATAAGTAAATGTAAAAATAAATAAATGTATAAATAAATACATGTATAAATGAATAAATGTATAAATAAATAAAAGAATAAATAAATAAATATGGAAAAAAATAAATAAATACATAAATAAGGATAAATAATTATAAATAATTATTTATTTTCGTTTTTTTTTGCTTTTCTATGTATATTTATTTATATATATATTTTTTATTTTTTACATTTATTTGTATATTTATTTATGTATTTATTTATTTTTAATATTGGCAGCTTTGGCATTCCATACTAACGGCCTGGCAGCAGAATACAGCATTTTTTGTTGTTTTCGTGGATCTGTGTGAATGAGGGTCATTTGACAACGGTGTCATCTGTACAATGAAAACTCAAAGGAAAAACTTCTCCGTTTTAAGCATATCGTTGTCTTGTAAACACCCCCACATGAAAACAGACAATGAACTGAACAAAGACAGAAGCCGTTTCTCAATATGCGTTCTTGTCTGTACTTGTGTTCTTGTGGACTTGTGAAACGTACTCGGTTACTAACGTAACCTCGGTTCTCTCTAGAAGAGGGAACGAGTACTGCGTAAGATATCTTACGCTAGGGGAAAATCCTTTTCCGCGAGATATTGAAGCCAAAAATTATCCTTAATTTTGTAATAATGCAAAACGCGTTGCAGCAGCAATGCAGACATAGGCGAGACAGCTCGCGCGCCTATTGGCTGCTCTGCGGCAACTGCAGCAGCCTATCGAGCGAGGCCTGGCGTGACGTCAGACCCAATCAGGGCACTTCGCGCCCGCTGCGTCACGTCCCGCCGAAATGGGCGTGGTCTAGGCCTATAAATATCGCTCGCAGGCAGCTATTATCTGGTTTTTCATCATCGAAGCAACCAGAGCGTGTGCATGCACGGCAAGATACGCAGTACTCGTTCCCTCTTCTAGAGAGAACCGAGGTTACGTTAGTAACCGAGTACGTTCTCTTACGAGAGGTCTCTCGTACTGCGTAAGATATCTTACGCTAGGGGACCCAATGTAAAACGCCGTGTATGCTGAGATCTGACACCAAAGACCCAAGGGCGAAAGCCCGGGGTACATATAGAGTCCGGGAAGAAGGAGGGGCGCAGCCTCACTTTTCCACATAAAGTAGCGTCGATGGGACGCGAATTTCATCATACAGACAGGGCGGGGTACGGCCTGAACTGATGGGGAAAAATGTGGGTCTTACACAGTTTGCCCAGCTTTATACTGTCGAACGCTGAGCTGTGCTCAGCAAACGCAGCATTCTGAGCTGAACGCATCAGGTCAGATAATACTGGTAGTTTAGACCGACAGCAGCCTGGCCTGCAGGGCGGGAACCTCTAGGTTATAAAACCTTATAAATGTAGACGGGGAGGCCCAGCCTGCCGCCATACAAATATCTTGCAAGGCAATCCCTCTTGACCAGGCCCACGAAGAGGCCATGCCTCTCGTGGAGTGTGCTCTGACACCCAAAGGGCACTGCATGCCCTTGGAGGCGTATGCCAGCGCTATAGCATCAACTATCCATCTGGATAGGCTCTGTTTCGACGCGGCTAGTCCCTTAGAACGTCCGCTAAACGAAACAAAGAGCTGTTCCGTCTGTCTGAAAACAGACGAGCGAGACACATAAGCTCGTAATGCCCTGACTGGGCAAAGGAGGCTCGCGTCTCTTTCCTCATCAGGGACCGGCAGGGCTGACAGAGAGATAATCTGCGCCCTAAACGGTGTGTTGAGGGATTTTGGAACATAACCGTGCTTAGGTTTGAGTATAACTTTTGAGTCATTGGGCCCAAACTCCATGCACGCCGCGCTCACAGAGAGCGCGTGCAGATCCCCTATGCGCTTCACTGAAGCGAGAGCCAGCAAAAACACCGTTTTGAAAGACAGGTGTTTCAAATCGATTGACTGTAAAGGCTCAAATGGCGCACCTTTCATGGCTTCCAGAACCGTAGAAAGGTCCCATACGGGGACTGAGGGAGGTCTGGGAGGATTCAGTCTCTTAGCTCCTCTAAAGAAGCGGATGACTAAATCGTTCCTTCCTATTGACTGACCAAGCGTTGTTACTGAGAACGCTGCTATAGCCGCCACATAAACTTTGAGCGTGGAGGGGGCCCTGCCCCCATCCAACAGCTCTTGTAGGAAGGAAAGCACCTCCGTCACATCACAGTTTGTGGGTGACACACCACGGGCTGTGCACCAGCCCGAAAACACTGACCATTTCGAAGAATAGAGTCGTCTTGTAGACGGAGCTCTAGCCTGCGTGATCGTGTTTAATACTCCTTTAGGGAGTCCAACATGTACCCGTTGATGGCCCAGACATGAAGGGACCATAGCTCCGGGTGAGGATGCCAGATCGAGCTGCGGGCCTGTGAGAGGAGATCTCTCCTCACTGGTACTGGCCACGGGGCAGTACTTGCTAACTGCATCACGGCTGGAAACCAAGGTTGGTTTTTCCAGAACGGTGCTACCAGCAGTACTGAGCATCCTTCTTCCCTGATCCGTTCTATCACCTGAGGCAGGAGAGAGACGGGGGGAAAAGCATAGAGCGGGCGGCGGGGCCACACATGGGCCAGCGCGCTCCTGCTCTTGGAGAAAAATTCTTGACAGTGAGCGTTTTCTTGAGACGCAAACAGGTCCACTTCCGCTCTGACGAATTTCTTCCACAGCAGTTGGACTGTCTGTGGGTGTAGAGACCATTCGCCTGCCGGAACATTGTTCCTGGACAGTCTGTCCGGTCCTAAATTCAAGATCCCTGGCACGTGCGCTGCTCTGAGCGAGCGCAGGTTGCACTGAGCCCATACCAGGAGGCGTTCTGCCAGCCTGTACAGTTTCTCGGATCTGATGCCGCCCTGGCGATTTATGTAGGACACCACAGACATGTTGTCCGAACGGACCAAGACGTGGTGACCTTTTATTTGGGGACAAAAACGCGTCAGCGCGTTGTCTACTGCCAGCATTTCGAGGCAGTTTATGTGCAGGAGCTTCTCCCGTTCTGACCACTGGCCGAAGAACGGTCTGCCCTCGAGCAGCGCTCCCCATCCCGAGGTGGACGCGTCCGTGGACACCACTTTCACCCTCGAGGAAGTCCCCAGGCTTACACCTGATTGGTACCAGTCGTTCGCTTTCCAGGGTTTCAGAGCTGTAACGCATTTCTGATTGACCCTGAGGCGAAGCAAACCGGGTGCCCACGCTTCGCGTGGGACTCGCGCTTTCAGCCAAAACTGCAGCGGGCGCATGCGGAGCAGACCCAGCTGGAGCACTGACGATGCTGAGGCCATGAGACCTAGCATCTTCTGAAATTTCTTGAGCGGGACAAACGCGCCGCAGCGAAAAGAGTTCGCTGTGCGTCGAATGTCTACCGCGCGCTTTTGTGATAGTCGCGCTATCATGGATAGTGAGTCCAGTTCTGTGCCCAGGAAAGATATTTTCTGACTGGGTGACAGGGAGCTCTTTGCCCAATTGACACTCAGACCCAAATCCTCGAGGTGATCGAGTAAAATGGTCGTGTGTTCTATGAGCACTGCGCGAGATTGCGCTAGAATCAGCCAATCGTCCAAATAGTTCAGCACTCGTATGCCTCTCATTCTGAGGGGTGCGAGCGCCGCATCCATGCACTTCGTAAATGTACGGGGTGCTAGGGACAAACCGAACGGCAGGACTGTGTACTGATATGCCTGGCCCTCGAAGGCGAATCTCAAATATCGCCTGTGACGTGACGCTATCTGTATTTGAAAATACGCGTCTTTCAGATCTATTGACACAAACCAATCTCCTTGGCGAATCTGCACAAGGATTTGCCTGGTCGTGAGCATCCTGAACTGTCGCTTCACAAGCACTTTGTTCAGTTGCCTTAGATCTAGTATGGGTCTGAGACCCCCGTCTTTTTTCGGTACCAGGAAGTATCTGCTGTATAGCCCTCCCTCGCTCTGATCTTGAGAGAGAGGTTCTATGGCCCCTTTGCTCAATAGTTTCGTCACTTCGGCTCGAAGTAGATGTGCTACTTCTGTTTTTACCGTGGTCTCGACGCGCGCCACATAGCGGCGAGGGCGTCGGCGAAACTGCAGCGAATATCCTCTTTCTATAATGTTCAGCACCCACTTCGAGACCCCGGGTAGCTTTGCCCATGCGTCTGCATGGATAGCTAGGGGTCGAATACGAAGCACGCTCCGCTTGCTCAGCGATGGAGAAGCTTCGGTGTGCTGTAACACAAGCGTGTCGCTCGTGACATTTGAGGCATGGGGCGCGCTGATGACAGCGGGCAGATTGCCTGCGCTCGACTCCTCTGCGGTGGTTAACCGCGAGGGGGAGGGCTGGGCGGTTCCCGTGGGAACTGTCATGTCTATGTGTGGATGTGGGCGCGGGACAGCGGGCACATTTATCACACCGAAAACATCGTTCGCTTGCGTGAAGCGAGTGCACGTTGGTTTCGTTTTTACAGAAACCGTGAGACATGCATAACGTGGTGTTAGTGGGCACTGGGTAGTGGGCACGTTCACCATGTTTGAAGCGCAACCGATCTGAGTCGGTTTTATGTGCGCGAGCCCTGTGTGACAGGCTGTGCTTATGTGTAGGGATGGGCACTGGGCAGTGGGCATTCTTACTACAAACGAAACACCATCGGCCGTGGCCGGGACACCAGAAAATACACTCTTTTGGGGATTTATCTGGGTAGCCGTGAAAACGACATTTGTGTGCAGGCAAGCGGGTGACAGAACCGACTTGTTGGCTGCAGAAAACACTGGAACAGTCACATTTTCTGGAACTGGACGAGCGAATAGCTTTGGTGTGAGTCCGGCCGCAGCGGGACTGGAACACCGTCGTTTTCCTAGCTGTGCTAGGACGACTTCGGGGCCTTGGGCTTCACCGTGATCCTAGGTCGCGAGCCGCGTCCTGCGGGGCGGCGACCGGATGAGCGGGAGCGCGGTCTCGCGCTTCTGGCCTGGCGGCGCTGTGAAGTGGAGGCAGTGGACGGTGGCTGTGGCTGTGAGCTCTGAGCAGACGGTTTCGCACGGCCTGCTGCAGAGCTGGAGCGCTTCGGGAGGAAGTGCTTCATAGCCTGAGACGCTTTCTGTACCTCTGCGAATCTCTCCGCGAAATCCTTGACGGAGGATCCAAAGAGGCCTGTAGCGGAAAGCGGGGCGTCGAGGAACGCGGTGCGTTCAGACTCGGCCATTTCCGAGAGCGTCAGCCAGAGATGTCTCTCAGACACGGTGAGAGAAGCCATAGTCCGTCCAATGGCTTGTGCTGCGGACTTAGTAGCACGAAGAGCGAGGTCCGTGGCACTCCTTAAGTCCGGCACGCAGATCGCGTCAGGTCCTTCCTCGTCCAGCTTACGGAGGAGATCGGCCTGGAAGATCTGGAGCGTTGCCATGGTGTGCAACGCTGACGCAGCTTGCCCGGCGGCGGAAAAAGCGCGGTGGAGCAAGCTTGACGTCGTGCGGCAAGCTTTAGAGGGTAGGGCCGGCTTAGTGCGCCGTCCAGCGGAGGGCGGGCATAAGTGGGCCGCTATCGCCTCTTCAACCGGCGGCAGCGAGAGGTATCCTTTGTTCTTGGCATCGTCAACGGTGGAGAATGCCAAAGAAACAGCAGGACGCACTCTAGCAGAATAGGGGGCGCTCCAGGACTTGGCCACTTCTTCGTGTAACTCAGGAAGAAAGGGCGCCGGTCTGGACACAGGCAAAGCGCGCTCCCCAGGCAGGAAAAATCCATCCAGCCGGTTGTGAGCGGGCTGCTCAGGCGAAGACCACTCGAGGCCGAGGCTCGCCGCGGCCTGTGCGAGTACTCGCATGAGTTCCGTCTCAATGGAAGCTCTCTTGCCTGACGATGTGCGGGCAGGGGGTGCGGGGTCCTCAGAGCCCGCCCAATCCTCACTGCCTGACGCCAGGATAGAGCAGGAATCATCCTCTCCCAGCAGGGCTTCCTCATCCGCGATATCAACGGAAGCGGCGGCAGACGGCGGCCGCTGTCCGTCAGGAAGCGAAACAGAAGAAGCCGGGGAAGCAAGCGGGCGAACCGGCGAGCTTTGGCGGCTGAGGGAGGGTTCCGGGGCCCGCTGGGCACGGCGCTTTTTACGGCGCGACGCCGCGGCGGGCGGGGGAGCAGTCTCGGTGAAGACGGCTAGGCGAGTCCTCAGAGTCGCCATTACCATCAGCTCGCATTGAGGGCATCCGCCGTCAGCGAGCGCGAGAGCTGCATGTTCCTTACCCAGGAAGGAAACGCAGATCAAGTGGCGGTCCCCGTCGCTGAGTGTGGCTCTGCACGAGCCGCAGGAAGGCATCTTTAAAAAGACGCTAGCTCTTTTAGAAATGTGTCGCGGCGGCGACACACACACACAGAAATACAGTGTAATAAAAGAGAAGGATATAAGCGCCGGAAAGCGCAGCAGGAAGGCGGCGCGGCCAGCGACTTCAGTGACTCGTCCCGCTGAAGGTGCTCTCTCTCGACGGCGCGGCTTCTAATCCAGCTCCAGCGATGCGTGTGCTTCGCTTGAAGGATGAAAAATCAGATAATAGCTGCCTGCGAGCGATATTTATAGGCCTAGACCACGCCCATTTCGGCGGGACGTGACGCAGCGGGCGCAAAGTGCCCTGATTGGGTCTGACGTCACGCCAGGCCTCGCTCGATAGGCTGCTGCAGTTGCCGCAGAGCAGCCAATAGGCGCGCGAGCTGTCTCGCCTATGTCTGCATTGCTGCTGCAACGCGTTTTGCATTATTACAAAATTAAGGATAATTTTTGGCTTCAATATCTCGCGGAAAAGGATTTTCCCCTAGCGTAAGATATCTTACGCAGTACGAGAGACCTCTCGTAAGAGAACGTCATCAGTCGCTGCCCTAGTACTGTGCCAATTCAAAGTTCACATCTAGCCAAGTCCAGTTCGAATCCCCGGATGTGTTCTTGATCCGCCCCTTTTACCGAGGATGCATCAAGAGGTGACTTGTGCGGACTTGACAAGCCAGGTAACCCAGAATGCATCTCACACCACCAACCAGCAAGCGTCAATAGCAGAGGAGAAACTCCGCGTAATTTAATAATACTGCTATAAATGTGTCACGAAATGTAGTTTTAAGAGTATTTCAGGCGAGAATGTAGTTGTTTAAAGCTCAAATCTTTGGTTTATTTATAAAGATAGCGCCTATTTGAAAATTTGATCTGACGTTTTCGGAGTTGTGAGAACCAGGCAATCGGACGCTCGGCGCTCGTACCCCGCCGAGAACAGCCTTTCCTCGGCTTCTGCTGCTGACTTGCCGTTGGCTCGGATGTCTCTAGTCTAGTGGTATAACCTTTTACAGTCTGGGTATAACATGAGATTTAAATCGTCTTGTGTATATCCAACAGGCGATTTATGTATTTTATTTGTCTCATTAATGTATTATTTGTTCCCTGGCAAAACGTTTTAGGTGAGGGCAAAGTGAAGTTATAGCTTTATTTAACGTTAGTCTATTTAACTATGTAGAGAGCTGACTTATGTTTGACTGAATCGTTGGCTTTATTGTAGCTTCTTAGCCTACCTTTTAGGCTACTTATACTTTTAGAATGGCTATTATTGATCATTAAAACTGACATTTAGCAAAAAAGGTTATGTCATTTTATTTTATATATTTAAAACATATAAAATATTTTATTATAATAGCCTACATGTTGCCTACATTCTCTTCACTGTATATACATATATGACACAACTTTGCTAAATGTTCGTTTTAATGATCAATATTATAATGTTTTTTTTATTCATCATATTTTTAAAATGAAAACAAAAAGAGCCAGGGTTGTGCTTTATATTTCGTGTTGTTGTAAATATGCAGTGAATCAATTGCGTTGCCTGAACCTCATTTCTGTGGCCATTATGTTAAAGATCTTTTTTAAATGAAAATGAAAAGAGGCAAAGTGGTGGTTTATAACATATTTTGTTTTATTTGTAGCCTATAAAGAGATAACCGTAGTAGCCAGAGCAAGCTGAGTGACGCTATCAAGTACGCCGCTGTTCCATTTGCAGAATTATCGGACTCGCGTCCTCCCGTCCTCGGGAGTTCGTTCTCCTGAGTCGAACTTGTCAGTCCGAACTACCAAGGACTCAAGTCCGAACTTTGCGTACTTGGTATTGAGAAACGGCTAGAGTTTAAATACACAAGGCAAACTAATCAACTAAATGAATAACAGGTGCACATGTTAATCAAATCAAAGAGAAGCCATGGGCTGTGTTTGAAATCGCCCCCCTAAACCCTTAAATAGGGCACTATTTGAAGGGATAGTCATTTGTAGTGGTGTCGAAACCATAGTGGATGATATTGAGCACACTCATTCAGTCCCACAATGCACCGCAATAACGAGTGTACAACTGATGAACGCTCAACGGCTAGAGAATACCCATAATGCACTGAGAGAGTGCGCGCTGAAGGAATTCCTGCGTCTCGCCAGGAGATGGCGCCACAGCTAAATCAATCATCCATCCATTTTCCAAACCCTGTAATATCATACAGGTAGAAATTCCTTTTTAATTGATTATTAAATTGTTTAATTACGGTTTATACATGCTAGTTTTCATAGCAGAGTGCAAGATAAATATTTTCATTACTACTGGAGCTACTGGAGCAGTTTGCTACGTTTCAATTAATTATTAAACAGCAAGCACAAACTGCAAAAGCGGCAGCCCTTGGACACTCAGTGTCCGAATTCACTCACTCATTTTCATTCACTCCTTCAAGTGGGACTATATTAGTGGAGTAATGTAGGGAATAGTGAATGAGGGTATAGGGGGCGATTTCGAACACAGCACTGGTAACACAGAAAACTAAAATGTGACAAACCCACCCAAAATAGAAACTGACACAGATACCAGTAACCACAGGTTACCAATATTTCAATGTTTTAAATGCTTCACTTTCAAACATGCAAATCCTCAAACTTTATGTCTAGGCTAAATAAAGTGAACCAAGAGCACACAGCATCCTCAAAATGCACATAAAACAGAACCAAACCGCTTTAAGATACTGATACACCTCGTCAAAGCTACTTGAGTGTAAAAAACTGCTGCTCTTCACTCTAAAGCACACAACTCAACAGACTATATTTATTTAAACAACGCTATATCGCGATTTCTGTTTTATTTTGATTAATTGTGAATCCCCATTTAATTATTTAAATTTTACATTTGATTTAATTCATTATTAGATTTTCATCAACTCACAAACCCCCTGATTTGGGAAACCCTGTACTATTATATGTAACCTATAATGTAAAAGACCTTAAAGTCTGTGTGAACCGAAAGTTGCAAACGACTTTTCTCCAGTGTTGTGACGTATTTCCCAGGAATATTGAACAGAGGGCAGGGTTTTACTCTAGCGCTCCTCCTCTCCATCTCTCGCTCATAGCAGACTAACGGTTTGAGGGGAGTGGTTAAGCGTTTCCCAAACCAAGCCGTCAAACCTACGTCATCAGGGAAGGTCCTCCAATGCAGTGGGGAGGGGCATTTTCAGATTTTGATTAGAGATTACGAAGCCAAAAAATTTTTTTGTGTGGATTGACTTGCATGGATGAATTGTTCACCACAAAACGATCAATTTAGGCAAACAAATTAAATATGGTCAATTTTGATTTCATGTGGACTTTAATGGTCATAATATAGTTCACACAACATACACCATAAAAGGATTTCTAGGATTTCTAATAAGCCTGTGGAATCATTTAGCCTAATTTTTCATTAATAGAATTGTTCATGACACAGTTGTGTCAAACCAGCCAGTCTGAGAATTTACTAGATTAAGAAAAAACAGGAAAGTTGAGACTATATGACACTGCACTCAAGCTATCAATAGTAGTACTTTTTTGTGAACTGTATACAGAAAGCTCTAAGAGCTTTGCTATATCAACATCACTCCTACTTGTTTATGGAAGTCAGAAAATAGACACTTTTTGTTTTCTGAAATTCCACGTTAAGCATTTGTAAACAAATTTTGGGGTCCGGTCCGGTCAACACCCTATGCGATAATGTCAACAGCAGTGATTTGTTTGGACGTTCCAATCAAAAATGCATGACTTAAGTGCATTCTACACTATCTGGATGTCTTGACCTTCAAACAACCCCATAATTCCAATTTGACAACTAACATAAAAAACTATTTGCACTAGGAAATCATCAAGTCAGAAGCCAGAGGATTCTCCAGAGAGCTGCCCGCTTATAGAAATGCACATATGGTATTGATACTTGTCTTTTAATTGGAACCAGCTCTTATCTGCACAAGAGCCCTCAATCACAAATGGCTCTGAGGAATGGCACTAATAAAAATAGGATGACGCAGTCCATTTACAGCTCTTTTGTTAGCTATTTTGGAAGTAGGAACATTTTTAGGAATCTTTCTCTGCATTCTTTACAATCCAGGAGGACCTGTGGATGTTTGAGTCGTGCGTAGCGATCCAACAGAGACCACTTCCTCTCTGGGGCATGACAGCTTGATTGATGCCCTCATAAACGAAGGCCCGTTTTAGAACAAAAAACAACACATATTTTTAATGCAAATCACATGCATGTTTCAGAGAACATCTTTGTGAAAATTCTGTTGAATCCATGAGTGAACACTCATTATGTTTAGTCTTTCTTTTTCCCCAAATTCACAGGGCTGCGTCACATATCTGTACTGAAAATTACTGGGAAAACGCTGGATGACATGAGTGGAGTCCTAGAGCTTTACCCCATAAATGGTGAGATTAGCGACTTGTTTCGCTGTGAACAAAACTCGCTCACTTTTGTTGCTGGAATGCAGATGTAGTGCCGTTTTATTATTCAAAGAAAACGAGGAAACTGTGGTTTGTATTGCAGGAAGTGCATCAGTGGACCGTGAGGACCTGTCTGCCTCGCTGGTGCAGGACATCAGAAACTACTTCCAGATCAGCCACGAGTATTTCTCCATGCTGCTTGTTGGGAAAGACGGCAATGTGAAATCCTGGTACCCCTCGCCTATGTGGTCCATGTCAATCATTTACGAGCTGGTGGACTCCATGCAGCTTCGCAGGCAGGAGATGGCCATCCAGCAGTCTCTCGGCATGCGTTGCCCAGACGACGACTACAGTCACCATGATGGTTACCATGAGGGCTATCATCGGGGTTACGGTTATTAAGAACAGTGGGAGATGTCTTTGATCCTGTGCACTCCCTACAGGGAAAAGTGTGAATAGTTTCAAATGTCAGAACAGAAGACTTTGCCTTTTCAGTTTTCTTACTAAACAGTACAATGAGCTCCTCATTTTGATGTACCGTTTTGTGGTAGCTGATATTTAGATTTGCTCTTGTCATGAATGATTTGGTAACACTTTACAATAAGGTTCATTACTTAAACGTACAGTATGGAATTTTTTGCCACTAGGGGTCGCTAACCTCTTTACAATAACAAAGACGTAGTTTGATGACGCAACATTTGCTAAGAATTATGGATCTTGTCGTCAATGTCAAGCCGACCGATCTAATAATGTTTATGGATGAGTGAATACATCAATGTTTTTATCATGACTGTGATATGAAGCAGTTCGGGATTGCTAAGAGACAGCTATCAGCTCCAAACGCGACGCGAGTCCCGCGGATATAAAAGGAATATGGACATTTCATTCTACCGAACTACACGCAAGTGCAGAATTACAACTCACAGGTCAGTTCATTAGACAAATTAAACTTGTGAGGTAACGCAGCGCTGTTTCACCTGGTCTAACATTACACTAGCACACTACACTGCATTTGAATGTGTTGAAATGAATGTGTCTGTATGAGACTAGCAGTAAGCTAGATCAACATTAGAATAACATACAGATCATATTCTGACATTTTATCATTGTTGAACTATATAACATTGATTAGTTTTATGTAAATGTGCTCACCTGTTTAATAAAGTACATTTAGGAGCGATCAAGGTCTCGGACGTGGAGCTCTCGGCATCTCAAAAACACAGTGCTGATATTGATTCTCATTTTAATTCTCCTTTTTTATCCAAAGTCTGCTTGCCATGGTACATAATGTTTGAACGAAACAACAACAGTGTGCGAATAGACATTGCGAACTACAGTTGTCCGCGTCTGTCGCCTTGGTTACTATCAGAGAGCTCTGGTTGCTATGGCAGTACGAGCGGAAACTAGGGACAACGCGGATATGACGCCATTGACAGCGACAAAACGGAAATAAAGAAACGGGACGTGTCTTCGAATTAAATTACAAATTTCTCCTGGTTTGAAAGTTGTTGGAAACAGTCGGGATAATGTAAGTACACAGCTAAAAAAAATATATAACATACATATAGTGATTTTTGCTATTTTTAAAGCAAAAAAGTTACATATTGTGCCTTTAACAATACTTCTACAGCATTTATTGATCTTAGTTAATATCAGTTTCAACATTTACTTATACATTATTAAAATCAAAGGTTGTATTTGTTAAAATTAATTAATGCACTGTGAACTAATATGAACAATGAACAGCTTTATTTTTTATTAACCCTTTCACGCATAGTGGTCACTACAGTGGACAGCTATTAAAAAAGCATTTTCTTGAATTTGCACGAGTTTTTATGGCAAAGTCGCACATCAATCTCTTCATTGGACCCTGGTGCATCATCCTATAAATTGCAACCAAGTGGCAAGCTTTTGTGTTTCGATTTTTTCCCCCTCCAAACCAAGATGGCCAAGGGTCATGCCAAGTTGCTCCAGAATATCCACCCATTCCTTCTATCCTAGGAGACTCTTGTAGGTAAAAAAAATATTGCAGCATAAAGCAATATCTAATGAGTCATATCACAGTAAAATTTTCCAAGTTTTGATTTTAGATTGAGAGAAAACTCTGATTAATCACATGTCCACTGTAGTGGACGTCATGCATGCAATGGCTCTATTTCAGCTACAATTCATAATTATAATGTGAATATTGTTTTTGAAATTTAAAACTTAAAAACTTATTATGCATTGATTTTTTCTACTGTAAATAAATGTATTTGTATTATTAGAATGTAATTTTCATTGACATCGAAAAAAGTCATGTGATTACATAATGTATGACACTTGTAATGCATTACTTTACTTGTTAGATCAAAAAGTAATCTGATTTTATAATGCATGTTATTGTAATGCGTTTTTTTACTAATAACATCAAAAAGTAATCAGATTACGTAATGCATGTTACTTTTAATGCGTTTCTTTACGCATAACATCAAAAAGTAATCTGATTACATAATGCATGTTACTTTTAATGCGTTTCCTTTCTCATAACATCAAAAAGTAATCTGATTATGTAATGTGCGTTATTGTAATGCGTTTTTTTACTCATAACATCAAAAAGTAATCTGATTACGTAATGCATGTTACTTGTAATGCGTTTCTTTACTCGTTACATCAAAAAGTAATCTGATTAGGTAATGCACATTACTTGTAGTTAATTACTTGTTAGATCAAAAAGTAATCTGATTAGGTTATGCATGTAACTTGTAACACATTACTTTACTTGTAACATCAAAAAAGTAATCTGAATGCGTTATGCATGTTACTTGTAATGCATTGCCCCCAACACTGATCATTTCAGATGAGATTGAAAAAACGTATCGCTAGGTTTTCTCAGAGGAGGGCTATGATAGAAATGTGCATGTCCATCTTGAACATAATCAGAATGATCAGCTAATAAGGGTAAATCTCCATACTCTGGTGCACTGGAGGGAGCATCTGAGTGGTTTCCACAGTTGTACCTTGACAGGCTGTAGAAAATTCCTATGGAATCACGTCCTCATGTTCTGATATCAAAGATACGCAAAGTGCAACTTGTATGAAGTTGTATGAAGCCATTGCAATATTTTGCATTTATATTTTTTGTATATATTTTATAGTTTTCACATTATTTGATATAATTGCATTGATTAGTTTGTTAAATTCACATACTTTATCTGTTTGATTATTGTCTTATATTTAATACAGTATATCTTCAGTTTAAACCAACCGCATGCTGTCCACTCAAGTGGACATCTAAAGATCTCTTTGAAAAATTTGTAAACAAATAAAATAAAAATCAATTCTTGTTTTTCATGCCCTAAGAGCAATAAAAACACATAGGAAAAAAATCCTGACTGAGGTTATCATAATTCATGCTTGAAAGGGTTAATTAACAAAGATTAATAAATACTGTAACAAATGTTTTGTTCATTGTTAGTTCATGTTACTTAATGCATTAACTAATGAACCTTATTGTAAAGTGTTGCCAAATATGTGTTGTTAATGTTTTTGATTCATGTTTTGTTTTACAATTTGAGTGTACTTGTATGCAGTTTCTTTTAACTGTACATTTATGAATTTAACATAATAAATATTCATTGCTAATGAGGAAAAAAAAATCAAAGTTATTTGTTTGTGTGTATTTTGTTCCACAATTAATTATCTATATATTTTGTTGATAAATTGAGTCAGAAGTAAACTTTTTATTCTGGGAACATTTTATATGGGCTATTTTATCTGGAATTTCTCTAATGCCCTCTACTGGGCATTCAGGGGTAATAAAATATGCACTAAGACATTTAGTAAATGAACATTATTTTCATACATTGCCTAATGACATGGATGATTTAAAATGAATATTAAAAAAAAGGCTAAATGTTAAATGTGTTATTAGTATATGCATTTATGCAATGTGAAAACATTAAAATGAATAATTTGTACAAATCTTAAATATTTCATACCAAAAGAAATGCACAGATCCACAAAATGTGATCAGGTTTTTTCTTTATTTCATTTTAGAAAACCTCTACAGAAGAATACTTGTAAAAACAAAAAATAGCAGCACTAGAAGATCATACTTATTCATTTTCCAACATCATAGAGGACACAACACCTAAAACCAAATTACCTTACAATATAAAACATAACTTAAAGATGTTAGTTCCACAGACAAAATACTCACACAACCCTGTTTTGATCTCAAATTTTCACAATACTACACAACAAGACTGAAATTAAATAAAAAAAACAACAACATAAAAGTACATTTGTTATGTTAGCACAATCATGACTGAATTTTAACAGTCCATCAAGGCAATCATATGTTATTGCTTTTTTTAACATTTAAAATGTTTTTTGTTTTTTTTATTGCATGTAACTTATGCACAGCATATTTCTAAAATATCTTTCTACTGTATACTTTTTCTGTAAAGCTAGACCCTAGATAAAGATGTATAGATCTTTGCCGGTATTTGCAAATACGGTACAATGGATGGTGCAACGCAGCTTTCGGCTTGTCATGGTAAATTATGTCGCTGTTTAGTGTAGTCAATTGAATATCGTATACAAATTATTAATACTGAATCTTTTTATTCTGACATTTGAACTAAAAAATTAATTTCCTTCTGTTGTGTGTAACATGATATATCAAGGACCATTAGTGTTAAATAATGTTCGAACACATTGGTGTTTAAACACACATTCATGCTCCCCTTTATCTATAAATAAAGAAATGTTTTTAAAAAATAATGTATTAAATAAAACATAGATGGGATGTTCAACAAAACGTGTAGCTTTTGTATGAAGAAACGTAATGATTAAAATATAGCAGCACACATTGATAAACTGTTGCAGTATTATACAATCCTCAAATTTGATTAATCAAGTGACTGTTTTTGATTGAGTCCTTGAATCATTCTCTCTTTTCAATGGTTCAGTCCAGAACAAAACACAACCACTTTTGAGTTGCACAAAGATGTGCAAAGGTTAATTCTGCTGTGGCTTCATTTGGAATGATTTTCTTAGAATAGACAAAAAAATAACTAAAATGTTACATCTCTCTTTCTGAATCCAAAAGGCTTTGGGTGCTTTTAATTTTTTTTTTTTTTTTGTGCATCCTCCCTTTCTTTCCTCATGTCCCAGCTCCACCCCACTTAGGATTCAAGGGAACAAAACAAGTGATATTCTTGATCACTCGAGGGTCACCAGCTGCGCTTAAGGGATCTGCCCTCATGCTGTTGAAGTTTGGTTATTTCAGAAATTCATTAAGAAATAATAATAAAGTAAAATGCCTTGTTGAAATATGTGAGATGTATGGTTTGTTTAAACTGCAAAGGTAAAACAAATTGAAAGATTGTAACAGATGTGAAGGAGAATTTATGCGTGCGTCAGGTTTTTTCGACAAGAAACACTTCAAGTCGACATGAAATCAAAATTGACCCTATTTACTTTGTTAGCGCATATTACTAGTCTTGTGGTGAACAATTAATCCGTGAAAGTTAATACACAGAAAAAAATTGTTTGCCGTGGTAATCTTTAATCAAAATCTGAAAAGTTACTTCCGGTCTGGAATGGCGTTCCTTCTCTGATGACGTCAGTTTGACGGCTTGGGTTGAAAACGCTTAACCACTCCCCTCAAACCGTTAGTCTGCTATGAGCAGAGATAGAGAGGAGGAGCGCTAGAGTAAAACCCTGCCCTCTGTTCAATATTCCGTTTCCCTTGGAAATACGTCACAACACTGGAGAAAAGTCGTTTGCAACTTCCGGTTCACGGGGACTTTCAGTGCCCACTGGACTAGAAATTCAATTATAAACGGATAATTCCGGTCCTTGATTCTGATTGGTTGAGCCGCGTTCGAAGTCGTTGTATATTACTCAAACATACACCTTTGACCGCATTACATAGGCTAGTATTACTGCGCATTGCACAACTGCCGTTTGTGATTCTTTGTAGCTGCATGTGTTGCTTGGCAACCTCTTTGGAACTACATTGCATGGCGGAGGAATAAATGTGCTATAACGTTATATTTGTTGTTGCTGGTGCTTATTTTATGAATAAAATAAATATTTCGTTTCATGTAACAGCCATAAATTAAGGCATCATAATGGTTTCCTTTAAATAAGTGCATTTTCTTCTACACAATCTGTGACTGACAATGGCCACTTAGTGTATAAATGTGAACTCTGTAGGGATGTCCCGATCCGATCCACGTCATCGGTATCGTGCCGATACCGGCCCAGAACGCTAGATCGGAGAGAAAAATATGATCCGATACCTATCCAACACAGACCATGGGAAAATCTAGCTTAAACCATCACCTACATGCTTGAATATTAGTGTGACGAGCAGGACGAGGCCGGTGGCGTGATTACTGATGAGCGACACCTGTGCGACACACCGGTCTCGTATCTCTCACGGAGGAGCGGAAGCATAAAGGAGGAGCGACGACAGTGAAGAGCGAGAGAGGACAGGCCTGGAGTCATGTAGTGGTTTTTTATGTTTTATCATGTGACAGCAGTCGTCCGTGAGGGGCTGCTGTCTTTTACTTTCGTTTTGTTGTTGATTTATTTTATGTCATTAAAGGGTTAGTTCACCCAAAAATGAAAATTCTGTCAGTAATTACTCACCCTCATGTTGTTCCAACCCCGTAAGACCTTCGTTCATCTTTGGAACACAAATTAAGATATTTTTGATTAAATCTGAGAGTTGTCTCACTCCTCCATAGGCTCCATAGTGTGTGTGTGTGTGTGTGTGTGTGTGTGAGAGAGAGTGAGAGAGAGACAGAGAGAGAGAGAATAAAGGGTGGCAGTCTTTCATAATCAACTGTTGTTGTGGACTATATACTATTATTAGTATTAGTTCAAGAATAAAATAAAAATATCGGATTGATATCGGTATCGGAAGTGAAAACGTGGTATCGGGACATCCCTAGAACTCAGTAATAAGAATCATAATTATCAGTGCTTAAAATCTATAAAGCTGGATCAATCAAGTATGACTGATTTGGAAATGTTGCTTTTTTTGTTTATACATTTTTTTCTGTTCAGTTGGACAGAGGTTTACTCCATAACCTCTGGAACAGACTCTGTTGTGGGTAATTCATTCTGTCCTCCAGATCTCCTTCTTTTGAACAGTTTATACAGCCCAGCAATGAAGAATATCACTGCTACTGCAGCAAAGTAACTCGCATAGATCAAAAACTGTGGAAAGCAGAAAATTGCACAGGATATTAGCAGCTTTCATTAGTGATGCAAAAGCATTATTACTCACTCGGCTGGATTCATGTTGTACTTTACCTGTAGAAAAATGTCCAGGCCCAGTCCGACAGAATCTACTACAATCACTGTAAGAAGCGTCTGCAGTAAGAGTGCAATGAAAGTGTTTACTCCAAAAACCAAAGCATATCGTTTCATGCTTAAGTTAGCAGCAATCTGATACCTGCAATATAAAAAAGACAAATGAATTTGACCTTTCCCAAAATTGATTTAAAGTGTTATGCATTTAAATATTTTACAAGGATTTTTTTTTAAAGAGTAGACTTTTAAAGAAAAGAAAGTATTGTCAGGGTCCAAGTGCACGTGGACAACTCGACTGAAACAGCCAAATGAATTTCAGATAAATGAGCAGAAAGACTACAGTTTAGAAGGTAACGTCGCTAATTCAAATCTCACTTCAGATTTAAACATGATTATTTGGAGTACTGCAGCAACAAGACTGAACAAACACTGACAAATATAGATGGAAATGGAACCAATGAATGAGTTTGGGCTCTCTGTGATTTAGGAATGCAGAAACAGTGTTTATTCATTTAGCCCATCTTCCGGAGAGTAAATATGCACTTGCTTTGTAATTAATTATTTAAAGAGTTTTGGAGTTTTTGTTAATTTTGCTGTTGTTACTCCCAGAGCCGTAAGGGTTTGTTGTTGTGCCCAAGCTGTGCTCTGTATTCTCTCTTTGACTGTTTAACTCCACTCTAACTTCCCTAAGCACTTCCCCTCAGAGGAATCCTCAACGTCATTTTGAAGTGTGTTAAAGGTGGTATCGGTGATTTCCCAAAAATATTTTTATCACATTCATCTAATCTTTCCTAACGATCCGCTAGCTGTCCGCCCCATAAGCATGCTGTCAAAAGAACGCGTCTCTGTAGGCAGCCTAGGCTCTGAGATCTGCACACAAAAACAAATGGTTTAGCCAAACACTCAAAACCAAAACAAATAGTGTTCCAACCAATCACCGACAGGGGGAGGGTGTTGTGAGCCACCTTTAAACTTCGTAAAGTGGGTGAGGGACGTTTATATGGACAGACACTCGACCCTTTGATTTTGACAGAGGTTGCGAGTCTACTCAATATGTACACTTTTAGCAGAACCATAGACCACAATGCACCATGGTTGGGACGTCACAGCAGATCACGCTTAATTTACCCCCACCCCACACAACTCTAGTGTATTGACATTCTATTGTATTGAGAGTTATTTTGACATTCAACCGCATTTCATACTTGTAGCTACCTTAGGCTGACTGTTTTTTTTTTTTTTGTTTTTTTACACAATTATAGTTCGTTTTAATCTTCGATTTAAAAAAAAAATTTATATAAATATATTGAATCCATTTCTCCATAGCAGATTCCAAGTGATCAAGGGCTTAAGAGTGTTCCATTAAAAACCCATTGCAAGGGTTCAGCCTGTAGTGAGCACTCATGTAACGCAAGCAATGACGTACATCCAAGTGAATGTAATATTGTGATATTTTGAAGAATATGGGTAACCAAACAGTTAATGGGGCCTCATTGACTTCAATAGTAGGGAAAAAAATACTATGAAAGTCAATGGTGCCATTCAACTGTTTGGTTACTGGCATTCTTCAAAATATCTTCATTGTGTTCAACAGAAAAAAAAAATTCATACAGGTTTGGAACAAATTGAGGGTGAGTAAATGATAGAATTTTCATTTTTGGGTGAACTATCCCTTTAATCACTCAAACCCCTTTATCTAAACTTCTCTACTTAACTGTCGGACTTGTACATCTGCCATGTTTGTAGTTTAACACTTTTTTATTTGTGTTTGTAGTTCTAATCAAATCCTTGTCCAACACGCAATGGGTTGTGGGCAATATTAGCCGTTACAATGTGCATGGATCTGCACTTCGGATTCTAACCGGAAAGAGTAGACAATCCGGGTATCTTTGGAATACTCATTTCTCCTTTAATTTTCTTTCATCCTCATTTCTTTCGCTGTCGTAAGTTCCTAGAACGCTGTGGTCCGAACAAAATGTACCTTCACAAAATTAAACGTTATCCAGCGTAAAGCTGATTTCTAAAGAAAATTGATACATATTGACAGCTTTACTTACGTTGCTATGGTGATAAGCAGCATGTAGGTAGCTCTGAAGATAACATAGGCAGTGTAGCAAACCCAGATATTCCTGATGGTGTCCATGAGGCACACACACACTGCAATTACCACAGAGAAAATGCAGAGAGCAAGTTCTCCCCACTCTGCCCAGGACACTTTCACAAAGCTTACAACAAATGCAGCAAAAGCACCTGGCGGGAGGAACATAAGTCATTAAAAGTGCCCATATCACGCTAATTTCCAAGATCATCATTTTATTTTTGGGGTCTACTAGAATACATTTACATGATTTAAGGGTGGGGTAGGCAAAATCCAGCCAGAAGTCGTATAACAAAGTAATTTGAGAATGAGCATATAATAAAATTAATTATAAACCTATGACCATACCAAGCAAGGTAGAAATGGTCTCCACATATCCATTGTAGATCTCAAACTCATTGGAAGGCAAGATTTTCTCCCAAAGTGCTTGAGCGTAATTAATCACCTGGAAGTAACCACATGTGGACAAAGCCCACCACACTGACCAGGCCAGTAGGGTAGAGGAGGAGTAACACTGCAGGAAGTCTGCCCAGAGCATTTTTAACACTTCCAGTAATCCACTACTGCTAGCGTTGTCCCTGAGAGTCTAAAAATCAAACAAATGAGTCAAATCAAGTCATAGATAGTTATCTGATAATGCACATGACTGTGAACATATCAGTATCTGCAAATATTAGCATTTTTTTAATGTTTAAAAAAAGAACATTCAGTCATCATTTAAAGACTTTGAAACCCAAAGATATGTTTTTTAATGAAACCTGAGATGGTTCAGTCCCTTCAATGAAAGTCTAAACAACCAAAAATCCAAAAAGGTCTTTAAGACGTCGTAAAATAAATTCATATGAATTGAATGTCTTAAAGTCTTGTAAAGAGATATGATCACTTTATATGAAAACAGATTTAATTTAAGCTTTTATTCACATATAAACAACACACATACATCATGTCACATGCTAAAACAAACCTCACTGGTCCTCATGCATCCCGCGCACGCACTTTTGAGCTTCCATAATTACCATATGTGACATGCTCCATGTATAATGTTTCAATCACTGCTTTGATGTAAATTAAATCTGTTGTTCATCATATAAAGCGATCTTATATAAGATTTGGATCAATCCACTTGATTCATGTAGATCTATTTTACGATGCCTTTATGACCTTTTTGGATCTTCTAAGTTTGGGTTATCTGGACTATCAATGGAGGGACAGAAACCTCTCAGGATTCAATGAAAATATCTTAATTTGGGTTTCAAAGATTAACCAAAATCTTTTGGGTTTGAAACAACATCAGAGTGAGTAAATGACAGAATTTGCTTTTTTGGGTGAACTATTCCTTTAATAGTAGCAGGTAATACTATTAATCTGAATTATCTTAATTCAATTCAATTTAATTCACATTTATTTGTACAGCGCTTTTCACAATACACATCGTTTCAAAGCAGCTTTACAGAAAATGCATATTTTGAGTCCACGTTACAATTTAGAGTGTTCTGTTATCAGAGGTAACTCTCTAAGTTATGCATTTCAGAAATGTACATACACAAATTCACAGTAAGCCAAAAAAAAATATTTTTAAACAATGTAATAATTTAAGGCAGAAACAATGAGCTCATTGAAGTAATGAATACTTGTTTATTAATTGAAAAGCATATGTTTTTGATTAACATATCAAACTTTTTGGAAGAGCATACAAATAAACCGGACACATTTTTTTAATTTTACTATCATTACATAAAAACTAGTCTACTCACCGTTCTTTCATCTGCACTAAGCTGCATTTTGGACTCTGGATCCTCTGGCTTCTCGATCAGCTGACCAGGGTTCATGGGTTCCAGTACTGCTTCATCCTGAGAGCTGCGCTCTCTCTCATGAAAGAACAGGCTCTTACCGGGCATGGGTAAGAACCAAGGGGCAACAAAAGCTATGCAGGAGGACGCCAGAGTGATGACGCTCAAGTAAAGAAGAGGTACCTGGGCTACAGACACCAGAATCTGTCCCATGAGTGAGCCAAAGGCCGAGCCCAACAGTGTGACACTGCGACAAAAACCAGTCACCCTCTGATAATGAGACGGCTCCACAACACTGTAGATGTAGGAGTAGTACGCAACTTCAGTGGCAGTGGCCAAACCGAAAAAGAACTCCAATAACTGCATGGCCCGCACACCCTGGGCCTTCATGAGCATAGCATATGTCACTATGAAGCTGGCCGCCTGGAGAATAAGCACAGGCTTGTAGCGAAGGTAATCCGTGACCAGGAAAACAGGAAAAAGCAGGACAAGGTAGGAATATGTCCATAATGGATAGATCTCGTTCACAACCTGTGATAAAAGATAAAGTAGTTTGAAGAGACAATAATACAGTAGTCAACATTTGAAGACAAGACAAGACAGAACGGGTTTTGTTCAAAATTCATGAAAGGTTTTGATCCACTTCAAATGGTGTACTGTAGATAACAGTGTTTATGGTGAAAAAAAAGATTGTTTTAAAATCTAGCTTAAAACGTGACATTTTAAATTGAACACCAAAAAAATGTAATGTGGTGTAACCATCAAGTAGTAACAAGTAGTAACATATTTTCCTTACACCTTCAATACATGCGAGTACACATTTTAATGAGGTAAATTTAAAATACAATATAATAGTAACATCTTTTTTTTAAATTAAAGAATATAATTAATTTCGGGGACATTTTACAACCTGAACTAATTAAGTTTATTGATATTGTACTTAGATTATTATTATTAGACTAAATTTCTCCTCCTAAACTGTTCAAGCTACATCCACCAAACTCACAATAGACCTTCAAACTGTCATGACTCGAGTTGCTTCATCTTTTCAGACTGATAGGACTATAAGGTTTTCCTAAAATTGCTGATCAAAAATCGGACAAATCCCATAGACTTTCATTGCGGAATGTTCAAATTGAGCCAAGACTACTCAAACTTCAACTGTCTAAATTCAGATTTTGACAGCTGGAGAGGCCCATTAGACTCCATTAGCTGCCATTCTATGTACTATTTGTGTACTATGTACTATCTATCTATCTATCTATCTATCTATCTATCTATCTATCTATCTATCTATCTATCTATCTATCTATCTATCTATCTATCTATCTATCTATCTATCTATCTATCCATCCATCTATCCATCTATCTATTAGAGGTGGACAGTAACAAAGTACATTTACTTGAGTACTGTACTTAAGTACACTTTTTGAGTATCTGTACTTTACTTGAGTATTATTTTTTTCTGGAAACTTTTTACTTTAACTTCACTAAATTTGAAAGACAAATATCATACTTTACTCCACTACAATTCTGTCAAGGTCCTTGAGTAGAAAGTAGTAATGTTAGTCAGTGGATGATTTGGTTACATTTTGGTTGGAAATGAAAGTCGGATTGACGTCAGAAACCGACTGATGTTGGTTTCTGAAATAAACCCAGTTTTCGTTTTCAACCACAATACAACGTCTGTCCAACGTTGGAGATTAATGTCAATCCTGAAATCGAATCTACCAAAATTTAATTTCAAAGTGAACTATCCCTTTAAGGGGGCATATGAAATGCATGGGAGGGAAATGCATACTGAACATGTACTCGTCTTCATGCCTGCTAACCACAGCATAACACTTAGCAATAAATAAATGGAGATAAAAATTATCTCGGAGTCAATTTAGTCAATCTCTGAGTCAAATTACCTCTAGGGAAATTCCTTCACTACAAAAGCCCTACTTGTTTCTTGACATCACAGTTAATCACAGTCTTGCTCATCCCGATTTGACTAACATATTCATACTAAAAGGCCAAAAAATTTAAATAGGGCACTATTTGAGGGAACAGCCATTTGGGTGTCCGAAACCAATGTGGAGGTTATTGAGTGCACTTATTCAATCCCACTACTGGAACTGTGTTCTAGAAATAAATTTGTATTACATAGTATTACACACACAACAATGCATTGACATTTACTTTTGTTACTTAAGTACTTTTAAAAACAAGTACTTCTGTGCTTCTTTACAACTTTTACGTGTAACAGAGTAATAATCAAGTAGTATCTGTACTTTCACTCAAGTAAAGAAGTTGTGTACTTTGTCCACCTCTGCTATCTATCTATCTATCTATCTATCTATCTATCTATCTATCTATCTATCTATCTATCTATCTATCTATCTATCTATCTATCTATCTATCTACCTATCTATCTATCTATCTATCTATCTATCTATCTACCTTCCCTTCTTTCTTTCTCTCTCTCTTTTTCTTTCTCTCTCTTTGTCTTTCTTTCTCTTTTCTTTCTTTCTCTTTCTTTTTCTTTCCTTCTTTTTCTCTTTCTCTTTTTTCTTTCTCTTTTCTATCTCTTTCTTTCATTTTCTCTCTCTCTCTCTCTCTCTCTCTCTCTCTCTCTCTCTTTCTTTCTTTCTTTCTTTCTTTCTTTCTTTCTTTCTTTCTTTCCAACTAACTAGACCATTAGACTCCATTAGCTGCCATTCTATGTAATTTTTCTAATCAAGACACATTTAAGCTTCCATACTTTTTCTAATCTATCTATCTATCTATCTATCTATCTATCTATCTATCTATCTATCTATCTATCTATCTATCTATCTATCTATCTATCTATCTATCTATCTATCTTCCCTCTTTCTTTCTCTCTCTCTCTTTCTTACTCTTTCTTTCTCTCTCTCTTTCTTACTCTTTCTCTCTCTCTCTCTCTCTCTCTCTCTCTCTCTCACACACACTTCTTATAATCATGTTTTATTGAATCCATTGGTTTATTGTTAATCTGTTTTTGTCTTTTGTAATAGAGTAATTTAAATTCTCTCTCTCTCTCTTTATTTCTCTCTCCTCTCTCTTTTCTTTCTTTCTCTCTTTTCTTTCTTTCTTTCTTTCTTTCTTTCTTTCTTTCTTTCTTTCTTTCTTTCTTTCTCTTTCTTTCTTTCTTTCTAACTATCTAGAGTGACCATTAGAGACTAGAGATGCGCGGTTGGCGGTTACGGATCGGGCGGATGACGTGACGAAAAATAATATTTTAATTCAATTTGGGCGGGTGGTTGAACTAATCAAATGAAAAATATTATGTATGCAGCAATCATTCGGATGGCGGGCGGGTGCGGTTTTGAAAATTGGTCAAAAACGTTAGTGCGGATGGATGGCGGATGGATGATGAGTTTTGTGATGCGGTTGCGGATGAAATAATAGCCCATCCGCGCATCTCTATTAGAGACCATTAGACTCCATTAGCTGCCATTCTATGTAATATTTCTAATCAATCGGACATATTTAAGATTCCATTCTATCTAATATTTCTAAACTAAAACAAACTATTTCAAACTGAAAACATTCAAACTGTTAAAACTACTAAACTAAAACTTAAACTAATTAAAATTATAAAAACCTTCAAACTTCAAGCTTTTAAAAATTCTTCAAACTTTCTAGCAAGTCTTTTTTATGCCAACTTAAAGCTTGTCTACAAACTTTTTTTTTCTTGTTCTCTCTATGATATATCTGTTTTCCCCGCATGTTGGTGGCACATGACCTTGAGTTGATTTGATTTATAAACCGAAAGCTGAGATGTATATATATAAAAAAAAAAAATGGATGCAAGCTCACAACCTACAATTAGCATTTCTTCAAAAGACACACAAACACTCTCTGAAGCCTAAACATCTTGTGATTCAGCTTTATTTATTGCAGGATTTTACTTTGGAAAAGGGATTAATCTGCTAGGATTAGCTGGGGCGCTGTAAAGGGGGGGTAAACGATGACGATTCTCGGGGCCCATGACTAAGAGGGGGCCCAGAGAAGCCCCCAATAAAATTGTGGTGCTAAAAAAATATTTGATAGTAAAAATTATTAACTTTAATTTATTCTATTTGCTGTTTCCTGGTGTCAAAAAAATGTATTTGTTTAGGAAACACAAACGTCCGTGGGCCCTTCTCCCCCTCTCGATTATCATAAAATGGTTCAATCCGCCCAAATTGTATCCAGGCAACACAAACAGCTTGACTTCACTTATAGCGCCGGTGTGATGAAGTATCATAGAACCGAACGGTTCGTTGGACTATTTTTCCTGCCGACCAAAATTTCACTATTTCAAATGTAGGCGCGTTGCGCGTGGCAAGCGCGCTCATAATGTAAGAGACGCCGGCGCGACCACAACATTGTCCAACATCAAATGTGCAAACGTAATGTAAGCGGAACGAAACTGGGCTACTCGTTATTGTGTAGTTGAAGGACCGCTTATCAGTTTGGACCAGTGCAGCGCGAGCGATCTTGATCAAGCGACACTGTTACACAGCGGTAATAAGAGATCCAGTAAATAAATCCTTTGAATTCGCCACAGAAGTAATAACATCGCTGTGAGATCTAGTGAGAAACATTCACATTTCTCCGTTTTTAACGGATCAAACAGCGCTGACGTGGAAACCAGGAAGAAACATTGTGCCATGAATGAACTATCCAGTGTCCACAGATCAGCAACATTCACCATGGATTTACTGTAGTAACACTTAACTGCAACCATGGAAGTTTGGCAGGGCCTAGGCTATAATGGCTTCAAGTAACATTACGTCGGTTTTATTTTGACATTATGAATACAATTGCTGCCCTCAAATGTTAATCTGAACTAAAAATAGACCTTTGTTTATAACTACTACAATATTAGGTTACATTTCATTTTCTCCAATGAGCTGTTTTGTTTATGCTCCTAAGAAGAGTCTATTATAGCTCCATCATTGGTCAAAGTGTGTTAGTTTTAATAAATAAAATAATAATAATAATAATAAAAATCTCTGGCATTTATTTCTTTTTGCTGTATCGAAAACGTACCAAACCGTGACACAATCGTATTGAACCGAACCGTGAACTTTGTGAACCGTTACACCCTATCTATATCTCTCTTACCTATCTGTCTACCCCCTCTGAAGCAATGGTTGAAGCAATTTGAATGCTGAGAAACTTTACTAAGACGATTTGAAAAGTTAGTTTATCTGTTTATTGTTATGAATGTTTGATATTTACCAAAAACATCACTTTGCAGTGTGTTGTTGAATGAGTTTTTTTAATAATAAATGTATTTTTAATTAAAACATTTGTTAGTAATAGTCATTATTGGGATTTGATCTGGTGTTTTACGACTGCATAATGGGTGCGATGTAGGTCTTAATTTTCATTAAAGTGGTCTTAAAAAGGTCTTAAATTTGGGGTGATAAAATGGGGAAACCCTGGAAAGAGGCAAAGGGTCGACAGTATGTTACCCAATATTTCACAAGAAAAGGTGGGTTTGTAAGTAGGCCTAAATTGTTTGTGGACCGCCCGTGACAATGATCGTAGCCTACGGCACTTTTCTATGCATACGCACGCTTTGTACATGAGGCCCCAGGTCTCTACGGTAGCATTTTTCGACAAGTTAGCACGTTTCGATAGAGCAGGGTGCAGCGGGTGCACGGCTTTGCCTCACATACATACAAATATAAATATATGTGAATACACTATATGACACATGTACAGCTATGCACAGTATATACATTATACATACTGAAGTAGTGCAGTATTACAGAGGACAAATTACGGGTGTGGAAATTGTCTGATTGACTTAAATATATGAGAATGATAGTCAAAAAACCATAAACCATGATTTTATGTAAACTAATATGAAAAAAGTCTCAGCTGTGTTGGGGGCCCTAGCTGTCAAGATTCTTTTCATGGGGCCCAAAATCCTTAGCAGCGCCCCTGAGGATTAGACAAATAGCTGGCAGATTTTCCATCTAACTAGCGGATGGGAAAAGTTTACTTCCCAACACCAAAGTATATTCTTCACATTAAATTATTTTTTTCATTCTCATTCTCTACCACAGCACTTCACTTAACGTCAACGTTACCTCTGTTTCCGTCAGGTTTTTGTCAGGTCCCATCAAAAACCGTGTTAGAAAAGGCTCCAGTGGTCTGAGGCTGGAGAAAAATCCATAAATGCACAGTAAAACGGTGGGGCAAAGCCATGGTTCAGTCATAATCGCTTGCGCCTATTGACCTTAACGCTACACAGTGAAAGATCCAGTAGCATGTTGCAATCGTTGCAATGCAACTCTTCGCTCACCGGTTTGACCCTTCTTCTTCTTCTTCTTCTTTTAGTTATCTGGCCGTTTACTCCATAGGAGCATTACCGCCACCTACTGAATTTTTTTTTATCCACCTGGGTGATGAATCTGTATTGTTTTCTTTTCTTTTCTTTCTTTCACCTTTCCTTCCTTTCCTTTCTTAAAAAAAAAAAAAAAAAAAAAAAATTATTGAAGGGGGGTGAATATCCCACCCACCCCAAAGGATCAGAGCCCAGGCTTCAGCTGACGCTGCGTGTTCAGCTCCTCCAGCTTCCACACTGGGCTCCTCAGCCTCTAAGGCAGGCAGAGGCACCATACATCTCACCCTCAGACCCTATATTCCTATATCCTGTAACATATACCTGTAACCTCCAAAAAGATTAAAACAGCCCTATATATCTGATTGTCACTTAAACCCTTCCCCAGAAGATCCACAACACTCACTGGCCTATTTTTAATACTATTAAAAAGACTGTCACGCTGACCATCATACTTACCACACTTAAAAAGCACATGCTCAACTGTTTCTAAAATATTGCATTCGTTACACATCCCACTGTCATGCTTCCCCATTAATGCTAATGTTGAGTTTAATCCTGTATGTCCCATTCTTAATCTAGATATCATTACTTCTTCTTTTCTATATCTTCCAAAAAACTGCACTTTTTTCCCTACTGATTTCTCAATACTATAAAACCACCTACCTGTACTGCTATTTTCCCATCTTTGTTGCCATTTTTGTATTAATTTCCTATTAATCACAGATTTTATTTCACTTCTACCCAAAGGGACTTTAACTTCCACCACGTTTTTCTTTAATGCCTCTTTTGCTAATTTATCAGCTGTTTCATTCCCTATTATCCCGATATGTGCTGGCACCCAACAAAAATATACAGTTATACCTTCCATTTTCAGTCTGTACAATAAAGTATAAATTTCCACTAACAAATCTTCTCTATCACTTTTTGTAGATTTTATACTTTTAAGAGCTGATGAAGAATCTGAGCAAATTAAAATCCTGTTTGGCCTAACCTGTTCAACCCATTGTAGTCCTACTATAATTGCAGTTAACTCAGTAGTGTACACAGACAGTTTGTTACTTAGCCTCAAGCTTATTTCTGTCTTAAAATTGGGAATATACACTCCTATGCCCACTTTTTGCTCAATTGGATCCTTAGATCCATCTGTGTAAATCTGCACAAAAGAATTAAAGTTTTCTCTCATAAAAACATTAACTCTATAACTATTACTGCATATTTCTTCTGCTTTTTCCCGAGCCTCCAATAATCTCATTTCAACAACAGGTTCAGTAATATTCCACACTGCCACACCACTTAATGGCATGTTAGGACAAATTGCTTCATCCTCTATACCATAATCCTTGACCCACTGTCCATATTTCCAGCCAAAGCTATTTCCTCCATTCTTTTTGTATTCCCAACAGTCATTTAGTATTACGCGTGTACAATGATTCTTCTTACCACCTTTTAAGTTAGCCCAATACATCATTGCAAGCTTTTCTCTTCTCAGGTCTAATGGCATTTCCCCCATTTCAACCCTGACAGCATCTAGAGGAGTTGATCTTATAGCTCCACAGCAGATTCTAAGTGCTCTAGATTGTATGTTCTCCAGTTTCTTTAACTGAGATATAGCTGCATCACCATACACTGCACATCCGTAATCTATGCTAGAACGTACAAGGGCTTGATATATACATAACATTGCACTTTTCCTTGCTCCCCATTCATATTTAGTTATTGAGGTCATACAATTTATTACTCTTTTGCATTTATTTTCAATTTTCTTAATATGTTGTTTCCAAGTCATCTTCTCATCAAAGATTAAACCAAGATACTTAAACTCTGTCACTCTCTCTAAAAGTTGATCATATAATTTCAATGTAATCTGTTCAATTTTCTTTTTCCTTGAGAAAACCACATATTGAGTTTTTGATACTGAAAACTTCATTCCCCAATCTACTGACCATCTTTCAACTTCATTTATAGCTTCTTGTACTCCTTTAATTACATTTCCTATATTCCTACCTCTTTTCCATATAGCACCATCATCCGCATACAACGCCTTCCCAATGCTTGGTTTAACTTTTTCAAATATATCATTGATCATTAAATTAAATAAAATTGGGCTAATCACGCTTCCTTGTGGGGTCCCATTCAGGATACCATATGATGCTGATGTTTCCTCACCTATTCTTACCTGAAATGTACGTTCAAATAAAAAATCTAATATCCAGTTATACATTTTCCCTCCTACATTAATTCTATCTAACTTAATTAACAGACCTTCCCTCCATAGAGTGTCATACGCTTTTTCAATATCAAAGAAAACTGCTACAAGAAACTCCTTCATTATTAATGCCTTCCTAACCTCATTTTCAAACAATAAAAGAGCATCCATTGTTGATCTTTTTTTTCTAAAACCACACTGAACTGGTGTTAATATTTCTTTCTTTTCCAGAAAATAATTTAACCTTCTTACTAACATTTTCTCCATTACTTTGCATAATGTAGATGTAAGAGCGATTGGCCTGTAGCTATTAGATTTTGTTGCATCCTTACCTGGTTTCACTACTGGTATTACTATTGCACTCTTCCAATCTTTGGGTAAATAACCTTCATTCCATATATGATTGTATAAATCCAACATTGTTTTAATTGCTACCTCTGGTAAATTCTTTAACATACTATAAGTAATCATGTCTTTCCCTGGAGTTGTATTCTTTGAGTTGTTAATAGCTATTTTTAACTCAAAAACATTAAAATCCTCATCCAAACTATTTTCAGCTCCTTGTTTTTTCACACGAACATTCTCATATATTCTGCTTAATTCCTGTCTTTTATTTAAAAATTTGTCACTTAAATTTTCAATACTATGGACTTTAGAAAATGTTTTAGCTAGGACTTCTGTCTTCTCTTTATTTGTTATGGCCACTTTCCCTTCCTCTTCAATTACAGGAATCTTCTTACAACTATTAACACCATTCATTTTCCTAATCATTCTCCAAACCACATTCATTCCAGTTTCTCTCCCAATTGTATTACAGAATTCCTGCCAAGCCTTTCTCTTTGCGCTTTTAATTACCTTCCTTGCAATAGCCCTTTTTTTCTGATACTCTATTACGGTATCTTGAGTTATTACTCTTTTTAAAATCCGGAATGCCTTATTCCTCTCTCTCACTGCCACTGAGCACTCTTCAGACCACCATGGCACATTTTTCTTTTTCTTTCCATTACCTGTTATTAATGGTATAGTCTGATTTGCTGCAGAAATTATTCCTCCTACTACCTTATTATATTTCTCTTCAATATTTCCTTCCAGCTTAATGTTTTTGAAATTTTCTTCACACAACATATAAAATTCCTCCCAATTTGCCTGCCTAAATCCCCATCTTGCAAATTGACCCATATTTTCCTTTTGCACTGTACTCTGGATCTCACATATTACAGGCCAATGATCACTGCCCAAGTTATCTTCAAGTACACTCCAAGTACACTTACCAGCTAAAGCTGCTGACATTATTGTTAGATCCAAACATGACATACCACCTTTTACTATATCCATTCTTGTTGGTTTCCCATCATTCAAGCACACAAGTGAGTTTTCTTCTATAAATTCTTCTACGATTACCCCATTGTTATCTGTATTTTCACTACCCCACAAACCATTATGTGCATTAAAATCCCCACATATGATAAATTTGCCCTGAATATTACCCATCATTTCTTTTAATATATCATTACTTATTTCTTTACATGGATTGTAGAAATTTGTAATTCTGATTCCTTCTTGTTTTCCCAATACGTCTATGGTTACACATTCTAAACTATTACTTGTGAATACTCTTTTATATGCAATGCTCTCTTTAATAAATGTTGCACACCCTCCACCTCTTCCAGCTTCTCTGTCTTTCCTTTCAACTACATATCCATCGATCTTAAAATCCAAGGAGCTATTTAACCATGTCTCCTGAATACACATGATGTCTGGCAATTTTCCCATTTCTACGATATGTTTTTTAAAACCTTGCCCATTTGATATTAAGCTCCTGGCGTTCCAATGTAGTAATAGGAAAGACATTATATACCTAAGTATTATTCTGAGTCATATCCAAAGCAACATTTCCTTCCTTAGCTTTCAAAATCTCATGGACCTCCTCTGCTGTAACACCTGCTAACTTCAGAAATTTATTAGCACACCCAACAATAATCTTTATCTTATCTGACTTCCTTTCCACTTGCGAGGTACCATTAACCACCGCACAAATAAAAGCCACAAAATCAATTTTGTTCATCACAATATGTTGGTCTGGTTTATTTCTCACATCATTTACATCTTTCTGAAGAAAGGATTCTGCCATAGTTCCTTGCACATTAGTCATTTTTGTTTCAACTGCACCTTTCACCTTACGAGTTGCTTCTGCATATGTTAAATGTTGTACCGTTTTTATTTTTTGTACTTCACGGGCTTCTTGTTGCACTGGACATCCTGCATATGCTGCACTGTGTCTTCCTCCGCAATTGCAACATTTTATCTCTGCACCCTCCTCACACTTTCCATAATCATGTTCTCCCCCACATTTTGCACAACGCATTTTCCCTTTACAGATACTAGCAGTATGTCCCATGCGTTGGCATTTAAAGCACCTTAAAGGCGGAGGTACGTACTCTCTCACTGAGAAGCTTACAAATCCTAGTTTTACTCTTATCGGAAGATTTTTCCCTTCAAACTGTATCATCACGCTCATGCTTTCACATTTTTTATTGTCTTTCCACATCTGTAGCCTTCTAGCAGAAATGACTGTGCCTCCACTCAGGCTGCCTTTGATATCATCCATACTTACATTAAGAGGTACTCCCGAAATAACACCTTGAACTTTATTGCCTATTTCTGTGCACGTTATCCGTGCCCCTGCTAGCATTTTCATTTTCATTATTTTTTCCTTCTGCTTCTGATCCATGCATTTAATCATTATTCTTCCATTGCTAAGACAAGATACAGCTTTCACTACTCCTATCTCTTTCTCGATTATTTTCGATATTTTGACAGGATGGGCTTGCTGTTCTGTCTGCTTAGCAAATGTAATAATCACTTTGATTTCTTTCCCTGACATCTCTTTAGTAGCTTCACTTCTCGTGTGTCTTCTTTGTTCACAATCAGATCCATCACCCAAACTACTCTTTTTTTTCCTTTTATTGTATCTTACTTCCTGATACTCCATATCTTGACCATTATCATCATCCGAGGTGTCTCCCCACTCCGCTCCTCCTTCCGCCATTTTTCCCACGCTCCCTCGAGCGCTGATTCGGTCTTCAGTCCGCGCGCCCCGGTTTGACCCATCCTCTCTTCTTCTTCTTCTTCTTCTTCTTCTTCTTCTTCTATGGCGGTTGGCAACCAGCTTTCGGCGCATTATCGCCACCATCTGGAGTGTGGATCAAGGGTCGACCTACACTTCGTTAAATTCTAACCCAGTAATCTTCAAAAAAGAAAACAAAAGAGAAAAACAAATTTCACCAGATCCTCTTTGCAATATATCATGCAAATTTAATGTCACCTGATTCTCACCAAATTGTGAAATTAATCTTTTGTCTGGCTTGATGATATTTTAGACAATACATAATTACATGTTCTAGTCTCTTGACTATTGCAATATTCACATATTCCATCTACATGTTTTTTCATTATAAATAATGTTCTATTTAATCCTGTATGACCTAGCCTCATTAGATACCACATCTTATTCACGCTTCTATGTATTCCTGTTCTTTCCCACTTTTCTTTGAATTCTATACATGTCTTCCAGATTTTTCATTATCCCATAAACTATTCCGGTAGACGCAGCTAAGCGCATACTGCCCTCCACAGGTCGAAATTTGCACTAAATTCTCACATACTATACTGTGTCATGCAAGAACTGAAGAACTGAAGAACTGCCTTGAAGATCAGTTTATGCTTGTCATTGTGTCCAAACAAAGAAAAAACAGAAAAAGCCTCAGCTCCAAGTCCTGCCAGTTTGACAACAAACAAAGCTACAGGAAAAGTTCAATACATTATATAGGTACACAAAGAGAGCTTTGGAATTGCGGGGAAACTACATCTCCATCATCTCTATCAAACTTATAGATGGTTTTATGGGACTCCTCGAGGAAGTGTTTTACTGTTCATCATCATGATTCATGATGTATCCTCAGTATTTTATATTGCAGGGCCGGCGCGTGCACTTCTGCCGCTCTAGGCGAAAAAAAATTGTGCCGCCCCTATAGGGCTGGGCTGGTCCGAATACCATTTTTTGAGCTTTTACATTTTACCTAATAAAAATTAGCACATGCAGAAACTAAGAAATTAATTGTCCAATAAAGATATTTATTTTGTTAAGAAAAAATGACAAATGTTTGAATGTTCTCAGATTTGTGAAATGTTTACCAGTTTGGCATGTGTTTGTCATGATATGTTCTGACAATAAAGAGTAGTTTAAAACCACAATTAACGCTCTGCATGGTTTCTACAACTTTCACTTAGGAACAAAAATCTGCTTTTAAACTTGAAAGAAATAAAGATTTGACTTTTATCGTGATAATTATCGATATCGACTGATTAAAAAAAAAAAAATTATCGTGATATTTTCTTTTTGGCCATATCGCCCAGCCCTACTTCTTCGGAACACTAAATAAGACTTGGTGTACTCATGTTGTGTTTAAGTGGTTGAGCTTCAGTGTTGTATGTGTGAAAGCACATTTTGAAGTTTGTCATTTTTTAATACAGCACACAGATTCCGAAGAAGATATGATTGGGGCATGACTCTTGGAATCATCGCAGTGGTGGAAGATGTGATAGACCCAATTCCATGCAACTCTAGTGATGTGGCCCTTGTAATCGAGGAAGCAGTTGTTCTGCGAGGATTTGGTGACATACAAATGACATTGCTTTATGCTCTCAACATAAACTACCTCAGAAAACACCTCAGATACACTTTCGAGGTGATTCATGAACATTGGAGCTGATACCTGCAGTGCAAGAGTGCACTCTCTTAAAAATACATTGTTGAATTAAAGATGTTGTTGAGGTAAGGTATGTATTTCTACAAAGAGCCTGTGTTTTCATCTGTATTTTTTTGTTTACCCATGTTTTTACAAGTTCTCTGCATCAAGGGCCTGACATCATTTTCATTGTTTAACTTTGTTTAATTTTACTTGGCTAAAACATATATTAAGATTTCATGTGGTTTAAAGTTATTTCACAGTTAAAGAGGTATTATTAACCCTTTAAAGCCTGACACATTAAAAAAATGGCAGAAAATTATATATTTTTGGAAATTAGATGTTTATTAAGCCTTGAATCAAAATATAAAAAAAAATTTTTTTGCCAACTCATTTTTTTTATGATATATTTTTTGTATCACATTTGATACATCAGGCTTTTGTGGAACGTTTTGCTTACAACAGTGTAGATTTTAGAAACAAAAAATCTATTATGCCTTTAACAGTTTGAAAACATAGCAGTTTCTGTCTTTGTTCAGGCAAAGATGCACCTTACACTTCTCACAGTACACATGGGAGAAGTGATTGTTGGTGCAATGCTTGCATCTTTGCACCAACAAAGTGCAAAGATGCACTTTGGCGGCCTATAGCTTTAGGCGGCCTATAGCTTTTTTAATTATTTATTTGATTTATTCCCATTTGGAAAGATTTTTTTAAATTACTAAGCAACCACTGAATGGAACAACAAAAATTATATATCATTTTAAAGCTTAGGATCTCAGCTTTTTAATGCATCTAATTACATTTATTAATTCCAAACGAGTGCTGAGTAATCCCTCTAAAACCAAGTGTACCGCCAGCAGGCGCCACCTAGCTGCGAAAATATTCATTACCATATTTTTCAAAAATCTTGCCTTGATTAACACAAAGTTGATGTCATTTGAAAGCTTAGAGTCTGAACTTTACAGCGAATGTATCCACTTTGAAAAACTCTTAAGTATTGCTGAGTTATTTGCTGATAAATAGAATTTTTTTTTTCATAATCTATAAAATAATGTACTGCAATGTGTCAAAACCATCATACAGCTCATGAAACATTCTCAGATAATTGAAAATGGCACTTCATTTTTTACAGCATATTATTACAATTAAAATGAGCCCAAAATTAACATAATCTATTGCTTTTATGACAAGATATTCTTCATGGAGAAAAAATTGCCCATGAGGGGGTGTCAAAGACTGTACAAAAAGGCTATCTCTTTTCAAAATGCTGTAATTTTTGATTGCTTTATCTAAAAAAAAATTTTTTTTATCCAGATGCAGCTAACATAGGGGGACTTCACTAAAAAAGAATTTTCCTCCTACCTTATTTCCTTCCTGAGTTATTACATGACAAATAAGAAAGATATGCAAAATCATAATAAAAATTATATATATATATTGTCTTTTATCCGCCGTTTCTTGGCAGGACAATGTCCAAATGTAATGCAATTTATATTTTCAAAAAATGTAAAAAGAGTTCTTTCAAACGATACCTACCTTTTGACTCTCCTTGCTATAGTTTTGGAGTTATTACACTTTTTTTCAGCACAGTGGCTGATCTGTAGCTTGTACCACCAAAAGTTTCTCTGAGTTTTCCTATTTTTTCATATTTCCCATTCGTCGTCCGTTTTCGGGCGGGAGGAAGCTAAGTGTGACTTTTTTTTACGACCCTTTACCATATCAGAATCATCTCCTTGATTTTTTTTGTGTGTTCATATAGGTAATAAAACAAAAGTCAACAAATTTCACCCCCATCCAATGAAGCAAAAAAAAAATTAACAATTCGAAACGTTCAAGTATTCGCCCGTTTTCGGGCGAAGAATCCCAGAGGGTTATGTCATTTCAGTCATTAATTGCCATTAATTGAATCATCCCAATATTGTGTGTTTGCATTGTGGTAGTCATAAAATAACATTACTACATTTGACATTACTGTTTAGACTGCTTTATGTTCCATTAATACCTGTTGTATCAAATTTGATACACAATTTCCAACACGATTTACTCGTAATTTAACGATTAAATTATTAAGTAATTATGCATTATTTCAATTCAGAAAGTGTTAAATTAATTATATCAGGCGAAATCCAATATTATTTTTTACCTTAACAACTTGAAATTAGCCTTTATTTTCCTGCCGAAAGCGTCTAGCTTGATTCAACTCGCAGCCGCCAATTTGAAAAGCTAAAAAATCACCCCTCTACTGCCTGCAGTACAGTGAAATTCCACAAGATGGCAGAATACACGTATCAAAATAGATACAACAGGTTTTCAAAGAAAGTATTGCTCTCACTGATTCAGTATATGTCTTAGAAACTCGTGTATCAAATATGATACATGCGGCTTTAAAGGGTTAATGTGAAAAATCTTAAAGTGTTAGTTTAACCTAAATTAAAATTATTTTGTTAGATGTTAGATCTCATGTTGCTCCAAACCTAAAAGACCTTTGTTTATCTTTGAAACATAAATTAAGATATTTTTCTAAATGAAATCTTTGATCTTTCTGTCCCTCCTTTGACATCCTATTCAACTAGCACTTCAAGGTCCAGAAAAGACATCATTAAAGTAATCCAAGTGGCGTCAGTGGTTTATATATTTGTTTACATGCAGCAGTGTGTCAGCTTTCACGTCGACACAAGAATCATGTGCTGCTATGTTCTTGTAAACATTTGATGGAGAAAACTATTTAATAAATAAAATGGAATGAAACACTGACAATGCTTCATAAAACTTAGGTTAAACCACTGGAGTCACTTGGATTACTTTAAGGATGTCTTTTCTGGACCTTGAAAGTGCTAGTTGCTTAGGCTGTCAAAGGAGGGACAGAAAGCTCACCGATTTTATTAAAAAGATATTCATTTGTCTACCAACAATGGAAAGTATTAACAGGTGAGCAACTTTTTTTGTGTGAACTGAGACTTTAAGATTTTTCACATTAATATACCCCCTTGTGAAATAACTTTAAAACACATGAAATCTTAATATATGTTTTAGCCAAGTAAAATTTAAAAAAAATAAGCAATGAGAATGCATGTCAGGCCATCAATTCTGAAAACTTGTACAAACATGAAAAAAGTCCCATGTGAATACACTTTCTATGCATTTTTCAAATACATTTTTATCTTTAAACTTCATGCAATTGTGAGATAATTGTATTCCTTTGAATATCAGTTTGTTCTTAATATTTATTGATTTGTAAGGAACAATAAAACCATTTGTATGGAAAAATCTGTTATTTATTTGGTTGAGTGTGCTATATTGCAAGTTGAGAAAATATGCTAAATTAAGTTCAATGAACAAACACTTTAGTACAGATAACTTGAAAATGTAAGTTACCGTATTTCAACTAATATTTAGAAGTCCAGGTAACTTGAACATGTAAGTTATTGTATTTCAACTAATCTTTACAAGTCCAGGTAAATTAAAAATGTAAGTTATCGTATTTCAACTAATCTTTACAAGTCCAGGTAACTTGAACATGTAAGTTATCGTATTTCCACTAATCTTTACAAATCCAGGTAACTTGAAAATGTAAGTTATTGTATTTCAACTAATCTTTACAAGTCCAGGTAACTTGAAATAAGTTGTTGGCTCAACTATTTTAACTATGTCAACTAAACTTTTTAAGTTGAACATACTTAGTAGATTAAGTCAATAAAACTTAACTGAGTCAAAGCAAAAAAATAACTAAAAAATGTAAGTTGAGTGAACAATTTTTTTTTACAGTGTAGAGCGCGGCAGCAGCGAACCAACTGATCAGCTTGCAGCGTAACAACATTGAATGCTCGGCCGAACAGCTGATCATAGCTGTACAGGGCGCCCTATTATTTTCCATCTCCATAAATATATCTAGTAGTAAAGCTAATGCAAGGGCTAGAAATCAATAAATCTTTTGCTGATACTTCCTTGTCATCATGGAGAGCGCAGTTCATGGTTGCATAGCAACGACAGATGCCACGGGAGAGCAAGCACTTGTGGAAAGGAGACAGCGGTGCGCCCGCGCTTTCCACTTGTTTTTACACATCTAACGCCACACTGGCAGTTGAAATTAGCTCCGATACGGCAGCGAAACGACCGGAAGTCATTAATTTCCTATGGAGATTCGCAGACCGCATGCGAATGGGTCCGAACCAGGTGCGAACGAGTGCGGTGCGAAAAAAATCGTGTCCGTTGGCCATCCGGATGCGTTCAAAAAATGTGACTCTTGCGAAAGGCTACGGACGGTTTCTATCCCATGATCCCAACGGAAGTTAGCGTTGCTATGGTACTGATAAACAAATTTTCATGATGTTTTAACGTTATTAGGGCAGTTTATACAATTAAATAATTCAATATTTAAATATACTCGCTTCCGAGGCTTCCAACACTTTTCACCGCTGTGTACGACGTCCGCTGGGGGCGTATTGCGTATTACGGAGCTGATTTCAACTGCCAGTGTGAAGGCGGCGTAAAGGCCCTTCCACAATGAGTGCAAACCACAGACTGTCGGATACGAAAAAAACGCATGCGAAAATTTCGGATTCAGTGTGCTAGGACCTTAAAGGTCCCGTTCTTCGTGATCCCATGTTTCAAACTTTAGTTAGTGTGTAATGTTGTTGTTAGAGTATAAATAATATCTGTAAAATTATAAAGCTCAAAGTTCAATGCCAAGCGAGATATTTTATTTAACAGAAGTTGACTACATCGAACGGCCCATTTGGACTACATCCCTCTAGGCAACTTCCTTCTTTAATGACGTCATTAAAACCGTTTTTTGACTAACCTCTACCCACAGGAATGCTCCCTCAACTCTACTGAAATTTGTTTATGTACTTGCACACTTCTAATAACTTACTGTGTTTACTCAGCTCTTACGGTGATTTTCTGAAGTAAAACTGATGCTTCATCTTTTGTGTGATGTACAATAAACTTTATTAAACTCATCAGTATATGTTTGATCATCATTCAGACAGCAGACTTGTAGGCTATTAATAAATAACGGATACATACAAGCAGATGACAAATACGTTATAATAACCGTAATTAAACTTCTAAACTATACCTGTTTCACCTCTATACAGCACTCTGACTCTAGGCATTATTGTCCGACTCGAACTGAACACCGTTACTGAGAGTTACCCCCATTTACTGTCTAAATGCATTAACATTAAAAGTGTGAGGTGAAACTCTTTTGTATAGACATAAGTAAATGGGTTTGTCAATTAGCTTGAAAAAAAAATAATAATAATAATAATCAGATCTTGTTCATCCTCACATTGGAGTCCCGAGTTCATGTACAAAGTTTGGTTTCGATACGTGACAGAGTTCCTGAGATATGGAAGACTTCCTGTTTGGCGACTAAGCTGCCGATTTCGTTTAGCTGTGACGGGCAAACGCTTCCGAAAATCAAAAATCCTTCTAGTAACTTTTGTGAGGCTTGGTCCAAGGATCATGTACGTCCAGTTTCGTAAAGTTCGAACCAAATTTGTGACCTGTGAAAATTTAGTTTTGCTTTCTGTTCAATCCAATATGGCGGGCGAACGACATGGACTCGTGATGTCATCTTCGCGAGCAACTTACACCGGTACTGACCGGACGTTTTAAAGTTGGAACGGTGTCTCTGTCTCAAAGGGCCTAGGTGCAGGAGCTGGCCAAATAGCTAGGGGGGATTAGGCATATAAAGGACGAAAGGACATGTTAGTTGTAAAACTCGACTTGTTCTGGATCTTATTGATTATAAAGAAGAAATTGAGTCTGATGCAATTATTTTATTCCTTGATTTTTATAAGGCCTTCGACACTGTAGAGCACCAGTTCTGTAAGCTCTTTGGAGGCTTTTGGATTCCCATCCAATTTTATTAATGTTGTCCAAATATTGTACAAAGATATTGATAGCTGTAATTTTAAATTCACGAACATCACCAAGGTTTCCTGTTCTTCGCGGAATAAGACAGGGTTGCCCTTTGAGGCCATTTTTATTTTTATTGGTTGTAGAAACATTATCCATTGATATTTTGTTTCAATTATAACTTTGTTGGTCTTAATGTCTTTAACAGAGAGATTTGAATATTTTGAACAATTTGCAGATGATACCATTTTATTCTTAAAAGATAAAGAGCAAGTTTCTCCAGTCTTAACTAAAATGGATGCTTTATCTAATGCTTCTGGACTCAAACTTAATTTATCCAAGTGTGAAATGATTTGCTTACTTGACAATGTAGAAACTGAAAATATACCAATTAAAAATGAAGTGAAATATTTGGGGATTCATCTAACGAAAAATTTAATTAGTAGACAGTTTCTGAATTTTTCTCAACGACTATCCAAAACAAAATATATTTTTGATTGTTGGCTACAAAGAGATCTGACAATTTTAGGCAATTTTAGGCAAGGCAAGTTTATTTATATAGCACATTTCATACACAATGGCAATTCAAAGTGCTTTACATAGAAGAAATTAAAATAATAAAGAGATACGAATAATTAAAACAGTTTAGAAAAATAAAATAAAATACAGTACAGTACAAACAGTCGGACAGTGGCACAGTGCTCATTCAGTAAATGCACAGCTAAACAGAAGTGTTTTGAGTCTGGATTTGAATGTGACTATTGTAGGAGCACATCTGATCTCCTCTGGAAGCTGGTTCTGTATGAGCTGCAACTGTCTAATGGTCTTTTTGGGAAGGCCAGTGAGGAGTCCATTACAATAATCCACCCTGCTGGTGATGAAAGCATGAACAAGTTTCTCTAAGTCTTGTCTGGAAACAAAGCATCTAATTCTAGCAATATTTTTCAGATGATAGTATGCTGATTTAGTTATTGCTTTGACATGACTACTGAAACTAAGGTCTGACTCTAGTGTCACACCAAGATTCCTGACTTGATTTTTAGTTGTTTGACCCCTAGAGTGAAGGTATGCGTTCACCTTGAGAACTTCATCTTTGTTTCCAAAAGCAATGACTTCAGTTTTGTCTTTGTTTAACTGAAGAAAGTTTTGGCACATCCAACTGTTGACTTCATCAATGCATTGGCACAGGGAGTCAATGGGGCTGTAATCGTTAGGCGATAGGGCTAAGTAGAGCTGTGTGTCGTCTGCATAGCTGTGGTAAGCAATTTGGTTCTTTCTCATTATTTGGCTCATTGGGAGTATACAGGTTGAACAGGAGCGGCGCAAGAATTGAGCCTTGAGGGACTCCGCATGTCATGGATGTCCACTCAGACTTATGGTCTCCTATACTCACATTATAACCTCTCCCATCTAATGACCTGAACCATTTTAGGACTATCCCAGAATTTTAGTCTTTTTATCCTATAAGCAGATGGATTATCCAGATTTTATTTGGAAAAATCTTCTTGTTCTTCTTCTTTTTCTTTCGGCTGCTCCCATTAGGGGTCGCCACAGCGGATCATCCGTCTCCATACCACCTTGTCCTCTACATCTGCCTCTTTTACACCAACTACCTGCATGTCTTCCCTCACCACATCCATGAACCTCCTCCTTGGTCTTCCTCTTTTCCTCCTTCCTGGTGGCTCCATCCTCAGCATTCTCCTACCAATATAATTCATGTCCCTCCTCTGCACATGTCCAAACCATCTCAATCTCGCCTCCCTCACCTTGTCACCAAAACGTCCAACATGCGCTGTCCCTCTAATAAACTCATTTCTAATCTTGTCCATCCTCGTCACTCCCAACGAAAACCTTAACATCTTCAGCTCTGCTACCTCCAGCTCCGCCTCCTGCCTTTTACTCAATGCCACTGTCTCTAACCCATACAACATCGCAGGTCTCACCACAGTCCTATAAACTTTTCCTTTCATTCTTGCAGATACTTTACTATCACAAATCACTCCTGTCACTCTTCTCCACCCACTCCACCCTGCCTGCACTCTTTTCTTCACTTCCCTAACACACTCTCCATTACTTTGCACTGTTGACCCCAGGTACCTGAACTCCTCCACCTTCTTCACCTCTTCACCCTGTAACCGCACCACTCCACTGCCCTCCCTCTCATTTACGCACATGTACTCTGTCTTACTCCTACTGACTTTCATTCCCCTCCTCTCCAGCACGTACCTCCACCTCTCCAGGCTCTTCTCAACCTGCTCACTACTCTCACCACAAATCACAATATCATCCGCAAACATCATAGTCCAGGGAGACTCTTGTCTGACCTCGTCCGTCAACCTGTCCATCACCACTGCAAACAGGAAAGGGCTCAGGGCCGATCCTTGATGCAGTCCAACCTTCACCTTGAACCAGTCTGTCGTTCCTACTGCACACTTCACTGCAGTCACACTGTCCTCATACATGTCCTGCACCACCCTCACATACTTCTCTGACACACCTGACTTCCTCATAAAATACAAAAAATGTATTTGGAAAAATAAATCTCGAAAATTGAAGAAAATTATTTTAGCAAACAAAAGGAGTGTGTGTGTGTGTGTGTGTGGGGGGGGGGGGTCTTGAAGTTCTGGACTTTGATGATACTAACCACACATTCAGTATTAATTGGTTGAAGAGACGCTTGCTTGGGTCAGATTCGATGTGGTATTGTATCCATAATAATATATCTAAAAGGGTAGGTGGCCTTTATTTTTTGATGAAATGTAATTACTCCACTGGTAAATTAAGCTCTGTTAGCCAGGAAATTGGGCTACCACAACCACATCTTTTCCCTCCACAAAACCATCTTATGGAATAAATCAGATATTAAAATTAGAAATAGATCAATCTTTTTTGATAAATGGTTTAATAAAAAACATAATTTTTATTGCTGATCTATTCAATTCTAATGGTGATCTGTTATCTTGAGTTTTATGAATATCAATATCCTGTCCCGTTTAAAGAATTTAACTTATAAAGGCTATTCCAAGTGGTGGAATATGACTCCATGCGTCATGTTAAACAACTATCCTTGTTATGTTTGGGAGGTGTATCGCTCTTAAGTAAAGATTGCAATAATACATAAATTCGTCAACTCTCTCAATCAAGAAATTTATTTACCCCCAAAGGGAAATATTTCTGAAAAACATGGTTACTTAAATATTGCAAATGTGATTTAGCTGATATATGCACCTTCTGTAAGAATGAAAATGAAGACATCTATCATTTAATTTTCTCTTGTAATGTTTCATCAATTTTCTGTAATGATTTGAGCTCTTATGTTTTTCTAAAGTTAATATGAACGGTAATCTACGTATTAAGGATGTCATTTGTCTTTTTGAAAACCCAAACAAATCTTTAGAATCTACTGTTACCTTCCTTATCCTTATGGCAAAGTTTTACTTTCACAAACAAAGGTTTCTATAGAAAATTCCTACTTTTAAAGATTTCTTATGTGAAGTAAAATATTTGATCAAATAACTAATAATAATTGATAATAGAAAATGTACTTCTTTTTTAAAGAAATATGATGAGATCTTTCATGTACCATGATTAATATGTTTGCTGTTTTTTTTTTCGTTCTTTCCATTTTTGTCCTATGATTGTGCAAGTATGATTTTACTTGTTTAATATGTACATTGTTGAAAATGTTCTAGATTTCTAAGAGATGCGTGTTTGCACTATTGCACTATATTTCTTGAGAGAGAGAGAAAAAAAAGAAAAAAGTAGAGTAGGCCAACCCATTATATTCCAAAATAAGAAAGAAATTAGTGTAATTTACAACTCATAAGAATAACAGTCAATTTTATAATGGTTATTTTTCTGAAATAAGACATCTTCAATGACATACGTGGCTGACAAATTAATGCGGAGAGCACAGCCTTCGAAATGAGACAGATTTTCTTCTCAATGAAGTTTGTGGTGTGTGTGCTTGTACATGAGTAGGGCCAGAACATTCAGCGTCTTTGCTCCATGCTAGCAGAAGGTGGTGGTAATGAGCTATTTTAGTTTGTCCTCCGCCGGAAACAGCAAACGGAAGAGAGAAGAAATTTGTCTGTTGTTGTTTGGTAGTAACGGACTACACGATATTTGGATTACGTAATTAGATTACAAAAACCAAGAGTCTGCAAATAAAATAGGATATATATTTTTTTAATTACACGATTAAATAGTAAACAGCAAAAATAATTGACTGTTTTTGTTCTTTCGTTTTAAAAGAGCTGACCACGCCGGAGCCTCGTGTGAAGATGGAGCGGGCTCGAACAGCTTTTGACCACTGGATGCACAGACACCACTTCACGTTCAGGGATACAAGAGGGAGAAACATAACCGTTCAGTGCAACCTCTGCCTTCCAAAGATCAACATCTTGTCCACTGCGAGGGACTCTACGTCTAATCTAAAGAAGCATTTGGAGGTACATTTGCGTGTTTTCTCAATTTTAACATCCAAAGATTGCTTTTTTTTATACTGTATAACGTCATGAGTTTGTGGAGCGAATATGTAAAAGTAGACTGTTTTTGGTAGATTCGCGATCGAGCACAGATTAAAAGCTTTAGTTAGCCTACATTTCTATGTGTGAATGCAAGGAGGCACGAGATAATATAATTATGTGACATATAAATACAGGTAGGCACTGGTTTTACTTTAAATGCTTTTCAGGCAAAGTTTCAAGCGAAACCTGGGGACAGAATAAACAAAAGTGGGAGTGGTTTTGAGTTTGTAGCCAACAGATTTATTCTATTAAAAAGTGTTAAGTTAGATGTTAGGTGCTTAATTAGAACTAGTTACCCGCTAAGTAATAACGTGCAATATATTCAGTCATGGAATAAGAAAGCTTCATTTTAAATCGATTGGCGGTTTGGCGACGGTGAGCAGAGCTGTTCCTGTTTATAATGTTTCTAACGTTACAACGCATGTACTGTTTGCAAACTCGTTAAGTAGTGTCGACTCTAAAATGTTGATAAAACGTTTGTAAGGCTTAATGTTTACTCTTTATAAAATGTTATTGTCGTAATACGTGTTCATTTGTGAATGAGGGGTAATACCGCGTGTACGTCTCACGGTTTGTTTATTGTGCTTTACACAAGGAAAATGCCGCTTGCGTTACAATTATAAGATATCCAACAACTCTATCTTACTGTATGTTTGTAAAATAAAGTCTAAAACTTAGAAACATTCATATCCTCGGTAGACTTCTATTTAAAAAAAAGAAAAGAAAAAGCTCGTCTGAGAAAATGGCGGACGGCTGCAGTTTCGAAGGTGGGATTGGTCAGTAATGTGTTTAAGGCGGGCTAGGTAGTGTTGTATACAACTTTGTTGTATGTTGTGTCCAAAATAGTCCCCTATCCCTTAGTGAATGTCTTATAATCCACTACACTAGAAAGGGGTGAATGAAAATTGGAGAGTGAATTCAGAAAACGTTGCTTTATAAAAGGGAAATATAGCCTAACATTCCTTTGCAGAATTGTTCATATACATTAGTATAATGTATCCCCTCCCCGTTCTTAATTAAATTCAGTTCCTTAATAAATTCAGTATTCAAATGTTCGTATAGTTAAAGGGATAGTTCCCCCCAAAATTAAAATTTTCATCATTTACTCACCCTGAAGTTGTTCCAAACCTGTATGAATTTCTTTTTTCTGCTGAACACAAAAGAAGATATTTTGAAGAATATGGGTAACCAAACAGTTGACGGGGCCCCATTGACATCCATTGGATGGGGAAAAAAATACTACGGAGGTCAATGTCATAATACATGTTTGGTTACTGACATTTTTCAAAATACCTGGTTTTGTGATCAGGAAAGGAAAGAAATGTATGGTTTTGGAACATCTTGAGGGTGAGTAAATAATGACAGAATTTTATTTTTTAGGTGAACTATCCCTTTAACCATGCATTCTGTAGTAGAGCTTTATGGGATTGAATGAGTGCACTGGATAATCTCCACCCTAAATAATGCACAATATATGGGATTGGGGTGATTTTAGACACAGCTAAATTTTTATATGGCATGGTTTGTGACATGTTCATTCCTAACAGTATGATGATTGATTATTATTATTCATCAAAGCACTTTATCTGTTCAAACTAGCAATGTAATGGTATGACGGTTTTACGGTACACGGTTTTAAATAAAGACGGTTATTGGAACACAAGTTAGGGTTTTTATTTTGAATAAAACCAAAATAAGACATTTTTCTATTTACTATACGTTTAATTAAGAGAGAATCATAAATGTCTAAATTGCGACTTTCTCCTCTTTCATTTAAGTGTCACTCACCTTGCCAGATGCGCAAACGGCAGCACACCGAAATGTCGGAGCCTGAGCCTCTTTTTCTCCCACCCAAGCGGCTGAAGTCCGCTGTCTGGGAGCATTTTGGGTATTTAAAAGACCCAGGAGGCACCATCACTGTTGATGGTTATCCAGTTTGTAGAATGTGTCGGAAAAAAGTGTCGGCACGGTCGGGCAACACTTCAAACATGATGCACCATCTCCGTGACCACCACCCCAAGGAATTTGCAAAGATGAATGTAAGTGACAATACTATAAATCGCCAACTAATAAATTATAGACCGCCTTTCATAAAATACATTAGTAAATGGAATACACATCAAGTTTTGAAATGAATAATTTTTTGGTAGGTCAATCATATGTTGGTGCATTCTGTAAGCCCTAAATGCAACATTACTATAGGGCAACATAAAAAATAAAAACATCAAGAGTATAATCGTGTTATGTTGTACCGTGAAGATCTCATACCGTTACACTTCTAGATCAGCTTGCCTGAAAGTTACTGTCCCACTTTGTCCAACATATTAAAGGATAGTTCACCCCAAACCTGTATAAGTTACTTTTGTCTGTGAAACACAAAAGATATTTTGAAGAATGTTTTGAGTAGGGATGTCCTGAGTCATTGAATATGAAGTATCTGCCGATACAGGGTCCCGATCCTATACTTGTAATTTCCTAGTGCTTGGTGTACAACTTCCAGTACATTTAAGTTATTAAAATCAATCTAATGTATGGGCCGTGCAGAGAGTTTCTCGGGGACAGGGACTCAAATGTAAAAAGGGGCAAATGCAAATTTCTTTATAAAAATAATAATAATGCAAACAGGTCATTGGACTACACGTATAAAAAATGAAAATGGGTGTGCTATGAATAAATAATGGAATAGTATGGGTACGTTTACACGACAACTATATGCTTAAAGCAGATACATTTTTCCTTAAAGTGTTCCGCGTACAGACGACACCATTGTCAAAACGATCCCCATTCACACGGATCTGCGGAAACGACTAAAAATGCTGTATTCTGCTATAGACACTATAGACTGAACACGTAATATGCATCTGCGTGATGTCATCATCTTCAGAGATTCACGTTTTTGCTGTTTACATGGAGACCGTTTTCAAAAACTTGCACTTTGAAACCCGTTTTCAGGCACCCAAACCGCTGTTGTCTTGTAAATGAACAGCAAAAACGCACAAGTTTTACGTTTTTAGTTGAAAGCGGTGTCTTGTAAACAGCCCCTAAGCACAGACAATAATGAAATTATTTTAATTAAACCATATTGTTTATGAAAATAAAATGAGAAAAAAGTGCTAGTTATTAATAATGAATCAAGTTTTTTTTTTTGAAAAAGAAACATCTTAAATTAATATTACTTATTGCCTAATACTTTTAATATTAAAAAACAGCAGTGCTGTTTGAGCTGCGTGCGTTCAAGCTGAAGAGCTAAATGAACAGTCTTATGAGATTAATCATATATTTATACAACATAAACATATTATAACTTATCTGCACAAAATGATGCAAATGCACAAGTGAACTTTACATGCTAGTCAGAATGTGTGATCCTGTTGTGCTCTTCTTGTAACAATGCTGAAACATAGCAACTAGACACAAAGAATTCACAACGTTTTGTTAAAACAGTGTTCTCTTTATAATGTTATGTAGGCTTTATGACAGTCCCAATCATAGTTATTGATGTGCATTGCAAGTTGAGCTGCTTGCGCTGAAGCTAAAGATGATCAGTGATCACACTGGTAAACTGGAGTGCTTTACCACAGCGTTAATTAACTTAACCAAACGCATCCTATGTAAGATTAATCAGATATGTATACAACATAATATTACAACTTAAATCTGCACAAAATGAAAATGCACAAGTGAAATTGAACTAAGTAGTCAGAATGTGTTACTCTTATTGTGGGTGCACTCTTTCCGTAACAATGTGCTGAAACAAGGCAACTAAATGCAAAGAATTCACAGTGTTTTATTACAAGTGTTCTCTTTATTATGTTATGTAATATGACATTCCCAATTATAGTTATTAACATTATGCATTGCTGTTTGAGCTGCGTGCTAAAGCTAAAGATGATCATAAAAGCGGCCGGTAAACTGAAGCACTCTTTTACAGCATTAATTTAGGCTACTTAACCAAACGCATCCTATATGTGATTAATCAGACATACAAAAAATTAACATATTAGCCTACAACTTACTATTGCACAAAATTTTGCGAATGTACAAGTGACCTTGTGAACAAGTGAATGTGCTAGTCATGAAGGCGTAACTCTGTTGTGGATGCGCTTTTCCCGTAACAGCACAAAACATGGGTGAACAAAGAATTCACAATATTCTTTTGCAGTAGTTTATCATTATAATCCTATGTAGCCTATATGACAGACTTGTGCTGCACATGTTGCCTGGCTTACCTGGCTCTGATACATCATCTCTCCTGTATCCAAAATATGCCCAAACCACAGATCTTGATCTTGATCAGATCTTTTTTTTTTTTTTGTCCTTATCCTGCCCTGAACTCTCCTTACCTGTTTCTTCCATGTCGTTCGGTAATCCCACTGTGTTCTGTTCTTGCGCTATATTAAGGCGTGCTGCATTCAGATTGCACACGGCCGTTCACATGCCGCATCTAAAAACGTGTGGAAAATGCGAGAAGGGTACAACTGCAGCCTGGAGATCTCCAAATGGGGGTGAGAACTCCAAAATGGGGTGGGAGCTCCAAAATAGGGTGTGGCTTCCTCTCATTGGCAAATAGGCACATGACGATTTTTTCCACAAATCCAGTTTAGCGCAAACTCCGCCCCACGGCAGATTCTACAGTGCTGATTTCCTACACAATGCTATACTACAACAAATTCTAACCCCTAAACCTAACTGACACCTGACCATAAACTTAACTAGTGAAATAGACTGCATGGCAGTTAATAAGCTCTTATGCGATATGAGATCGCCGAGCTGGGCAGATCCGTAACTCCCCAACCGGACCTCACCGGACAATGGGACCTTTTTAGTTGCACTTAGTCACAACCCCCTCCTTCCCTGCGAATCTCGAGCCCCTGGACACCCCCGTTGCTTAGAACACAGTGATAGAGTAAAAACTTTCCCACGTGCTGCGCTGAGACGGCTCGTGGGAAGTAAACTTAAGTCTGAATGCCATTGGCCATGGGCTTTGTGACAATTGGCTGAAGCCAGAGCCAATGGTGAAAGTCTCATTTTGGAGGTTTTGTCCACTTTTGAAGTTCACACAACATTTTTGGAGATCTCCGGTCTGCAGTTATACCTACTTGGAAAACGCCGGCTAAGCCGCTTTCTCCTCTTTTCAAAAGCGATTGCTCTCCAGTGGTGTCTTCCTTTGCTTAGCAATCATAAGCCGCTTTCTCCATGAAGACAAAGAAGTTTCAGCAAAGGATAAATGGATTTCCAGCCCTTGCATTAGCTCTACTACTACATATATTTATGGAGACGTGCAATAAAAAACCCACCCCTTACAGCTATGATCAGCTTTTCATCCATCTTGGCTGAGCTTTTGATGTTATGGAAAGGACGAAGCTGATCGGTTGGTTCTTGTCACAAGACCTGCGGTGCGCTTGCGGGATTCTGAAAAGTTTAGTTTTTTTCATCTCGTTGTGGTGTAGATGTGCCTGAAAAAAGAGCGCACTGCATGAGTGTCGCGGCACCGTTGCTTTCTATTGACATCACGATTTTATTAAGATTTCGATTAATTGCACAGACCTCATTGGTTCTTGCGTGTCACGCACATTTGAGCTTCTTTTCCTTTTAATGGCGGTTGGCAAACCCACTTGAAGGTCCATATAGCCACTTACTGCATGACAGCTGACGTAAAATAAAGGATCTGGCTTAAAGGTCCCGTTCTATGTGATCCCATGTTTCAAACTTTAGTTAGTGTGTAATGTTGTTGTTAGAGTATAAATAATATCTGTAAAATTATAAAGCTCAAAGTTCAATGCCAAGCGAGATATTTTATTTAACAGAATTTGACTACATAAAACGGCTCGATTGGACTACACCCCTCTACTTCCTTCATTAGTGACATCACCAGAACCGTGTTTAGACTAACCTCCGCCCACAGGAATGCTCCCTCAACTCTACTGGCTACTTGCGCACTTCTTATAACTTAGGCTACTGTGTTTACTCAGCTCTTACGGTGATTTTCTGAAGTAAAACTGACGCTTCATCTTTTGTGTGATGTACAATAAACTTTATTAAACTCATCAGTACATGTTTGATCATCATTCGGACCTGGTCCGAAACAGCAGACTTGTAGGCTGTTAATAAATAATGGATACATACAAGCAGATGACAAATACGTTATAATAACCGTAATTAAACTACTAAACCATACCTGTTTCATCTCTATACAGCACTCTGACTCTGTAGGCATTATTGTCCGACTCGAAATGAACACCGTTACAGAGAGTTTCTGATATTATCATCATTCCGTGAGATGAATTTGTCCTGGCAGACTGAGCACGAGCTCATGAAGCTCCGCCCCCTGTGTCGTCCAGCAGCAGCTCATTTGCATTTAAAGGGCACACACTGAAACAGCTCGTTTTTCTGAGCCCCAAAAATGTCAATTTAAACGTGCTGTAAAAAATGATCTGTTGGGTATTTTGAGCTCAAACTTCACATACACACTCTGGGGACATCAGAGACTTATTTTACATCTTGTGAAAAGGGGCATATAACGGGACCTTTAAGATAGTCTATACTGAACATTAAAAAAAAAAAAAAAAAAAAAAAAAAAACCTTAACCAGCTCCGATACTGATCCTTAGATGGCTCGGGACATCTCTAGTTTTGACTATACAATTAAAGCCACTGGGGTCCAAAACAGAATTGAGCCCCATTGACTTTTATTGTATGGATAAAAAGTTCAAGAAGGACTTGTATCCTTCATAGGACATTCATTCATTATTGTTTTCAAGCATAGAAGAAATAAGTTCCAAAATTCCTTTTTAAATGAAAAATAATGAATCTTTCATCTTCTAGGGCAAGACATACCTATCAGTTAATGTTTTAAAGTGTTTCATGTGTCTTGGTTTTACCAAGTTTAAGCAATGAAAATAAATGTCTTGTTTTAATTTTTCTTTGTCCTCCAGAGAAAGCATTCTGTGCCGTGTAGGAAGAGAATAAGGGATGCACAAAGCAGTGATGGACCAAGCAATTATGGACCAAGCATTTTGGAAAATCAAACGGAAGAATCCTCCGAAGCAAAAGAAGCTAAGGCCGATCCCACCATTTATTATCAAACACAATCCAGGCTAAATGCACTGGTTTTTAATTTTATCGTGGAGGATGTGCAGCCCATTTCAATTCTAGAGCAACCTGGCTTCAGAAAGTTGATTGAAGCATTAAGCAGAGGCAAAAAAGTCATGAGCCGAAACGCTTTTGTCACCAGGCTTGATGTAGCATTTGATAAAATGAAAGGGGAGATAAAAGCAAAACTCGACAAAGTACAGACATTGTGTACAACTGCAGACATATGGTCGGTGCAGGACAGAAGTTATTTCGGAATGACTTGTCACTGGCTTGAGGACAATCTCGAAAGAAAGTCTGCTGCTCTTGCCTGCACAAGAATCCCTATCAGCTACACTTGTGAAACCATTATAGCTAAAATTCAAGAAATTCACTCTTCCTATAACATTGAGAGCAAAGTTCAGGCCACTGTCACTGACAATGGTAACAATTTCGTGAAGGCTTTTAAAGAGTTCTCATCTGAGGACGACCAAGAAGTGGAGGACAGTCGTTTTGAGGATTTGGGCAGTATTCTTTGCGATGGAGAAATGGGTGGAGACTTCTTTCTGAGTTATTTCTTACCTCCCCACCAAAGGTGTGCTGCCCAAACATTGAACTTGATTGCATCAAAGGATCTAGCAGATGCTGTCTCAAAGGGACCGTCAGGCAAACTGCACAGTAGCGCAACTGAAAAATGTGCAGCGATATGGCACAAGACCCATTCCTCTACGGAAGCTACTGAGGCAATGGAATCTATTGCAAAAATGACAATCACAGTACCTTGCCTGAATAAGTGGAGCTCAGAATACTATGCCGTTAACAAACTGATGTCACTTACTGATTCACAGCTCAACGAATTGACTGAAGCCTTGGGTGTCTCAGGTTTTACACCTGATGAAACTGCGTATCTCACAGAATATACAGATGTCTTCAAACCAGTGGCTTTTGCGCTGGACCTTTTGCAGGGAGAAGAAAAGTGTTTCCTCGGCATTGTGATACCAACATTGTTGACCCTTAAAAGGAAGCTCGAGGAGAAGGCAGCAAACACCCGCCTTTTCTCCAAAGTCATTGAGGACACCGTTAAGGCAATTGACTCTGGCTTCAAGCAGGTATTTGACAGTTCTGATGCCAGATTGGCTACAGCCACCATGCCACAATTTAGATTGTGGTGGTTACCAGAAGATGAGAGGGAAGCTCTTCGGGCACAGTTGATCACTGAGGTAGTGCAGGTAGACCAAGGGACTGAAGAAACCGAGACCAATGGAGGCTCTGTTCATGAAGATGAATTCTTCTCGTATGGACCTGGAAGTTCTGGCAACAAAAGTGGTAAGAGGGAAGCAGCAGAAGAGGTATGGCTGTATCTCCAGGGCACAAACAAAGATCTGAAATGCCTAAATGAATTTCCAGGTGTGAAAAAAGTGTTCATCAAGTTCAACACAACTTTGCCCTCAAGCTCCCCTGTACAACAGCTCTTCAGCAATGGGTCCAACGCTGTGACCCCAAAAGGAAATCATCTCTCAGATGAACATTTTGAGCGTGTACTCCTTTTACGTTACAACAGCAAAATCACCACTGCTTTGGAGTAATTCATGGAGGAACTTTGCTGATGTTTATTGTAAAATAAACGTTTTTTTTTTTTTCTGTATAGTTCATAGGATATATGTTCTGTCTCCCCATACCACCCCCCAAAATATTACAACTATTCCACACAAATGCATGTGCCACCAAATACAATTTGGAAAACATTTATTTCGTAGTAAATAAATCGTGTAAACAAAGAAATGTTACTTTTAAACTTTGGACTAGTGGTTCTAGAACTGAACATGGTAGTCTTTGAATAATTTAGATGGATAAGATTATAGCCTACTCTAAATTAAGTTTTAAGTCATGTTCGGAGCTGTTGTAAAATACTTAAAAGCATTACTGTAACCACACATTAATGCACCAAGTTGCTACATTGCTTAGCAACTGTAAACAAACAATATCACTTTGTGGAGGAACTGTTTATTCTGATTCTCATTAGTAATAAAAGTGTTTTTGAACATTGGCCTCTCTTATTTAATGGTTTCTGCAATTTTGTGAGAGCAAGAAGACAATTGAAAACACACAGTGATTTTACCATGATTATGTGGGTTTTAGGCAGCTAATCTGTGTTTTTACCTGTGGTATAACCCCACTAACACACAGCCTTAAAGGGTTAGTTCACCCAAAAATTCTGTCAGTAATTACTCACCCTCATGTTGTTCCAACCGCGTAAGACCTTCGTTCATCTTCGGAACACAAATTAAGATATTTTTGATGAAATCTGAGCCATATCTGAATCCTCCATAGGCTGCTATTGTGTCCGAAACTTGCTGGCCCAGAAAAGTTATTAAAGAGATCGTTAATATAGTCCAAGTGACTACAGTGACTCAATCTTAAGTATATCAAGCGACGAGAATACTTTTTGTGCGCAAAAACAAACAAAAATAACGACTTTATTCCACTTTTCATTTCCTTCTCTCTGGGCCTCGTAGTGTTTTTGCGCTGCGCGTCTGTGTTGCACGTCATCACGCATCACACACATGACTGGCGTCGGCCAATAGTGAGCCTACGTGGTGACGTGTAACACGGACGCGCTTCGCAAAAACACTACGCAAACCAACTAGAGGTCCAGAGAGAAGGAAATGAATAGTGGAATAAAGTCGTTATTTTTGTTTGTTTTTGCGCACAAAAAGTATTCTCGTCGCTTGATATACATAAGATTGAGCCACTGGAGTCACTTGGACTATACTAACGATCTCTTTAATAACTTTTCTGGGCCAGCAAGTTTCGGACACAATAGCAGCCTATGGAGGATTCAGATATGGCTCAGATTTCATCAAAAATATCTTAATTTGTGTTCCGAAGATGAACGAAGGTCTTACGCGGTTGGAACAACATGAGGGTGAGTAATTACTGACAGAATTTTCATTTTTGGGTGAACTAACCCTTTAAGTTGTGTAATTCTTTAACTTGTTCTTTTGGGATAGAAGGTATGCTTTATATTATTAGACTACTTAATTGTTTTGACATTTAATGTTTAAGAAGCTTATTCCAAAGAAATATGTTTGGCTACATTTAAAAACTATATTTTTTGTATTCTGTAGAGGCCATAATTCATACACTATGTGAATGCACTTCTGACTCATGCAAGATACGATCATCATACAGAGGTGTCAAACTCAGCTTTTGGAAGGATACAGTCCTGCAGACCAACCCTAATCTAACAGCAGCTGCCAAAGACCTTGATTAATTGGTTCACTGTTGGAGGTAAAGTCTGCAGGAAGGAGGTCCTCAGGAACAGAGTTTGACATCCCTAATCTTATCCACTGTATTTTGCAATGTGGAAGTAGGATATTTTCTATGAATAATCAAGATTTCTGATTCGTTAGCCACTATTGACAAATATTTTGAAGAATAACAATGTAAACAATGTTTGGAAGCAACGTGACATTAAAATCAGGAGGTTGAGCTTCTTTCATAGATCTTTTCTGATGAATAATAAATAAAATTCCATGAGTCTGAAAAAAACATTTACTTATTACCCAGTTTATTAGTTCCCATGATTCACAAGCACTTATTAAGAACAAAGAGTTTGCCTATATGTGAGATTCATTTTGTTGAAATTGATATCCCATGCATATCTTAAACCAGGAAGAGAGTACAGTTTATGAGAGCTGCCGTATGCAAGAACAGTGCTGCGAGCAATACCAGTTATACCGCTTATAAGAAACGAACAGGTAATGATCTCGGTGTGTTAATTAGCAATCTTCTGAAGAACTACATTGCTTGGCAGATTTTTGTTTGTTATAAATTAATAAATTTGTGTTGCTGTATGCTTATTTTATGAAACATTTGGCAGCTATGTGTAGGAACAATTTGAGAAAATCCCTCTATGATGCTGTTTTAAAGTGATGTTAGAATCGTTAAACTACAGCTTCATGGGGCTAGTTAGGATTTTTTAATGTTTTTAAAAGAAGTCTTGTGCTCACAAGGCTGCATTTATTTTATGAAAAATACAGAGAAAACAAAAATATTGTGAAATATTATTAATATTATAATTATTTAAATATATTTTAAAATTTAATTTATTAAGGTGATGTCAAAACTGAATTTTCAGTAGCCATACTTCAGTGTCACATGATCAATCAGAAATCATTCTACTGATTTCTTCTTACTTTCACTGTTGAAAACAGTTGCACTGCTTAATATTTTTGTGGAAACCATGTTACACTACCATTTTAAAGTTTACCATTTAAAAGTAAGATCTTTTGGTGAATGCTGTTCTTATGAAGGTAATATGATGCCATAAAGAATCACATGCGCAGGGTAAGATTTGTGAAAGTGTAATTAAAATTTGCTTGCACAAGAAAATATTTGTAAAGGCCCTTTCACACTGGATGCGTAACGAAAAAGCGAATAGTTCGTGTGCGAATAATTCGCGTCAAAACCCATCACATGAGCCGCGTAAACACGGTCTCTATCTCTATCTTTGACGATTAGCTTTCTATCCCAAATGTAGTTTAGCCTGCTAGCCTACACAGCACAGGACTATACAACAACTAAAACTATCACACAACATACTCACAGTCGTTATAACCGAGTTGGTTGGCAATGCTACGCCACACAATCATTGTCCTTGTAGTATATGATTGGCTGAAGTCTTTTCTGTCGCCGCAAAAGAAAAAAAAAATCGACATCGAAACGAAAAAAAAATGTCGTTTTTTCGCCGCAGCACATTCGCATTCGGTGTGAAAGCACTCATTACACAAACAGCTGATCAAAAAATAAAACCATCGCGCGAATTATTCGTGCGTAAAAATCGCGTCCAGTGTGAAAGGACCTTAATGGTGTAGGCTAAATCACCTTTCAAGTGTAAGAAAAAAAAATATTTGCAGCATTTTACTGTTATTCGTAAGTGTAATTCATGTATTGTGAAACTGCAACTTCATGCTAACGCAAAATAAATATGATCTGTATTCTTCAGACTTCCATTTTTCCGCGCTTACACTTTTGGCATGTTTTTTTCCGCACAAATACGGCCAAAAGCATTGCAGGCCTGTGAACAGCAATTTGCAAGCGAAAACAACAGTCAGGAACTGCAAAACAGATTGATCACGTAAAACAAACCTTTGTGTAAAAAAATAAACTGTTGCAAATGTCTAAGTTACTTGTTGAGTGCACGGGGCAAAAAAAGTTCCCGAAATAACGTGATTTGATTAAAAGTACCATTTGGGCACCGAGAACGATGCTGAGCCAAAAGAAGATAAAGATGTGTTCTGGCAACTTGCGTGTTTATTGAACCAATCAGATAAGAGTAAATCGAGAGTCAGCGAGAAGCTCATTTGATTGGCTACATGAAGAAGATGGACCCGCCCTCCTCTTCACGCTTTCAAAACTCAATGAGTGAGAGAAACGTGCCAAAACTGTAAGCGCAGCTAAAAGAAAGACGCAACTGCACAAATCAGGTTATTTTGGGAACTTTTTGACCCATGCACACAAGAAGTCATTCAGACATTTGCAACAGTTTATTTTTTTACACAAAGTTTTTTTTTTACGTGATCAATCTATTTTGCAGTTCCTGTTGTTTTCGCTTGCAAATTGCTGTTCACAGGCCTGCAATGCTTTTGGCCGTATTTGTGCGGAAAAAAACGTGGCAAAAGTGTAAGCGCAAAAAAAAAATGGAAGTCAGAAGAATACAGATCGTATTTATTTTGCGTTAGCATGAAGTTGCAGTTTCACAATACATGATATTTTACCTTTTAAAATATATTAGAATAGAAAAGTTATTTAAAAATAATATTTCACAATATTACTGTTTTACTGTATTTTTAATCCAATAAATTCAGCCTTGGTGTGCAGAAGTGACTACCTTCATCTTCATATGTGTATTTGTGTGTGTATTCACATTGATCCATTTCATATATATGGGTGTCACCTCAAACTATTTTATGATACATTTTCTGATCATGTCATGTGATTTATTTAGAGAAGAACCTAAAAGCCTTATAAATAAAAAAAATAAATACATTGAACTCCTGTAACCTTCCATTCACTCTTATCATGTTCCTTTTGTTCTCCCTCTGCAGACCTTTTACACCTCTTACGTGATGTCATTATTATTTTGTTTTATTCTGGCATTAAATCGCTTGCTCAGAATGCCCACCCACTTCTCTTTGAACCAGATATACAGTGAGGAAAATAAGTATTTGAACATCCTGCTATTTTGCAAGTTCTCCCACTTGGAAATCATGGAGGGCTCTGAAATTGTCATCGTAGGTGCATGTCCACTGTGAGAGACATAATCTAAAAAAAAAATCCAGAAATCACAATGTATAATTTTTTAACTATTTATTTGTATGATTCAGCTGCAAATAAGTATTTGAACACCTGTTCATTAGCTAGAATTCTGACCCTCAAAGACCTGTTCGTCTGCCTTTAAAATGTCCACCTCCACTCAATGGTTCTGTACCTCCAAAGTTCTGTAAATTTTCATCGAAACTCCCCTCCGTCCAATCAGATATTAGCCCCGCCAATTCAGCAAGGTACAAACTGCTTTCTACTGTGCGCCTCCCGTATGAACATGCCTCAGGTCGAACTGTGTTGACAAATGAAGCTTTAATCCTTGTACGCTTTCATGTTTATCGAAAAATAGAATGAAATTAAAAAAACTGAACGGCAGTCTACTGTATGAATGAAATGAAATGGTGTTATGTGTGGATTCCTGAGTGAACAACTATTATGGACAAACTTTAATTCAATGGAGTTAACTTGAGGTTTAGGAGCGGGGCCAAGCCTCAACCAATCACCTGACTTCTCGAAACCTTCTTATATCGGGCCGTCCCTTACAGTACTGTTTGTCTAGTTCTCTCAAACTTCTCTTCCCTCTCTCATCCATTCAACCATCTTTACCAACCCGTTCTCTTCCCTTCCAGGTTGTATCAGGGGGTCCTAATCACTCTGCCTACATTTAACTGAGATGGGCCGCCAACACCTGACTACCATCCCTTTCCCCCTTCCTCTTCATCCTCTCCCTATTCATCCCTATCTTTCTTCAAGTAAATAATTCTCCAACATTCATGGTTGTGCCCAGTTCTTGCTCGTGAACTGGCATTTGCTGCGTGACAGTGAGATTGAAGTAAATGGGGCAATCCGTAAGCCTTATAGGCTGTTAAGTAGGCCTAATCGGTTTCAAAAGTATAGCCACATGACATAATGTGCTTGTTAATATGATTTTAGTGTTAAAAAAAACTCACTATGCTTTTCTGTGTAAAGCTATCCAATTTTACAAATTTTTGCAACTGTTTAATCTGTAGAAATATGGTGAATTAATTGACAGACTGTTAATAGGAATCTAATTGATCCGTTTATTTGATTGTTCTAGTTCAGGGTTTTCCAAATGGGGGTTCATGAGGGAACTGCGTGTGGAGTTGATGAAAAGCTAAATAAATGGAATTTGAAATTATATTAATTAATCAACATAATCCTCTAGCTCCTCCCCACTAGACATCCAGTGAGGAGGAGCGAATGCATTCTGGGCCTAATGGGTGGAGCTAGAACATCCAACCACACCCTAACTCTACCCCTCCACCCCATGAGACGTCCAGAGAGGAGGAGCTGGATGTCTTTTGACTGCAGTGAGTAGCCTACCACTTGAAGCTGGGTCGGGCCTGGTTTGAACTTGTATGGGAGACCGCCTGGGCTCTGACAGTTTTCCCTTTATCCTTTCAAATTCAGTTGTTTTATTTATTTTCTTTCATTTTTCTTTCGTTGTAGCAAAGGACAGCTCAGTCTCGTCATTCTTCATTTCCCCTCCAGGGGGCGATCGACAAGCTTTTGTCTCTCTCAGTCTACAACTCAGCGCTTGTTCATTTAACCACTCCTCTTGTCAGCTTCACTTAAAACAGAGGTTCCCAAACTTTTTTTAAGTGTTTTTTTTTTATTGGTTTTATTTTAATATTTATATATATGACTGTGAGTATAGGGCCTATTAATATATTATTATTTTAACTCTAATTCTAAAAATGAAGATATATAATTGTTGTAAATTACAACTGTTCCATTAAAATATATATATATATATATATATATATATATATATATATATATATATATATATATATATATATATATGATAGGTCTAATTATCGGCCTCATAATTATTTGATTTTACACAGCAAGTTTCAATTCTAAAGATCTAGAATTCTACAAGTCTAAAGTTCTTTACTTTCAAACTTTTAGATCTTCGAGCTTATAGAAAACAGAAAAAAAAAGGGTTTCTTTTTTTACGTGAATTGACAACCGAGTCAATTACTTGTAGCTTTTTATAATAAGCTCAGACTCTGGGGTTTTCTCCTGATTGTGTCAAGAAAATATTTAAACTAAGCCTCAGCGTCAGCAACACAGCGCAAAATTAAAACAGCCTGGAAATACTGTTTACTGCAGCTTGCATTGGCCACTCAGTCCAGCCAGCCGATATTGAGATCAGTTTAACACATCCCCTATCACTCACACTACAAGGATTTGCATTCATTTATTGTTGTGCATCTTTTTATATGACTCCATTCTTTTACATGATCTGTGTTTTATTGAGTTTTATCTCAAATAAAGTGGTCAAATGACTGTGATCCCGACGTTTGAGATGAACAACGTCTTGAGACTACACTGGATGTGTCCATGCGACCGCTGCAAATCCATGGCCACGTACACACACTGCAGCTAAATTTGGTTTTCAGTCAGGAGGATAAAACTCCATTATTCATGGCACTATTGTTCTGGGAAAAATCAAATCCCTGTTTATGTGGTAAATCCTTTCTGGTAGTTTGGCATGAATTACCTAATCTGTCCCAATACTAAAAAAAAAAAAAAAAAATCATAGAATTAGACCACTTTTTCTCTCTCTGACCACATAACAAGCAAATGAGTAAATATCAGAAATGTTTATTAAACAATTTAATCTTTCTGTCTCAATTCAATGGAAAGGGGCAAATTCTATTTCAGTACAAAAAAAAAGGGCTCGCAGGACAGGAAACACAGCAGTAGTCGTTTTCTCTAGTCCATTCTGGCCTTCAGGGTGCGTGTGGTTATCTTATCCTTCTCGCTGTGAAATAACCACATACACAAATTAACTCACTGAATTCAACTAGAAATGTAAAAATAAAAACACTTCATAGTCTGAATCTGTACCATGCATTACACTTCACACTTCAAGAGTGTGACTTCAAGAAATCAAACTAAATGAATTACCCCGGGGGTCAAACATTTGGCATAACTAAGATTTTTGATGTTAATAAATAAGTCTCTTATACTCACCATGGCTGCATTTTATTTGATCATATTGTAAAATATTACATTTAAAAAACGTTTTCTATTTGACTTTTTAATTTATTCATTCCTGTGATGGCAAAACTGAATTTTCAGCATCATTACTCCAGTCTTCAGTCACGTGATCCTTCAGAAATCATTCTAATATGCTGATTTAATGCTCAATTATTAATAATGTTTCTTATTATTATCAATGTTGAAAACATTGTTTTGCTCCTTAATATTTTTGTGAAAACTGATTTTTTTTTTTAAGAATTATTTGATGTTTGAATGTGAAAAAGAACAGCATTTATTTGAATTAGTAAAGACATTTATAATGTTATGAAATATATCTGTCACTTGAATTAATTTAATTGTCCTGGTTGAATAAAAATATACATCTTTATTTTAAATCCGTTTTTAACAACAATATAAATATAATAACAAATATAAAGCAACAAACTGTTTTTAACATTGTCAAAAATAAGAAATGCTTCTTGAGCAGCAAATCAGAATATTAGAATGATTTCTGAAGGATCATGTGACAGACTGGAGTAATGTTGTTGAAAATTCAGCTTTGCCATCCCAGTAATACATTTTAATTTTAAATACATTAAAGTAGAAAAGATTTTTTTAAAACTGTATTATTATGTAATTATGTAATATTACGGTTATTACTGTTTTTTATCAAATAAATGCAGCCTTGGAGAGCAGAAGAGACTTCTTTCAAAAACATAACAAATCTTAAAGGGATAGTTCACTTTGAAATTAATTTTTGATATGTTTTAGCTTACCTCAAGCGCATCCAAGATGTAGGTGTCTTTATTTCCGCAGTAGTTTCCATTTTGATATTTTTAGGTCAAACCGTTCTTGTCTGTCAGTCATATAATGCAGGTCTATGGACACTGTTTCAAAACACAAGCACAGAGTCCAAATTAAAACAATTCCCCATCGTCCAAATGAAATAATTCCCCATCATAAGTACACATTGATGGCCTAAGACACGAAACGAGCGGTTTGTGTGAGAAAACGAACAGTATTTATATCGTTGTTATCTCTTGCAAAACAACACACGTCCAAATGATCTGACGACGCGGGCGGGTATAGATATATACATAGATGTCGCCTTGGCTACAGTTTCGTTCCACTGAACTGCAGTAGCGAAGGCGACATCTAGTGTATACATCTATACTCGCCCGCGCGCGGGTATAGATGTATACACTAGATGTCGCTTGGCTACGGTTTCGTTCCTATGAACTGCAGTAGCCAAGGCGACATCTATGAATATATCTATACCCGCCCGCGCCGTCAGATCATTTGGACGTGTGTTGTTTGCAAGAGATAACAACGATATAAATACTGTTCGTTTTCTCACACAAACCGCTCGTTTCGTGTCTTAGGCCATCAATGTGTACTTACGATGGGGAATTGTTTCATTTGGACGATGGGGAATTGTTTTAATTTGGACTCTGTGCTTGTGTTTTGAAACAGTGTCCATAGACCTGCATTATATGACTGACAGACAAGAACGGTCTGACCTAAAAATATCAAAATTGAAACTACTGCGGAAACAAAGACACCTACATCTTGGATGGCCTTGAGGTAAGCTAAAACATATCAAAAATTAATTTCAAAGTGAACTATCCCTTTAAATATTCCAAACCCTTGACCCCCAGTGTATACAGTGAATAAAATAATTTAATAACTTAGTCTTAATGTTTTAAGTTCAGTAAAAATATGACAATCTTCACATAATGCGTTTTGTGTAGTTTAAAGTGAGTTGATTAAAAGTGAATGATTTTCATACTATAACTACAGTTGATGTTTTGATGATACACTTACATGACATGAACAACGACTCCCATTCCAGACACTGCGTCTCTGTCAACAGCGTTCAGCATGGCCTGTGAGATGGTCTCAAACAAATCGTCCGGTTTCTAGAGAACACAATCAACAGCATCGTCTATGAGACTACCAGTCTAGGTCATAAACTAGCCTTCATGTCCAACCTATTCTATTCCACCTACCATGTCAGGTTCCCATAGCGACTCACACATGCCGTACATCTGCTCTGAGCAAGTACCGCTCACAACAAAGTCTTCTGTTACCATTGGGCATCCAATAAGATCAAGGGAGCAGATGAAGGGTTCGAAGGTCTTTGGGTCTAGACCAGCAATCACAGGCTCAATATAGTACGGCCCAAACCTGAGAGAGGGACATGAAGGGTTGGAATTATGTAGACAGTGTGCATGGGAATGTTATTTCAGAGAAAGACAAAGGTGTTAAAAATTACATATCAGGACAGTGTGTCCTGTTCCCTGTTCCTGGAAGCACACCAACAGCACACATTTCCCAACTCTTCCTAATCAAACACACCTGATTCAACCCATCAGCTCCTTAGCAGAAATGAAACGGATGGATCAGACAAAATGTGTACTGTTGGTGTGCATCCGGAGACAGGGTTGGAAGCACTGGAAGGACACAGCTGTCTTAGCATCTTAGATTACGGACATTGCAGTTTATTGCTCTGACCACATCTACAGCATGTTCACACAGGTGATCAGGGACCCTGGACATCTTTCTTCAGGTGTTTTTCAGTAGAAAGGACTCTTTAGTGTCTTAAGCTATTGTAATTGCCTATTATCACCTGTAAACTGTTAGTGTCTTATGGACCGTTCCACAGGTGCATGTGCAATAATTGTTTATGGCTCACTGAACAAGTGCGAAAAATATAGTTTAAACCCTTTCCATTAAAGATCTGAAAAGCTTATTTGGATTTGACAAAAAATACAGTGTCCTAATAAAGGGATTTTTTAAAGCTTTTTTTTTACATTTATATATATATATTTTTTATACATGTATGTCAAAATCAGCTAAGGAGTAATAATAAACAAATGGGTTTAAATAAAATATTTTTGTTATAAGAGACAATAAAAACAACTTTGTAAATCAAAACCACTCCTTTCCTGGTAAAAAAAATAAATAAAAAATAATACTAATTACCTTGATTTTCAAAAGTCTGTGACAGTTGAATGTAACATTTCAGTGTCTGAGTAACGTGTAATTTATTTAAGCCACAAAATACACTTAATTCCGTAAAATAAGTATAATTAACTAAACGAAAAGCATTTCAACCATCTCCAGCACGTTTTATAATTACCCAAAATTCAAACATGGTTCTTTCCTTGCGCACGTTATCATGTCCGTCAAAAACTGGTGATCTTCATACAGCTCTGGGCGAGGTGAACTGTATATTTAAAGGAGTCATAACCTGCAATTTTCACTTTTCCACGAGAATCAATGTATGTTATGATTGCCTAACGATTATACACTGGCCGGGAAGCCGATATTTAAAAGTGAAGCGTTTGTTTACCTCAGGGTAAATAAACCAGCGCACGTGCACGCGCACTCAAATACGAGATTTTGATTTCAGCCCCGTCTTGACGTCAAGACGGGGCAGGATATCCCATATATGGACACCGCAAACCTATGCCGCGGGAAGCCCGCCCCTCTCCCCCTCATATTCAGTTCAGTCGAGAAAGATGGAGAAACGAGTACACACCTGAGTTGCTCTGTGGTTGACTGCCACAAACAACATGTAAATGTGTTTTTTCTACCAAAAACGGACCAAACTATCAGGGACCAGTGGATGAAATTCATTTTTAATGACGCTGTCCCAACAACCCTTTCAACTGGCTTACCGTTAGGAGTCTGCGCTAAACAGTTCACACAGGAATCATACACAAATTTGGGGCAATATCAGGCGAAGTTGGCCTCGAAGCTCTGTTTGGAAAAAGGTGCAATTCCAACCATCAGAGACTTGCCTGAAATTGAAACGGTAAGACTGAGTTTTTATTGCTCTACTGTGTGTAACAAACAGCAGCTAACTGCTAATGCGGCTATTGTATGCTAGCGGGAGTATTAGCTTCGAGGTAAACATGGGGAATGGCTGCTAATGTTACTTTGCAAACAACAAATGACTGAGATCATCATGAATTCGGCTATTGTATATTGATTGCCTAACGCTTATATATGAGGCGCCGTCTAGTTTGTGTGTGTGTGTGTGCTCGAGTCTTATACGAGTATGTGCGAGAGTTTGTGTGTGTGTGCTCGCGTCTCATATGAGTATGTACGTGGAGAGTTCATATACATGTATGTGTGACTACTTAGTATGTATGCAAGCGTGACAGTGCGTGAATGAAGTTTGATTTAAGCCCTAAACAGCACCTCATACTTATACACTGGCCGGGAAGCCGGTCGCGGCCAGGTCAGGTTCATTCATAACTTGCGCCATGATGTCATTTTGTAATGATATGCTAAAGCGTCACCTGCGGTGTCAACCCCCCTCCTTCCTGCCAACAATCAACGCGCCCCTCATTTGCATTATTAAAATGACCGTCCACGACAGCCAAAATATCGCATCAGATCTCGCGAGACAATAATGCCTTCAGAAATAAGGGTCTGAGGAGCTCTGTGTTTTATTTTTTTTCCACTTTTCTTTTTTAGAAGGGCCTGAAAGACTATAATACAGCAGTAGGTATCCAAGGTAATACTAGGTTATGACTCCTTTAAGGAATTCTACGAGCATCTCTACAGATCAGAGGTGGGAGCGGAAAAACAACCTGGTATTGGATTTCTGTCAAAACTAAATCTCCCTCACCTAAATGATGAGCAGCACATTTTCTCGATTCTCCAACAGAGTTGAAAGAACTAAAGGAGTCTCTAGAGTCAATGAAAACGGGGTAAGGCTCCTGGTCTGGACGGTTTACCCCCGGGGCTGTGTTTGGTGTTATGGGATCTAATTGGACCACGACTCCTTAAACTCTGCAATAGATACAGGTCGTTTCCACAGAGGTCAAAATACTAGTGCCCTTATCTTACTGGTTCTGAAAAAAGGGAAGAATTCCCATTGCTGTTCAAGCTATAGGCGATTTCTTTAATTAGTACGGATACCAAGGTATATGCTGAAGTTTTAGCCCAACGTTTAGGAACAGTCGCCAGCTCCCTAATCTACTATGACCAAACAGGATTTCTCACGGGACATTTTGCTATGGATAACGAACGACGGCGTCTGAAAATTATTGACGCATCCGACCTGGCTAACGAACAACGCGCTATCCTCTCACTAGAGGCCGAGAAAGCCCTCGACCGGGTCGAGTGGACATACCTATTGTCTGTTTTAACTTGTTTTGTCTTTGGCTCTCGCTTTATTCACATGATCCAGATTTTATATACTAACTCCTGCACGGGTATCAACAGGTTTATGCTTTTCAAGAGCATTTCAGTTGAGTAGAGGCACAAGACAAGGGTGCCCATTATCACCATTGCTATTTGCAATTTCATTAGAGCCTCTGGCGCAGGCAATTCGTCAGGATCACAAAATCTCCCCTGTCACTAAAGGCGGTTCCAAACATTACATTTCTCTTTTTGCGGATGATATCTTACTGTATAAGTCTAACTTTTCCACTTCTCTCCCTTAATGTCTTAGAATATTTAAAGATTTTAGCAATGTGAGTGGCTACAAAATTAACTGGGAAAAATCTGTATTGATGCCCTTGTCAGCATCAGCCAATACTGCATTAGTGTCCTCCTCGATTCCAATTAGCAAGACATTTAAATATTTAGGAAGTCAGATTTTTCCCACATTGCAGGATATTGGCAAACAAAATAATAGTTGTTTATTTACTGCTATTCAGTGTTTTGTTCATTGAATGCATTTGCTGTTGACCTACATTTTCCAGCAAATAGTTTTTGCATTTGGTGCAAATTAACTGTAGCTAGCAAGAAAATAAGTGCATTTTTTACCTCCTCTCATACAGAAGATTGGACACCATGCTCATGAAGGTCTTCGGCTTGATCTGACGACCTTCCTTCAGCTCATACAAGTTCAAGCGGAACTTCAGCCTTTGAGATCTAAAATAAAAGGGAAAGGTAAAAGCCAAAAAGTATTAAAGATCAAATCACAAGTGTTGTTTAAAATCATACATTTATAATGCATCTAAAATTGTATTCTTACACTGTCTGTACATCTGTGGCAAGACCTGCCAGTCCGATGTAGAGTCGATCTCCCATGGGGAATAACTTCTGGAAGTCTGTGGTAACCAGCTGTGCCTGGATGCCAAACCTCCGGTCTGATGCTATTGCCACACATTCCTTTCCCCGCATCGCCATGACAGCACCTCCATTATATGACATAATAGACTATAGGCAGAAGACAGTAAGACTAAAATTAAGAAAATGCAACTTACATACACTCATATACATTTTTCAAATAGTTATTATATAGAATTAAATACTAAAATAGTTTCGATCAAATAATATTGTACCACTAGGAACACAGCAATTGTTATCCAATTACACATCTTGTGAAATGTTTATAAATGATCATATTTGATAAAAAAAAGTTAAAATACTGAATTTCCCTTCTAATACCGATACAATTATGAAAGTTATGATATATAGCACGTCTATGCATGATTAATCCACCATCCATATTTGGCCCAGGCAGCCAAGTGCAACTGTTAGTTTCGTTTTAAACATGACTAGGGAATAATAATAATAATTCAGCATAATAGCACTCACTCGATATAACTAAAGCGTACTGTGCGTGTGGAATGCTCATATATATATACAAAAATACTTAGGATTTATAGTTTGCAGGTTAGGATACATTATTTTATAACAACTTCCAGTAAAGATGAGAAGGCAAATGAGCTACAGTGCTAATAAATACGATCGCATTCATCAAACGCAATTATTTCTTCAAACGTGTTCACTTACCATGATGACAAATGTAAAGCAAGCAATAATACGAAGAACTATTTGAAAGATTTGATTATGTTATGCAGAAAATATAGCTGCAGACCGGGTAACACACGGTGACTACACACTTTCTTTCAAGCGTTGCTAGTTGTTCCTGCTCGCGTGAGTCGCGTCACTTCCTACAGTCGCAACCACTACAGCGCCCCTGCTGGAGAAAATCCTCAGCTGATGTCTCATTAAACCACGTTTCTCCTTACTTTGACATTAACCGTATACATAATTCAAATCGTTTTCGAATCGTGCCCATGTAACATATTATATAGCTTTTTTGAATTGTGATTTGTTTGAAATCAGTCACGGAAAACAACAACCAACTAAACCAAGCCTGTTGCAATTGACGATAGGGGGCGCTAATGCTGTAATTCATTCTCACCCACACGAGAGAAAGAACAGCAGAAGAAAACAATGCTAAACAAAACAAACAAATAAAATGGGTTCGGAAGAAGGAGTCTTTAAATGCAAGTAGCACGTTTTTTATGTCAAAATGTATCGGTTTGTGATTAGCCTGATTTATTTACTTCCAAAAAACCGTAATGCTTCAACAATAACAACATGCTGATATCATGAAATTGTCAATGTATGTGATCAATTCCCCTTTCAAGTAGTGGTAAAAGGCAAACTATCGTTACCAGTCGTCTCTATGCATTTAGGGACTGATGCCAACACGGCAGATCTGATTGTGTGGAGAGTCAGAAACAACAGTCTGTTTACAGGCAGAAGAAATGCAGCCATTAAAGCCTTTGAGTGAGTGAACTTTACTGAGTGCTATCATGCCGCCTTCTTGCTTATTTGATGCTGTTGATCTGTCCATCTGCAGGCTGTATGTGAAAGAGAAACAGCTGGAAGGGAAAGTGACCCCTGCATGGGTTCGAAAGAAGTGGGAGAATCTAAAACAAAAGTATAAGGTGATGACATGCTTTACATTTATTAGCTTGTTTGCAAGTCACATGTCTGCACTGCAGAAATCAATTAAATAGGCTACAATAGAAATACTAATGAATTACTCTGCTTGAAGGTAACTGTTAAATGACATGACATTTTTGTCTGGATGGGTGTGAAGTCAAAGATTTCAGGGTACAACTGTCCCGAAGAAAAAAACTTTATTGATATGAAAAAATGATTGATAAGAAAATCTAATTAAAAAAAAAAATAGTTCTTCATTGCTTATTTGTATTTTAGAAAGTTTGCCAAATCAAAATCATGAGGTACAACCACAACCAAACATGCAAATATAAATAAATAAATAAATAAATATACATTAAATTATGTAATAGAGTGTTAGTGTCAAGGTCAGTAATTCTCTTAAGAGAAGAAGGTAAGGTTCGTAGTTTTGCTTATAAAATGTCATGTGCTTTAAGTCCCTCTATTTATTAATTTATATATATATATATATATATATATATAATCCATGATAATTGCAAAAATTATAAAATATGTAGCCTAAGCTATAAAAAAAAATAAAAAAAACATTTAAACATATAACAATATATCGTATCACAATATATCGCAATACAATAATGCATTGTGGATAGTGAAAATATGTATTGTGTATAGTTTTTAGAGGAAAAAATTCAAGTTTTCAGTTTTATTGTCAGTACTACATTCAACCACTATATATAATGTTGAATATAATGTATAATAATGCAATTGCTGAATATTTGTGGGTCCTGATAATGCCAAATGTCTTATGTTACCAATAAAAAGTGCCTTACATTATTTTAAACATATCTAGTCAGTATTTTTAGCTTCAGAATCATGAATATTTTTATTCTGGTGTCACCATTGTCCTGTGCATTGGGTTACCAGCACCAAGTCCAAGGCTATTCATTTACACTCCCAATGTAATACCAAATTTAGCATTTTAATTGACAGTGCATTTTTTGTTCACCTTTTACCATGTCTTGGAGTATCGCAAAAAATATCGAATCGTGATATGTATCGAATCGTGACATGAGGGTATCGTTACACCCCTTTTTTCTCATTCAAGATGCAAGGAAAACATCTTAAACATGACTGATAAATTGAAACCTTTCTTGAAAATTATATAAAAGAATCAGACGAATCAGCACCCACATAATATGGACAACTGATGGGAAGATGGTTAGAATGTCTCAATTTAAATATATTATTGTTATTTAATGACTTTTAAAGTCAAAAATAGGCAGGTGCTCTGAATTCTGCAAACAAATTTTTGGCAACAAACTTTGCATCAATATTATCTTAAAATAATTTAAGAAAGTTTTTCAAAACCATATGAAACCAACATGAATACAAAGAGCACATTTCTAATAACACGGTACATGTACCTGCAATTCATTTGTCTTTGATTATTTATTGCAGGACCTCAAAAGCCTCAGTATGGTGGGAGGAGACACAGCAGTTGCAACCTGGAAGTGGTATGCTATCATGGATGGTGCACTGAGTGGCGAGATCCCCCTCAACCATTTCATCAAGCCGGACCAAGTGTCCTCATTTGCTCAGGACGCTCCTCCCATCAAGCAGAGAAAGGAAGAGGATTGGTTGATAATCCTGCGGGAGATGGAGAGGAGACAGGAGGAACGAGAGAGGCAAGCGGCGGAGAGGGAGGATGAGAGAGACAGACGGGCTGCAGCGAGAGAAGAAGAGCGAGACCGACGGGCTGCAGAGAGAGAGGTGGAAAGAGATCGAAGGGCTGCAGAGAGAGAAGAAATGAGAGAGGGACAGGCGCTGGAGAGGGAGGAGAGGAGGGAACGGGAAATGTTTGCCAGAGAGGACCGGTGGGAGAAAGAGATGCTGGCTAGAGAAGAACGACATGAAAGGGAATGGAGAGAAAGAGAGGAGAGGAGAGAAAGAGAAGCTGACGCTAGAGATGAAAGGCTCTTTAAAGTCCTCGAGACATTTGTGGCCAACAAGTAAAACTTACTGATAGATACATTCCAAGAATCGCCTATTTTCTGCTAATAAACTGTTTTGCATTGCCATGATGTGTCTAGTTCTTTTGAATAATAAAAAAAGGTAAAACTTTACTATAAGGTTACATTAGTTAACACAAACTAATCATGAACTGCACTTCTACAGCATTTATTAATCGTTGTTAATGTTAATTTCACATTTACTAGTACATTATTAAAATCAAAATTTGTATTTGTTAACATTAGTCAATGCACTGTGAAGTAACATGAACAAACAATTAACAACTGTATAAAATGAACAAAGATGAACATATACAGTAACAAATGTATGGTTCACGGTTAGTTCATGTTAGTTAACACATTAACAAATGAAACCTTGTTGTAGTGTTACCAAAAAGTCAGTATTACTCTTTCACAAATCCAACAAATAAAATTAATTTAGTAATTATACTAATTAAAATAAACCAACATGTCATGATTCAAATTTTTATTATTGAACAAATCGAACAGATAGCAACACATTAGACGAAAACACAATATACCCACGAATCAGCACACACAGAAACACAATACCTGCTGAGCTTTTACATTCTGAGGGTATTCAGGTAACACAGAGTGAGACATTCAGTGAATTAAGTTCCGATTTTAACATTGAACGTTATGTCGAAGAAAGTGTAAGGTATCTGAAAAAAGGTTATACTGTATTTTAGAGTCAGATTAAGCAAAAGGTGAGGTAACACTTTGTTTTAAGGTACTTACTATAGTAATAACAGTAAATTATGCATAATCACAAGTAACGAACTCTAAACCAAACCATAACCGTAACACTATAGTAAGTACGTGTAGTTAATTAATATCACTCAGTACTTATTTGAGTAATTACAATATAACAACGTCAACTTAAAATAAAGTGTAACCAAAGTTGAATTGGGCCTTAAAGAACAAAGGAATCAACACTAACACAATCAGGACAACATCTGGGAAGATGCTTAGAATATTTCTATTTAAATATATTTATTTTACTTAAATACTTTATATTTAATTGCTTATTTTCCTTATATCTATTTGAAAATGTGTCTTTGCAAACATATATTTGGCAACAAACTTGGCATCAATATTATACAAGCATCGTTTTTTTTTTCTGAAAATAAAGAATTTTAAAGTAAATTATTTGAAATATCTCATTTTCATATAATCCTCTAAATAAATACTTTGAGATGATACATATTTAGAATACATCTATATAATTACACAATGAGTTTCTGTAGTTAATATATGATTATTAACATATGATTTTCACAGAATACTTATTTAATTTAAAATGATGTAATTTATCTCACTAAAGACTGAATGGTACAACACAGGTTAATCAGCTTTCATTGATTGGTGGAATTAAAGGGATAGTTCACCCAAAAATGAAGATTCTGTCATCATTTACTCACCCTGAAGTCGTAACAAACCTGTGTGAATTTCCGTCTTCTGCTGAACACAAAAGAAGATATTTTGAAGAGTATGGGTAACCAAACAGTTGATGGAAATCCCATACTATGGAAGTCAATAGGGCCTATCAGACGTGAGGGTGAGTAAATGATGATGACAGAATTTGAATTTTTGGGTGAACTATCCCTTTAAGCACAGTGCTTTATAAATACGTATATTAATTGCAAAGCATGGCAAAGCATCAGCTTATTATGTTTGATCAGAGTTGACAAAAAAAAAATTCAAGTTATTCAAGAAATCTGATCACAGGAGAGCCCTGCCACTTCCTGTTACACTAGCACAGTATTGCACATCCCGAAGCTGGACATTCTCAGACGTGAGACTCGTCCAGATCCAGGTCGACAGGGGACAGGAGGAGCGGAGAGCGGGCATGGGGTACGAGCAGCGAGGTCAGGAGTGGGTTCTCCGTGCCACGGTCCTCTTCTGTACTGTTGGAGGTGTCAGTGTTTTGCAGAAGCCCAGAGGTCTCCTCATCCTCCGGACTTTCTCTGATCTGTGTTGGGACCAGCCGGGACGGTGTACTCAGGACAGGGAGGGGAGGAGGAAGAGGGGAACAGGCTCTAGAAGCGGAGCTGGAGGTGGCAGAGGGGGTGGGAGACAGACTGCTTCTTACACTCTCCTGATCTTTCCTTTCTTTATTCTCATAGTGAAAGACCTACAGTCAAAATAGAGCAAGTGTAAGTTGTAAGCTGTTGAATTTAGAGGTATAAATTCAATTTTAAAGACACAATGTCTCCACAACAGTCAGAAATGGACTTTTCCAATATTTGCCCCCTGGAATTGATTTCCAGGTGTGTGTTTTTTTTTTTTTAACCTCTGTAATTATAATCATTTTTTATTTTAATTTAATATTTTATTAAATATATATGAAATAATCTTTTATGTCATACACTTGAATATAAATATAACCAAAGTATCTTTCTAACAATATAAATATGATTCAGCACATCAGATTCTTGCATCAATTGCAAGTGCACAAATACATGGTGATTAAACATTTAGGTGAGTATCATAACTGTAATAAAAAAAAAAAACTATTTCAATTCTCAAATATGACTCTTGCTCTTGATTACATTAATGATTGTTATTGTTGATTAACAGAATACATTAAAAGTGGGAACATATTCTGGCTACACTGACAAAAGTTAAAGAACCGTTTATGAATTACTTTGATAATTACGTATTATAAAATCAAGACTTCACATTGGTTATTCACATTGCCATTTATGATGAGAGAATTCATAGGAGTACAGATTAAAGTCAGTGAGCGCTCACTGAAACAAAACTCCAGAATTTTCAGTGACTAATCTAAATGATTGTCCATAAGCTCAACAGAAACGTGTGTGATTGGTTATAATTCCCAACGCTGCAAAATAAGCATAAATAGAAATCTAATGCAATGTGAGCAACGTAATGCAACAACTGACACTTTTCATTTAATTCATTTTCACATTTCGCTTTATTGCGACAAACAATAGATTTAGTAGAGCCTATAATTGAACGGATGCAGTTTTCCCCCCTTATCTTGAATTTGGGGGACATTTGATGGCACTTTTTACTCCAAGCTACTGTTAATTTCCAACCCTGGTCAAGTTCACTCAGTGCACCCAAACTTTTCATGTATATTTCAAACTAGACCTTATGAACGTGTCATTTTAAACTAAGAATGTGTGTAACCCAACAACTCTGCAAGCTTTCATTCGAACACTGTTCTTAATCAGACCTGTGGCAATGCTGGTTTGTGCTGAGCAGTTTTGATGCTAGGTGATGAGGACTCTGATGCGGTGGAAGGACAGTCAATGCTCAGCTTCCCGACCTCTGTGACCCCTGCTAGGCCACTGCTGGGGCTGGCAGTGGCGGTGGGAGATCTGCCCGCTGCTTCCTGCTGGGTCTCAGTGAAAGTCACAGACCTCTTTTGGTCACCGTGTGCTTAGGAAAAAATAAGAGATTCATTAGATACCCCTGAGCCTCGTTTGCATTTCTGCATGTGGCAGACACCTTTATCCAAAGGGACGCACATTGCATTCAAGGTGTACATTATTAGTGCATGCGATTCCCTGGGAATCGAATCCATAACATTGGTGTTGTTAGCACCAAGCAAGCACTACTGTTTGCCCTGCAGACTCTTCCATATATAATTCTCATAGTGGCCATTTGAGCTGATGTCATGAACCCTATAAAACCATATTAATTCAATTTGATACATGGCTTTCTAAGGCCTCTACATCCTAAATGTGACCAATGGTTTTCCAAAATTACCTTTTTATATGACCTACTACATATCTTCTGCCCCCTGGTGGATTATTCATGCTCTTCAGGAAGTAGAAGAATATTTATTGGAATATGTATATTGGCATATTTATTATTTCACTTTTTGGTCAGACAAAGTATTGCAATATATTGCTATCTCAAAATGAAAATTAAGTGTATTTAAGAAACTTATAGACATTAGGTATATTTCATTGCTTATAGAAAATGTACTAAATTACACAGTAGGTATCTGAAGGTATGTTTTTAAAATATACTATGCCCACCACAATATCAAAAAAGTATTATTTTTTATTTACATTGGGAACTGATATGTATTTTTTTTATATATGCACTTATGCAGCCTGCTCTGTAATTATTAAAATATTTACTACAACAATGTTTTTGCTATCATATATTTTTTAATTTAAATTATTATTCATAATTTTTTACATTATTATACATGCTATATATATTTTGTCAAAAGACTCAATAGACTAGAAGATGATTACTATTTTCTGAATTATTATTTTATATATCAGGTCTTACAGGGCAAGATGTTGTGTTGTGCACATTAGCATCATAGGCGTTCATTTCATTTTTCATGTAGTCATACAAACAAACAAACAACACGTACTTCTGTCGATTGGTTTATTCTTAGGCTGAACGCTCCTGCGGGTTGTTGAGAGTCTGGCTCCCTGACGCCCACGAGAGTCGTCCTGCACTCTCGGGATAGACAGCAGGGGTCGCCGCAGCTACAAGACACAGCGCCTTAATTTCATGCCTTAACATAATACACCGAATACAAAAAATCCGAGCGTTATAAATAAGACTGAAAGCTCACCTGCCTAAGTCCTCTCTTCCGACCGAGAGGCGGCTGAATGAGCAGATTCTGCTGTCCTGGTTCACTCTGCACACTGGCAACCCTGCAGAATAAAGCCGAGGGAAAGACACACAAACAGAGCCGATGAGCTTGAACTCCTCGGAGAGCTGAACACAATCCCTGTTAAATCCTCCTAATAAATGGGAGAGTTAAGAGGAAATGTGTCCCTTCCACAAATCCCCATCAGTCCATAGCCCTCCACCAATCAAACACAGGGACAGGGACGAATCAGAAAGCATGAATCACAGGTCAGAACCTGCAATGTCATCAACAAAAAAACAAAGGGGAATAGAGAAGCTGGTATAGCAGTGTGAGCAGGACGTAACCCCCCATTTGAACTAAGCCACTTCTGGCAATAAGTGAATTTGTGAGTTTCATATGATGGCAGATCAGAAAATGCATTTTTAAATGTTTAATTGTCCACTTTAAATCTGCTAGACCAAACCCCCCCAGCCCCACAGATTGGCCCCCCAAAGAGGAACTCCAATTTGAGCAGCAAAAAGCCTGAAACATGAGTGGACACCATGACACCATGAGGCTCACTGGAGATGACATGAGTACCACAGAGTGATAATAGGTAAACTGGCATCATTGTCTCTTGCCAAGAGAGAGAGAGAGAGAGAGAGAGAGAGAGAGAGAGAGAGAGAGAGAGAGAGAGAGAGAGAGAGAGAGAGAGAGAGAGAGAGAGAGAGAGAGAGAGAGAGAGAGAGAGAGAGAGAGAGAGAGAGAGAGAGAGAGAGAGAGAGAGAGAGAGAGAGAGAGAGAGAGAGAGAGAGAGAGAGAGAGAGAGAGAGAGAGAGAGAGAGAGAGAGAGGATGAGAAGAGAAAGAGAGAGAGAGATCCTAGTGAGAATTCAAGTTGGATGTGATGAACAGGGAAGGCAGGCCCAGCCCCGGCACACAGACGGTGAGACACTGCACACACAGGGCCGTGACACTGTACCTAGACAGGTTACCCTCCTCCAGAAGCCCCTGGGATTCATCTAGCACATTGGGTTCACTGTAGAGTTGGGCAGGGAACAAGATTAGGGGAATAATAAGAGAGACATGCAACCCCCCAGCTGTAGATCAGCCCCCTCTTAAAGGGAAAGATAAGGTAAGATTGGATAAATAAGGTTGTTATAGACAGTCTCTGTTGCTTTCAGTCTACATGAGCTTTAGATTTGAAGTGGGGTGCTTGTTTACCTGTGACTGGGCAGCATGGTGCTTATGCCTGGTTCAGGTTGAGTGGTGGCTGAGCCCGTGGCGTGACTGGAGAAACGCCGCTGGGAAATGAGCCTGGGGAGGAAAGCTTCGTGCTCACTTACCACGCTGGGGATGCTAATGGAGTCATCTGAAAATGACAGAGTAAGAGTTAATATGGGTCATTCACTAATAATAACATTGGCAAGTGCTTCTAAAATTGCTCAGCAATGAAACCCATCAATTTTACATTAAACTCAGCATGCTGCATTAAATAATTTCCACTAGGTCACGCTAAATAATTTAGCATTTATGACTGTTTTAAAATTACACCTTTGATTAAAATAATCGACATTAAAAGGCAACCAGTAACATTACTCACAATAACACAACTGAATTTCATGATGCCATTTAATGGAAGGCATTACAAACATACTAGTATTGACATCCATACCATTATTTACTCATCGTTGTGTCCATGGGCATAGCTTGACATCTGAGCTTGGGGGGTCTGGGTTTTTTTGGGGCAGACCGTGCTAGTCGCTTTGGTCAGTCACCATTTTAGTCACATTTGAGCTTTTTTATAGTAAACCTACATATTCACACTCAGTGTAACTCCATATATAATAATATTTAAGTGATTTATACTATGACTACAGAGAGCACGCAAATTACTTGTGAGGGCTGCCATGAGTCTGTTTTGCCATGTTAAACTAGTGTGCAAAAAACACTTTTCAGCAAATAAAGGAGTCAAGAATTACTCACCCTCTGCTTTAAAACAGACATCTGCTGGGCTGTTATCTAGCAAAATGCAGATTCATCACAAGACAACTTACACAAATGAGATTGGGGGAGATGTTAGTAAGTTTGATTGGATTTATTTATAAAATTTTCTTAAATTTATTTACGAAATAATTCAAAACGTATTAAAATACCTACATTATATGCATATTTACTTTTGAGTTGAACATATCATTTATTTGTAACTACATAGTAGCATCTTTCAGTCACCTCCCTGCAAGCTACGCCCATGGTTGTGTTGCTCTAAACCTACATGACTTTCCTTCTTTTGAAGGAGAGTTTCTTTCTCTCCATGCAATTAGCCTACAAACAATTTGGATGGTACATAAAAGCACCATAAAAGTAGTCAATCTGGCTTGTGCATTACAGTACAAGTCATATATACGTCACATATATATTTATGAACAGAGACTGGTTTTTTAAGTCAAATCTTTTCGATCAACAGGTTGAAATAGTTTACGAAGAAATAAAGTTAATGTGATTTGTAATGAGTAATGACACATGGGTTAATGATGATAAAATAAAAGGATTCTGAGTGAACTAGGCCTTTAAGCATAAACTAAAGAAGAAGAATTACACACTTTCCTCCTCCTCCTCATCGGTACGACTGAGTGTATCCTGTGAGGGCTGGCGTGAGGGTTGGCTCTCCTGCTCCCAGACAGTTCCTGTACCAGTGTTGGAGCGAGACATTGTGGCGAGACTTAACCTGTATGCAGAGGTGGACGTGCCAACAGTACTGATGGAAGTCTTTCCCTGGTATGCTGAATAAAAAAAAGGGGGAGAGATAGACAGAAAACCATTTCACGTTACATTTAATCCTAGGTTAATGTCTTTTTTAACCCTGGGTAAAGTCCAGTTTTAACCCCGGGTTAAATCTGGGTCAAATGAATTACAAACGCAGGACCAGTGTGGAACATGATTAGCCCATGGTTAAGGATGACCCAGGGTTAACAAAGTGTGACAAAACCTGACAGATGGGTAGGTAAACTTTTGATTTAGAAGTAATACTGTATATCAATTAAGCCAGTTCTCACCGGAGCCGCTGTGCACAGCCTCTTTCAGGATCTTGAGCTCGTTGCTGAACTCAGCAAACAGAGAGCTCTTGCAGAGGGAACGTGGGATGAAACGACGCTCTAGTTGCTCTGCGATATGGTGACGGGCTGTGATCTCCTCCTGAGACTCAGCCGGCTGGGTCAACAGCTGAAAGTAGAGATTTGAGGACTTGTTCATGAGCATCAACTTTATGGAAGCACGGAAAGAAAACTGGCAGAAGATAGATCAGAGAGATAAACTAGTGGTTGACCATCATATCACCAAGGCTGATATCTTTATAGGAACGTCCACCTGAAGGGCAAAATAAGGCTTTCTTCTGCTGCCTGCCAGTTATTTTTACCAGGTTTGTTTTATCCAAAAATGTTGGATAGGCTTGGATAGTGCAAATGACTGAACAACTGTGTTACATTAGCTAATTAGCACTCACTTTTGCTCTGACACAAAGTTGTGTGGTTGTAATGACAGCTCTCAAACTGTGGTTAGAAGTACATTTTCTTGGTTTGCATGACATGTGGGCTTTATAAATCCTTATCTTGAGCAAAACAAGCAAACTGACATTCTATACAATCTATATCTTTCATTTTGAATACATACCAATGCCATTAAGGTCCTTTAATTTGTCGAGAGATTTAAAGCACAGTTTTTGAGGAGTACGCATTCGTGTACGTGCTCTAGTATGTAAGAACAAGCCTATGATTGAATCTGGAAATAAAGCAAAAAAAAAAAGAGTAGCTATTAGTCCTCATGTGTCTGTAATTCACAGAAAAAAATCTAGCATTAATTAGATCTCAAACGGATTCATTAAAAACGATGCATCATACTATGCTAGTTAAGCGGTGAGTTATGTTGTTGTGCGGGAAAAGGTGCAGCAGGTGGTGTTTATGGATTGCAAGTGCTCATTTCTATGGATGTTTTGCGACAGTCATGTGACAAACTATGCATATATGTATATACAGTACTTAGTCTTAGTAAAAAAAAAAGGTTTTAAGTCAGTTATTTATATCTTTGGTTGTAGTGTGTCAGTAGGAAATATCAGTTTACATTTCCAAACATTCTTTTTGGAATTAATTGTAATAATCAAGTGAGATTTTTGTATGCACAAGGAGTCTGACAACAGCCGGTATGATCCACACGGAGATCTGATCTCACCATCTATTTGTGATTACATGAAGAAAAAGAAGAAACTGAGACAGACTAAAAATCCAGAATTCTGCGGCAACATCTCCAAGACGCCTGAAAAACTATGCGCAAGTGTACCGAGGACAAAAGCTGTTTTAAACCCAGAGGTTGTCACGCCGAGTATTGATTTGATTTATATATATATAGCCCATTGGCATCAGCCATTACAAAACATGTATTGGTCAACCACTAATAGAAACTTCAGAAAGGTAGTGCATACCCTCAAAATCTCTTACCTTGCACTGTATGAAAGGACGTAGTAGAATGAAGATCGGAATCCGTGTGCGCACTATGAAGTCAATAAAATCCCAAAAAGCCAGACCGCCGACTTTACGCAGAGCCATTTCCTTGACCTGTAGACTCAGCTTGTACCACTGATTACCCAACTGTCGCTCAAAGCAGACTAAGATCACCTTCAGAGCTAGAGAGAGCAGATTTGAAATATTTATATAAAATATATAAACACATTTTTTAAATTAAAATTTTCCTTTCTAAGGCTCTAGTACCAAGATAAGCTGCCTGGCTGGTGGATTCAGCCAGTCCCTCTCTACGCAGGTCTTTCCCAGTGTCCCCTGGGGTGGAGCAGTGGGCAGGGGATGCGTCCAGAACAAAGTTCTTACTGCGGGAGGTGCTGATGATGCGTGGAGGTAACAGGATGTTAATGACTGTCTGCAAAAGGAGAAAAACCTCCGGCTGTTCCAGATGAGGGCTGTCTGTGAAAGGAAAACAAACAAACATATTCTAAATTACAAACATATTCACACATGCGTTTTTGCAGTTAAAAATACAAGAATACAAAAAAAAAACATGCAACGTCTAGAGAAAGGTTTTTACAAAGTTGATCATCTTTTAACATGAGCGCTGCATTTCTAGATCGTCGTATCATGCACAAGACATTGCAAAAGGCAGAAGACGCGAGAGCAATGGTCAAACACATGCGTCTACAACATGTTTACATAGAACGCATTTTTACATTCCACTGCACATGCTTTTCTGTTGTTTCTATGTGAACTGTGCCTAAATGTTCCTGGTTCTGTTTGATCTCTGAGGCAGACCTTTACTTCCCGAGCCCACAGTCAATACAAATGGAATCAAGAGGTTAAGCAGCATGCCCTCTCGTCTCTCCTGATTGGTGAAGGGGGAGATCACATGACTGAGCGGGAAGTCCTCCTTTAAAGCCTAGAATTGGAGGAAGACATTAAACATATGCCCATGAATGCAGGCAAAAAATATGTCAATGAATTGAAATGCACATTAGAATAATGGTTGCACTTTATGTTACAGTGCGTGCACTTACGTCCCCTTACCAAAGAAAGTACCCGGTAATAAAAGGCAACTACATGGGTTACGGTCAGGTTTAAGGGTAGGTTCAGGGTCAGTACCTAGTTATTACCCAGTTCTTGTAATTACTATAAGTACATAGTATGTGCATGCAGAAAAGGACTGTAAAATAAAGTGCTAACGAAATATCCTTAGGAAGGAATAGATTATACCTGGATCTGCATGGCAACCAAACGCACAACTGCGGTACTGAAGGGAAGGGGAGGAGACAGGTACGGACTCAGATGCAACAAAGGAAGTCCATCTGCCACACTAGACGGCCCCACAACCCCCATCACCTTAACACACACATCTATATGTAAACACATACATATCACACAGAGCATATAATCAGCAACAGGTGTTTGGGACTCACCAGGTTGACACAGACGTTGATTAGAGATCGCAGGTGAGGGAGGAAGGAGATGATTGGCTGCCGATGAAGTGTCAAACAAATCCCTTCAATCAGACTGCTAGCCGCCTCCCATTCCACCTGCCGCCTGCAAAAACAACACACAGAGATCACAAGATAGAAATCAACAAAGGTATCATGTTTTCTACCACTAGTCATTGAATTATGGAGCACCTAAAGTAACAATACAATACAACATTTCACAAACATAAGCAAACAAAGTATTTACACAAATTACTTAAGCAAGATACGTAAGCAATCCATTTACCATTTACCATTTTAAAGCCGAAAAATATGCATCTATGCAACTAGCATGAAGTAAAATCAGTAAAAGCCTTCCTTCCGCTTGAAAAAATAGTCCCTGACTGTAAACAGCAACAGAAGTTACATACATTTTTTCAGTCAGTAGTGAAGACTTTTACATTGAAAGGACTCAAACTTGTGAACACGGAAAAGACGCAACTGACAAATGACTAGGGCACAGGAAAACCCCTTAACTGTTAAAAGGACAAGATATCTCAGCGGACATCCAAACAGATTTTTTTATTATGAGTATAGGACTGACCTGAAGCAAAATGCTATGTCTACTGTAAATGCAGGTACACTCGCTTACTCAATCTCTACTCTAGCTTCAATGAACAATATCAATGAGATCAAACATGTTTAAGTTGCTAAGAGTGGTTGCTAGGGGTGTTGTGTAGTGATACATAGAACTGTTGGGTGAAACGGTCATAGCTGTGTTTTACTGTGAATAAAACACAGCTTTTGACCAATCAGAATCAAGGATTGGAACTAACCGTTTTATAAAGCATAATTAGACATACTTGTTGCTTTACAACATTTAGTCCACTAACCATAATGGAGACAATGGAAGACAAACACATCACCAAAGCACAACAGCAGCAGCCATCCATCACATCTCAGAGATGTGATACCACTGATAAGGCCCACCAGAGCAGACAGAAACACAGACGGTGGAGGGCTAGAGATCAGTGTGAGGACATACCTGGTGCACAGAGCCTGAGGGTGAACGCACCTGAGTGTGGGCATTTTATGAATCTTGTTAAACATGCGGTCCAGCCTCTTCAGAATGAGGATGAGGGCAGGACGAATGGCCTCTGCCGACCAATCGGTAATGGGTAACATCTCTGTAATGTAGCGGCGCAGCCCTCGGCTTTCCATGGTCAGTGTGTCATAAGGGGCCAATTTGAGAAGGGAGTGGGCGATTTCTGCCAGTCTGTAGATTAGAACATAAAGAGTAAAGTTATAGATGCATGCTATGACTCGCTTGCTCCATAATGCTGTGGAAATTTAATTACTACTGAATGTTCAAACTTCTTTAGGTAGCTTTTGTTTCACCTCATATGAGACTTGATGTCCAGCAGTTCTAGAGCAGTGACTCTGGGTTCTCCTGCCACATTCTGCAGGATTTTGAGGCGTGGACCACAGTGCTTGTAGAACTCCGTGCAGATGTTAAGCAGAGACTCGCGGGGGCGACGGAACTCTTCACGGGCGATGCGCTCGTCCAGTTCCTCCCTCAGTATACCCTGACCCTCCTCCAGCAGGTGCAGGTTATCCCTGCAAAGAGTCAAATTACAGCAATAATTACTTTTTTTTTCTTCCAAACCATATCAATAGACAATATGTGTTCAGGAAGTTTGGTCATTTTCTGCTATATTACTTGGGTTGCTATAGTAACAATATACAGTAGGTGTCAACATGGTGCCAAGTGACCTTCTTTCTACAGCAACTGGGTGAAGTAAGAAGCTGACATGAGAATGTTGTTTCGAGTGAGCAAAACATAAGATATTCAGTTAAATTGACCCAAATACAATTATTTGATGAAGGTATCCTTTTTAATTCATGAAATAAAATTGAGGCTGAGTGACACTTATTGCAATGAAATCTGCAAGTGAAACTTGCAAAGTGCCCCCATTATGCTATAAAGGTTCCTAGTTTTGTTTTAGAGGTGTCCTACAATAGGTTTACATACATCCAAGGTCAAAAAAACACTTTCATTTTATCATAGTATACATTGCAGCATGAAATCTTTTCTCATTGTCTGAAACGGTTCGATAAAGGATTCAATTTGTGACCCGTGCTGGCAAAATGAGTTCCAATGAGCAAATTTACAAAAAAAAAAAAAAAAAAACTTCAAATGATGTATGATTTGTTGGAATCAGGCAAAATAAATGAATGAGCTACACCCGTTTTGAAGTCGACATAGTAAATTTTGAGAAAAATCAAGTTAAAGTTTTCTGAAGGTTCCAAAACAAAATCACCTAGCAACCATACCTTAAAATCACTGGTAATGACACCAAATTTGGCACACACCCAAGTCAAAACCAAATATCTATAGGAAAAATATGTATTCAACTTTTTTTTTCCATGATACCACAATTTTTGATTAACATTCAATTAAAATAACAAAAAATTTGCCAGCACGGGTCACATTTGTTATGCACTTTGACCGTTGAAACTTATCAAACTTTTTACCTTCACAAACACTACATCAAAGGTAATATCCAAAAAAGCATAACAGGGGAACTTTTAAAGATTTATATGGTTAGGCACACAGGCATTAATGATTCACTACGGAATTCTGGGCTCTCAAACGACATCTGTGGTTGTAGCATAAAAATGCAAGTTCTGTTACTAATGCATATGTTTTGCACTGCCCTTCTGTGTGGATGATTCAGATGGTTTGAGTTATACTGTTTCATTGATAACTATATTAATGCAGATATTACAAGCCATACCAAGATCCCTGATTGTAAGAGATGTTTTTCAGATTTATCTCTTGTAGGGCTTTGAGTTAGAATGTAGCAGATCTGCTGTCATGGTAACTGATTCCTCTTTTCAGTTCTCTGAAACTTCCTGCCTAAACGAACCAGAAAGCTCTGAATAAAGGTCATGATCGTAGGCTTTAAAACTTTTTTAAAAAGTTGGAAAGGAGAAGGGATATGCTTTTTTTTTTTTTTCTCAAAAATTTAAAATTGGACAGTTTCTCTGTGACAATTTATTATTTAGTTCTGATGCCCCAATAAAAAGAAGAAACTTGAGAAATGTCAAACTGTATGGTCGGTCTTCAAACACTGATCATGACTTTATACACTGTACCATGCTCTTCACACTATAATGTTTTCTGGTACACAGACGCATCATAAGCCAACTATATCTGCCCTGACCTGGTGTTTGGTCCTCCAGACATGGTGTGGTTGGCTGTAGTTGCTCCCTTGTGGCCTTGATCACATCGACTCATCTGAGGTGCGGTCATAGGTCTAGGAATTCCAAATCATGTGACAACACCATAATAAATTATACATGACAGGGAATATCTAGGACTTCAGAGCAGTAAGTACAGTAAAGGCTTGTGTTCTGGGACTGACCGTGTCAATGCCTCCACGCTATAGAGCAGAGCCTGCAGAGAGGTGGCCAGAGCAGCTATGGCAGCAATCTCATCCCTTGCTGCAGATGCAGACTCCAGAGTCTGTGTGTTACCCTTCATCTTCTGCAGGTAACATGGAACCAAAGCCTCCAAAACCATTAGCATTTGCAGACTGACAAAAGAAACAGAGAAACCAAGTTTATTAAAGGTTGGAATACACTACAGGACTTTTCATATCGTAATGGATTTCTAAATGGTTACAGAGAAAAGAGAATGTGCATCATACACTAAAGTGTTTGATCCTCAGTCATTTAATGTCATTACGAACACTTGCTGCTAGTGGACTTCTCATATCCTTCGATCCTCCAGTTATTAGCCACTAATTATTTGAATGTTGTTGCTGATAACTGGTAAATGGCTGATATTAAAATTATTCTATTTTGTCTAAATCAATTGAAAATAAAACATTAAAAACTAAAATAAAATGAAATCTTTTGAATGCAAGTAAATCACATAATTAGGTACCACAACATAAAAAAACAAACAAAACAAAAACAATATTAAACAAATGGATACTCTGTTAAATGTAATCTTAGAAAAAATTTAAATGTGTTATTAAATTAATCTTGTTTTGAAAAATTAACTTTAGGTCAGCATTAAATAACGTCAAAGATAATCTAACTGTAAAAATTAGGTACACTTATATATCTAATATTGTACAATATATATCCAGTATCGATGGGCATCTAATATCTGCTTATAATGGTATGGTGCCAATAATATACTATATATGTATATACATATATAGTACATCTCTAAAGAATTTGATTGAAATCTGCAAGTGACAAACCTGCGGTAGGATTCTGGGGCATAAGCGACCACTGTGACACACAGCTTAATGCCTTCACTTATTGAAAAAGCCAGATCCTCATTACCGTAGCAAAAATCTGAAAAAAGAAAACCCAGAACAATTGCAATAGCCAAGCCGAATAGTGTTCACATAAAACAGAGGACGAGGGTAGACCTGTATCCTCCAGGAGCCCTGTGTGCCATCTTACCCAGAGAGCGGAGAGGTTTCTCAGCCTTCACCAGCTCCAGAGCATCCAATGAATCTGCAGTCTCTCCCTCTAAAGATACCAGCAGGTCAAAAAGACACTGTGAAGACACGCCCTTCGAAAGACCAGTACTAGTGCGAGTCTGTAAAAAAGTCAGTTCATACATTCAATGTTTAATGATACTGTAATAACACTGTAATAACAGTATCTATAAATGAAGGGTTGTTAAAACCATGAAATCTTAAACCTCTTACAGTGAATTCCAGCAGTGGGGCCACACTAGCAAAGAGCTGCAATATGAATGGTTTACGGTGAAGGATATAGAACTGTCTGCAGCAGAACTCAATCCCTCGACGCAACAGTGGGTTACTCTCATAATCCGCATATGTCTTCAGCAAAGAAGAGCAGCAACACAAAACCGAATAAGCATAATAAAAAATGAGAAAACATTCCTAAATCATAATAAATGAGGAAATGAACTTAATATGTGTGCTGCTAACCTGGAGCATAGTGGGAAGGATCCATTGATAGCCACTGAGGGAGAAGAGGTGGTTGAAGTGTACAGCTGTGTTGATGGCAGTGGCGCTGTATTGCCTGAGGAGGGCACTGTCCTCGGGGTGTAAGAGCAGGGCACCGTTAAACACATTCAGAAATAGCATAATCTCATCACCCCAGGGGTATTCACTGGGCATGCCCAGAAACATCTCCTCCAGCAGTTTGATCCATAGGACCTTGTGTAAAGTGTCCAAACCAAAAAGCTCTTTGCCTGGGAAGGGAGAAATATGTTGATTTACATATGAATTATAATGTGTATTATATGAACATGCACACATTTTTTAACATAAGAACTGTAAAGGAGATTTTCTAAACCTGAACTAATATGAACATAATTATTTAAATGTAACCAGGGCTGCAGCGCAAGGGGTATGCATTTATTTTAAATAACAAAATAAAAAAACTATACGATCAAATAAAATGTATCTCTGAAACTTTCGTCCGTCAAAAAAATTTGAATCAGGTTCGATTTTCTGTGTTTTTCGCATCTGTAGCAAGCATTTTGAATGGTGTTTTGACAATTTAGAGCCACCGAATCACGAATATTCACGAATACGAAAAAACGCATGCAAAAATTTCGGACTCAGTGTGCAAGGACCTAAAGAACTGCCCGAAAAGAAATCGCAAAGTGCATTATAATCGTTTAATGCACAGCTAGCCATGGATTATATTTCGCTTATACCATGGTCATTTGCCAGCATTGACAATTTAAAGCTGTTATTAATGTTTGCAGCGCAACATTTGACCGGAAGGGTAAAATTGACGGTTACTTATCATGATTTTACCTGTTCCTGTTTTGCCTGAGTTCTTGTTCATTGTTAGTTGCTCTGGTTTCTAATTGAGCTACACACCTGTTCTGTTAATGATCTTCCTTGTGTATTTAAGCCCTTCGTTTTCCGTAGGTCTGGGTCTTGCGATAACGTTATGTTGCATGTGTGTAGTACTTATGTTCCTATTGGTCATTAATCGTCTATCATCTATCTCTGTGGATTATCTACACTGGAGCGCTGTGACAAATGGAGTAATTTCTCTCTTTTTTTAGTTTAAAGTTACCATGAAATCAAAACTTTTCTTATGGAATGTTGCAGTGTTGCTGATGAATGCATTTTTAAAAACTGTGTCCACCTGATCTTTAATCTAAAACACTAACATCCGTGTATTTTTTCTTTCTTCGGTTTTTCTACAATTCAACTCAGCATCTTGTCTTGTAATATTGAATTAGTCAAATTGAGCCGCCCTTCTAATATAATGAATAAAGATGTCTTAAGCCTGGTTCACACGGGACGATTTTAAAATTGTCGGCCGATTTTCCAAACCTGAGAGACCCCACACACGGCGATAAAAAATCACGGGTCTAACAGTTTTGGTCGTACAGTGTGTGGTGCGCAGCCACACGGCAAAATCAACTCATCACACACGAACCGATTTGACTCCCGAGCATTCCCATGTCAGACGGGAAATCTCGCAAAATCCCTCGAGATCAAACGTAATTTAATACTGTGCTTACGAGGATACTTGACAAAGTGAACATTTTGGCATACTTTTGTGTGTTTTTGTCCGTTCAAGCGTGAAAGAGAACTCAATGCGGCTGCGCGCTGTCTGAAGCGGCATTCAGTGCTCATGAGTTCTGTGTGTGTGCATCACACAGAGAGGAGATTTACAGACAGCGCGCCGCCAGTACAGATTTAAGTTCTTTTTTGCGTTTTATCGCGCTTGAATTGTTTCTTAGCACTTGAATGAATGATAGCGTGATAAAATACTATAGTAGCCTATAGAGCAGCCAATGGATGAAAGAAAAATCTACACGCCACAGTCCACAGGCTGCGTGCTCGTTTGTCCCCGGGGGACACCACACACGAGGAGAAATCGGGCCAAAACAATCCAACATGTTGGATATCCCCGATTTGAGATCGGAGCGGTCCCGAAGTCCTTCCGAGCAACACACCACACATGGTAGGAATATCTGATCAGATTATTTTACGATATCGGAGCATCCTTAAGATTGTCGGAAGGGGTGAATCGGGACTATAATCGGCCTAATTATCCTGCCGTGTGAACCAGGCTTTAGATATATTTTAAGATTATAGTCAACCATTAGATGTTATATATGCCAATTTTATGGTTAGAAAGGATTAAACTGAACAGGACTTTGAAATTGTCAGGTAATATTGTAAGATATAGGCCTATTCTGATTTTTGGCGAACTGACACCACTGGTTAAATTGTTGGACTGTTAGTCAAGATTATTAGCTAACATAAAAGAGGATCAAATTATTTTTCTCATTTACCTAGAGGCTCATTGAAGAGGGTGAACTCAGCATCAATGGCAGAGCGAGGAAATGACGGCAGTCGCAGAAGGTCTTCTTGAAGCATGGAGACGTGGGATTGCTTGTGCATGGCAGGCATACGCTGGGTAAGCGAGATGATGAACAAAACTCGGCCAATCTCTTCCAGCTTTCTGGAAAACACCTGAAAGATTTTTTAACAAATGATTGGTAATTTGTGCTATATTTTTCTTAATTTTTTTTTTTAATGTCATGTTAAGTTATGCACACTATATAGATTCAACAATAGTTCTGAATTCTAAAGTGACCAAATTCCATTATGTGAACCATTAAATGGTTCAGCAAAAACACTTACTCCCTTGACTGAGATTCATAAAGCACACCTGTTTCTGAATGAGCTCTTGACCCTTCTCTGGAAGCATATGAACCAGGTTGAGCTGAGGAGACACTGATCTTCTGAAAGGGTAGATGTCTCGCACATAGGTCTGATGTAGAGATGCATACCAATTTTCAGCCAAAATACAAACATTCTAGTGTTTGCTACCAAGAATATCCAGTATGTATCTTTTGAAATGTCTAGATCTGTTCGAAAACAATAACCCACCTTGGCATAGTGGATAAGGTTCCAACGCTTATCCATTAGAAAATAGTTAGCAGATCGAGCCTCTGGTATATTGAAGAACTCTAAACACTCCTGGCATGAAGACATTAAGCAAAACAAAGGGGAAAGGTTGTTAAATTGTGAAAATATAGCAACGCAACCTCATTTAATAGCATGTCCATATTGAACAAATCTACAGATATTACAATGACCTTTAAAAGAGCTTCAAACTGTGTGTCTTCATGCACTGGTAACTGGGTAGGAATGTCACACTCATTCTGTCCATGAACGACCAGGGTTTTGGTTCCTAGGCACACAATTACAGGTTCAGTTATGAACATGAACAGGACACTAGTAAACTTATTTTCTGTATTGAGCGTAGCTGAAATATGCAACCTGGCATGGAGGCAGTAACCAGAAGCTTGACCTCACACTGTTCTTTCTTCATAGTCTGTTTAAGGTCTTTGAAAAAGAGCCCTTCTACATAACCCACCACCTCCCACAGAAAGGTCAATGTGGCTGATATGGCATCCATGCCCCACTCACAGGGAGTCCTTACGAAATACATGATCAAGCCCACCTTGGGAAAAATGAGAAAAGATTTCACATGTCTAGTATGAGACCCAGATCTGCACAATGAGATCCCTGAATCTCCATCCTTCACTCTAAAAGGGATAGTTCACCTAAAAAGGAAGATTCTGACATCATTTACTCACCATTATGTCATTTCAGACTTTTTGTTAATCTTCAAAACACAAATTAAGATATTTTTCATGAAATTTGAGAGGTTTCTGTCCCTCTATTAATAGTCCAGGTAACCAAAACTTAGAAGATCCAAAAAGGTTATAAAGGCATCGTAAAATAAATCCATATGAATCAAGTGGTTTAATCAAAGTCTTGTGAAGAAATATGATCCCTTTTTATATGATGTACAGATTTAATTTAGGCTTTTATTCACATATAAACACACATACATAGAGCGCATCACATATGGCAAACATGAAAGCTCAATTGAGAACCAATGAGTTTTTTTCTAGCATGCACAAGCTTCCATGTTTACCATGTGTGATGCGCTCTATGTATGTGTTTACACGTGAATAAAAGCCTAAATTAAATCCGTTCATCATATACAGCGATCATATCTCTTCACAAGACTTCATATGGATTTATTTTACCTTTATGAACTTTTTGGATCAATTTTATTTGAAATATAAAAAATATCTTAATTTTTGTTTTGAAGAATAGCCAAAGTCTTCTGGGTTTGGAATGACATGAGGGTAAGTAAATTATCACAGAATTTTAATTTTGGGTAAACTATCCCAAACAAAGATTCTTAAATGGTACTTTGTGTGAAGAACCTTTAACATTTTCTGTAATGGAAAAGTGTGCTTTACACTATAAAAATAATATTATATAAGGTTTCCTATGGCACAAAGATAAATGGTTTCTGGAATCCAAAATGCTTCTTCTATGGCATTGCTGTAAAACCCCCTTTTTGGTTCTTTCTGCTGGTTGGTTTTCTTTTCTTCATGCTAAAGTCTCACCAGATAGTTGAAAAGAATGTGCGAGGTCTGTGCAGGCAAATCCCCAATGTTAAGAAGCAGTTTCCTCAGCATGTACATCAGCTCATCCTGAGAACAATAACCATGTTTCATCATATAACAGCAAACGTTCATCTTTTATTCTCTGAAAGAATGACTACTTAAGTGGTCTTACCTGTCTGTTACTGACTGTGAGTTTCTCCAGGAAGTGTCTAAGAACCAACGCTGGATCTTCAATCAGACAGTTCCACAAGACCTGCTGAGCAACAGCACATACTGTGGAAACACACAAAAAAAACAAAAAACAAAGTAGTAGTGTGAGGCTCTAAAAGAACAGTGGGTAAAAATGTTAATTAAATGGTTTGTCGGAAGATTCTTCATTGCCTCTCACCTGCAACTCCATCTTCCCGAACTCCTCCATCTTCCATCAGGTGCACAATGGGCAGCACGGCAGCACATATGCATGGTGGGAAAACAGCCTGGGGCGGCTGCAGCATGTGGTGTGTTGGTGTGAGTTCCGTTGTGTTCTCATCATCTTGTAAGGTAAAACAAACCACATGAATAGCAAACAATAAAATCAATGTGATTAATGACTTTACTCCTAAATCTGTTGTAAATATGGAGAAGGTGACGCAGCTTACCTTCAGCACTGACCACTGAGCGCACTGACCACACGGAGCCTCTGCGAAAGGAGTAGTTTCTGTGAGAGTTACTGGAGGCACAGGAAGGGCTGGCGGACAGACGACGTGATGTCAGGTTCATCACATCTTCTACTGACAGAGAAGAGGATACCACAAGTTACATTTGCACATAGTTAGCTCATCTCTATGAACATGTTCTGAAAACCCATATTTCAGGATTGATCACTGGGCTTAAAGTGAAATCAGTGTTTCAAAATCTAAAGAAGTCAAGTCATTCATTGTTTTATTATTTAATTTTTTTCTTTCTGGCACTTAAAGAGAGAGAGAGAAAAAAAGCTTGTTTAATTCTAAGACTATGTAAATACATTCACATGTGAAGTATCCATGCGGTATTTACACACAAGCTGTGGGTTTGCTGTTGAGTCTAATTTAGTTTTTAATCGTTCAGTAAACAATCTATGCTCAAACAGTTCAGAAATTAAACCTGGTTAAAACATTTAGTAACACTTTATTTCGATAGTCCACTTTAGACCCTCTGTTAACTATAAGTAACTTTGCAGCTACATGTCAACTAACTGTCATTATAGGATTAGTAGACTGTCTGCTTAAAGGAGTAGTTCACTTTTAAATGAAAATTCTGTCATCATATACTCACCCTCATGTTGTTTCAAACCTGTATAAATTTCTTTCTTCTGCTGAACAGAAAGGAAGATATTTAGAAGAATATCAGTAACCATACAGTTTCTGGGTCCGGGTGACTTCCATAGTATATTTTTTTCCTACTATGGAAGTCAATGGGACCCAGAAACTGCCTGGTTACTGATATTCTTCTAAATATCTTCCTTTCTGTTCAGCAGAAGAAAGAAATTCATACAGGTTTGAAACAACATGAGGGTGAGTATATGATGACAGAATTTTCATTTTAAAGTGAACTACTCCTTTAATATTTGCTAACACTTTATTTTGTTGGTCCCCCAACATACATTTTACTGACTATAAGTAACTTGGCAACTACAAGTCAACTTATTCTCCTAACCCGAACCCTATCACCTAACCCTAACCTAACAGTCTAATGAAAGTTAGTTGACATGTAGTTGAAAAGTTACTTATAGTAAGCAGAATGTCTTGAGTGGACTATCGAAATAAAGTGTAACCAAAAATTTCAGCTGCTCATTTCAAATGTTGGGATTCTTTATATGCAGAGTTGCAGGTATTTCAGTGGAATTTGTATAAAGCATTGCTCAAACAGAATTCACTTTCAAACCGAGAGGCTATTTCAGGTATCCAAGACCAAGTCCTGTCTACTTGAATGGGGGAATCCTGAAATCTCAATAACTGCTTGTCGAATTCACATTTAAATAACATATTTCAAATCAGCAACACAATCTGACATGAACAGTCCCATAAACTGTTAACTAGCATTAAAAAAAGTTTATTTTTCAGGCTGGACCAGCCAATGCGAATGTGCAGTCCAAAGTGCGCGTCTCAAAACACTGTTTCTATGGCGAGCAGAGATTCTGATGGCAGCTGCAGTGATGCTATGACTTTACCAATCATCGACTGGCTCTTTTATTTAGAAGGTGGAACTTGTTCCGCCATATTGCCTGTTGCACTTTCTCCTATTCATAAATAATATGAGTTTGTAGTCTTTGTACATCTAAAGTCTTTGGTTTTTCTGGACTGGGTTATGGAAATTTACAGTATGTTTTCAGTATGTTACAAATACTGAAATTTACAGTATGTTACAAGTAAAATGAACCATTTTTTGTCACTTTATATTAGGTGTCTTTAACTACTACAAACTTGCATAAAAAACAGGTACAATGCACTTATTGTGTTCATGTTGTATTGTAAAACACTTTTGCCTCAATTGACTTTGGATACGGGTACATTTTAGGGACAGGTTTGGTATGGTTAGGTTCAAGGGTTAGTTAAGGGGTAGTGTCTCAGCCTCAGACGTCACGCTCACAGACCGTTGGCTGAACGTCTGATGCATATGGCACACTTTTCTGGAAACACTTCAGGAGTTTTTGAAGTCGCAATCTGATTGGTTGAATTCTACAGGATGTCCAGGAGATGTGTGTGTCGCGTTCTTTATCGGTCCACCTGGAAACAAATGCCGTGACGCCAAAACCCCTCGTGGAAGAAGAAAGCCGTTGTGTTTACAAGTGTGACAATGAGCGCTTACCAGACTCAACTAAACGCTGGATTTTCAAAAGTATGTGTAGTTCGTGGCTCCATTGTTGTAGTAAACTTGCACAACGTTCTTGAATGAATAATTTATTAGTATTTAATAATTTAATAATATTTATTATTAAACATGACGCGGAACAAAAACGAACTGTGATCGATTGCGTTACATGTCAGTCACGTGCTCTTGGGCGTTTCTTGACTAAGAAAAGCTGCGATAGAGTCCAGACCTTCTGCCGTCAGTCTGAAGGTCTGGCTACGTGAGACTAGTTAAGGAGTAAGGGAATAGTTAACAGTGCCATTATTGATGTAATTACAACAATTAATTGCAGATGTAATTACATGCAGGTATTTTTTAAATATAAGTACAGTGTGAAATCATATATGTACACATTAAGTGTATTGTATCATTGTATGATTCATTTAAATGTTAGTACATAGTAGTTAAAAATGTAAAGTGGGACTACTCTTTTATCTGAAAAGATCAGGGAAATTAGATTCTTATGATATAACCCTAACTAGTACAGCACAGAAATGACACACCCTCTTCTTCCTGCTCGGGCGGGGGACTACATGTAGGCTCATAGCAGGCCTCTTGAGCGATAGGGATGGCCGTGATGATGCTGGCCTCACGACCGAGCCTCCTCTTCTCTTCCTCCTGCTGCATGTTCTTCAGGATGTGCTCTGCCCGTTGGTGAGAGCGAGACACTGCACGTGCCGAGAATGATTTCTGAAATGTACAGGGAGCAGAGGAAGAAATGAATGAGTGGTTAATAGGGAAATATTGACCATTTTGCCTTAAGGCAGGATATGTTTGGTGTGGTGGGCCAATAAAACCTACAGACTGATCGTCACTAATTGCATCCGGAACAGTGCCTGCATTAACAGGAACCCATGGAGGGTCAAATATGGGCACACAGGGCATTCCCAGGATAGGAGAGGGCAGCGTGAAGTTAATGCTGGGTGGAGGAATCTATGAAACAACATGCACGCAGAGAGAGAGAGAGACTGAAAAAAGTTTTGATATTGCCAATAATGATATTGTAAGGATGTAAAACAAAATAATAACAAAGAATAATATGCATAGAAATTAGAAGTAGCATACTGCAGTAAATTGCACTGTAATATGTTTTTCCATCAATAATACCTTAAAAATCTGCTGAGCCCCCTCCTCCATCCGAGGCCACACTTGGTAACGGAATCTCCAAACAGTGTAGAATTTCAAAATGGAGTTAATTCTCTGACACGCTTCCTGGTGCTGAAATTCAGCCATCATCATCTCGGTCACTCCATCCGGCACCTTCACCGCGCACAGCAGGAACAGGGCAGCTGTGTGTGTTTGCATGATAATAATTAATGTATATAGAGAGAGACTCCATTTAAGAAATGGATGAATAAGCATATACCTGCTCCCTTCCAAACCCTAGGGAGTTGTCTTGCTGTCTACATTCTATATATAGGCAGCAACTTTTTAACATCCTAACCAAAATGTCAACAGCCACGTGTGGCAAACTCTTACAGTTCCAGATTGCAACAAAATTTGATGTTGCTGTATTTGATACTCTTATAATTAGCACAATTATAAGAGCACAAATTTGATACACTTATTATCAGCACAAAAAAGGCATACACGGAAACCTAGGTGTCCTAGAATATTTTTAGTTACATTATATGAATAATCTGATTTTATTTGTATAGCACTTATAGAATTTTAACTAATGAGTTAATTATAACTAATTTCTACTGATACTTTCCAAGCACTGAAAATACCTATATAAAATATTGTTAAAATTAAGCTTTAGTCATGTAAAGCTTAATTTATAATCAAATTTAAAGTTGGGGTAGTCTTTTCTTTCCTGTTGTGATGTATATCCAGGTGAAACTTCTCGGACAAGAAAAAATGTATGGTGGGACTTGATTTTGTCCAACCAGAATTTAATGGATTGTTGTCTTTTTGCAAAAGGGAGATGAATTTATTTTGATAAAAGATTATTAATGCACATGAATTAAACAAATATTAGTGTGCATGGATAAATTATTTATAATAAATATTGCAAAAAAAATACATACTAAGTAGGCTGCCCACTACTATAACATGGTCATCAACATTACAAAATGAAAATTAGTTCTGCAATGCCTTAAATAGGATTATAGTAGATTCCCCAGCAAGGGAGGAGCCAGACAGACCTGCAGCTGCAGCCATATGCTCATCCACACTCAGCAGGAGCTCCCATGCTGCAGGCAGAATGTCTCCATACATGTCCTCAGTCAGGATAGGGGCTGCTTTTATGAGCAAGGATAGAGGGGCTGGAGACAGGCTCATTACCTAAAAAAACAGAACATAGCATACTTAACACTACGAACTCACAGTTTTTATGCATATGTAACAATAGCAACAGCTTGTACACCAGTAAAGTTCTCTGTTTAGTGCAGTGGTTCTCAATTCCAGTCCTCGTGACCCGCTACTCTGCACATTTTGTATGTCTCCCTTATTTAACACACCTGAACCAGATCATCAGCTCATTAGGAGAGACTCCATGAACTGAACTGAGTGTGTCAGATAAGAGAGACATACAAAATGTGCAGAGCAGTGGGTCACGAGGACTGGAATTGAGAACCACTGGTTTAGTGGACAGAAAGGAGAGACCTGGTTGCGGATGTACTTTAGCATGCCAGTGTCTTTTTTCCCCTCAGCACTGCTGTCAGTGGGGCGTCTTTTCATGGATGGGGTCCGGAGGCAGGATTTGTCTGAACACTGAAACAAAAACAGGCATCACTTTATTTTGATGGTCCCTTTTGAACATTCTGTTGACTATAAATAACTTTGCAACTACATGTCAATGAACTCTTATTAGAGTATTAGTAGACTGTATGCTTAATATCTGCTTACACTTTATTGTGATGGTCCTTCAATAGACAATCTACTGACTATAAGTAACTTTGCAACTACATGTCAACTTATTCGAGCCCTAACCCTTCCAGTCTACTAATACTCTACTAACACTCTAATGAGAGTTAGTAGACATGTAGGTACAACGTTACATATAGTTAACAGAATGTTCAAAAGGGACCATCAAAAATAAAGTGAAACCCAAAAAGCAATCATATTCTGTACTTGGGCAAGCTGATCTAAGAGGGCTCAGTTAGGTTGTCCCTGGACACCTTTAGTCAACACATACTCTACAGTGCCAAAGCTCTTGAACTGTATTTACTTGGATATGGAATGAATATCTTTACACTGCAATGACAATTACATAAATAATGTTAGGAGATTAATGTTTTTTTATGTTTGTAGAATACTAGTTTGTACTTGGGGACCCCCTCGCACTGAATATTTTTAACCACCTCTTTGCTTTTTTTGGCACGGCCGCTGATATTGCCAGTGGCGCTGTTCTCTTTCAGGCTGTCCACTGTTTCTCCGTATAAAAGTTTGATGGCACGGACGAGCCGAGCGCAGGAACGGCTGTGGTGCTGATAGCAGCGAGGGTGGCAGAAATCCACATGAGTGCAGATGAAACTCTGCTGGTTGCACAGCAGAATCATAATCTGGAAATTGAGAAAGAGGAGCATGATAAACAAATATCCCACACATTTAGTTCACACAGGGAAAAGTCCGAATGCTGGCTCTTACGTGCAGCCATGACATGTTGCGATGGTAGTTGTCCTCTACACCCCCTGTGCTGCCAGGACCTTCAGGTTCAATGCTTGGCTCGCTAGCGCTCCAAGGGCTTCCTAAACAGATAATGCATACACTACTTTTCTTAATGTGTTGTACATTTTTTGTTTACTTATGTACAGGAAAGCCATTATCTGTATAAGCAAATTTGTATAGTATCTGTGACAAATCTTTTTAGATGTATCTGATCTCCATTTACTTTCCAAATATGACGTGTATAATTCATTAAATTATTTATTATTTAATTTTTATTGCGATCTTTATGTAAATCAAGCTAAAAATTCTAAAACAAAGGTTGGTAAAAAAAAAGATTTAGCTTGAATCAGAAATATAACAGCACAGCAGGCTGTTCTTTTCTTTTGAGGGTACTGCTTTCACTTAGAAAGAAATGGCTCTTATTTTTATTTATTCATTTTATTATTATTTTTTAGAAATTTCACCCCTCCTTTACCTCATACACTGCATACAGAAATATGCTATATATCTCTCACTCTGAAGGTTTAAAAAAGCAGCACAAACATTTAAAAAAGTGAAAAATATGTATGATATCATAGTTCAATATAACTCTTGACATGCTTAGATTTCTGAGACACATCAAATAAAAATGACTGCAAAATAGCCATCCAATTTGAACTCCTTTTACACACCTTGGGCTCTATCATACATCCTGCCCAATGCAGTGCCAGGCGCGGCGTAAGTGTTTTTTGCTAATTTCAGCCCGACGCAGTTATCTTTTTCACATCCTGCGCCACGTTGTATAAATAGCAAGTGCATTTGCGCTTATTTGTGCGCCCATGGGTCTGAAAACGAGGTGTGTTCAGGCGCATTAATGGCGCGTTACGATTTTGAGGCAACTGAAATAGACTGCACCATTGACCAACAAAAACCTGGTCTAAAGTCAATGGCGCAGAAATTTTATTTTGTTATTATAGAGCGTGTTAGTAACATGCGCCTATAGGCGGGTGCACAACGCGCGTACACTGTGCTTCTTTCACACACAGGGACCCCCAACAGCACACAAACTAGCCAAATATGAAAAATAAAAGGATTACAATGTAAAAGATTAATATTGTGTACATAAAGATATGGTGGAATCCGGCTTGTCCCGTAGATGGTCTGCTTGCACGCTTTAACTTCGCGCACGAGCAGATCCGTTTCCTCTCTGGAGACGCATTCTTTCCGCTTGCAAATTCCACCATGTAAATAGCAACCAGCCATGGTGCAAGCGCAACTGGCTTTTAAAGGGAATGGGAGATGAGACTCTGATTGGTTTATTGCAAGTTACGCCCAAAACACACCATTACTCATTAAGAGAATAGGGACAACCCTTTTAGACCATGTGCCAATCATTTTTCCCGTCGTTAAAACTAGCAAAAGTGGATTCGGACACGCCCTAAGTGCACTTGCGCAGAGTGCTTTAGACCATGCATTTAGATTAAATGCGCATATCGTTAAAATAGGGCCCATTGTGTATTTTTACTTATAAAGTTCATACTTTAGTCATATTACCTTTACAACTGACCATTAGGCCATTACATGTACGATTAGATATATTTATTAAAAACATTACCTTTGTGTTTGTTGGATCAGCCTAACAAATATTTTTTCTTTTAACCCATACATTTTATTATTGACGCCATTATTAATGTCTTTCTAAATAATGTATTCTGCTTTGGCCATCTCCCCAATAACTACATTTACAAATGTAATAATAAAATAACTTCATATAGGGCTGGAGAAGCATTGTCTGACCTATATCAGTGACAGTATCTCTACTCTGGGAGAGCAGCCGCTCCGAATCCACGTCATTCTCAGACTCAGAGTCCTGTCTGGACATCTTAGTGCTTTTCAGACTCCCTGCCCGGCGGATAGAAGACAAAGAGCCTCCTTTCTTTATTCGGAAACTCCTTGCTCCTTTAATCTGTAGCAAACGAGAGCCACCAATACGGATCTTCCTAATTGGAGCTGGGGAGAGGAGATGAGACAAAATAAAAATGATAAATCATATTTTCAGCCTCTATCAAACATGTACATGCAGACAATTATTCCTTTTTCATTTTACCCAGTGGCTCTTGTGATGATTTCTTCTCCTCACAGCCAGTGTCAGACTTGAGGGTGTGGCTGCTGCTGTTCAAAGAATCGTGTCCATCTTCATCATCCAGGATTCCTGCAAAGCTGATCTTCCTCTCATAGCGGTGACGGCCTAGCTCAGGGTCCAGACGCAAGCGGCAGCTCTCTAAATCCTATAGGAGCCAAAATACAATCTTGGTTCGGCAATTGTTTAACTGTGCGATGTAAGATCCGCTAACTATTCAATCATCAGCCAAGTAAACGCATTCACCAGGGATGTGCGCTATTAAGAATGGAATTGAGAGATTTAAATTCCAAATTCATTTCCTGCATTTGAAACATAGGTCACACTTTAGATTAGGGTCCAATTCTCACTAACTATTAACTACGACTTTTGCCTCAATAAACTCCTAATTACTGCTTATGAATAGTTAGTAAGGTAGCTGTTAAGTTTAGGTATTGGGTAGGATTAGGAATGTAGAATAAGGTCATATAAGTACTAATAAACAGCCAATATCCTAGTAATATGCATTATAATAAGCAACTAGTTAATAGTGGGAATTGGACCCTAAACTAAAGTGTTACCAAAACATGCATTTTCATAATATTTAATAAATTAACTTTTACTTAATTTCCCAGAATACATTACATTACATTACATTCTGTAATTCTATCTTTCTGTCATTCCATTTCAACATTTTGTATTGTAGACAACTGAATTCAAATTCAAGAGACAAATCTTTAATTCTAAACTTCCTGCCATAAATATAATGTCTGGAATTTTTTTTTTAAAAATACGAATTTATCAAATTTCTCTGCAAAGTTAATTGTGAAGCCCCACACATGATATGTAGAAGATATTGTGGGGACAAATTAAGGATTTGTTCTCATGACATTCATTCATGGCCACGTTTATCAATTATTTCCCTCGTTTTAGTAAAATCATGGCCAAGATGTACTAATTTGTTAACTCAATATAGTTAAATCATACACATGATATACTAATTTGTTCCCTCATTAATGTAACTAAAACAAGGGAACCAATAAGTACAACATGGCTAAGTTTTAACAAATTAATAATTTGTGGGAATTAAAGGGGCGGTCACACAACACTTTTCATTACATTGACTTCATACAATTGCAAGAGATAGGACACACAAATCCAAGTGAAGAAGTTATGCATTTTTGCTGAATTCAAAAGTACAAGTTTGGTGAACTCTGACCTGCAAATTCATGAAGATGTGTGATCAATAGAAGATTGATACGCCACAGAGTGACCTTTCAGCTGAATTAAAAGAACACAAACTTTAAATCTGCAGGACTGCAGTAAAATGAAGCAGATTGCATATTTTTACAATTTTTATGTATTATATGTTGTATTATGTTTTAAAAAAGAAAAGAAACATTTTGCGACCATTCCAGTGTCCGTAGAAATTTTGCATGCTCAAAGTCTAGTGTGACTGCAGTTTAATTCCTAATTTGTGTCCACAACATCCTGTTTTTTCCCCTGCATGTTTTACTGTATGAGGGGCTTCGTAATCAAAGGGATACTCCGACCAAAAATTCTCTCATCATTTACTCACCCTCATGCCCTCCCAGATGTATATGACTTTCTTTCTTCAGATGTACACAAACTGAGATTTTTTGAAAAATATTCCATCTCTGTGAGTCCATATAATGCAAGTGGATAGGTCTCTCAAAGTTGACACTTCAAAAACAATGCCAAATGAACACGACGGTAATCCATACGACCCAGTTGATGAATCAATGTCTTCTGAAGTGAAATGAGGTGTGTATGTGCGTTGTGAAACTCCGGTGACCATCTCCTTGATGGAGAAGTGACCATATCTGTGCTTCCGTATCACTTCTAGAGCAAATTTCACAACATGCTTACTTCACGTTTCACTACATAAGCTTATGATAAATTTAAAATATAAAAAAAAAAAATTAAGTATTTTCTACAACAAACCTATCATTTCTCTTCAGAAGACATTGACCTATTAACTAGGGTCATATGGATTACCATTGTGTTTGTTTTGCGTGGTTTTTGAAGCCTCAACTTTGAGGGAACCATCAACTTGCATTATATGGACTTGCATTAGAGATATTTTCTAAAATATCTGAAGAAAGAAAGTCTTATACATTTGTAATGACATAAGGGTGAGTAAATGATGAGATAATTTAAATTTTTGGGTGAACTATCCCTTTAATCATGTCACATGAATGAATCTGGTCAGAGGGAGACAATACCAAAACTGACCACAAGGGGCTCTGTTCTGGGTCTGGGGAGACAGGGAAAAGTCTCCCGCAGGAAAGTGGTGATCTCCAGAAGCAGTTGACAAGCAGCCATCTTCAGAGCAAAAGGGCAGCCACACTTTGTAGGGTTGACGGTGTCTGTTGAAAGAATCATAAAAAAAAATAAAAAAAACATTAGCTAAATGCCGAAGTATTATTTTGGTTTTGAACATCATCTGTTTGTTTAATCTGAATTCATGGCATTTTCACTCTTACTGTCATCCAGATAATCTTCCTCCTCATCCTCCTTTTTCACACGCCTCTTGCTCTCTTCATCATAAATAAAACCCAAGATGTTGGCTGGACTCTCACTGTCTGAATGGCAAATTTCACTCAGCCGAGTGCCTATTGCCTTTTTGAGGATACATATATTAGATGCAACCAAATGCCACAAATGCATTTCTCAAAAATGATGTAAGAAGGTTTTCTGCAGGAAAGGCAAAATTTGCATATTTTTCAGATTAATGTGACTCACATCTCCCCACTGGTAAAATTGTTTGGCTGCATTCCACTGGAGCTTCGTGTTCCTCTTGTTTCCTGCTATAGGCGATCGTCCTCTAGACAGCCCTCTCTTAGTGATGTTCACATGGTGACCTTTCATCCACTCTGGCCAGTTACCACGGTTACAGCGATGCACAAAACGGGCACACTCCAGAAAAAGCGAGGCCCTTGCCACCACAGGGGCTTCCTGGGAGAGACATTTATCAAAATCAACATAACAATGTTCAGTTCCTTATTTTCTCAATTTCAAGCTGCAAAAACGTAACCACATAACAAAGATCCCCTTTAAAGGACATAACAGGTTTCAAGTTTATGGTTACCATTTTATCTCTTTAGTCTAGCAGGTATGCTTCAAAAGTAATGTGACACCATTTTGTATATAAACAGAAGAATCCGAACTGACCAGGTCCAGCGCAGCAGCTAAAATCGAAGCATCTGGTATGGTTCCCGGCTCACAGCAGTTCAGCAGGAACTGAAACCTCTTCATCCCCTGTCTGATTGCACCTAGATTCACAATATTCTTATTCTTTATGGCCTCCTGGCTGGCAGCCAAGCGCTCCTGGAATCCATGGCAACCTTGTCGGTGGTACAGAATAGTGTCAGTACAAGGAGTGTAGCATCTGACAAGGTTTTAACAACTGAAAATAGCTGGTGAAATATGCATCTGGTGATATCGAATGAACATGCAAGTCTGTTTTTGTCCTTACAAGATCTACAAATCAAACCATGACTTGTGCATTTCCCCAAATATATATCTAATAACTTGGAGAGCTGAAGGTTCACGACAACTCTGACAAAGCTGTGGCGGGTCATGGTGCCAGGCCATAGGTCAGAAAACCACAGTTCCTCTTCCAGCGGATGGTTCTGACAAAGATGGACAAACACACAGAGAGCTGGCATGGAAGATGGTAGAGGAGTGTACCAGAAGCACAAGACACGTCAAGTACGGGCACACACACAAACAAACAGAGCGAATTGTGGGCGGGGGCGGGGGACGGCACCGAGGATTCTACCATCTTTCTCTTCTGTGTGGTGAATCTTGGAAGGGTTCCTCCGACCAGACCGCCATTTACCGAGCCGCTTGAAGAAATTCTCCTCTTCCTCTCGCCCATATTCAATAGCGTTACCCTCCGACAGCTTCACGGCACTGGTGAACTTGACCTGAGATGTACAGGAAAGACTCGGATCAAGGACTTGATGTCTAATAACTCTAGTGCAAAGCAAAACTGATTTTCTTCCATGAAGAGGTTCAGATTTATTCCCAAGAAAGACATTATTATATCATTAATGATCACAGTAATGATGGCAATGGCATAGTTTCTGGTGGGACCTAATGATTATAACCCTCTTTTCCCTCCTTGTGTGTACATGATCATAAAATATTAGAATTAATTCATTTATTTGGTTTTGTGTGTGACTTTGTATAACAAAGTTTTAGTTTAAATGATTGAATATGTGTATGTTTTACAACATTGTTGTTTGTTTGTAGAATAAGAAAACCAAATTAAGTATAAATCATATAAGAAATCAGGTCAACTGTTTCTTGGGTGAATGTAATTATGCAGTTTTTGTTTGGCTCAGTCTAATAATTTATTCAAAAATGCAATTCATACAAACAATGATTAGAATACTCAAGATGAATATGGTTTTGGGCATAAAGTTAAAAATGTCAAGGCAGTGTTATTTTAGTATCAATGATATACTATTATAGTTTTTGTTCATATTTTGAAATATCTAAAAATTGTGTAATTTTGTTTTCATTATATTTTAGTTTTCAGTTTTAGTTATTTACTTCATCTTAAACTAAACAAAAATTAGAAATTTAATTACTAGCTGGAATAAAATAAACTTAGGTTATTTGATATTTTATTTGATTTCAGTTAGTTTAGTTTATTTCAAGTAATGAAAATGTTTTTTATTTTATTTAATAACGATAATAACCCTGTGTCAAGGTGATACAATTGCAGTCATATCATAATGTAGAAAATAGCATATTATTATTATTATTATTACTATTATAATTTAGAAAAAAATTATATTTTAACAAAACTGCTGCACTGTTTATTAATATTGGTCAAGTTCAGTAGCGTACCGTGGGGTTTCAGTCAGGGCCTTCAGTAACGATCTACCCCCCCCCCCCCAAAAAAAAATAAAATAAAAATACAATCATGCACTGTATGCACTGCGTAACATCAACGACGAGACAGCTGATCTTCAACCTCAGCGCACACGCACACCACTGTACATTATAAAAGCTGAGCTGAAACATCTCGCGCACGGATGTAAGTTAATACAAATAAATAAAACATCTCCGGTTAACTAGCAGGACATTAATTTTCGTTTGTTGAATAAGATGCATTCTAGCGCTGAAATGTGTTGTTCAAGCTGAGTGCTCGTTGCCGCTGTTATCAGTGGCGCGGATACAGTGTTCTCTTGTGGCTCGCGCACAGTTTTCACTCAGATGCGCGCTTCAATCTAGCGCCGTTGCGGAGACTTTCTATTCGTTGAAATCTTACAAAACAAAATGCACACAAACGCCTTGCTTGATATACAACCACTGATGAACATATTCGGTAAAATAAAAATAAAAAACTATACAAGTGTGGACTCGAACCCAGAACCTCTGACACACTTGGCTAAAGTTCTACCACTGGACCATCGTCGAACAGTAAAGTTGCATAGTTATCAATGGATTTACTCACGTGGAAATTCTCGGTATTAACAAAATTGGTAGATCTAGAATGACAAATGTACCCAAAATGACCCAATGTACTAATGAAATTTATTTCTGGACATCGTAATGTTATTTTTCCTGAAAATTGTTATTGTACACAAACATGTATTGTATCTGCCCACCCATGTCGATGACATCAGCGCGGGCTAGCCATCGACACATCGCTGGGCCTCTGGGGCGTTCTGTCATACGCATCACAATTTGATTGGCTGATAAAACACGTCAGTCAAAGTTATGATCAATTGGAAAACGGCAGCTTCAACGGAAGGCTAGCTATACTACTAGTGCTGGTCCACGGCGTTTAGATGACATATGTAAAATCCAGCTCAGACTCACAAAAAATAACCATATTCTTTCTGGAAATATAATTGTAACGTACTGATAGACAGTAATTGAATTTAGACATGTTCAGACACACATTAATTTAATTTTAGAAAAAAAAAATTCTATTTTGACAGGGCCAGCAGAGAAGGCCCTGCTGGCTCTGACGGCACACCACTGGTCAAGTTGTGAAACCAACAAATTCATGTGGTTTATCTAGCATGCAGAAAAATATGAAATATGATAGCATATAGAGGATCCCTGCGATGAGTCTCTGACAAAATCAGATTATTTTACCTTTTTATGACATGTTTAGGTTAGTTCAGGTTGTAAATTGTGGTGCAACTCTCCAAAACCTAGTAATATATATGAACTAACAATACATATATTCAAACAAGATGTATTTATCTAGGTAAAAAGTATACTTTTCTAATATTAATGATTAAGTAATGAGCAATAAGAGAGAACACTCACATGCATTCAAAGTATAAGGAAAGTACTTTTTATGATGGTCACACCACATGACATTTTATTGAATGTAAACAAATAAATCATTAAATGTAATCTCTCCATGGATGCATTTCTAAGAACTTTGCAGATTTTGACAAGATTTTTATTACTGTGGACACTCTTATTTGTCATTGACCCTCTTAACGAACTATCTTGACATTACTACACTGTAAATTCAGAGTCCTCACCTTGGAGCTCTGTCTGATAAAGGACAGTCTGTCCACTGAGCTGATGTCCAGCAGGTCCTCGACCCCATCAGCCAGTCCAGATAGAGAGGAGCGTTTCAGCCAGTTACCTGTACCACAGGTTCAATAGTTAAATGAAAAAAATAAAATAAAAGTGAATTTAGCATTTTGGTAGCATGTTTGAACTCTGGTACCCTTTAAATGGAAGTGCAAACAAGCCAAAAGGAATGTAAGAGGGAATATTTCATGCTGGTTCTCCGGCTCATACACAAAAATAGACAAAACAACACACTGAATCTCACAGCAAGTACATAAAAGTAAAAAAAGAAAGATAAATCTTGAATGCTTTTTTTTTTTTTTAAACTAAAGCTTCCATAATGACACTGTAAGATGAGGCTGCATAACTAAAACACAACACACATACGTAACATGGAGACAGTGAGTGGATGGCGAACTTTCCTATGGCATGCTGGTGACAAAAAAGGAAAGAACAGAGAAGTGAATGACTTTTCATAAAATTTATATCCCCAACACACCAATGAACAAATCAGAAGTGAAAACTCTTTTTAAAAATCAGTTTATTGGTTTATTTAAAAACAATTCTAATATCAACGTCACATACTCTCATATTAGAAGTTAATTTTTTGAAACGTTTACAAACTTACCTATGTATGGCATGCACATTAACACATTTAAGGGAAACCTAAATCTTCATTTGTGTTTTGAAACACAAATGAGGGTGAGTAAATGATGACATCATTTTCATTTTGTGAATCCTCTGTGTATGGAAATTTGAATTTTGTAGTTTTTAGTCTACAGAAAGCAAATCACTATAAATGTGAGTATTCTCCCAATCATGCATATTTGGCATAAGATCATTGTTTTACAATTCAGAAAAATATAATATTTTTCAAAGAAAATCATATTTTTCTAGACTAAATGGGCTGAGTATACAGAAAGATTTACATTGAATTGTTTAGATGAATGTATTTACTGTACTTTGCATTTTACGGATGATTTTGATTAATTAAAATCTTATGTAAAATGCAGGGTACAGTAAAATGCAAAGTATATAGCCTACACACACGCACAGGAAGCTACTTTATTATGGAATATTATTAAACCTGAATCCTGTTTATACAGCAATTCTGTAATGAAAGAAATTCTGAAAAACTGGGTAATAATAGCATGCATACCAGTGATGAACAACAGTATAGGGATAAGAAAGGGAAGTATTGGTAGCCAAAGCCTGATGTCATCCTATGATCATACTGATCACACTGTTGTTTATCATATTTATCTGCTTTGTATAGGACAAATCTGGTTATGTTTGTAAAGAACTTCTCTCTCACAAAAACATACCTATGGGCAGTTTGAGCTTCTTGCGCAGTGAGATCCGTCGAGAACGTGATCGTGAACGGCGGTCTGTGGTAGTACCAGAGTGGGCAGTGGTGCACTCAGAAGTGTCCTGCTCTGATTGGCTGCTTGTATCACTGGCGGCACTCTGAGACTTGAACATCTTCCTCCAAAAGTCTTTCCTTCCTAAAAGAGCTCCTGGAATCTGCTCTTCGCTGATACACAGATACAGATGCACTCAATCCATGCATATATTTCATTTATGCATTACAAAATGTGTGTTATATTTGTGTGTGTACTTTTTTGCTGAAGATGGCTTGGTTTCCTCCTTTTCGTCAGTTTTTTTAGTGGTATTAAGTTTTTCTGCGCTGTCCAGGAGAGCACTGAGAGCCACACGTCGGAAGACATTTCCATGAGACTCCTTTATAAACTGAACCAGCTGACGTATGTCACAATACAGACCCTGATTTGAGCGAGTTTAGATGTTAGGAGAGAAATGTGTGAAAAGAGAGAGATGGAAAAAAAAATATTTAAATGGTCACTCTTCTTTGAACAATAAGAGCTGCTAAACAGCTATTCATTTGACATAATCCATATACATAGAAGCACATCAAGTAAACTTCTATTATACCATATCCCAACCAGATGCAATACGACAAGATCGCAGCTAAGAACAATTTTTCTGTACAGACGAATGTGAAAATGGCGTGTGATGCAACCTATTCATCACAAACCACAGCAAATCAAAACAAATCTTTCTCAGTTCCGCCTTAGAGTTGAAAAATTGGCAATTTATTTTAAGATGACATAGTTACACGTTTCTACATATACATACTATAGTAATAACAGTAAATGATGCATAATTACAAGTAACCAACCCTAAACAAAACCCGAATCATAACTCAATAGTAATAACATGAAGTTAATTAATATTACTCTGTACTTATTTGAGTAAGTACAATGTAACTGCGTCACCTTAAAGTAAAGTGTAACCCAACTTTATATCTCACAATTTGACTATATCTAACAATGCAACTTTTTCTCACAATTGCAACTTTTTTTGTCACGACTTGCGACATTATTTCTCATTATTTGCAATCTCATTTCTCACAATTTGTGACCTTATTATCGCAAGTTTACATCTCACAGTGGGTCTTAAATTTGCAATGTAAAGGGAGTAGCAAAATATTTTTTCCCTTCCATATTGTGACCTACATCCAAATGAACTTGCAACTTTATTCCTTGCAACTGAGACTTTATATCAATTTATACCAAAATATCAAATCTATATATTTATATCAATTTGCAAAAAAAAAAAAATCTTACAACACGTAACTTTATTTCTCATAATTTGTGTCCAGATTTCTCGCAAATTTCTCAGAACTTTACATCTCACAGTGTGACTTTAAGTTGTAATGTAACAGAAGTAGCGACTATGGAAGCATATGGGTAGCAATATTCAATTTGAAATGTAAAATGCAAAATGACAATGCAATATGTAAAATGGCAATGCATTTCTGTAATTAAATTTGAATTTTCCCATCATTTGTGCAACGTTTGGTGCAAAATGAAAATGAAAATTCAATTATAAAATTTACATTTGCCATTTCATACACTAGTTTTAATATGTAAATTGAATACATATTTTAACGCTTTATAAGTTGCAAAATTAAAATTAAAATGTATTACAGAAATGATTAGATATGTTTAACATGTTCAAGCAAAAAAATTGTATTGTAATTTAAATGTTATTTTTTCTTAATTGCATTTACACTCACAGTTAAGACACTTGCGACTGCATTTCCATTAAGTGTCCCGCAATGCATGTAGCAAAATTCAATGTGCAATTTGAAAATGCATTCTGAGCGGATCACGTGCCCGCCCTGTCAATCACTGCGTGAAGTTGGCCCCGCCTCCAACGCAAAATAGGCTCAATCGTTTTACTTCGTTTGTGGTGTAATTTTTGTTTGTTTGTGCTGCTTCTGTTTTTTAGATAGTAAAAGAATATTTATAGGTAATTCTGTCACCCAGGCCTCCACATGCTCCAAATAAAATAGATCTTGTTCGGTTTGTGCCGGTTTTGTTTTTGCAGCTGCTTCAGTTTTTGAAATATTAGACCGAATCATATGACGTCACCCGCTCAACGTTCACCCAAAATTCTCATATGTTTGTGCTAATTTGCGCTGATAAACGTTTATTTTGTGCTGCTTCGGTTTCTTAAATATTAAAATAATATTTATTGGTCATTCTGAGTTCACTCGGCCCCCCACTGCTCCACATTCTCCCAGAATAGTCTCGTTTGTTTGTGCGATCGTTTGTGCCGGTTAAAGTTTCGTGTGCTGCTTCGTTGTTTAAAATATTAGACACTGAATTATAGACGATGACGTCACCAGCCCTCGACCTGCTCCACATTCACCCAAAAAAGGCTAGGTCGATGAATTTGACCCGTCAGATTCCGTGACCCTGTGTAATAATATTTTTTACAGTCTATGATTAATACCTTCAATATGCTTTATAAATAGAAAGGGGATTCGCATGTCTGCCTCATATTTTATGATTATACACCTGCAAACAGAGATGATCACACACATCACATTCGTCACTTTATTGAACATTACAGTCAGTTATTAAAAGAGCGGTCACGTTTTTCGCTATTAATACCGAATACCAACGGAGCTTTGTCATATGTGATCACAGAGTAATAGGCCTATGCATTTGTAAGGGAAAACTATAGGATCTCCAACATTATTGGGTATTAAAGTTAATAGTAATAAGAATAAAGATAAGCATGTATCAGACAATGAGAATGTTTTATACAAAACAAAACCATAAACACAGTCCAGCATCAGACAACAGCAGCTCAGCATAATGTTGACGCCTGATAAGGTAGAACATTCTCCCAGACGGTCCAACATCGTACTGGTTCTATCACCTGCAGGCACATAATAATCTTCGGAAACACTACCATTTCTCTGTTCACGCTCCACTTCATCTGCTAGTGAATGTAACCAGAGCCCGTCTACGGAGAGCCTTGGCACTTCCTATTAGCCCCATTGTATCGATCTTGGTTGCAGTTCCATTAGAAGTCCACTGGAGGTGATCGCGGGCGAGTGCAGACTGAATGGGAGTCTATGGGGCTAGACGGCTAAATGTGTCTCTTTCACCCGATTGGCGTTGAAAAATCTCAGATTTTATTGTAGGTTTTGCAAGTTCAACATGGGTTATAGGTCGAAAGTTGAATGAACGAGTACTTATTTCTTTTCGATTTCTTACAGGTTGAGTTGTTGTTGCCCATAACACGCTAGCATTCTGCTAATGACGTCAGCATTCTGACGTCATTGACATTTTAAAAGACTTTTTAAACCAAATAAGTGACTCTAAAAAATCTAACACCCATGTCTAACACCCAGCAATGTGTAATTTCTTTGCATCTCCTTTCGAATACAACATTCAAATTACTAGACAAAAAATTATATCCTGAGAAAAGTGGATTTTGAGGGTTTTTCGCCATAGACCTCCATTCATTCTGCACTCGCCTGCGAGCGCCCCCGCATGGACAGAGACGTGTTACTGCAGCCAGTCCAGAAACCGGAAGTAAGCAGAGAGTGCCAATTCTCTTCCTATTAGACATTCTCTGATGTAACTCGTATCAGCTCTGCCGCTGCCCTGTTTCCTTCCAACACCTCAAAATATGCACCATAGCCTATGTTTACCTGTTGCCGAGCAACGCAGTTGATTGACAGGGCGGGGCGGACACGTGATCGGCTCAGAATGCATTTTCAAACTGCACATTGAATTTTGCTACATGCATTGCGGGACACTTCATGGAAATGCAGTCGCAAGTGTCTTAACTGTGAGTGTAAATGCAATTAAGAAAAAATAACATTTAAATTACAATTTTGCTACAGGTTTTGCTTGAACATTTTAAACATATCTAATCATTTCTGTAATACATTTTAATTTTAATTTTGCAACTTATAAAGTGTTAAAATATGTATTCAATTTGCATATTAAAACTAGTGTATGAAATGGCAAATGTAAATTATATAATTGAATTTTCATTTTCATTTTGCACCAAACGTTGCACAAATGTATTGGAAAATTAAAATTTAAATACAGAAATGCATTGCTATTTTACATATTGCATTGTCATTTTGCATATTACATTTCAAATTGAAATTTGCTACCCATATGCTTCCATAGCGACAGATCATTTCTTCCACATTGTGACCTACATCATTATGAAACGAATTATCAAAAAAGTTGATAAAAATGTAGGGTGGGGACTTGGTTCTATATATCTGTAGTTGATTGGATGGAGGCAGATTGGAATGTGAATGTATTTAGTTTGCATTCAGAGCTACTAAAGGCATGTTATTGATCATAATAAGATCAATAATGTGCCTTAAGAAAATAGATAGGGTGAAGTTTTTCAAGTCTCAGATTTGGAAATAGGCTTTTGTATTTCCTTTATGCTTAAACAGATGGCAAACTTAACAGAAAATATGCCTTTTCACTTGTTGTTTTAGTGTATTGTGCCTGGTTAGTACACAGTATTAGCGTCACCAAATATAAACTCAAGCCCAAAGTTTTGTCAACTCATGAGTTTAAAGCAGTACTCTCACCAAGTTCTCAGAACTGTGAAGCTCATGTGTAGTGGAGGCACATCTTGTTATAAGAGACTTGAACATGCAGCCCACCACCACAGTCTCCATGCTCTGGGCCAGAGACTTATCTCCTCCAGTGGTGAAGTTGTTCCCGAAACCAGCTTTGTCTGCAAAGACAATCAAGTCATCTCAGATGAGAAACTGTGACCTGGTTGCCATGTCAGGGCAAAATCACTGAGGCTTAGCCATAAGCTCCAAAAAATAAGGGAAGCATTGATGTTTACGAGATGAAAAGGGGGGAAAATTAATAGCACATATGATAGGAAAACCTAAAAAGTGATTGCGGGTTTTGGATGTCTGCATACATGCAAGTGACTGTGGCCTGAGAGATAGTGATAGACCTAACAATCAGGTCATGCTCTGATTTCACAGCAATGTTGAGTTTTGTTTAGCTGGATCTATTAAGCCGATTTTTTGATTGTTTATTTGGCAAGGCCTATGCACTGTTTAGCTCTACTACAGGCGAGAACATCACCCTGGACACTGTGAGGGGTGCAGGAATGGGTGTAATGCCTAGTTTTGGCAGTAACTTTAGATATTGAGTATCTACCGATGTTTCTTTTATTCGCCCTCCTGGACCTCTCACCTGCACTGCCGTACTCTGAAAGAGAAAAGATGGTGGGCAACATTGGTGTCAGGCCAGCACAGACATGTACTCGTAAGTCAGGAAACACCAACTCGCTCCAAAACACACCCACACACAGACACATACCCACAGATGCAAAAAAAGACACCCCCCCAAAAAAACATAGGGATATCATTTTTATAACATTCACTCATGTTCACTAACTTGCCAGAAATCAATCGAAATTCAGCTTATCTTGTTTTGATACCATAAAATTGAAAATACAAACAATAAGAATTGGCACTGTCAATATGATGTTTGGCAAGTCTGCTGAAAGGATGAGTGATGAGCGTTTGGGGTACAAACAGTGGAGTTTGACTAGCAGACATGTAGGTAGGTGGTTAGGGTTAGGAAGGAAGGAAGGAAGGAAGGAAGGAAGGAAGGAAGGAAGGAAGGAAGGAAGGAAGGAAGGAAGGAAGGAAGGAAGGAAGGAAGGAAGGAAGGAAGGAAGGAAGGAAGGAAGGAAGGAAGGAAGGAAGGAAGGAAGGAAGGAAGGAAGGAAGGAAGGAAGGAAGGAAGGAAGGGTCATATTACTGGCAGACATGAAGGCAGAAGACAGAAGAGGCCAAGGAGCGAGAAACGAATGACATTAAAAAAAATGTAGAGGCAATCTGTATCTCCAAATTATTTTGTAACATTTGCATTATGTTTCTCATTTAATACTTTGTATTAATGACCTTTGTGTATTATGGCCTTTTTAATGGAATATAAGACTTCATTATTGTGATAGAACTGTAAAATGCTATTGCTGGCATGTCCATTCCAAAACCAAATTAAAATTTTGGGTAACACTTTATTTTACAGTCCTGTCCGTGTTACACATAGTTACTATAGTAATAACTCTATGCATAATTACATGCAACTAACTGTTATAGGTGTGGGTGTGTCTTGTTTTCTTTGTATTTTTTGGTTTTGTATTTCTCTTGGTTTTGTAGGTGGCAGCGGAGATGGAGATATATGCGTTTCGGTTCCGTGCATGGGGAGGGAGTACGGAGAGGTGACATCATCTACGGCTGGCCTCTTGTTTCCTCACTATGTAATATAGCGTCGGTCGGCATTTTGGGACATTTCAGATGGCATAAAATGTATTATTGCACTTTGTGAAACCCCTAGAATTATGTAATAAACCTTATTCATTATATCGATCTTTTGTTTTGATTTACGGCCAAGAGTCGGCCGTAACAAAATGGGGGCTCGTCCGGGATTTTTTTTTACCTTTCGAGAAAATATTTGATGGATAGATCTTTTTTTTCTTTTTTTTTATCTTTGTAGTTCACGTAATAAGAGACTTATGTCTGCTTCTTTCGCGTTTTAGACATTTATGCATTTGTTTGATTTTGTATTAGTGTTGTAAGACACGTGGGTAATTAGAAACACCTGTTGGTGTTTTCAGCAGCTCAGCTGTTTGCAGGTGAATGTGCCGAAAGATCGATGTGTAAGTTGGATATTCACTGTTTTTTTCCGTAGTTGATCACAAATGTTCATCACTTATCCATGTGATATGAGGGGAAAGTGAGGTAGGTGAGTTAAACTTTAAATTGACCTACATTTGGAAAGTGATACAGAAATGCTGTTGAGGTAAACGTATGTTTTACTCTTGTTTGGCATTTGTTTGGTAGAGTTGAGATCTGGTGTTGCCACACATGTATTAAGGTTGTTTATAGTACCTTTTTTTGCATGGCATATGTACGTTGTTTGTTAGTCTCCATTAAATTTGCGTGAGATTATAGCAAGGTCAAATTGATGTTTGTCTTCCCATATTGGTAACGTTTCCCTTGTTAGGCTGAAGCAATACTTGCGTTGACTCTTTACTATTTTATTTTGTTATTTTTGTGCTGACGGTGGGTTGAGGGCACTGCCGCTGTACAGTCTTTCTCTGGTTTGTCTGAGAGGGGTCTGTACTGTCGGTATTAGAGTGCTTAAAGTCACTTAGCCCTTGGTGGAAGCACAAAGCTTAGGGTTGAGGTAGTTTTATGTGTAGGTAGTGGGAAGGTCACTAAATGTGAAGTGAAGTTTGAAAAAAAAAAAAAGAAAAATTTATGTTTTGGAGGTTGGTAATTGTGCTTTTTAAGATGACTACGTTATTAGATGAGTTATTTGAGTATCCTACTGAGGAGAGCTTTAATAAGCTTTCTAAAAAACAGTTATTGGAGGTAGCAGAAAAGTATGAAATCAGCCTTAAATGACTCTTGCGCCCGACGCAAATATAAAATTGGTTGGTCTGAAGTAGCTACATTACTCATAGGTGTGGTTTGGGCGTAACGTTAAATAAACCAATCAGAGCATCATCTCACATTCCCTTTAAGAGCAGGCACGCTTGTTCCATGGCGGATTGCTATTATAACGATGGATTTGCCAGGCGCGCGCCTGGAGCGGTTCACAGCCGAGGAGACTCATTTGACTCATAGAGATATTAAAAAAAATCATTGGCGTCGTTTAAATAGCTTTGTGGAAAGTGCTCCTATGGAGACTCGTTCTTCTTTGCCTGGTAATATGAAGCTTGAGAAAAAGCCAAGAAGTTCAGTAGATAAAAGTGATCAGTCTGCTTACTGTTTGAATAAAGGACACTGGAAAAAAGATTGTCCAGCTCTTAAAGCAAAAATTAACCATTCTAAAATTGGTGTTGATGTAAACTCTGTTCAGGAAAGTGCGGTGTTGGGTAATGTAGAAAAGTTGAGCTATGCTCCTTTCATTACCGACGGCTTTGTTTCTCTGGTCGGAAGTGATGAAAAAGTCCCAGTTAAAATTCTCAGAGATACTGGAGCTTCAGAGACCTTTATTTTAGAGTCTGTTTTAACCTTTTCTGAAAGTTCCAGTACTGGAAATGAGGTGTTAATAAAAGGAATTGTGTAATGGAACAGGCAGAACTTGTAACCCAATGTCATACTTGAATTAGATTTGGTCATTGGTCAGGTTACTGTAGGCGTGAGACCTTCTTTGCCAGTGCAGGACATCTCTGTTATTCTGGGTAATAATTTGGCTGAAGGTTCACCTTCACGCACTTATTTGATAGAGCACGATATAGATGTCGGCGCTGCAAAACCAATACGCCAGCGTTTTTATCGTGTTTCTTTGGATAAACAAGTCTGAAATTAAATATATTGTCGAAAATAACATCGCTAAACCTTCCTTTTCAAGCTAGGCATCACCTTGTTTACTGGTGGGAAAGCCAGATGGGTCGTACTGTTTCTGCTCTGATTACCGAAAGGTGAATAACATAACAAAACCAGATTCTTTCCCATTGCCCCAAATGGAAGATTGAGTAGATTCTGTCGGGTCTGCGATGTATGTCAGTAAATTTGATTTATTGAAAGGATATGGGCAAGTGCTTTTAACCACTCGTGCACAGGAGATTGCCTCATTCATTACCCCTTCTGGGCTATACTCTTATTCTGTAATGAGTTTTGGCCTTAGAAATGCGCCCGCTACTTTTCAGCGCTTGATGAACCATGTAACCTCTGGGTTGAATGGTTGTGCTGTTTATTTAGATGATGTGGTTGTATATAGTGACACGTGGGAGCAGCATCTTTTACGTATCCAAGCACTTTTTGAGCGTTTGGCAGAAGCTAGGCTCACGGTCAACTTGGCAAAGTGTAAGTTTTCCAAGGCGACTGTGACCTATTTGGGGAAGGTAGTTGGGCAGGGTCAAGTCCGTCCAGTGCGCGCTATAAGGTCTTGGCCATTGATCATTTTCCTCCACCTAACACAAAATGAGAGAAAATGCGCTTTCTGGGTATGGTGGGCTATTACAGAAACTTTTGGCCAAATTTTTCTTCAATTGTAGCTCCTTATTCTGATTTATTTAAGAACAACTTCAAATATGAGTGGACCTTGCAGTGTAAACAAGCTTTTGACAATGCGAAGCTGTTGCTTAGCACTGCCCCTGTGCTGGTTGCCCCACGCATTGGACAGCCTTTTCAGATCTAGGCTGACGCCAGTCAAGTTGGAGCTGGAGTTGTAGTGTTGCAAACTGATGAACAGAGTATAGAAAGACCAGTTTCCTATTTTTCTCACCAGTTGCATTATTCCACTATTGAAAAGGAGGCATTGGTGTTGATTTGGGCTTTGCAGTTTTTTGAAGTCTATGTAACAAGTGGTATTTTCAGACCACAATCCACTTACCTTTTTGCACTCTTTGCAGAGCCCAAACCAGCGTCTTATTCGATGGTCTCTCTTTTTGCAACCCTATCCTTTGGAGAACCGACACTTAAGGGGTGTGGAAAACGTACTGGCTGATGCCATAGTTTTTGCGACTGATTCAGTTGTTTTTTTTTCCTTCTGTTTTCTCTCATTGTGACTATGGCTTTTCCTAGGCGCCGGGAGTTGCTGTATTCAAGTTGTAAGGGGGAATCAGATTAAAAAGGCACCATACTGGGTTTGGAATTGTTATAATGATTTTGGGTTAAGTGGTAATATTTAGTTTTTTCGTTAATTAACAATTAATAATAATTTTCTCATTTGTTTCAGAGATCCTTTGCAAGGATCCTCTCTCTTAAGAGGGGAGGTGTTATGGGTGTGGGTGTGTTTTTTTTTTCTTTGTATTTTTTGGTTTTGTATTTCTCTTGGTTTTGTAAGTGGCAGCGGAGATGAGGAACACCTGATTCAAATTAGGAGGTGGAGATATATGTGTTTCTGTTCCGTGCATGGGGAGGGAGTACGGAGAGGTGACATCATCTACGGCTGGCCTCTTGTTTCCTCGCTAAAACGTGATCTAGCGTCTGTCAGCATTTTGGGACATTTTAGATGGCATAAAATGTATTATTGCACTTTGTGAAACTCCTAGAATTATGTAATAAATCATATTCATTATTTAAATTTTTTGTTTTGATTTCCCTATATTGTTGCGGCCACAAGTCGCCCGTAACACTAACTCTAAACCAAACTCTAACTCTAACCCTATAGTAAGCACATGTAGTTAATTCTTATTACTCAGTAGTTAAATGTATAATTACTCTGTAAAACAGATACCTTAAAGTAAATTGTAACCAAATTTTCTATGTTGGAGAGATGTACCCACTACCCAACCTCTAAACTATTTCGATTTGCAATATATTTGGTGGAATAGTTAATTATATAAACTACCGAAGAGACGGGGATGAAAAAGCCCGGATTTATGACACTAAATGGCTATATTAGATGCTATGATCTGTTCTGATTGGTCATGGCTGTGTTATTAAGCATAATTCCTGTTGTGTATCATGGGATGTGTGGTATGACACAGAAATATTCAGATGTTCTGATAAATGGCAATGTGTTTATAGGAAAAGCTACTCCATTCATTTCTATAAGAAATGAGACTTGCTTGCATAATGCTAGCAATTTTTGCAACATTAACCCAGACAGGGGATCGAATACCACCTGTTTAAACCTGAAAGGGTTTGTTTAGCTATAATGACCAGCTATCTGCCCAGTAAATTAACCTGCTTATTTATTAAATAAATAAATACATGTGTATAAAATAATTAATTGATTTTATCTTACTACATTAGCTTAAAGCTTTTGACATCCTCCTGAGACCCAGCCACAGACTTTTGTCCATTGTAGAGGATATTACATTTTAGTGAATTTCTGTGAGACCATATATGTCAAGGTTTTAAGTCTGGATGTACAGTATTGTAAAGAGCACATTTAGAGATACTAAATGTTTGGAGGTTTGACCATGCAACTCTCTCTCCTTGGTCTGATAAATGACTGACATTGACTAAATGACCAACTTTAGCACTCTTATGGAAATTTATAATATTATATTATAATATAATATAATATAATATTATATAATAATAATATTTTGTAATTATCATTTAAAGTCCCCCTGTAGTCAATAATTCAATCCCTTAAAACTCATCTTTGATCATCAAAATTACGTATTTAAAAATTTTCCTGTGAAAAAAGAAAGAAAAAAAATGCCTTTCATGCCTTAAAATAGCTTGAATGTAACTCTACACCCTTCCTTCATTTAGTATACGCGGGTATATGAATATGTTAATTAGCTCCGCCTCCACTCACACCAGCTCAGAGATTCACTTTGTCAACTTACTGAGGTAAATGCTGCACAATGGTATTGTTCTTCACAACGGTATCGTTCTTCACAACGTCGGACACATAACAGTAATTAGTATGATTAGCCTTTTGCTTGACTATGTTATCAAACAGCTAATAACGTGTTGCTAAAGTTACACAAACTATGTTCCCGTTCGCCATCTCAGTCTGCCTTCTAACAATCATCAAAAACGCTATGAACAACTCCGAACGTCAGTGGAGAAAAGCATACATTTCATCATAACATCGTACTATACATCATACACCCGGCTATATCAGTAAATCTACCCGATTTTCATATCAACAAAAAAATATACCGGGATAACCAAGCATCTCTTGAAACTCCCCTGCTAGTTTGCTGTTAATGATATGCTAAAAGCCAGCCGGCACATTGACATGATATTGGTTAAAAGGTGGTTTGTGATGTCAGAAACACCAGCGATTTCAAATCGTGTTTTTGAGACTGTCTTTGGTTCACTGCCGTTTTAAGGAGAAAATACTCTGCAATGGTTTTTACTAATGAATTTGCACATGGTTTGTCTTAAAGCATATTAAAAACGCCACATAGACATATAAACAACATTATTTTTTTTTTAAATTTCTTTAAATCTTACTAATTTTCAAATTGTTTTTCATGAATAAACATTTCAGGAAAACGTAATGGAGCTTCAAATCAGAATACGACTTTCTATTACGAAACGGCATCGATTTCAGTGAAAACAAAACAAAACAACATTGTTTTTTCCCATACATGTCTTTTCATTTTCCTAATTAGTCCTAAAATATCTTTTTTTTTTCATTTGTTTCTTAGGCTCCAAACAATGTAATAACAAAATTATATATATATTTTTTAAATTAAATAAATACATTTACTAAACTTTTTTCTGGATCTCAGGAAGATATACAGAAAACAGCTCATTATTACTAAGAAAACCAGTTCAGCAACTAAATAAATGCTGCTACAGTATTATAATATTAAGTCATATATTATTATTATTAATCTTAAGTCTAAGTTACTATTTATGGACTAGTTAATTAACATAATTAGCTACAATGTTACATGTCTTCATCTATTTTAATTTCTCTCTCATCCAGCTCTTTACGTCTCTTACCGGTTTGTTGTTCTTCCAAGCAATGGTTTCATTTTCTTGCTTTTCTTGCTTCTAGTCATCTATCAAAGGTTTTTCCACATATATATATATATATATATATATATATATATATATATATATATATATATATATATATATATATATATATATATATATATATATATATATATATATATATATATATATATATATATATATATATATATATATATATATATATATATATATTAAAATTAACATTTAAGTCTTCTAGTTTTGAGTTACAAGATGGCAACAATGAGCTATTCTAAGCTGTGTTGGTATGAAAACAGACGCTGAAGTTATACAAGAGACATGAAAGTAGCACCGGTATCTTGCCATCGACAACAGTCAAATATACAGTTTAGCGGTCATTATACAAAAATATTTCACAGCTCAGTGACCAATTGGAATCAGGTATTTCAGATAGCCATGTAACATATTCTGAATTCACTCAAATTAATGATTTTTTTTTTCTTTTGGTCTTTGAAAGAAGTCTCTTATGCTCACCAAGGCTGCATTTGTTTGTTTAGAAACACAGTAAAAACATTATGTATTGTGATATATTATTACAGCTGTTTTCTATTTTAATAATGATTTTTTTTTAAATGTAATTTATTCCTGTATTGCAAAGCTTAATTTTCAGCAGTCATTACTTTCAGCAGTCTTCAGTGTTACATGATCCTTCAGAAACCATTCCAATACGCTGATTAATTATTAATAATGGTTCTTATTGATTAGGAATTCGATACATGCTCATACACCTTCCTTGGATAATACATCACCCTCAGTTATTGACAAGTGTTTTGATCAGTGTAAAAGGAAGTAAAATTGAGTCATTAGTATTATATGACATGTTGCAATCCATTAACTCTCCCTCAACAAAATGACTTAAAGAAGAATGGGAAAAAGAGCTGGGAAGGGACATTTTTCAATCCTGAGGAAACTTGGCAGAGTAGTTTAAAGGATATTAATGAACACTCCCAATTCTAGACACTGTCTCGTTCACTTTAAGGTTATTCACAGACTACACTATTCAAAAAATAAACTGAAAAGTATTTCACCTCTCTGTGATAAATGCAGCTCAGTTGATGCTTATTTGTCACACAGTATTATTTTCTGCCCTAAGGTACAGAGTTATTAGTATACATTATTTGATGTGCTTTCAGAAACACTCTTACTCACTCAATTACAGCAAATAAGTTACTACTGCTGTTCTGGAAGAAAAAGCATGCTCCCATGGTCAAGTATTTGTCAGTTGAGTTGTGTTTTGGTTTAGTTTCCATTGTGTTCCCTGTCCCTATTAGACTGAGTTCTGTTTGCTAGTTTGTTTCCTTAGTTACATATTATAATTCACCTGCTGTTCATTATTTCCCTCATTATCTCTTTATTAATTTAAGCCCTTTGCTTCCCCTTATGGTTGAATTATATGAGTTTCTCCTTGGATTTATTATTAAATACTGTTTGTTTTTCTGAATCTCCTGAGTTACAGTTAAGGCTTTGAAAGTTGTTTTCTACTTTACACTTGGAACCAATTATCATCTGAAAGGTAAATTTGGACAGTTTGATAAGATCTGGCCCCCTTACCTTGATGGAAACCTTGTTGACTAACACATCATTTTAGCATGTAATGTTTTCATGTTAACAGGTCTGGTAAGGGATGGTTTTTAAAAATGTGTTTTTCCTTTGCATTTGTATAAACAAATTAAATGTTGCCTGTAAGTGTTACCATTCTGGGGTGCGTTTCCCGTACAACTATACAGCTCGCCGCTTAACTACTCGGTTACTATCGTAACCTCAGTTCCCTGAGATAGGGAACGAGTATTGCGTAGCTATACGCAGTGGGGAAACTCCTTTTCCTCGATTTACTTTGCAGCTGCACAGCTAGCACATTGAGCGTGGCTCGCTCATAGGCTGTGCTGCAGCAACTGCTTAAACCAATGGCGCGGGTGCCTCTGACAGGCCACCAATGAACAACATTGTACGTCAGAGCTCCCAAAGGGGGCGTGGCCTTAGTCTATATCAGAGCCCCGCATTCACCATTATAGCAGGTTCCACGACTGAAGCGACAACTCACCAGGTTACTATAGTGCGGCCGGCTACGCAATACTCGTTCCCTATCTCAGGGAACTGAGGTTACGATAGTAACCGAGTAGTTCCCTTTCGAACGGTCACTTCGTATTGCGTAGCTATACGCAGTGGGGACGCCATGCAAAACGCCGCACTAAAAATAACTGGTTGCCACTGAACTCAGGACCCCTGAGCTCAATACAAGTCCGAACCATTATAATATATATTTATATATATAGACCAGACACCGTCGGGCCTTATAAAATATATGTGTCAGTAACAATACCAACCCAATATACTAATGAACCCAGACACCGTCGGGGCTATTTAGTAAATTAGAAAATAACCAGCAAGCGGGTTTTATATATATATGTGAATGATTGTGCACAGTACACTGTAGAGAAGACCGGGCACTGCCGGGTCTTCATCATACTGAAAGCACATTCGCATGCAGAGAAGGAACTTCCATATTATAAAATTTCATAAATGTGGAAGGCGAGGACCAGCCAGCCGCATCACAAATATCCTGAATAGGAAAACCAGATGACCAAGCCCACGATGAAGCCATGCCTCTAGTCGAATGGGCTCTAATACCTATGGGGCAAACCTGACCCATCGAGGTATAAGCCATAGATATTGCATCCACAATCCATCTAGACAGCCTTTGCTTGGTGACTGGATCGCCTTTGGATCGGCCACCAAAGCAGACAAATAGCTGTTCTGACTGCCTGAAAGACGCAGAACGCTCCAGATAAATTCTCAGTGCTCTGACAGGACACAGAAGATTCACCTCACCATCCTCGGCAGAGGGGGGAAGGGCTAATAACGTAATGACCTGTGCTTTAAACGGAGTTGAAAGCACTTTAGGCACATAACCATGCCTGGGTTTGAGGACGACCTTAGAGTCACCTGGGCCAAACTCCAAACATGAAGGGCTCACTGAGAGCGCCTGCAGATCCCCTACTCGCTTGATAGATGCCAGTGCCAGCAGGAGAGCAGTCTTTAGCGAGAGAGGTTTCAAATCAACCGACTGTAGCAGTTCGAATGGTGGGCCCTTTAAGGCCCCCAGGACCCTGGAGAGGTCCCAGAGGGGCACAGAAGGGGGTCTGGAGGGGTTAATCCTCCTAGCACCCTTCAAAAACCGCACCACCAAATCATCCCTTCCTATCGACTGGCCAGCTATCAGGGCATGATGTGCTGCAATAGCTGCCACATACACTTTGAGCGTGGACGGGGAGCGGCCCGCATCCAACAGCTCCTGCAGGAAGGATAATATTGCATCTACCTCACATGACTCTGGGTCCAAACAGTTTTTCGAGCACCAGCTGGAAAACACTGACCATTTCAAAGCATATAGGCGAATAGTAGACGGGGACCTAGCTTCGGAGATAGTGTTTAGGACTTTCCTTGGAAGGTCCCCGGGTACCCGTTTAGGGGCCACACATGGAGGGCCCATAAATCGGGTCGCGGATGCCATATCGTTCCTTTCGCCTGGGAGAGGAGGTCTTTCCTCATTGGAACAGGCCAAGGGACTGTGTCTGATAGCTGAATCAGCTCCGGAAACCACGGTCTGGATCTCCAGAGAGGGGCCACCAGCAGGACTGGGCACCCGCTCTCCCTGACCCTCTTTATGACTTGTGGAATCATTGAGACAGGGGGAAAAGCATAGAGGGGGCGATTGGGCCAACGATGGTTCAACGCATCCCTGCTCTTCGAGAAGAACATTTTGCAATGAGTGTTGGATCTCGAGGCAAAAAGGTCTATTTCGGCCTCTCCGAACACACTCCATATCAAACGAACCGTCTGAGGGTTTAGGGACCACTCGCCTGGGGGAGTGTTGCCCCGTGAGAGCATATCCGCGCCCAGATTCTGAACGCCCGGGATATGCATTGCTCTCAAAGAGCGCAGATTGCTCTGTGCCCATATAAGGACTTCTCTCGCTAGGGCATGCAGGCTGCCTGACCTGATGCCGCCTTGGCGATTTATATAGGCCACCACTGACATGTTGTCCGTGCGGACCAGGACATGGTGGCCTTTTAAGTTTGTTAGTAATGCTTTCAGGGCCAAACCAACCGCTTTCATTTCCAGACAGTTGATGTGTAAGCTCTGCTCCGTGCTCGACCAGAGGCCGGAGACAGGCTTGCCCTCGTGCAGAGCACCCCAACCTAGGTTGGATGCATCTGTAAACACTACTTTCCTTCTGGAAACTACTCCCATGGTCACACCCTTGAGGTACCAGTCCTGAGCTCGCCAGGGAATCAGGGCTCTTAAACAACCGTGATTCACCATGATGCGCAGGCTGCCGGACTGCCATGCATGGGTTGGCACACGGCGTTTCAGCCAGTGTTGCAGCGGGCGCATGCGCAGTAATCCCATACAGAGTACTGGCGATGCTGCTGCCATGAGACAGAGAAGTTTTTGAAATTTTTTCAGGGGCGCGCGCTCACGCGCTCTGAACGAGGCTGCTAGCGTCTGCACTGCGAGCGCGCGCTCTCGTGTGAGCCGCGCTGTCATCTCCACTGAGTCTAAAACTGTGCCCAGAAAAACTACAGTCTGGCTGGGTGTCAGTTTGCTCTTGGCAACATTGATTGTGAGACCCAGGCATTTCAAATGGCCGAGAATCAAATCTCTGTGAGCTATCAGCTCTGCTCTCGATTGTGCTAGCACCAGCCAGTCGTCGAGATAATTCAGCATGCGCACTCCCTGATGTCTCAGGGGAGAGAGCGCTGCCTCCATGCACTTCGTGAATGTACGGGGTGCCAGGGACAAGCCGAAGGGCAGGACCGTGTACTGATAGGCTTGACCCTCGAAGGCGAATCTCAAAAATGGCCTGTGACGAGGGTTTATCTGAATATGAAAGTATGCGTCTTTCAGATCCATTGTTACAAACCAGTCCCCCGGGCGAATTTGCGCTAGGATGTGTTTGATAGTCAACATTTTGAACGGCCGTCTCATGAGAGCTTTGTTCAAATGTCTCAAATCTAGTATGGGTCTGAGACCGCCGTCTTTTTTCGGAATTAGAAAATAACGGCTGTAAAACCCTGAATATGTTTGCGCTGGAGGGATTAATTCTATCGCCCCTTTTGCTAACAAATTCTGTACTTCGGCGCGAAGCACGTGACCCACGCTGCTTCTCACTGAAGACTCGACTACCGCCTGAAATTTTGGGGGTCTGCGAGCGAATTGGAGCGAGTAGCCTCGCTTTATAATGTTTATGACCCAACTCGACACACTGGGGATGGCTTGCCAGGCCTGCACCCGTGTGGCTAGGGATTGAACCACTGAATGGGAGGAGTCGCCTACACTGTGGGGACTCACTACCTTTACATTGTGATTTGTGCACATATTGAGTGTTTGACTGACTGTACAAGCTTTTGCCTGTGGGGAAGTCATTCTTACAACATGGAGGGGGCCACCTAGTGTAGGGGGACCGTGAAACCATGGGTTGTGTTTGTGAAACATACTCTTTTTGTGCTTTATTTGGGTCGCCGTGAAAACGGCGTTTGTTTGTAGAGGCGCGCTCACTGCTGCGGGCCTGTTTACAGTAATAAAATCCCCAGCCGCCTGAACTAAACAGGGAGCTGCGGGAAGTATAGTGGGTCTTTTTGAGGGTGGTCCGGCTAGTGCAAGACACAAGCCCTCTCTCTTCATCCTTGTTAGGACGACTTCGGCGGAACCGGTTCACTCACCCCGCTGGGCCGCGGGCCTTGGCGCCGGGGCATCGGGTAACGCTTTGTCGGTCTCGGCTGGCGGAAGGTATCAGCCGCAGGGCGGGGCTGAGATACCTGCTTTGCCGGTCTGACTGGATGCGGCGAAGAGGCTGGCTTGGTTTTGGACGCTGAGCTAGAGTGTTTCGGCAGGAAGTGTCGCATTGCCTGGGACGCCTTCTGTGCCTCGGTGAATCTTTCCGAAAACCCCTTGACCGCCGGGCCGAAGAGGCCGGAGCTGGACACGGGGGCGTCGAGAAAACGTGTCTTGTCCGTCTCCTTGATCTCCGTTAGATTCGGCCAAAGGTGGCGCTCTAATACTACCAAGCTTGCCATGCTCTTACCTATGGCCTGTGCTGTAGCCTTCGTAACACGCAAGGCTAGGTCCGTAGCGCTCCTCAGATCGCTGAAGGCTTCCGGATCCGGGCCAGTCTCGTCCATGGACTGGAGGAGCTTGGCCTGGTAGACCTGAAGCACGGCCATGGTGTGTAGAGCCGATGCAGCCTGGCCAGAGGCGGAATACGCGTGTCCGGCGAGGGCTGATGTAGCTCTACACGGCTTGTAGGGGTGGGTAGCTCTAGCTCGCCAGCTAGCCGCCGTGTTCGGGCACAAATGAGCTGCCACAGCCTCCTTGAGGGGCGGCAAAGACTCATAGCCCTTTTCCGCTGCACCGTCCACTGATGAGAGTGTCGCGGAAACAGATGAACCCACCCGTGCTGAGTAGGGTGCTCGCCACGCCTTGGTCAGATCCTCGTGGACCTCGGGGAAAAATGGCGCTGGTTTGTGACGTGGGGCCTGTTGGCGCCCTGAGAGAAACCAGCCATCCAGCCGACTACGGGGCGGCTCCTCAGGCGAGGCCCACTCGAGGTCGAGGTCCGTGACAGCCTTTGTCAGGATCCGAAGCATTTCGGCGTCGGAGTTAGTCCTGGTCGCTGAAATGCTGCCTGATGCCTCAGAAGCTTTGGCGGGGTCGAGAGAGCCCGGCCATTCCTCCTCAGACGCAGTAATCGACAGGCTGTCGTCGTGTTCGCCCGATCCCGCGAAGAAGACAAGGCCCGCCACGTGGCGGGGGGGGGGGGGGGGGGGCGCAGGTCTCCCTCGAAGAAAACTGGAGAGGGCGTCGTCTCTGGAGAAGGCGAGGCACGCGGGGACACGGCCGGCGTGCTTTCGCTTATCTCCATGGTCTCGGGGGGCCTTTGGCTGCGGCGCTTCTTCTTCCGCGGCTTAAGTAGTGCCGGGAAGGGAAGGGCGGGTGACGCGGCATCGCCGTCTCGTAAGAGAGCTAGCCGGGTGCGCAGCACGGAGATCGGCATGCTTTCGCAGGCCTCACATCCGCCGGCGGAGAGCGCATTTTTCGCGTGGGCAGCTCCCAGGCAAGAAATGCAGCTCGCGTGTCCATCAGCCTCGTGCAGCTTGAGTCCGCACGTGGCGCAGGATGAACCAGGCATAATTTAAAAGGATATATCGTCGCCGGATAGCCACAGGTGAGACGGCGTCAGGGGGAAAACGGCTTGAAGTGCGTAGTCCGCTGAGAATGCTCGCTCAGGCTGAAGGGCTTGTTCTACGGCGAAGCTTGCAGTATTGGTCAGAGACATGCAGTTGTCGCTGAAGGAGTGAAATCTGCTATAATGGTGAATGCGGGGCTCTGATATAGACTAAGGCCACGCCCCCTTTGGGAGCTCTGACGTACAATGTTGTTCATTGGTGGCCTGTCAGAGGCGCCCGCGCCATTGGTTTAAGCAGTTGCTGCAGCACAGCCCATGAGCGAGCCACGCTCAATGTGCTAGCTGTGCAGCTGCAAATGCGTTTTAAATAAAAGCTTCAGTAAATCGAGGAAAAGGAGTTTGCCCACTGCGTATAGCTACGCAATACGAAGTGACCGTTCGAAAGGGAACTACCATAGTACGATGCATCGTTGGAGAAATCAACTAGCTAGTCACGACTGTTTCCCGAAACCGTATGTCGCAAAGTTTCGTTAAACCACGTTGGTTTATGACGTCTCGCATGTGGTGGACTAATAATTTATGTGAATTAATCTGTTTGAGATCGAATTAACGCTAGATTTTGTCACGAGCTGTCGTTCTAACCACACAACTTTGCGATGCTGTTTGCGAACGTTCGTTGGAACGATGGTTTCGGGAAACACCAAATCGTTGAACTATGCTGATAACGACGGAACTTGCGACCATAGTTGGCTAACGATGCTTTCAGGAAACGCACCCCTGTTTAGTTTTTGTTCATGGACTTTCAGTTTGTTTTTATTTGTCACGCGTTTCCTTGTTCTGATTCACGCCACTTGTCTGTCTCCATAGTTGCCATCATTATTAGTTCATTGGTTTCAGCTGTGTTCTATTAATTATCCTCGTTTGTGTTTGCTATATAAGTTGATCCCGCACAGTCACCATCTGTTTGGTCTATGTTACATTTAGTGTGTGTTGCCCTTCCTGTCTCAATATTATTTGCATTACTCTTGTTCAATTTTGTATGGAACTTTCTTCATGGATTCTTCATCTTCCCAACCACCCGTGACAGTGAGATTGCAAACCTTTCTTTAAAAAATGTTTTCCAATAAAACGTATAAAGCAACAAAAACTGTTTTCAACACTGATAATAAGAACCTTTTTTAGCGCAATTTCCCACTGGACAAATTGCGATTGTTAACTCATGATTTCTGTTCTGTGCGTCTGTCACAGACTAAATTTCTGCTGCTGTTGATTATTGCTGATGTTGTAGATTATTGCTGCTGCTGCAGAGCAAGTACGGGAACTTGCTATTGCCAATACATAAGCCGAAACGCTGCTGTATCATGGAAGAAACCATATAATATCAGATCTGTACAGGTGGAGCTAGGGAAGGTGGAAGGTTTAGACAAACACTGAAAGCACGCTGCAAACTGCTATAGTAAAATGGTAACCAGCCATTTAAATGTTGAGCAGCAAGCTCATTGGCTGCAGATATGACATGAACCAATCAGCTTGTGCCAAGTAGTAAACACTATGAATATCATCAGCTTGCGTCAAGGACCATCAGCCTGTGCCATCTAGAGTTTCATGGAAGAACTATGCATTTATTTGAATTCAAAATCTTTTGTAACATTCTAAGTATCTCCTTTACTGTCACTCCAATGGGTCCTTGCTAGAATAAAAGTACTTTTTTAAACATTAATAATAAGCATATTAAATAAGCACCAAATCAGCATATCAGAATGATTTCTGAAGGATCATGTGACGTTGAAGACTGGAGTGTCATCGCAGGAATAAAGTGCATTCTAAATTATATTCAAACAGAAAAGTTGTAGTAATATTTCACAATATTACTGTATTTTTTTAAACGACAACATAAAAAAATGTCTTGGTGAGCATAAGAGACTTCTTTCAAGAACCAAACTTTTGACGGGTAGTATTATTTCAATGTAAAATGTATAATTTTACTGCATTCATAGTTTTAAATAAAAGTTCAATACACCGTTTAATAATCAAATTGCAAATAATCAAGTTCATCTCTCTTTTAGGAAAAGACAAATACATCTCTGTTTCTGATGCATGGAAATTGGGCCCATGCTGTATATCTTATTTCAGAATAAAACATAAGCCTGGGCATGTTAAAGACATGCACTTAATAAGTGCAGCTCAGCCCTCTTACTGTCAGTGATTGGCTCCATGCAGAAGCCAAGTAGGGCGTGCAGGAAATCCACAATGTTGTTGAGCGAATCCTTGTTAACGTATTCTTTCATAGTCTGCCGGAACTGCACTTTATCCAGCTTGTACATAGTAGTCAAACAGTTCTGAGCCTAAAAAAACAGGACAGAGCATCAAGTAATTTACCTTTGTTGGAGACAGAGCTAGTTAATCATGTCTAATAATTGCTATGAACAAACGTAATATAATGCATTCTACATGTATTATAAAATGTATATCATCTGACCATATGACTTAGTCTGACAGTAAATCAACATATTGCTGTGTGACAGAGGTCAGTGCTTAATCTTCTTGAAAAATAAAGGTTAATTTGCACTGTATTGCACAGCTATATTGACCTGCATTCGAAGGCGGTCTCCAGAGAGTCCGCGATGGCCTTCACCACAGCCGTACGCGCAGCCGAGCGATTTTACGATCTTAATAAGCATGGTGAGAGCCAACCTGTGAGTGCTGAGTGAAGTGTCTTCATCCTGTTGATGATTTAAAAAAAATGCAAATCTTGCATGATGTGACAATTACACTCAGATATTCCTTTACACCAGATATATTAATAGGCTTACCTTGTTGTCCTTGTTCTTTATATCATCTCTGCTTCCTCCACGACTCTCTCCTCCCCCTCCCCCTCCTCCTCCATCACCTCCACCACCTCCATTAGGTGCTGGTCCTGTGCCTCCAGCTGCCTCCCCCTGAGCTCCACCCACACTCTGACTGGCTCCCTCCTTCGGACACTCCGCCTCTTTGTCCTCGGGTTTGGAGAATTTCTTACTCATGCTGGGAACCACACCCAGCTGCAGAAGGCAGTCGATGATGTTGAGCGCCACATCGCAAATCCGAGAGCTGATGTCATGGGTGAGTACAGAATACAGGGCCCGTAGAACAGCCTTGAAAAACACCACAACCACAGTGGTAAACAAGAAAGTTAACACTAATAATAATATGAACCATATGGTCAGATCTTTTAAACTATATCTAAAATAATCAAATTTTCCACAGAAGTTATTGGCCAATCATAACATTAGCCAGTTAAAAGTTTTAATGTTTTTGAAAGAAGTCTCTTATGCTCACCAAGGCTACATTTACTTGACAAACAAGTGATCTACAGTAGAATCAGATATATTGTGAAATATTATTAAAGCTGAAAATAACCATTTTCTATTTTAATATATTTTGAAATGCATTTTATACCTATGATGGCAAATGCTAAAAATTAATTACATTTTACTATATATTAAAGTAGAAAACTGTTATTTTACTGTATGTTTGGTCAAATAAATGCAGCCTTGGTGAGCATGAGAGACTTCCTTTAAAAACATAAAAAAAAAAAAAAAATCAATTATTCCAAACATTTTACCGGCGGTAGTGTATACGCAAATCTATCACTCTATGACAGTAAACCCCTATGCTCAAGGCTCCACTCCTTACCATGAGGTCCAGCATGCCATTCTTCAGAATAAAGTTGTTGGTGCCCTCAATGGTGTCTCGGTCCTCCAGGGATGTGTAGTTGATGCAGGAGTCTGTCAGACTTCGGGGAAGGTTGGAGCAGGCCAACGGCTCACATGGCATCTCAGGGATGGGAATGGGGTTACACAGTTTCTTTATGTGCTCCGTGAAGAAATCGGTGTATCCCACATTAAAGGAAGCCACAGTTGTGTTAAATGTAGCCATAGTGATGGTGGAGATCTGAGAACGAACTGAGAAAAAAAAGAAGACTATCAGTCCACATTACTGATTAAAGAGGCAGTCACACTACTCTTTTCGTTCCATTGACTTCCATTCTTGTGCATATGCATGCGAGAGACCAAATCGCATATGCATGCGAGAAGTTTAGTTCTAAGTTTGGTGAACTCTGACCTTTTTAAGACTTATTATTAATACTGTTAGGGTAATAGTAAGTGTGATATTAAAAACAAAATATTTGCTGTTTATGTTGTCATTTTTCTAAAGCTAAAATCAGTGATAAATATTATCTGTATAATATTTTTAATTCAAAATAATTATTTATTTGTATAGCGCTTTTCACACAAAAACTAATTTCTTTGAAATGTTCCATGGATCCCCTAATGCCACCTTGTAGCTTCAATAAAAAAAATAAACTTCTGTTGTATATTATGATTTTTAATGAATTTTATGAAATTAACTGTTATGGATTTATGAACTAATAGTGTGATAGTGCTTATTTGCTTACCACCCTCTTTGATGGTATTGTCACTGTGACTGTTAGAGTGTTCAGGCAAGTTGTGGTGGGAGTGAAAATGTTTCGCTCCAAGACTGTCCACATCTCCAGTAGTATCTGAGCTTCCACGACGTGTTAACTTCCCTGCAACACAACAAAACAGAGCAATATGACAATAGAATATTACTTTTAATTATATTATATTACAATACTAAAATGATTAAAAAAGTTTTATGAATTAATGTTTTTGATGAAAAATAATAACGAATTTCATAGGGCCCTTCATACCCATGATGGTGGAAGGCCAACCCCCGCGGTCCAGTGTGCGACGGTCATCTCCCAGTCCAGAGAAGCTTCCGAACGAAAAGGTGCTGCGTGTGGGTGAGACGTCCAGGTGATCCTCATGCATTAGGAAAGGTACACCCATCCGCCGCTGCCGTTTTTTCCCAGTATGGTGGAATGGGATAGAGCCTTTTCTCTCCCGATCCTCTCTACGGTTTTTTAACTGAAAAAGCAGTGACAGGATAAAACTGTCACGAGTGTGGCTATATCAAGGAAGCGCACGACGAATGAGTAGTCAAAATGAAAGTCTTTTGTTAATCAAAGAGAACAAACAGGAGCATTAACGTAACAACCACTTGGCACAGACATTGACATCATGGAACAAAGAACAGAATTATAAACACACGCACAGATTGTTAACGTAACAAGAAACACCTGCTTAATCAATGACCATAGAGACAAACAGCACAGGCAAACAGGAACTGAGTGCATGTTATATTAATAAGTGGTTAGAAAAATGTTTAGCTTTCAAGCAAAGGTATCCCTTCTAGAGAACTAAGATGTTTTAAAAGGGGTTTTGCTTGATCTATATACATATAGGTTTACGCTCTTAAACTATGCATAAATAAAATAATCTGCAAACCTTTTTAAATATGTTCATGCCCATCTCAGCTGATAGATCAGGGACTGCTTGTCTCCTGAGGTTAGTAATGGACACCTTGGTGAAGGTCTCAGAGCTCAAAGATCTGCTCTCCTCATTACATTTCAGAGTCATATCCTTAGAAAAATAGGAAGGAAAAATAAGGGTTAAATCATTTTGGACCAGAATGGACATACTGGGAACTATATTCTCAGAAGGTGAAGCACTGCTACTTCTGCGGAATGATTTACTCCAACTCTGAGCGAACTCTCTGCTCCTCACCACGGGGCTTCTCAGGCGCTGAGAGCAAATCACTCCGCCCAAGTAGCAGTGCTTCGCCTTCTGAGAATATAGTTCCCAGTATGTTTATGGTTAGAAGATGGCTGTGTCTCATGTGACCTTGTTATTTGTACACGCTGTGACTATACAAATCACTAAATTGTAAATAGGAAAATGTTGGCGTTATTTTGTCACTTACTGGGAGCAGTATGCTAGCTGGAGCCTTTTACCTCCAGTCTTTATGCTAAGCTAGGCTAGCGTGGGTGTGTCAGACAGAGTTACGGCATGCACGGAGATGAAAAGGGTATGTATGGACTTATCTAACTCTGGGGGATACAGTGAATAAGCTAAAGTCCCAAAAAGTCGGCGTGTTCCTTTAAAAACACTGATAATTGAAGGGGGTGGATTGGAATCCACTGCTGCTTCAGTGTATATGTAATGAGTGATTATAATCAAGGTATTAATCAATATTTTCCTTCTAAATATCAAATGAGTTGAATGACTCTGGAGATTTTACTTTGTTATAGAAGTTACCAGTGTGATTACTGAAATGTACTTTTCATGTATTCTTTAATGTCTGTATTTGATATCTGAATGCAGTAACAGTGCTTGCTTATTTTGCCCGACTTCCAGAAATTAAATATGGACTCGTTTTGTGTTTGAGAAAGGACTTCAACGTGTTAAAACATTTAGGGGTCATTAAAGCCAATAGAACACATTACCTTGATGTTTTGAGAAAACTCTCCTGTTTATAGTTAGAGCCTGGCCAAATCCAACCTTGGAAAAGCTGTGTGTCGGTGTGTGTGTTAGTCTTCTTAGTTACAGGTTAAGGAACCACTGGCATTATTGGAGAGCTGTTGTTCAGGACATGCTGGCACCCAGCAACCCAAATCTGAGAACTGGAAGGTCATGACGTGCCTAACTTCAGGGTCCGAGTGTCAGCTGTATATGTGTGGAAAATTACTATATTTATCTATTTCTTAGCCAATCAGAAACTGCAACCTGAAGCAATGACGTAGCTTAGACCTTGATGAAGGGTATAACTGCTGTCATCTTTGTAACTGTAAGCGGGGCGGCCTACGAACTCCTGTGTGAGTCTTGAAGCTGACTTCTGCTGAAGAAACTGCAAACTATCTTCAGTAAAACTTTTCTTCAATTTATTATAATTCTGACTCCGGGTCTTCTTTCAAACATCTGGTCCTTGGGTCCTAAACTGTTACCCCCTAACATAATGTAATAACACTTATAAAACTAATTGTTAGGAAGTCTCAAAAGGATGTCATACTGTACATTTCAATGCTCTTATAATTATTCTTATTTTCAATGTATTTAGACAAACTTGGATGGAATTTTAATATCATCCATTTATGTATTATCGACCATAGCATAAAACTAATAATCTGTTTATTTATATCAATATCAGCCAGAAATTTAAAGGGGTGGTATAATGCCCATTTTTACAATATGTAAAATAAGTCTCTGTTGTCCCCAGAGTGTGTATGAAGTTTCAGCTCAAAATACCCCACAGATATTTTTTACAGCATGTTAAAATTCTCCCTTTTTGAGGGTCAGTAAAAACACGTTGTGTGTCCCTTTAAATGCAAATGAGCAGCTCTGATTACCTCACACAGAAACGCACTAAAATGTCAGAAACTGTTCTGCCTTTTATGTTTAAACTGGAGTCGGACAATGATGGAGAGATTCAAGAAGAAGTGACAACATGTAGAATGCAACAGGACGTTTCTGAATGGTTAGTTGATGAATTTATGTTGCTGATATGGAGTTAACTATCTTCAAGTCATTGATTAGCATATTCTTTCATGATAATCTATAAGTCGTTTGTGTGGGAACTGTTGTAAGATGCCTACAGAGTGACATGCTATTGCATTTGTGTTACGTACTGTATTGTATATTGTATCAGCCGTTTGTTGTAGTCCTTAAAAACGATTTCTTTAAAAGCAAATATCTTCCTTTGCTTTGAACTTAACTTTGCAGATGTTGTTTATGCTCAAACAGCAACATTACACACCAACTAAAGTTAGAAAAGTGAAATCATAATCGAGCACCTCTTTAAAGGGGTGCCTGATTATGATTTCACTTTTCTAATTTTAGTTAGTATGTATTTCACACCCTGGATCTGTCCCAGTTGCACCACTGCCAATTACCATCTGAAACTGTCTCACAGTCAGCTAACTGACGTGTTAATGATTGTTTCTGTGCTGGATTACCTGTGTTTTGTGAGTATTGACCAAAGATGGGGTAGCGGCCACCATGGAGCTACTGCGGGGCCGTGGTAAGGGGGGTATCAGGGGCTCGGGGGGGCGTTCAGGCTTCTCCTGCAGTATCTGACGCAGCCGCTGCAAGTAGAATATGAGAGCCCAGTGCACACCTTCTTCTGTCCAGTGAGGCTGCATCAAGCAACGCAGCACTGCAACGTCAAAATAGGTGGCATACCTTGCCCGCTGCGATACAGAGATGCCACTTGGGACTGAGAAACTTTCGGTGAAAGAAAGACAGAGAGGTTGTTACAGAAAATGATGGTCAGAAAGAACGGAAGTTCAGACTGAGGTTGCTGAGAAGCGTTGCTTGGCAACTGCACTGCGATCACATGCACAGACTAACACTGTGACAGATGGGAGTCTGGCTGGAAATGGACGCTGTTTATCTAGCCAACATAGGATGAGTTTAAAGAAAAACTGCTTTAAGATCATTCTAGTTTTAAAAGATTATAATGGATTTTTTTACTTTTCTGCCAACACATTACAATAACGTTAAGGGCAAGATTTACTAACAGCTTGCGCCAGCACAAACCGTCTTTTGGCGTTAAAAAAACTACTGTCAGGATTTACTAAAAACACGCAGTGAAAAATTGGCGCTGAAAAGGTGTGGACAGGGTTATTTTTGCGGCTGACCTTATATGCATTTGTAGGAGTTTCCCTTTCAGGCACAAAAATTATAGAAGGAGAGTATTTAAATGAATCATGCAAGGTGATTTACTAAGGTTAGTCAATTTACTGGTATTTGCACCATTATTTACTGCCCAAAAAAGCACATCTTAAACCAGACGCTAATTTGTGCTGGGCTTGGTAGATTGCATTGATCACATGATACGGCTGCGTCTGCGTTCTGTAATTTGCATGTCGTCGGTAGATCATGCATGTCGTCGCGCTTTTTTGGAATTGAGCTCACGCAAATTTTAGTAATCTAAGTTTAGTAAATCTGGCCCATAATTTATTAATCTGTTAATCTTAATTTATAAATGTATTATTTTTTATTATTTATAATATATTAATATGCATATTTCTAAATGTATTATTGGTAATTAATGTTCGTTCATACTTAAGTTAATTGTCAATTTATAGAATTAAATATGTGAAAACTGTATTTGTATATGTAAAAAGTAACATAAAGAAGAATAATTGCTGTAAAAGTCTTTTTTTTTCATTATTATTTCATGATAGCTAATGTATTAACTAATTGATTAACAATAACCCAGGGATTAACCCAGAACATTTAACCGTATTGTAACATTTTTGTTCAGTGTAGAGGAATACCACCCAGAAATTAGATTGTTTTCTATACTGCCGTTTTTTCCACTATATTTCAACATAGAATGATATGGTCCTGCTATATGTACCACCTGTGTGTACAAACACTCACTTCTTCTGTTGTGAAAATCCTCTCTCAAAGGCCTGCTGTGAAGACCCTCCCTTCTCCACAGAGTTGCCACGACGACAGCCCGGTCCTGTCACCGAAGGGGAGGAGGAGTCAGGCAGGGCTGATTCACATACCACCTGAAAGCCGAGACAGAAGAGGAAATCACATGACCCCAGCAGAACAATAATGTTAATGTATTACGAGAGGAAATTAATTTAAGCCTGGACTGAATGAGCCACAAGGGGCTGTGCGGCTGCAAATCACAGTCTGAATACTCACTGCAGGGCATGGGTTACTGGTATCATGAGGACTACACTGGTTATTCACTGGAGAATTCCTCTTTGCTGTGGAAAATATAAGAGAGAGAGAAAGCAGATGTTTGAAACATAAACGATTGGCACACATAAAGAACAATGACACTGGTAAAATGGGTAAAAAATGACATTGATGTTGAGGACAGAGGTGAAAGGTGAATTTACAGAAATCGGACCTGTAACAATATTACGCATGGGTTTGACAAGGGCATAAAAAGCAGGAACATCAGGTTGACGGTGCTCCCACATTGGCTGCCAAATAACAAGCCCACCAGCCAGTCGAAAGGTGAGGTCCGACTCCTGCCAAATCCAAAAATATCAACAATGTTAGCAGTTTAAACTAATTAAAAAAAAAAAAAAAGGAATATGCACATTCAAAAAATGATGATGTATTTTGAACTGATAAAGTAGGGCTCAACAATGAGGATTTCAATTTTTTACTTGCTTTGTACTACAAATTTTTATCCGCCCCGCCACAAAAGAATGATCTATTTCTATGATCTATGATTCTATTTTTGCTAGAATTATTTTTATTTTTCAGTAATTTAACTTTGCTTTTTCACTCACTAAAATATTTGTATTATTGTATTATTATTATTTCATTCAAATTATTTAATAATTAAAATAATAATTAAAATATTTAGATTTTTAAAAAAAAAAACTAAGATGGAAATTATACAGCTGTAATGTAACATAAACAAACTTCTGCTAACCTTATCTACAGTATGTAAGCCATCTAGGTAACATTATCTAATGACAAATCAAAAGATTCTACAACAATAATAAATCAAAAATCATAGAAAACCAAGACACTATAATTAATGGTATCAACTATCAATGATTCCAAAATTTACAGTGGCAACGTGGCACTTGCACAAAAAGGCAAGTGACTCAGCAGGCCATCCTTATTGTTGAGCCCTGTCGAAAAATCGAAACAATAAAGGTTCCAACCTTGATCCGGTTAATGAGGGGCGCAAAGAGAAACACAAAGAGCTCCACAGTGGCCATGTTTTTGTGGTAGAGTTTGGCACGGGCATACTCATTCTCTTCAGTGGTGCTGCCATTGCGGTCTGTGAGACCCTGGTTCCCTACAGGCTGAAGGTAGGCACTACTGCCGCCACTGCTGCCCCCAGACCAGCCGTGTCCCAGGCCAGGCTCCTGGTGACACTCCTGCGCCGCTTCCAGAAGCATCCAATGTAGAGTGTGAAGGAGTTTTGTTTCAGCTACCCCGAGTTTATCCTGGTGTCCTGGTGAAGAGAGATTGTGGACATGCTAAGCTATAAAATGAACCACAAAATGATTTCACCCAAACACACGTAATCTAGCAACCGTAAACCGTAAAAGTGTTCCTACCCAGCTTGTTGCGGTTCGAAAGAAGGATGGCAGTGCAGTGAAGAACATGAGGTAGAGCAGCCTGAACCAGCTCCCAGCGAGAGATGCTCTGGATGGCTTCAGTGAGGGCTGGGGAGAGCCCATGGAGTTTGTTCTCCACCAGCACCCGCTCAAATGACTAGCCAGGATTAAAAGCGTGAGACATAATCCCCAAAAGCACTTATTAAATGATTACTTATTCTTGTTACAATATTATTTGTACACAAGGAAGAGAACAGAATAAACCAGCCTGACTGTCAGTTATCTGGCGTAATAATGATAATAATACTAATTTATTATTATTTATTTATTACAAAACTACATGCAGATTTGCTTTATTTCTTACAGGTAAAACTCTGCGTCTGTCAATAAAACGAAATATTCACAATTAATTCCATGATTTCCAGTCTTGCATCGTCTTTAGAAAGCAGAAAAAAAAACAAAAAACAATGCACAGTTCAGTAGTTTTGTATTTATTATTTTTATTAACCCCAATTTTAAAAACCCGTTAGGGAACTTTATTAATTATTATTAGTATTCACAACCTTCCAGGTACATCTTAATATTTACGTTTAAACTTATGGATGTAGCCTACATGAACCTCGGATTTAGGCTTATGGTATTGTTTTCCGAGATAGAGGACAGATTATTCACAGCACAGGTGACAGTGTTCACTTATGATTATTACACTCACCACACAGGAGGCTTCATACTGCTTCCCTAACTTCGGCCGTAAAAACGCGCTGAAACAGATACATATTTCATTTAGTTACGTTACATGTCTGTAATAAAACTGCATAAAATAACAGTCGAGCTGACAAGGACAATCAGATGATTTGAACTGAAACTGAATTATGACGAACTCTGGGTAAAGCACTGACAGCAGCATTGCTCTATGAAGGTTACATATTCGATTGAATATTCCGCAAATTTTGTTTAGGGGGTTATAATAAGACACACAAGGTGCGGCGGTGTATGAAAAGATGACGCACGAGACACCAGCGCAACAGAAATCAATTCAGAAACCGGTATGAGAGATGCATACGAATGAGAAAGGCTCTGCGGGAGCCATATACAAGAGAAACAGACAACAAGAAAAAACACCTGTTATGCCACGACTAAATCACTGACCTGGTCTGTCTCCATAGGAAGGTTTGGATCGGAAACGGGATTCCCCGGCAGTTTTCCTGGTCACTGTCATCCAAGCTCTTTCTTTTCACCATTTTTTTGACCTGCTGGATTCAAGGGTGCAGACGTTCTGCTCAGAGATGGATTTGATTCACGGCATCACAGTGATATTTTACATCGGATCGTAAAATGGCTGCAGGTGTTGACTTGTGTCGACACCACCCCGCGGAGCAGCGCTGAAATCCACTTGTCAATTAGGGGACACACACTGACCACCGGTTTGAAGATTCGGCTTGAAATACGTAATCAATGAGAAGGAGCGATGGACCCCCTCTGGGTCTTAAAAGCTCGAGTTTCGCGCATAATTCAGGGGATAAAAATTAATACTGCTTGTTATATATTTGCTATTACACAAACTGGCAATTCCGCCAAAATGTTACAGTTAAAGAAATAATATATGGGAACTCCTTGTAAGAATCTTTCAGAAACCCTTTATTTTACATTGTTACATAGTTACTGTAACTATAAACTATGCATAGCAATTACATGCAATTAACCCTAAACCAAACTCTCATCCTAACCCTAACCTAATACGCTGGATGTAGTTACTTGGTAGGCCTACTTGTTGGCTATAATCACTGTAATCCAAATTACTTTTAATTTCGGTTTCTCTATTTCTTTGGTGGGTAACAGCACAGTTTTAATGTTGTAATAATAACTTCTGTAATTGACAAAAACTATGCTTCCCATACTCGATTTACGCCACAAAAGTGTAATAAAGAGCACAGAGGACATGTTTATTACATTTGTAATTACACTTCACAAATGTAAGGTAAAATGTGATCCTTCATGTAACAAAAATGAATCTCTCCGCGACAGGGCTTATGGCTGCCACAGTTAGTAGGCTACAACACGTTTCACAAATTGCAGTTGATGAGAGTAAACCAATAAAATGTAGCCTATGTCACCTCAGTTCTCCTTAATAACATGTCAGACAAACACACGAGCTAGTAGCTATTCAGACTCTGAAGAGCATCAATAAATGTGATATATTCACTTTCATCAACCTGATTTCAAAAACATATGGATATGTTAAACATAGGTATTAATTATATCCTGTTTTCCCACACACACATCTTGACCATGTCACTAAATCTTCTCTCAACACATTTATAGAATTAACTTATTAATTCTGATTTTCCATCTGAACTTCCAATTGAGTGAAATAATTCTATCAAAATGTATAGTCTCTATGGCAATAACAAAACCTTCAAATAAACATACAAATATAATTCCTAAAATAATATAGTGTAATTCAGATGTATCTCTTTGACTGATTTGTTTTGTCTGCCAATATTTACAACATTGCCAAAATGCATACATTTGCATATAACATTTGATCAAGTTTTTTACATAAATTACACCAATCCCCCCCCCGCCCCCACCCACACACAATAAGCACAATATATAGTCAAGTAGATTCCAAAACACTTTATTAATTTGGTTCTCTCTATAACCAGACACATTATCACATTATTTACTGTTTAATGAAGTGGAATGAATATGTACTAAATCCATCAAATGGCAGGGAATTGATTTTTTTTTTTTATCTTTAGGATATGTCTTGTTGCATTTAAACAAATGAAGGAAACCAAAAAATCGTATAAAATAAATTATTTTGTGAAAACAATATCAATGTTTATTAAACAAATCATCTATATTTTAAAATGTAAAGGTGTTTACAAATTCTAGTAAGGTTATTATAAAAAAAACTGAACTGATTTTTTTATGGGAGTGTGGGATTAATAAACTAGTCATTCAGGACACTACCGGAATCATCAAACAAATCAATTCCTTGGGTTCTTAGTATACTAGTGAAAAAAAAAAAAAAACACACACACACACACACACACATTTGTAGTCTTTTAAATCAGCCGTCCTCCCTGAGCAATCTCACAAACATACAAAATCTCAGAGCCACATTCACATGTGCTAGGGACTGTAAATTATAGGGATCTGTGTGACCAGGATACCACAGGCAAATAATCTTAAATCATCTGAGATTCAGCAAAACAAAATTAAAGATGTCCAAAAAACTTTGGTGACTCCAAATGAGGTTGTTTTTATGAAAGCATTTTATGATCAGACCAACATGGTCTCATGTGTTGTCTGACACTGGATGCCTGTGAGATCTGAAAGCAGCGATTGACTTTGCCTTCATATTAGCTCATACTGGGGTTTCATGTACGTCTTGTCTTTGGCCTCTTTGACTGTCGCTTGGCTTCATCCATAGGGATTCCATCCCCGCTCGTCTGAGCGAGTCCTAGAACACCCTGGATCTGATTGAACAGCTGCAGAAGAAGTGGGATCACCTTGGAAAGACAAAATAGCATTATATACATAATGTCCTAAGAACTGCAGCTAATTGTAAATGACAAGAGTCTCTAAGTAGCTTTCAACCATCCTGAAAAAAAAAAAGCATACCCGCTCATGATTATACACAGCAAGTAACAGCAGCAATGTCAGAGGAAGGGCGATGAAAGATCCTTGGGAAACATCTTGATCTGGCATTTTCCTCTGTTGAAAGCCAAAAAAGTGTAAACAAATTAGGACTGAATGATACATCAGATATAAATATATATACAGTTGTGGTCAGAATTAATGGCACCCCTGGTAAATATGATCAAAAATGGCTGTAAAAAGATAAATAAATGTTTATCCTTTTGACCTTTCATTAAAAAAAAATAGCAAAAATCAAACCTAAATGTTTTTCTCCAAAACACATTGGCCACAATTATTGGCTCCCCTAGAATTTTTTTAAAATATCTCCATATTCTCATAAATATTTACCTTTTTTTTAGCACACAAAGGTGATGATAGTCTAGCTATGACTTATTGCTTCACAGGAGTTGAAATATGAGGAAACACAAAGGCCAAATTCCCTTAATCATCCATCACAATGAGTAAAACCAAAGACTACAGTTCTGATGTGCATCAAAAGATTGTTGAGCTTCACAAAATAGAAAGTGGCTGTAAGAAAATAGCTAAAGAATTGAAAATCCCCATTTTGACCATCAAGGCAATAATTAAGAAGTTCCAATGAACCAAAGAGGTTACGAATCTGTCTGGAAGAGAACGTGTGTCTATATTGTCTTAATGCAAGGTGAGGAGGAAAGTTTGAGTGGCCAAAGACTCTCCAAAGGATTACAGATGGAGAATTGCAGAGATTACTTGAGTCTTTGGGAACAGAAAGCCTAAAAAAAAATGTTCAAACAACCCCTACAATTAAGAAAAGGTTTCAAGAAAAATCCTCCTTGCTTCTCCAAAAAGAAACTCCGGATATTCCGTTGTCAGAAACGACAAACAAAAAAAGGGCTATTTGGCAGCAAACCCACCAGATGTGTTTGGTGCAAACAGGGATTAAAAAAAAATTACCCAATGTGTACTATTAAATATATTGCTAAATCTTTAATGTTGTGGGCCAGGATGTTGTTTTTTTGCAGGAGGTCCCGGACATCTTGTTCAGACACATGACATCATGGATTCTAGCAAATACCAACAGATACAAAAAATCTAAACCAGACCACTTCTGCTAGAAATGTTATAATGGGCCGTAGTTGGTTCTTCCATCAGGACAATGATCCAAAACAAACATCAAAATCAACACAAAAATGGGTAACTGAGCACAAAATGAAGCTTCTGCCATGACCGTCCCAGTCCCCTAAAAAAAGTCCCCAATAGAAAAATGAGTGGGCTGAACTGAAGAGAAGCAGCACCAACATGCACTTGTGAATCTGAAGGATCTGGAGAGATTTTGTATGGAGGAATGGTCTCTGATCTCTTGTCAGGACTCAGAGCTGTTATCTTGGCAAAAGGAGGTTGCAAAAAGTATTTAGAGGGAGCCAATAATTGTGGCCAATGTGTTTTGGAGAAAATCATTTTTCTCGATTTCCCCCCCACTTTCAATTATTTTACTTCAATGAAAGGTTTATATATATATATATATATATATATATACACACACATATATACATATACATACTCCTGGTGTAACGATCATCATCGATACAATCATTATTTGAAGTGTCAAGTTATTTTCAAAAGGTGATTTATTCGCTCTTATTTTGATTGCTACCTTTGACATCAGTGTTTATATTTGAACTATAGACTTATCTTATTACTGCTGTGATAATATGAATATTTGTAACAGAAATAATGAATCTGTGTGGTTGAAAAGACAATAAAGCTGTTTACCTATACTATACATGACAACTGCTCTCTCTGGCTCAGCGTCAACGCAGATTTGAATGTTCCAGTGTGATTTTGTCAAAGGTTTAATAGACAGGCAAATTGTTGTCATTTAGAAATCGAGATCGCGATCTTTTATCGATTAATCCTGCAGCTCTACCAAATGGCAAATTAACTAATTGTAGATGAACAATCTATTCACACAAATCTAATTATTCGGCATGTTTTCATCACCGAACAGAAAATAATTATGTATGTTTTGTGCGAAAAGGTTCTTACCTTAGGATTAAAGGTTAGTGTTACATGTTTGTGGTAACCAGAGGACGTGAAAGAGACCTGTGGGAGTTTGATGTCATACTGGGATTGAGAAAGTGATGTTTGCAGCATCAATACATAGCTCTGCAAGAGGACAATAAAATAAAATTAATAAATGAAAATGACCACCAATTTTTAAGCAGGTGGAAAGTACTGGCAGAACAATATGAATGTTGTGAAACAGATTCTAAAAAATAGGAGTAGTTCAGATGAAAAGACTCATTGTAAATGGAATAGAGGTGATAAGTAATGATCTACCTCTCCATCACGTGGTAGGGGGGCGAAGTGGAAGAACAGGGACTGGCCTAGAGACACAGTCTGGAAGGGATTGTCAATGTCAAGACTGTCACTTTTGTAGAGCTTCACCTTTAGAGAGGGAGGAACAACAATGACTTCAAGATTTCATCAGATATGAGAAAAAGGAGATTTAGAGTTACTGCACCTACCCAGAGAGTGGGAAGATGATCAGGGGAAGTGATGACATTGCCACTCAGATCAAACTGGTTGATCTGTCTAAAGGCGATTATGTTTATTCCTTCAATATCAGTGTTGCCAACCTAAAAGTAAAAAAAAAAAAAAATAAATGAATGAAAACTTCATATCCACTTTTTCCTAACGAGCCAACAGACGTCAGTTTGACTGAAAGAGCTGAATAACGTAACGATTGGTATTTTGATGTGACATGGTATAAGAAGAATATCTATGGCAAGTCTGGAGAGCAGACCATACATGCGCAGTATATGTTGTCCTTTTTCATACTGTTACAGATTTGTCTAAATGTGGAATGTGTCTAAAGCAGGTAAATACAATATTTATTGTCTGTCAAAACGGATATCACAAAAAAAAAAACCGCACAATTTTGATTAATGCAATGTACAATACAGACATATATTACAACAGTGATATTTAACACATCCATATTATTGCTGTGGAAATAATCAATCAATTCATGGATAAAATGTGCAAAAAAACCCCCAAAAAACATAAGGTCAATAAATTCCATTGCTCACCTCAATGGTTTTGTGTGGTGGCAATGCTCTCTCTATGTGATCATTTCCTTCTTCTCTCAGCTGAATATTGTAGTTACACCCAGGCTGACAATGAACAAAGAAAAGGCAAGCTTTGTTTAGAATATTAAAACGTAGTTTTTGTGAATATTTGTCAGTCGTATTGTTTATCTGAAGAGTTACTCAAGTAAAGTCTCACCCGCAAGCCTCTGAGTCTAAAGCGTCCCTCTTCATCAGTAACCGTGTCCTCACTGTACATGCCACACTCTCCCTGCCCCACTGCTTCCACGGAAACACCCTGCTCCGCATCGCCACCTATTGACTGCACTGTTCCATAGCAGCTAAGATACATGTCAAAATGTACAAGTGGAAAATTTACTTCACAATGGAATGAGCATGTTTCGAAAATTACATTTAGAAACAGGAAAAAGATGGAGTGCGGCAATGTCTCCAAGATGCTTGAAGAAACCTGACTGCAAAGCTACCTGAAAAACTATGCGCAAGTGTATCAAGGACAAAAGCAGTTTTAAACGCAAAAGGTGGTCACACCCAATATTGATTTGATTTTGTTAACAGAAGTTATTTGATGAATAAAATCTATTTATGACAGTATTTTTGAAAGCATCCTCACTTTATAGCATTTTTACACAAGTGCCTACAACTTTTCACAGTATTGTATCTTTGCAGGAAGGTTTCTTCAAGCGTCTTGGAGACATCATTGCTGAAGTTCTTCTGGATTTAGTCTCAGTTCTTTCTGTTTTTTTTTTTTTCATGTAATCACAGATAGACTTTATGATGGTGAGAAAAGATCTCTGTGTGTAGCATACCGGCTGTTGTCACACTCATTATCAACAAATATCTCACTGGATTATTACAAATAATGACAAAAGGAATGTTTGGAAATGTAAACTTAAAACAATTTTTCCCCTAGTGAAATACTAATGTGCACAGTTACACGCACAAAATGTGACTTTTGCACAGTACTGTATGCGCATATAAATATAAATATATAAATATATAAATATATATATATATATTTTTTTTTTTTATATGCGCACATATACACACACACACACACACACACACACACACACACACACACACACACACACACACACACACACACACACACACATATATATATGCTGCTTTGTACTAAGCATTTTTCCTACCAGTGCATACTGTAACACTGAACTGTAACTGCTGACCTGTATGCAGTTTTGAAGCCAGTGATAGGAATATGGAGGACCTGTCCTTCCTCTACTGTGATCATTTGTGCTGAGGGCTCAAAGCGGAACTCCTTCATCATGGGCTTGAAATAGTACTGGCCAGGACTCTGAGATGGAGGGAGGAGAGATTAAGAAAATCTAGGTATTTCATTTTAACAATATTTTTTGTGGAACTCAATAATATATATATATATATATATATTTTTTTTTTTTTTTTTTTTTACATACATTAAAAGTCAATGTTGTTTTCAACTCCACTGACTTTCATTGTATGGACAAAAACTGTTACAACATAAAAAAAAAAAACCTCCTTTTGTGTTCTACAGAATAAAGGCATACAGATTTGGAACGACATAATTACGCCTAGTTCAGTTGAACTGTGTACTGCAAATACATACGAGTATCAGATGTTATGATAAAACTGACGACATTATTAACAGTCTTCATAATTGCTTTGGAAGCTGAAGCTTGCGATTACCATTACATTTCCGACACAACGCTTGAGGTGTTCGGCCAATCACAATGCTCTGGGTCAGCTGGTCAATCAGAGCACACTACGCTTTTCGGAAGGAGGGGCTTTGTAGAAATTGACACGTTTTAGAAAGACTGGGCATGGAGGAGCTACAATAATGTACAGTATGTGAAAAATTATGTATTTTTTGAACATTAAAGTCCCACTCCGATCATATTTCGAGCTATTTTTAAACATTCTCAGTGGTCTTTAAATGATGATTATGCCGTTTTTATCCAAAATCACAAAACCTGTGCTGTTTTCTGGGACTTCGCTTCAGCAGAGCGGCAATAGCTCATTAGCAATTCGCCTCTGTGTTGTGGGCGGAGCCGGTGGCACGGAGACGACCCTCCCCCTCCTCTCCTCTGTACGTTCAAGACTTGAGCTTCCGAGAAAACGGAGGAGAAGCCGATCATCGCCGTTGCTGGGTTTCCTATCATTATCGTATTAATTGCAGTTTAACCATCACAGAGTGAAAATTTATCATTTGCATGTGTTTTTAAGTCCTGCCAGTTTAACAGGGCACGCTTGACAGGGCATATAAGAACGAGGAGAGAGAGAGAGAGAGCCCCGGCCGCGCGCGCGCACTCACTATTAATAATAATAAATATTAATGTGACCAAAACGGTTATACAAATGCTGTCATTATAAAAGGTTTCTAGTGTCAATGTATTGCTTGTTTATTCTGTTTACTTATCATGGTGTGGCACTTCTCTTTTCCCATGATCGAACATAGAATGCTGCTACATCAGAGCGGCCAAAGCGTCAACAAGCTTCCTCGTACTTTTTGACAAGCGTACTTGACAGGGCGGCCAGAGCTTCTTTGCCGCTCAAGTCGGCGGCGGTGTGAACTGTCCGTAGTTTTGCAACCCGCTACCGCACATAGGTGTTGATCCGCCATTGTCTTCTCTACTCCTCGGAACCTGAGCGGGCGGGGGCGGAGGGGAGTATGAGCTTGTGGCCCCACCCAGTGGAGTTACTACGTCACAACTCCAGTCTTTTCTAGCTGGCATTTTAGCGCCTGCTACTGATTCACAGCCATTTGAATGCAGAAATACTCAGAAATACAACTTTGAGCTTATTTTTCTCAAGATATGTCCTCTAACATCAGAAAAATGCTACAAGAACATGTTAACACCTAGAAAAACATGATTTTCATCGGAGTGGGTCTTTAAAGCATGTTAACATATTCTATTACATCCAGTACACAAAATAATGAACTTTGAAAATAGCATCATATGACCCCTTTAATGACAGACTACAGCAGGTATATTAGGCTTCTGTCACTTTAAGAGCTAATGCACGGATCCAATATACTGTTACACACGTGTTTAGGCACGTATCCGAAGCCCATTTGCTTATCCGCATTTGGCTCTGACTCGGAGCACGCACACAGAAAGCCGCCTGGGGAACAGTGTCTCTTTTGCAGCTTAATGCGCTTTTAATAACACGGTTTAATATAAAACCCATCCTGCAGTTTAGCAACAGTAGACTGCATTTTACAACACTCACGTATTTGGCTGATTTAGATGATAAGCTTGGGTTTTTAGGGAGGAACGAAAGCACACCACTGTGAATGAAAGGAAGGTGCGCTGGATGGAATGTGGCAGTGGCACAATAATAATTTTACCTTGATTATCTTGTTTTTATAATTGTTCGGAAGCCAAATTCAAAAATCAATTATGATTAATCGCACAGCCCCAGGGAAACAATGACAGAATTTTTGGTTTAAATAAATTATACCTTTAAAACTGTAATTTTTTTCCAGTAAAAACTTCTACACCAATGTGATAGACACATCAAAAAGATGCCCATAGTCACTGAAAAGACAGTACCAGGTTGTTGAAGGTGAGGAGGCCAGTGTCCTGAGTGAGTAAGTTTGAGCGGAAGCTGGCTCCACTGAGAGACAGCAGAACCCCTGAGAGAGGAACACCATCCTCTGCCTTTATCTGAGGGGCAAGAAAAAAATCTTGAACAAAATGAACCATTTGTTTCCTAGAAATGAAAATACAAGATGAAATGTGATCAACTAAGCTTATGAGAAGACGTTAATATGGCACTGACCTCAAAAGTGACCCCTGCCAAGGCAAACGCTTTGAAGTCTCCTGTCTTTCCCTCCACTGGAGTCAGGACAAAGCCCTCTTTACTGGCACTGATGTCATACAGAGAGTCACTATGTAGGGGTCCAACACTGGTTTCAAAGGGAAAAAAGGAGTTTTCAATTTTTATTGATTAGAACACTAGAGTGCACTTACGCTTTCAGCCACGATGACTGCACTTAATTTCTAAATATGCCAATAGTCATTCACTTTCTAAACCATACTTTTACACTAATATGCATTACTAAATAAATAGATAAGAGAGCTATTAAATAAATGAATGCGGTATGTTCGTAAATAAGTGAGATACCTGTAGGATCCGGTTTCATCCGTGAGAACTGTAATGAGAGGGTTAGTAGCTCCACTCTCCTTAATGGAGATTTCCACACCCTCCAGTGTAGGCGACACCTGCCCCGTGAGGAACAGCCCTGCCCTGCCAGCAATCTCCACCATTTGACCAGGACAGTTCTCTGTCAGAACAAAGGATTGTATTACAGGTTTAGATATAATAAACTGGGGTAAAACTGTAACCCGGTTTTTTGAGGTACATTAGTGAGGGATTTCACTATGGGACGCACATATGGAAGAAGTTTCTTACATTCTATGATAGACCCATGGGTTGAAAGAGAGTGAAAATACTTTTTTACAAAACTGATTTATCAATATTTCATTTGTGATATAGTAGTTGAAGACACCAAGTAATATCCAAATGTCATTTTTCATGTTGAATTTACTAAAACCCCAATTAATAACCAGCAACAACAATTTATAGTTCTCAAAAGCACGTATACCTGGCCTTTGCCTACATTGGGTGTGTCCAAACCTGCTTTAGGAGGGCCATTTTCCTACAGAGTTTAGTTCTAACAACACCCTGAACCAGCTAATCGAATTTGCGTAGTTTCTCACTCTTTACTCTTAGTAAAATGCACCCATAAAGGGATAAAAAAAAAAACATGTCATCATTTTCTCATATTCTTCAAAACATCAGAAGAAAAAAATAATAATAAAGGTTTAGAACAACTTGAGACAGAATTTTCATTTTTGGCTGAACTATCCTTTTATGGTAGCCTGGTTCTACCAGACTCTCGTACATTTCATTTGTACAGAGAGTCTGGAATCTCTCCATTGAGAAACGTTTACTTCCTTGTAGGCGGGTTCTCTGTTAAAGTTCAAAACTATTGGATCTGCCCAGAGTCACTCAGGATCTGCCATAGTCAATCGCTAACGTGTGGTCGTGACGTATGTCATGCGCCGAAACCGGCCGGAAACATTTACAAATTCTAAATGTATATTTGACAGTAAGGACAGTGATGTATTCAGCCAACTGTCGAAGCTGGGTCTAATCATTAACAATACGCCGCTGCGGTCGTTTCGGATCTGCCGCAAATGCTGTACAGTGATCACCAGGCTACTGCGCGATACGGAAACAACTTTTCTGCCTCCTTCACTTGGTCCTCCATTAGTGCAACAAGAGGGGAGACGACAACAACTATCGGCTTTTGCAAAGATTTTACCCCTACAGCCCTATCGTTCGCCTTAGCTAACTCATTCACCACTAGAACTGCCATGGCGGTCATTTTGAATTTTATATCTGCAATGTTGAAAAAATAAATACAATCCTGCTGGTACCTAACTTTTCCTAAAAGTGTCTGTATTTTCATTTAAAATGTTTTTCATACAAATTACCTATGTAAATTACACATAAGGCAAAAAAAAAGAAAGAACATATTTACCTATTTCGGCCATAAACGGTCATATTGACCGCACTGAATTTCGCGGTATTATACCAATATACGCAACAATAAAATGTGGTAAAAAAATACACTAAACATATTCAACAACAAATCATTTAAATGTAATGATATTCAGAACAAAACAAGAAGGAAAAAATAACTAAAGCCAAAATGAAATGCTTTATAAGCGAAAGTGAAAGTAAGCGGCGTTGGGCTCACGTAACTCTCTAATTAGAATCAAAATGTTTCAACATTTGCGATGTATTTGGATGCTAAACTATTCTTTATCATAGGCTTTGAACTTCACTCACGTTCCAATACGTGTGTGTGTGTGTGTGTGTGTGTGCGTGTCGGCGGGCGCGGGCGCGATCGAACAGTGGAAACATGAAAACATAGGCTATACTCTTCGTCATTTTGTTCAGGGCATCTACGAATATTATTTATTTATAAATTATAATTAAACTTGTTTAAATGTACAGTTTGGTGTTTGTTTTTAAAAGACATCCTAATACAATAAATGCATTAATCTCTCAATTGGGGATTTATCATTAAAGATATAGAGTTTTGAATAGCGACCAAAATGACCGCTTGCGGCAGTTCTAGTAGTTATGGAATTCTGGCACTTCTAGTGCTGAGTGAGCTGGAAAATCAAACTTTTCCCGAACCCCGTGGGGAGGAGGGCCACAACATCATGGCCACCAATAAAACTTAGCAAACATTGTTCTTGCTCCGACTTTAACTTCTGTATATTCGGCAGTTTTGCAACAACGGACCAAATAGCTTTTCTCACATCTTTCTCCGCTGCCATTACTCCAACTCAAACTGACGCACTACATCAACGTCATCGTTCTCAGCCACTCCCTCTGTTCGCTGATTGGTCCTACAAAAAATTGATTTCTGGAAACCTAAGAATATACAGCAGTCCCAGACGTAGTACTGAAGGAAAATGAAATTGAGCGGAAGTACGTAGGAGGGCGGAGCCAGGCTACTTTTATGGTACTAATATGCACTGTTTTGGGGTAAATAAGGAATAAAGTTGTTCCTATACAGGTACTGCCCCAGTGACAAGATGTTGTTCCCCTAAAGGTACATTTTGCTATTTTTTTTCTGAAAGTGTAGGTTGCCTCATTTTTTGTACTGATATGAACCCCATGAATTCGGTTATCAGTCAGTAGCCCCGTTTACATGCACACTTTTTTGCTATTCTGATTGAGATCGTTCTGATTGACGGATTCCGGTTGACTGTTTACATGGGATATTATCTAAACCGATCTGGTGTTTACATGTGCTGACGCTTCCAATCGAAATCATTTTATGACATGCGCACACAGCTTGTCTGCCGGATCTGGAAGCTCATTATTTCCACGTTTTCAATCCTGTCAAGATGGTGCATCACTTAATTGTCGCGTTAGTTGTAGGCATCAGCCGCGTTTCCACTGTCGGGCCAGTGCGAGCCATAAACGGGCCGTTTTATTGTATTGTGTAGGCTATTGTTCTTTGTTTATTATTGTCTTGTTTTGTATTTGCATCAGTTTTTCATTCTCATACTCATATCACACTCATTATAGCATATAATTAAATATATATTATTATTGTAAAAAAAAAAAAAGAAGAAAAAAAGGAAGTTTTATCAGAAAACTGATCAGAAAGAAATCACTGGAAACAGCGTGATCGCAAAACAAGAGCGACTGTTTGCTGGCATTTTTGTTGTTTAATTAAATATTTAAAACCCAAGAATAGATGTTTTACCACAGGTTTACAATAAAAAGCGATACATTAATCATAATGAATTAATTTGTGTCAAAATTGCACATTAGTCACACAGAAATAAAGTGATTTACCTTTTATGACGTTTGTGAACGTTCACAAAAGAAAGAGGGCACACAACTTATTCGCGTCTGTTTCTGTTTATTTGGTAGCCTAGTAACAGGACGTATTTACATCACATTTAGAAAGAATGTTAATTTCTACAAATATGGCACCAAAAATATGACCTGAGGAGCTTTGGCACTCTATCCTAGAAGGATACAGTTATATTTTCAGTCAGAGAAAAAAAGGATAGTCCGAGACATAGGCTACTGACAGATAAAATAAAAACAGGATTATGATTTGTCTGATTTCTTCAAGCGTACATATTTACCATGTTTACTATGGTAATGGTTAGCGCGCATAGTTTTTTGCATCGGGTATAAATATTCCTACCTTATACGGTGATCAGAATCCACAACGGATCACAAACAGAAGGCATAATGTTAGCTGACAGAATTATCTGGCGCAAAACCAGGCATGCGCAGAAAGACGTACGCTCAAAGTAATCGGATCAGCTCGTTTACATGGTGTAATCTTTCGTTTGATCGGTTCATGAAAAGGTTTATTCCACCCCCTTCAATCCGACTGAAATTTCAATCGGTTTGAGCATTTTTATTCCGATTGAGGTGTTGACATGGAGCATTTTCATTCTGATTGGACTTGCACCTGGTTATAATCGGAATACAATGCTACATGTAAACGGGGCTAGTGTCACCTTATGTATAAGTGTGGATTTGCTTTTGATGTAGCTTGACAAATGTTAATTCCATCCTTTGTGTGAATAGAACTCATCTGCAATTTGTTTCGTATTTGTTGTGAAAGTGCTCGGACACAAAATGCATTTATTATCATAATATAAAAAGCTTAAAAAGGGTTCAGAAGTTTGTATTGCACTCTAACCTCCAGTGATTGTAGCCTCTACTTCAGGAGGGTAAAACAGAAATTCTTTGGATGAAGGTGTGACTGTGATCTTCTCCCCAGCCCTGTAATAACCAACACAGTCAAGATATAAAATGAATACCAAGAAATTCATGACTGGTACGAAAAGACAAGGTAACACACTTTCTTTGAACATATGATTTTACAATTTTTTCCTAATGCCCTAAGTATACTTTGGCCGTCCAAGTTCCAGTCTGTGCACTGTCCGTGTGACGTAATTTTTATCATCAGGAGGGTCTGTGGACGTCTGCGCACACTGTCCACGTGCAGCCGGATTTTTGTGTCCGCATGGACGATGCGTGTACAACAGCACGTTCGAGTGACTTGAGTGTGTGATAGAAATATTCTATGTTATGGCCTCAGAAATGGTAAAACGTGTATTTTCAGTATGAAATTTATAGAACAATGCAGACTAAGTATACTCAGGTCAAAGACAATGTAGACTTACCAAAAAAGTACTGAACACAGTAGAACTAACAGTCATACTGTATGGTTAGCTTAGATAATTGAGTGATATTGATTTTTACTCAACTGTAAGATTTAAATTCACATGTATCTTTTGGTTGTGGTCAGAGAACTCCTCGGCCGTGAATAAAACTTTATTAGGTTGAAATACTCTGGGTTAGTATTAATGGTCCTGTGTCGGTCCAGAGTACACCTGAGAAGGACGGTGAGAGTGTATAGATGCAAAAGAACTGTGTGCTCATGTGTGATTGAAGTAGTGATAGACAGTACTGAAGCCATCACAATACTTCAGGGAAGTATTGTATTGTATTGTATTGTATTGTAAGTATTCAGGGAATACTATTATATTAACAACTGGAAGTTTTTTGAATTGTCCTTGGTGAAGAAGTCAGATTTTGTAGGTTGTATTTGTATTGAGAATTTCCACGACAAGCGCTTGAAAACAAAGTCCACTAGATGCCGAACATGTCTTTCCGTGCCAACGGCCAAATGAGCATACTTTGAAAGGCTCGGAACTTGGAAAATGAAACATACCTGGGCTTTAAACTGGTAGACAGAAGTGGAAAATTATAGCAAACATTCCTCAAAAGATCTTACCGTGCCCAATAGGAAAATTCATAGTGGAATGGCTCATGGAGTTCATCTGGTTTCTCCTCCACAGGAAGGCTCTTCTCCTCTGCTTTTTCTTCCCTCTCCTTCCTGCGGGCAGCTATTTCCAGAAGCTGCTGCTCTCTTCGCTCTTCCTCGTTTGAGCGCAGGGGCCCCAGAACCAAAGCAGGCTCACTCTCAATGGAAGATCTGCCAAAATAAAAAACAAAGAATACCGGGGTTTAACCTTTAACCTGTTAGAAAGCAACAGACAGACTTGCTTTATACTTTTAGAAATGCATGCCATTAACAATGTTCCGCCGCACTCACTTGATGGTGACCGTGACATCCAGCATTTTATCAGTGGTGATTAGCCCTGTCATGTGGTGTCTGACAGCAGTCAGGGTTAAGATGCTTGGAGCAGACCTAAGGAACAGGATGAAAAAAAAAACAGTGTGGATTAGACTTCATTCAATAATGTTACACAACAAGCACATACTTCAAAAGAACTGGATCAAAGGATATAAAAAGATGTGGCAACTACTTTGATTATAATAAAAAGCTTGGCACCGGCAGTCACATACGTGTTGTAGGTGTAGTAATCCTGTTCAAACTGGTGACAGGAACGTGGAGTTACTTTATAAACACCTTAGATTTAAAAGAAATATGTTAAGTACTTTAGCCTCTATAAACTTCACCAACAAAACTGAAGGAAAGACTGAGCTCACCTGGTTTGGACAGACAGAAGCGATTGACTCCTTTGGACAGATTGTAAATGCCAACGTTCTCTGGTGAACTGCCATCTTGGAAAAATTCCTAATATTATAGACAAATAATGCATCATAATCATCATTACCATTTTAGATTAGTAACAGCGTATCCTGGCAACTATGTGTTCAGTCATCATTAAATATAGATTTTTTTTAAGGCCTCACCAGAGTAATGGCGTGGGACAGTGAGCAGCGCAGCAAGTATCCAGTTTGTCTGAACTCCACTCCTTCTACATATGAGTCAACTACATCGATCTCCACTGACTTATGCTTCCAGCACCACTCTTCCTGGGTGATAGACACTGTGATAAACAGACATTGTTAATCTTTTTCTTAAACTGAAAGGCTGCACGATTTCCAAAAATAATAATATGATTAATCTATAATATATTGCAATATAATAAAACTTCAACATAATTACAAACATACAAGCATATGCATATGTGGAAAATGGAAAAGCGGCACAAATGTAATTTGTGTTAGATGTGTGTTGTACATGGATTCCGATTCCGCAAACGATTTTTTTCCAATGGCTTTTAAAAAGTGGTGGGGGCAAAACTGCAATTTGGCAAAAAACTGGTGGGAACATGTCCCACACGCAAATGACATTCTCTACTAAAGAGCGATTTGATTTTATTTAACATTTAGTATTATTGTTTTCATTAAAACATATTTAGAGAAAATTTTGTAACGAAAAAATACTTTTATAAATTATACAAGGCATTAACTATAAAGGGATGCATGTTAACTACAAAGGGAATTTAAAAAGGGCTTTTCATATAGTTTGGACAAACTTCCACATCTGATTTTATCCGAATACAGATACAAATAATTTTGCCATTGCAACAGATATAAATATTGGCTTCTCTGCAAACCGCTAATTATCACTACTATTATTATTTTTAAAATTAGCATATATTTTGTTATAATAGTACTATAACTAGACCAGATATTACAGTAAAATGTAATAACCTTATTAATTTTACTCTCTTTCAGCTGCTCCTTGTTAGGAGTCGCCACAGCAAAATGATCAGCACATCTATTTAACAGAGCTTTTATGCCAAATGCCCTTTTTGACTTGTGCAGCCCCAGTGCGCACACGCACATACACACGCACACACAGTGGGGGACTTCTTGCTGTATGCAGGGCTCCAGACTAACTTTTCCACTGGTTGCACTGGTGCTACCAACTTTCTCAGTTGGTCGCACCAGCATATGATTTGGTCGCACCTTTTTTTTCTTTTCTTTTTTTTGCTACATGCCATGGGATTAATCAATGCATGCTGATGAATAGTGGTCTTAATCTGCATACCCTAGTTTTGCACTGATGTAATAAGACTGACAGTGACACAAGACCTCATGTTAGCAAAAAATAATCTTTTAACTCAAAAAAATAAATAATAAAAAAACTTTTATGTTCTTTAATGTTTGATTATAATTTTACTGTATTCACATAGGGATGGGAATTGATAAGATTTTATCAATAATAATGCCACTGACGATACTGATTATTGATCCGATTCTTTAACGATTCTCTTATCGATTCTTGATAGCACTGTGTGGAAAAATGTAGTCAAATGCTTTTCAAAAAAAGTGGTTTTATTTATTTTAAAGCTTGAGTAAGCAAACTGTACTTTTTATGTAATTTATGTAACAAATAGAACCTTATTGTAAAGTGTTACTGATTAGTAGGCTACACCGATTCAGTCGTCTCCTGAGTTCACTGTTGGAAAGATCAGTTGTTTTAACCATTCATTAAAATGAATCGGTTCATAGTCATTAGTTCGCGAATTGGACGTGTCATGCGCGTTGTGTGATTATCCCAGCAGTTAGGACATGGACATCCAAGATTTGTGTCAACACAGAAAACATTTCATCACTGGATAGTTTTTTTCGTTTAATTAAAGTGTTTTTTTTATTTTTATGTCAGCTTAATGCCCAGAACGCTTTTCAGAGAAGATAAGGCAACTTATTTAGCACAATTCACACCCAGCGGTAATTCAGGAAAAAAAAAAAATCTCCGAATGCTCCACGGAAACTCTTCCGACCTTTTACCACCGTGACGATTAATATTGATTAATATGCGCGCGGGAGAGAGAGCAAGACAGCGTCTAGTTTGGAGACGGTGAAGTCTTGTTTACACTCTCGCCTGACTCCGAAGAGAGAGAGAGCGCGCGCGCGACCGGGGCTCTCTCTCTCTGCTCGTTCTTTCAGTTAAACATGCGCAGCAGTTCATCTACATTACTCACCGATCAAATAAGACTTTGGCGGGCGCTAAAACAAGTTCAATGCAGGAAAATTCATGCGTGAATTTAACTGAGTAGTACATGACCATGCACTCGCACAAATGCGACCACATCAAATTTTAACTCACACATTCTCAAAAAATGGTCGCAGTCTGGAACCCTGTGTATGGCAACAGTGCTACAGACTGAGCCACACTATTTTTTTTTTTTTTTACTATACAATAATGTTACAATAGTAATTTCTGTTTACATTTCTTCAGTTTCTTACAATTTTTAATTAATTGTGTAGTAATTTATACATTGCCAAAGACAGCAGTAGGTGAAATCTGCAGGTTGACAAGGTCTAGCAGTTTAGAACCTACTCAAGGTTAAAATGGTTAAAACCCGTAAGACCTTCGGAACACAAATGAAGATATTTTTGATGAAATTTGAGAGCTTTCTGTCCCTCCATTGACAGCAACATCTTTGCAACTTTCAAGGCCCAGAAAAGTGGTAAAAACATCGTTAAAATAATCCATGTGACTACAGTAGTTCAACCTTAATGTTATGAAGCGATAAGAATACTCTTTTGTGCGCAAAAAAATTAAATAACGACTTTATTCAACAATCTCTTCTCTTCCATGTCATTCTCATACGCTGTTGACGTAGTGTAAACAGTGCAGCACTTCTGGGTTCTACGTCAGAGCGTAGGCTCACTATTGGCTGACGCTGGTCATGTGTGATGCTGGCCAATAGTCAGCCGACGTTCTGGCGTTCAATGACATTGCAGTCAATGGAGGGACAGAAAGCTCTCAGATTTCATCAAAAAATATCTTCATTTGTGTTCCAAAGATGAACGAAGGTACTTACGGGTTTTGGAACGACATGAGGGTGAGTAATTAATGACAGAATTTTCTTTTTTTGGTGTACTAACCCTTTAGGACCAATTCACACTGCACCAAAAGACTTCGACCAACACAAGGTAAATCACCAGATTGCAGTATGTCGCTTCTAAGACATTCCACGGCCCAACAAACGGAGACTGAACACGTTTACTCAGCTAAAACTATTTGCATATATTTAATTATAATTTTAATAGTCTCTATTGCTCATTAAAATCAAAACAGGGCAAAACAGTGCTTACCTTTGTACTTGCCGGGTAGCACATTATTGAAAGTAAAGCTGAGAGTTTCACTGCTGCCAGACAACTGGAGGTTCTGCCTCTCTCCCTGTCTGCTCACAGGCTGAAGGGTGACTGTCAGATCTCCACATGCCACTGATGACACAATTGAATCATTGAGACAAAAACAGAAAACACACGTATCGAATTTGATAGCGGGCATGAAAAAATATCTCACCAAGACAGGACACAGAGCCGGAGACAGATGCTATGAACTGAGTGAAGAGAAGATCGGTGATAGGATGGTCCACCAGTGAAATATCGAGAGAATATGGCTGAAGAGCGAGGCCAGCTTTTACGTCACTTTCAGGGAGGGTCACCTGCAGTACAGCACACAACAATTTAATTAACGTGCAACTGCAATAACTTTAAAAGTCAAGTGGCGTTACAATAGAAATTATCATTACCTGCAAGCTGTAGTCCCCTGGTTTGACTTGAAAGCAGAATGCTCCATGGCTATCACTTTCAACTGTGCGGAAAAAGCCCTGATCCTGGGCCGAGAGAGTAACTTTGTAGTGCCCAAGCTGTTTAACAGTCTCAGGAAGACGGGTGACTAAGATGTGACCACACACACTGAACCTGAAAATGACAAAGTGGGGCAGATTTTTTTTTTTTATCAATCCGATCAAGCGGAAGCCTTGAGGGCAGAGACCTGAAGTACTTGTTCTTCCTCTGACCACATTTTCTGGCTGGAACTTCTTTTTAAAGGTGAAGTATGAAAGATATTTTATGTTAAAATACATTATCTTAACCAGGTTTATTGTTCAATGACTACTGTTAGTATGCCATTCATGGGTTTATCTTCTACCCCAAAAGCGTAAACATTGAGCCTCCAAGGCACCATCAAAAGATTGAGAGCAGTCCACTCAGATCTGTCAGTCTCTTTCCAGCTTAACCTACAGTATAGCGAGAGTTTGGGGCATACTGTAGTAGGCGGAGCCAGAGGGTGCTTAGCTGGTGTGGGACCATGGCTGATGTGTTACATGGGAAAAAACATTTAGTCTCGATTAAACAGGTCATGACCACATCAAAACGAATGGGGCATTGCGATGGTACATGCTACAATGGATGAACCATACAGCATAGTTATACGGAGCCCCCCTAGTCCCACTTTGTCAAAAAAAAATTATTATAACTATCTCGTGGCCTCAAGATAGTAACTCGTGGCCTCAAGATACTAACTTGTGGCCTCAAGATACTAACTCGTGGCCTCAAGATAGTAACTCGTGGCCTCAAGATAGTAACTCGTGGCCTCAAGATACTAACTCGTGGCCACGAGAAAGTGAGTTTTTTCAAGGCGAACGTTCCCTTTAATGTTTCCATGGTGACGCGTCACGCGATTGACCGCAGCCACAATAATACTGTATGACAGATGTGTCGCTTTTATTTCGCTTTTCCTTTTTTATTCAAAATATTCACAAACTTGCTTACCATGTCATCAACTAGCCTATCTGATATTCCGATTCTCACATACGTGTAAGTGAGTGCGTTTAGTCGTTTAATCTTGATCTAATAACATGATGGGCGCTGCAATGTTGTCCGTCGGATTTACAGCACGTGAATTCATCAGTTTCTCCCGAAATAAATGCAAGAAAGTGGCCGGTGAACTGAGAAGAATAGAGTAAACTTTATAGTTCCTGGTCTTGCACTATGTTTGTCTAATATGAATAACACATGTCGGCAAATTATATTTGAATAGATTGTTATTGCTGCTTCCACAGACATCAGTGTGTTTTACAAACTCCAAATGTATTGTTTTACTCGTGCTTATGTGTATATAAATATCTGAAACCAAAAATAAACATTATGAAGTTGAAAAACTGCTTAGTTGTGATGACAGCGCTGAACGCGTCCGACTCTGGCTCGTTTAAAAACCTTTATAAATAATCTTGATCTATAATAACATGAGATGGGCGCTGCAATGTTGTCCTGTCAGTCGGATTTACAGCACGTAAATTCATCAGTTTCTCCTGAAATAAATGCAAGAAAGTGGCCGGTGAACAGAGAAGAATAGAGTAAACTTTATAATTCCTTGTCTTGCACTATGTTTGTCTAATATGAATAACACATGTCGGCAAATTATATTTGAATAGATTGTTATTGCTGCTTCCACAGACATCAGTGTGTTTTACAAACTCCAAATGTATTGTTTTACTCGTGCTTATGTGTATTTAAATATCTGAAACCAAAAATAAACATTATGAAGTTGAAAACACTGCTTAGTTGTGATGACAGCGCTGAACGCGTCCGACTCTGGCTCAGCGCCAGCCAATGCGCGAAAGCACAGTTTGGATCTGGCAGCACTGAACATTCTAAATGTGGCGCCGTACTCTTAGGGGCTAGTTGATGACATGGTAAGCAAGTTTGTGAATATTTTGAATAAAAAAGGAAAAGCGAAATAAAAGTGACATCTGTCATAGAGTATTATTGTGGCTGCGGTGTATCGCGTGACGCGTCGCCATGGAAACATTAAAAGGAACGTTCGCCTTGAAAAAACTCACTTTCTCGTGGCCACGAGTTACTATCTTGAGGCCACGAGTTAGTATCTTGAGGCCACGAGATACTATCTTGAGGCCACGAGTTACTATCTTAAGGCCACGAGTTACGAGTTACTATCTTGAGGCCACGAGTTACTATCTTGAGGCCACGAGTTACTATCTTGAGGCCACGAGTTACTATCTTGAGGCCACGAGTTACTATCTTGAGGCCACAAGATAGTTATAATAATTTTTTTTTGCCAAAGTGGAACTAGGGGGGCTCCGTATAGTTATGCACCCGTTCAGAAAGACAAATTTTGTCTTCAAATTCATACCAAATTCATAACATTTTTATGTTTCCTTTCATGTTGGAACTTTTATTAAGAAGTTGCCTACTTTAACTTGTTAAAGTAAACTTCCTAATAAGGCTGCACGACATTGCGCTTAAACAGTCTTATTGCGATTATGAAATTGCAAAGACTGTGATTATTTTTTATGCGCAGCTTGTCAGTGACGCACGGCTCTGTGATGCATCTGAAAGCACTGTGGTTTGAGTCGCTTATAACATGCATTTCAACACACATCAAACATAAGAAGCATTTATGAACCTCTTGTCCAACAAAAAACAAAGTTTAATAAATCAATCAAAGCGCTTCAATCTTCTGTTTATTCAGCTACAGGATAGTATGATGCCCATAGGGATTTCCTGGAATAATGTGCGTTATCTACTTCTGCAGGGCAAGCAGTGTTTGCGCGAGAGCGCCCTCTGGCTTTCAGATGGAGCAGCATTTACTACTGATCACAGAGCCATGCTGCACTGACAAGCTACACATAAAATAATCGTGCAGCCCTACTTTACAAGCACCTATAAGATCTGAGTTTTTGATGTTTGAATAGGGGGGCCTTGGGGGGACCCAACAGTTCTTGGGTTTCCAAGAATACATTACCATATTCTTGATGTGAATTTGGTCACATCAAGAATATGACCAAATTCTTATTTCACGAACACGCTATACATAATAATATAATTATTTTGTGTTATTTTCTCTAATTTCTGTTATTAAAAATAAAAAATAAGCAAATTGCAAACAACAGGACATATACATTAAATATTAATTAAACAAATGAAATGTATCAGGTACAATAGGTTTATTTAACGTGTAGTATACAGAAATGTAATAATCAAACGTAAAAAAAATATTGCATAGTCTTCACTGTATGAATTCAATTTAAATGTATTCTTACTAAAGCTAAAAAAGTTATTCAGTCAGGAGCAGCAAGTTATTTTCTCTTTTGTTTGATTCACTTTAATGACACAGAGCAGCATGTACTGTAGGTATATTAGGCTGCTGTCACTTTAAGACCAAACGCACAAAATCAAATCCATTATACTGATACACATCCAGTTTACACACCCAACTGTTAACTGTCCTATGAGACACAATGCTCTTCTGTAAGTTGTACTGTAGGCTGTCTTATACCTTCTGATGTTCGTATTTCATCCTGTAACTAGCAAAAAGGAAGAGAAGATCGCTCCATGTGTGCTTGATCTGCCGCTTACACTCAGGTGCTACAGAAATCTGTCACGTCGTATTAAAGAGCGACATCTATTAAACTGAATTTGAAAGTTTAGACCCTTTTTCATAAGGGATGTCGTGTTTTCACCTCTTGGTTAAAACATGAATATTCATTATAATCCCGTGATCAAGCTGACAAAATAATAATAATAATAATAATAATAATAATAATAATAATACTGCAATCATTTTAACACAAAATAAAATAAAATAAAATAAAACCATTTTGACTCACGACTGTGCTTTGAACTGCACAAACTTGACATAAAACATAAAACTGACAGTTTTATGACTGAATCAGTTCACCTGACTGTGGAGGAAACCTGTGATTTGAACTCATATATGATAAACATTAATATTAGTTAATGTATTTTAGCAAGCAGTTCCCTTTCGAAAGGGAACGAGACACTACGTCAGAATGACGCTATGGGGAACGCCTCAGGCGTGACAGGTGTCTGAAATAAATATCAACTCACGTCAATTATGTTGACCGGCGACAGCCCGTGAATCATCAGCTTGATTGATTAACGCGCAACCTGGATGTATAAAGGGAAGCCTTGCATACATGACAACATCTTTTCGTCTTCAGGGACTGTTTGTCTGTATTGAGAATATCGCTGAAGCGCGCGGGAGGCTCTCGAGAGAGCCTCTTGTGCAAACTGTGAGCGTTTTTTATTTAAAAATGCTCCGCTTTCGCGGATCCTTTTCTCGAGGGAGGAGGGTTCAGCATCTGAGCTGTGGTGCGATCTGTGAAACAATACTGTTTGGGTACGAGGCGTTCACAGTCAGTTCCTAAGGGTGCTGGCAGTGTTCATTAAGAAATATCTCGGCGCGCGTGAGAAAGAAAAAATCCGTGCGCTGTCGGATGTTTCAACCTCGCACCTGTTGACTTTCTTCTCGAGGGATGAAAGCCATATATATTTTTTAACGGCTCTTTTCTCGCGCTTGCCGAGGCAGTGTGTAGATTACGAGAACGTATAAATGTTAAAACAGTATTGTCTGGTGAGTATGGCTGCATTTAATTCTATGAATTAAAATGATGGAATATTATCTGACTTTTAAGAAGTTAGATATTTAGTAATTCAGCCTATCATCCAGATCGCGTTATCCAGTGTTTTTGGCTGCATTTTAATTTAAAAATAAGCAGTGAACAAAAAGAGCAGGTGTAATTCTGGTCTTTTTGTAAAATGTGAAACTAACATATTTCTGTTTCTTTTCAGACCACATCTCCTGTTTTAGAGTCTGGGGCAAAATGGTTTGGGAGTAAATCTAAAGATTTTTTTTTGATGGTCAGGTAGTAGGTCTTAACAGGCCTCCTTGACCAGACAGTCCCCATTTTGCAACCGGACAGTGCTTGGGCCTCCCTGAGGTGAGCTCCCAGGAATTGACTGTCAAGGAGTAATGTGGTTATCAGGTTATAGGCCTCACTAGGCCTTCCTGAATATGAGCTTCCACATACTATGGTTAAATGAGCTCCCACATATTATGGTTATCAGGTCATAGGCCTCACTAGGCCTTCCTGAATATGAGCTCCCACATACTGTGGTTATCAAGTTATAGGCCGCTCCAGGCCTTCTTGAATATAGCTCCCATATAATGTGGTTATCAGGTCATAGGCCTCACTAGGCCTTCCTGAAAATGAGCTCCCACATACTGTGGTTGAATATGAGCTCCCACATTCTGTGGTTATCAAGTTATAGGCCTCACCAGGCCTTCTTGAATATAGCTCCCATATAATGTAGTTATCAGGTCATAGGCCTCACTAGGCCTTCCTGAAAATGAGCTCCCACATACTGTGGTTGAATATGAGCTCCCACATTCTGTGGTTATCAAGTTATAGGCCTCACCAGGCCTTCTTGAATATGAGCTCCCACATACTGTGATATGAGCTCCCACATTCTGTGGTTATCAAGTTATAGGCTTCACCAAGCCTTCTTGAATATGAGCTCCCACATACTGTGGTTATCAGGTCATAGGCCTCACCAGGCCTTCCTGAGTATGAGCTCCCACATACTGTGGTTGAATATGAGCTCCCACATACTGTGGTTGAATATGAGCTCCCACATACTGTGGTTGAATATGAGCTCCCACATACTGTGGTTGAATATGAGCTCCCACATACTGTGGTTATCAGGTCAGAGGCCTCACCAGGCCTTCCTGGTTATGAGCTTCCACATGTCAGGTTACAGGCCTCACCGGCCTTCCTGAATGTGAGCTCCCACATACTGTGGTAATCAGGTTACAGGCCTCATCAGGCCTTCCTGGTTATGAGCTCCCACATACTGTGGTCGCCAGGTTACAGGCCTCATCCGGCCTTCCTGGTTATGAGCTCCCACATACTGAGATATCAGGTTACAGGCCTTACTAGGCCTTCCTGAATATGAGCTCCCATACACGGTGGTCGCCACGTTACAGGCCTCGCCAGGCCTTCCTGGTTATGAGCTCCCACATACTGTGGCGCCAGGTTACAGGCCTCACCGGCCTTCCTGGTGCTGGGCTTCTACATGTCAGGTTGCAGGCCTCACCCGGCCTTCCTGAATATGAGCTCCCACATACTGTGGTCATCAGGTTACAGGCCTCATCCGGCCTTCCTGGTTATGAGCTCCCACATACTGTAGTCGCCAGGTTATAGGCCTCACCAGGCCTTCTTGGTTAGGAGTTTTTCACATGTCAGGTTTCGGGCCTCGCCGGCCTTCCTGAATGTGAGCTCCCTCATACTGTGGTTGTACATGAGCTCCCACATACTGTAGTCGCCAGGTTATAGGCCTCACAGGCCTTCTTGGTTAGGAGTTTTCACATGTCAGGTTTCGGGCCTCGCCGGCCTTCCTGAATGTGAGCTCCTACATACTGTGAGCTTCCACTTACTGTGGTTATCAAGTTATAGGCCTTACCAGGCCTTCTTGATTATGAGCTCCCACATACTGTGGTTGAATATGAGCTCCCACATTCTGTGGTTATCAAGTTTTAGGCCTCACCAGGCCTTCTTGAATATGAGCTCCCACATACTGTGGTTATCAGGTCATAGGCCTCACTAGGCCTTCCTGAGTATAGCTCTCACATACTGTGGTTGAATATGAGCTCCCACATTCTGTGGTTATCAAGTTTTAGGCCTCACCAGGCCTTCTTGAATATGAGCCTCCACATTCTATGGTTATCAGGTCAGAGGCCTCACCAGGCCTTCCTGAATGAGAGCTTCCACATATTTTGGTTGAATATGAGCTCCCACATGCTGTGGTTGTCAGGTCACAGGCCTCACTAGGCCTTCCTGAGTATGAGCTCCCACATACTGTGGTTGAATATGAGCTCCCACATACTGTAGTTGCCAGGTTATAGGCCTCACCAGGCCTTCCTGGTTACGAGCCTCCACATGTCAGGTTACAGGCCTCATCGGCCTTCCTGAATGTGAGCTCTTACATACTGTGGTCATCAGGTTACAGGCCTCATCTGGCCTTCCTGGTTATGAGCTCCCACATTCTGTGGTTATCAGGTCAGAGGCCTCACCAGGCCTTCCTGAGTATGAGCTCCCACATACTGTGGTTGTATATGAGCTCCCACATACTGTAGTCGCCAGGTTATAGGCCTCACCAGGCCTTCTTGGATAGGAGCCTTCACATGTCCGGTTACAGGCCTCGCCGGCCTTCCTGAATGTGAGCTCCTACATGCTGTGAGCTTCCACTTACTGTGATTATCAAGTTATAGGCCTCACCAGGCCTTCTTGAATTTGAGCTCCCACGTGCGGTGGTCGTTAGGTCACAGGCCTCACCGGCCTTCCTGAGTTTTAACCTTCCACAATTAGTGGTCACCAGGCTTTAGGCCTCTGCGGCCTTCCTGGTTATGAGTTCTTTCATGTCAGGTGGCAGGCCTCACCAGGCCTTACTGAATGAGAACTCCCACGGATTGTGTCTATCAGGTTGCAGGCTTCTTCTGGCTTTCCTGATTATAGGTTCCCACGTACGGTGGTTCCCTGGTTACAGGCCTCACCAGGCCTTCCTGGGTTTGAGCTTTTACATGTCAGGTTACAGGCCTCATCCGGCCTTCCCGAATGTGGGCTCACACATACTGTGTTTTTAGAGTGAAGTACGAGCAAACCTTTACTTCATTCCTTTTTGGTACATACGTTCCGTACCTTTTTTAAACCATGCTTATGGTAAGTCACACGACTTATGTCTTGTGTATTTTCTAAATCCATTTTCTATGGTAAGGGTCATGCGCGTATCGCTTCTGTCCCTTCCTATGTGGCTCAGACCCTGGTCTTACTTCCTGTCGTCACTTTATTACGACAGATGTTTTTCTCTAGCTAACTTCCACATTCTGATGAGCTCCCACACACTGTGGTCACCGTGTTACAGGCCTCACCGGCCTTCCCGAGTATGAGCTCCCACATGCTGTGGTCGCCAGGTTAGAGGCCTCATCAGGCCTTCTTGGGTTCAGAATGGCTAAGTACATGCACTTTCTTTCATGTACTTTCTATTTCCATTTTTTATGGTAAGGGTTGTGCGCTGTACGCTTTATTCCCTTTCTGAAAGTGAGCTCCCACATCCTGTGGTCGCCAGGTTAGAGGCCTCACCGGCCTTCCTGATATGAGCTCCCACATGATGTGGTCGCCAGGTTAGAGGCCTCACCGGCCTTCCTGATATGAGCTCCCACATGTTGTGGTTGCCAGGTCAGAGGCCTCACCGGCCTTCCTGAAGGTAAGCTCCCACATATTGTGGTTGAATACAAGCTCCCCCATGTTGTGGTCGCCAGGTTAGAGGTCCTACCAGGCCTTCCTGGAGGTAGCTCCCTTTAGGCCCTCACAGGCCTCCTCAGTGTTTTGAAACACAAACACTGGGTAGATCCATGGATCGAGTAGAGAGACTCCCCTCGCTGGCAAGGGTTGTAAAGCACTATGCTGAGTCATACTCTCCAGGATGTCCCGTCTCTGAGATCCGGGCTGAGTGGTTCACTGCCTGTTCTGCAGTCCCTCGGGTTGGATGCCTTAAGGCAAGTGTCCAGAGGCTCTGTCTTCAGACAGACAGGAAGTGGCCAGACTCTAGTGTCTTATGTAGTGACACCAGGTCAGGCCTGCCTGGTGGTATTTCAGGTGGCACGCTCCCCTGAATAGTGACTGGCTGGGAGTCCCCTGGGCCCCCTAGCCACACTCCCTAGAAGGGACCCCTTCTTTTGGAAGCTGTGGTCCTAAGCCTTTGAGCTGGCCCAGATATACCCCCCATTAACTATGTTCTGGCGGTTTCTTGGTTCATTAGCTTGGGTGATGACCGGTAGGGAGTGCTGTCACTGACAGCCCGATGTGACCTAAGGGTGAGTGGTTCCAGTGTTTTCTGAATTACTGGTTCGGACAGTTGTCACTGCCTTTGGGCATGCACTCCCCTCAGCATGGTGGCGTTGGTATATCGTTCCCCATAGCGTCATTCTGACGTAGTGTAGAGTTCCCTTTCGAAAGGGAACGTCTCAGGTTACGACTGTAACCTATGTTCCCTGAGAACAGGGAACGAGACACTACGTCTTCCTGCCATGCCTCGGGGCCTGCCTGCAACAGTCCCTTCAGACGATAGGATGTTGTCATGTATGCAAGGCTTCCCTTTATACATCCAGGTTGCGCGTTAATCAATCAAGCTGATGATTCACGGGCTGTCGCCGGTCAACATAATTGACGTGAGTTGATATTTATTTCAGACACCTGTCACGCCTGAGGCGTTCCCCATAGCGTCATTCTGACGTAGTGTCTCGTTCCCTGTTCTCAGGGAACATAGGCTACAGTCGTAACCTGAGACGTTCTGTTGGTAGGAAAACCATGGTCTCTATATTGAGTCTTGAACAACAAGGTGACACGGTTGTCAATATGAGAAATAATCCATAACCATTTGAAATAGAGCGATTTAGTATAATAAAGTTGATTATTATGCAATCTTACCATACTGATATGGCATATTTCAATATTTGGTGGTTTAAATGCCTGCTCCAGGTCTCTGTGCAGTTTAGTGCCGCTTTCAGAGCGGTCACGTCCGTAACGGAGAACTGTCACACCCGTAACATTGTTTTTTCCTCATAAATGCGATCACGAAAAATAAAATAAAGTTAATATTTTATGTTCTGTGGAGAGTCAACCTTTCTTTATTCGGTGGGTAGTATTACTTTTGGTTTGTGCAGTGTAATTCACAGAATTCATAAAAAATATGTTGCCACCTAAAACTTTTTTTTGTCAAGTCCGTTACGCATTTATATTTCCCTCATCTAAAATATAAAAGGCGTGTGTAGACTGATATTTTTCGAATGTCTGGACTCCTTTATTAAGGGATTATGGATATATAAACAGACATTTCAATATATTGGTATTAAATGCATTTTCGGAGAATTTATATTTCAAGTTATGACTGCAATGTCACGTCCATAACACTGGAATTGCCCCACTCTGATGTGTCAATAATATATATTTACATACAGCGATATACAAGATTTAGCAAAATCTCTAACGATAGACATTTTATACAGTGGTAACAATATATATCATCATACCGCCCAGCCCTATTTGAAAATATGCTTTATTTTTGTAATTCCGCTAGGTGCACAGAAATTACATACTTCAACTTTAAGGCCAGTTCTTATATGCATACTCACCCTGCAGTGATGATGTCTGGCAGCTGAGGGGTGCTGGGAGCAATCTTCACAGTGACTGGCTCAAAGAACATCAGCTCCTTGTGCGTGTTGATGGTATAAGTGCCTGTGGTCATATTCTCCAATCGGAATGAGCCATCTTCATTAGTTTCCACTGTGAAAGAGACCAGGGAGGAGGCAAAATATAAATGCAATGTGTTAATTTAGTATACATTTGTTTATTAAGCATGAATTGTTGGGTTCTTAGGAGTATGGCTAACTATGTTAATTTTACTTAAGCGTAGCATCAGTTACCTTTAATTTGGTTGTTAAGCGTAACTACAGCCTCTGCAACACCCTCTCCATTAGGGCTATTCAGAACTCTGCCCATCACAGAGAATCCCATAACCCGGAATATTGGCTGAGAGACAAAATAGGAAAAACATGTTAGAAAACAGGTTAGGCTGCTGAGCAATTGTTGAGTTAATTAATTAAAAAAAAATTATTCATTAATGATTTAATGTCCATTTGAAGTCAGTACGTAAGCATTACTACAGTTCTTTTAATTGCTTTGGTTCAATTTTCACAAGCAAGTGGTAAATTTCCAAAAGTCTTAGTACTAATCCAAATCCTACAACAGATGATCAAAATGCACTTTTAAAAAAAAAAACATTTCAGCATGTTTTCAATTATGTTATGTACAATACAGAAAATAGGCGTTTCATCTATATAAACATTCCAGATTTATCAAAAATGCATCAGAAGGAGATGCATCAAGTACAGGCATTTAATATTACAGTGTGCCACATCATTATAATATAAACAGAGGACTTACCATGGTAGAGACAAACAAATTACTGCAACTCATCTGGAAAGGGTTAACTACACTATAGACTCCGCCATTTAGTACTGTATTGACAGCAACGTTATAGCAACAAGGCTTATTTCAAACATACTGCATATCTTGCATTATTTGCTACTGAATGAAATGATTGTAAAAAGTACTGAATCATAGACCATATTGTTTTGTTCTGGCGATTAAACCAAATGTTCTCATTACATATTACAATGATATTTATTGTGTTTTGAAACAATGATTCTGTGGAAAGAAAATGGTTTTGAAAATGTACACTTGTTAAAATAGTACCAAAGCAAATTTAAAAAAAAAAAAACCTGAATAACTAAACCATAATTAAACAAGTCAGAGAATTGAGAAACTCACCTGCAACATTAAACTGTTGTGTTGTACTTTGAAATCCATACGAGAAGGAGCAACATCAAAAGTAATTCTCTCTCCTCTGTAATATGGGACCTGCAATTCAAGAAGAGACAAGCTAATAAACTAAGACTGACATTTGTGCTTTATCATTACAAATGATTTAACTTATAAAAAAGGCAGCATGAGATGGAAATAAATATCACATTATTTTAATAAAAAAAAAAAAGACAGGTGTTTATATATTATGCTTCAGTGTGCCAGTAGTTCACAATTCACATTTCATATGGAAATTAGTGACAACAAAAGTAAAAACAGCTTCTTACCACAGAGTATTCACCACTGGGAAGACAGGGAAAGGAGAAAGTGCCATCCTCACGAGACTGGGAGCTGCACAAATACACAAGGGAGGGGTCGCCGATTAAAGCCCCATCCACAGGAGCCACACTGCAGCCATTAATATCCTGGATAAATAACAAATTTGATTAGGAAAAATTTACCAGATAATAGATGATGATTCTGTGCACATTTGTGACGACATTATCATATTATAGAATGACATATACGATTGGCTTTTGAATCTAATAAAACCATTTACCTCCTGTGTTACGCTGGCAGAGTAAAGGAGGAAACTGACTCCCTTCATGGGTTCACTATCACTCTGCACCTCTCCAGAGACATCATAGCCCTTTACCACAAGAGGAGCTGCGGCGGGGGCATTTTCATTCGACACAACCACAGTGGTTGAGCTCTGTGGGGAGGGCAGGGTAAACCAACAAGATTTCTTAGAACAATATAAAAAGCTGGATCAAATCTGAATTTTCTCCAGTTTTTGGCCCTGGTGATCATGTAAAAATGCATGGAAGGACTATCTTGGGCCTCTGTCATGGAATGTTAAGACATATTTGATTCTGATCTTAAATTTTACAAGTCGAAAAAAATAATAATACAACAATCGCTAAATTAAAACCAGTTCTTTCTCTTACTGATCTTAAAAAAAGTGATCGTTGCCTCGATCATTGTAATGCTTTATATAATACATATATTGTATACATATATACAATAGGTATTTGTCGATTTTTATTGTTACGCCTACAGCTTAACAATAAAATGCAGCAGCCAGGTTGCTAATAAATACAAGAAAGAGAGACCATATTCCTGCAGTCTTTCCCTCTCTTTGGTTGCCTGTCAAGCAGTGAATAGAATTCATGATGTATGTTTTAAAGCTCTTCACAGTTTGGCCGTTTGGTTTATATTTCAGAGCTTATCAATACATACTGCTTCTCAAAATCCCTTAGATCGAATAATCAGCTGCTTTTGGACATTCTGCGGATTCGGTCAAAATCAGTGATGCGCGGGTTGATCCAAAATGAGCGGGTGCCTGCGGTCACCCGCGTTTACGAGTCTGTAACGGGGTATGTTGGTACGGGAAGAAGGAGGCGGGAACCGGCGAACATTCAACATATTTTAATAAATAAATCCACAAATACAAAAATGAAAGTAAAAGCCAGCAGCCCCTCACGGACGACTGCTGGCAACACAAACAGAAACAAAACATGAACTAAAACACAGGCCTGTCCTCTCTCGCTCTTCACTGTCGTCGCTCCTCCTTTATGCCTCCGCTCCTCCGTGAGAGATGCGAGACCGGTGCGTCTCACAGGTGTAGCTCATCACAATTACGCCACCGATCTCGCGCCGTCCTCCCACGGCCCTCGACCTCGTCCTGCTCGCCACATACCCCCATCGCCCCTCGCAGGCCGGGGGGTACCACCGAGGCTGCGCCTACTCCCCCTCCCCCCCTCCCCGGGGGGACCGATCACGGCGGCTGCGGTACCTGGGGGTATGGACAGACGAGGCGAGAGTACAGGAGACGGAAGCATGAGGAGCGACAGAGACGAGAGAGGGGAGAGAGGAAAAAAAAAAATTCTTGATCCGGTTCCCGGACACACTGCCGCTCGGTCCTCAACCAGCTGAGAGTCACTCGCGGTGCCATGCGATGGTACTGGACATTCGTTGGGGGACGGCTCGACGCCCTTCCGCCTCCTGGCGGCCGGCGGTGACTCCTCTCGAGGGCAGCCGGCAGCGAGTTTCCCGTTCCCTGCTCCGCCCCCATCATGGCCGACGGCAACAGGCTCCGGCCCACGGCGAACGGGAGCGACTCCTCCGCTCCCTCTTGACGGCAGCCACCCCTCCTCGATCCAGGAGCACGGTGTCGAGCTCTCTGTCCCACCAGATCTTCCATCGCTCCAGCACCATCGCCTCGGGCAGCAATCGGCGGCCGACGCTCCCTCGTGCTGCCCGACCTCCTCAGCACCGCGATTCCTCCCAGCAGCGAGGGCTCTCCGACAGCGTGTCCCTCCCTCTTCCCGGGTTTCGGCACCAGTGTAACGAGGTTCAGATGTTACGGGAAGAAGGAGGCGGGAACCGGCGAACATTTAAAGATTTTAATAAATAAACACACAAATACAAAAATGAAAGTAAAAGCCAGCAGCCCCTCACGGACGACTGCTGGCAACACAAACCAAAAACAAAACATGAACTAAAACACAGGCCTGTCCTCTCTCCCTCTTCACTGTCGTCGCTCCTCCTTTATGCTTCCGCTCCTCCGTGAGAGATTCGAGACCGGTGCGTCGCGCAGGTGTCGCTCATCAGCAATCACGCCACCGGCCTCGTGCCGCCCTCTCACGGCCCTCGGCCTCGTCCTGCTCGCCACAGAGTCATCCAAAAATATTTTTAATGATATTCGGGTTGCGGTCGGTCGGGTCGTTTGAAATAAAGATGCCAATTAAACCTTTGTAATTTATATAGTACTAGACACAATTTTGAAATACATAGGCCTACACTTTATTGGCTGAATAGTGCGGCCCTTGGAAGCAATCACAGCCGAATATAGCAGCGTCAGGCCAACCCCGGCCACAAACTATAGATGCCTTTATGCGCCCTGACCACACGAAAATTCCTCTTCAAGTGAAGAGTAAATTTGTGGATTATTGCGTGGACTTTTGTTGCACAGACCTGCGCCCCTTTGATATTGTTTCGGGGGAAGGTTTTACGAAAGTGGCCCAGGGTCTCATCAACATTAGAGCACGTTATGGCTCAGTCGACGCAAATGGAGTGCTTCCTCATAGGCAAACAGTCTGTGATCGTGCTAAAAAACAGGCCATGGTCGAGAAAGAAGTTTTATCCGAGGTTCTGAAGTCAGCGGTGCATGACAATGGAGGGGTTGCAATAACGACTGATATGTGGACTGATGATTTTAACAGAAGGTCCTACACTGTCTTGACGTGCCATTATATGACAGAGGATTGGAAGCTGGCAAGCCGTGTTATGTGCACAGTGGAATTCGATTGCACATTGCCCAAAACAGCAATCAACATCCACGAACAGATTAATGAGCAGCTGTGTTCTTACAGGATCTCATTTGATCAAGTGGTGCTCGTGAGTGACCAGAGCTCTAACATTAAAGCTGCCCTAAAAAATGATCACTGGATTCCATGTGCAGCCCATGTTCTGAACACAATTCTGAAACATACGTTTAGTGGATCTGACATTGAGGAGGTAACGGAGATGATTGACGCGTGCAAGGGCATTGTCAAATATCTTAAAAAAGCCAGTGCAAGCACAGCTCTCCCATATGGCTTAGTCCAAGATTGTGAGACTCGTTGGAATAGCAAAATTGACATGCTCAAATCTGTGAGCAAGCAATACAGGGAAATAAACGAGCTACTCGAAAGCAGGGGGCAGTCAGAGCGCATGGAAGGCATATATCAAAACACGCTCACAACCGTGATAGATTTCTTGGAGCCTTTCAAGAAAGCATCTGAGGAGTTGCAGGGAGAGGACTACCCGACACTGTATTTAGTGATGCTGTGGTTTTACAATCTAAGCGCACTCTGCAAACCAGTCTTTGGAGACCCTGAGTACATGGCTTTGCTCCGTACGCGCGCACTTGCTCTACTCCATCAAAAGTTAATCCTCACAGACACGCACAAAATCGCCCTATTCCTCTGCCCCCGCTACAAAAGTCTCAAAATGATGACCGAGACTGAAAGGAAAAATCTCCACAGAATCGTTGGCAACCTCATATACCCTGTGTCTTTTGAAGCCGCAGACTCTCCTGAGACTTCAAGCATTACAGCACCACGGACATCTACAGGCGAGGGTAAGTGGCTGCGTTATTAATGATGAATGGGATATTTCAATTTAATGCTGGTAAATGACATTATTGACAAATGCTATTTTACCTTCCACAGACGTCACTAACGAAAGTCAGAGAGAGAAAAGACCTAGAGTGGACTTCGCTGAATGGGCCGATGATGCCGCTGATGTGGCCTAACGAACGAATTGGAGCGTTACCGTGCTGCACACTTTACGCTGAATGACTGTGACGAGGACTGGTTGCTTGAATTTTGGGAGAGACAGGCACCCACCTTCCAGAGGCTTCATGCATTGGCAAGGAGGATCCTCTGCGTTCCAGCATCAAGTGCAGCCAGTGAGCGCACATTCAGCTCCGCAGGTCGTGTCATAGAGGCGAGAAGAAACCGTCTCAACCCAGGGACGGTTGATTCAATATTATTTCTACACAGCGCGAGGAAAGCTAAAAATAAGTAGGCTAATCTTCTGTTTTAGGCCACCAACGGCACCTTATAGCCCTTTTAAGCCCAAGTTAGGCTTACTGTATCTGATTTAGGTTCCTGTGTTAGTTTTATGGATATATTTGTGTAGGCTAAACAATGCAGCCTATTTTATTTTCTTATACAAATGCATATTTTGCGTTTATCTTGTATTAGGCTACTTTTTTTTTACCAACAAGTGGCACCCTTTAGCCTTCTTTTTAAGCCCAGGTTAATGGTATTTGTGAGCATTTATTTATGGATATTGTAGCCTCAGTCTTTTGGCTTAGCCTACCTGTTTTTGTTTGTCTAAAATGCGTTAATAAAGACTTTATTAACATATTCTATGCCTGCATTTTGTGCTTGTGAGAGCTTCAAACATCGCATTCATCAATAATATGCATCTAGACAGCTGAAATGGAAAATGATGGGCCACCAGTTTTGAATGGGCCAGACCAATTGTGGGTGGGCCTTAAATTAAAAACATGTAAAAAAAAAAACAAAAAAAAAAAAACATTATCCAATCACTGCTTAACCTAATAAAAAAAATATTGACTAATATAGCCTGCTGTTATATTATCTGTGCGTATACATAATATAGATTTTAATAGCTTGATGTTCTTTAAATATTTTGTTGCATTGTTAAAAGTTTCGGTGCATAGGCCAGACCTATCCGCGATCGCTCTCCATGGTTCTGACCAAAGAAGAGCGCTTTGGAATCTCCATTATGCATCATATGCATCATACGCATCATACCTGGGCTGCATTTTCCGATAACCTTGTCTCTTAGCGCGCTACGAGGACTCTTAAGGTATAACTTAACTAAGGGTATACTACCACTAAAGGTATATCATTGCTAGGCGTCTTCAGGGCTATCATCCACTCGCGAGGCAGAGGCGCTGAAAGGCATAGGCGCTGGCGCCCTCCTAGCAACGGCGCTGTTTTTGGTAAAACATGATTTTGACGACTTCATTAAGTTTTGTTTTATAGAAAACTCTTTTTAAAATATTTTTGTTTTGTATAAATTGTATCTTAATTTTGATCAATGTTTTATCAATCAATTGCCCGTATTTAATAAATAAGAAGCAAATAATATAGCAGACAATGTAATAAGGCGCAGACACGATCACTTGCATTGCATGTGAACTGGAGGGCGCCGAAACTCAGCTTGTGCCTCACAGATTTGAGAAATATAGGCTATATATTACAGAAAGTTTGAAATGTCTACTTTTAAACGAAAATATTCAAACCAAAATAAATAGGCTACTCTCTGATGAAATGTGCATTTCTCTCTGGCGTTCATGGCGAGTCCGCATCGTCAACTTCATCTTTGCAGCAACACAGAAAACAGCAGTTTATTACTAAACAATTAAATGCCTCCTTGCTAATTTAGACACACACACACACACACACACACACGCACGCACGCACGCACGCACGCACGCACGCACGCACGCACGCACGCACACAAAAAAAAAAAAAGCGGGTCAGGAAGCGGGTCGGGTACAATATTTTCTTTTTTTTTTCTTTTTTTGCGGTCCGAGTTGCGGGCGGGTTAGTTGAAAACGTTGGTCGGGTGCGGGTTGTTTATACATTGACCCGCGCATCACTGGTCAAAATGTAAGGGTGATCAAGCTTTTGCTGTTGCTGCCCCTAGGTTGTGGAATGGGTTACCACTGTCCTTAGGTCATCAACATCGATGATACATGTTCAAGCTGCATTTAAAAACTGACTTGTTTTCAATAGCTTAAACTGTACAATAGTAGCATATGTGGCTGTAGTTTTCGTAGTTTATACTCTTCTGCTGTCCTTTACCTTCTTATTTGTTTTTACCATCTTACTTTCTCTTTTATTATACAGCACTTTGGTAAACCTTGCCATTTTGTGCTTTATAGATAAATTTTATTTGATTTAACAATAAACTCCAAGTACACAAAACTGCATTTATATTTAAATGAGATGCTTTGACATAAATGTAACGTATGAACAAACATAGTAGTATGAAGTGTAGTGGCAGCTTTCTTTGGGTTTTGACCTATTTGTCATTGAGAACTATTTTGTCAACAAGCTAGTTTGTACTTTATACCTGCTCCAGGGTCCATGAGACATGAGAGGCAGTGATGTCATAATTTCCTGGAAGCACCTTGAGAAAAGAATACCTGTAAAACAAGCAAGATAGATAGGGTAACATGTTTTGTCTATTTGTTAATGGAGTATTTGTGCAGTAAAAATCTGAAAATTATTTTGAATTGAAAAGTTAAAGAGAGAACCATATTGTTCGCCATGGGGGATCATTTTACCTGGAGTTTTTATTGTTAAATTTAATAATATTTTATATGTCATGGATATATTATTTTTAATCATTTCAAGAATTCATTGCATACTTCAAACAATTACTCATAATATTTTTAAACAATAATTTATCACAATCTATAGACCAGTGGAGTGAAATCTGAATTAAATCTGTACATGCAGTAATGTAAATCAAAAGTATCAAAAAAGAAGGATCAAAGTTTCATATTTCGCTGCATTCAAACTTTAACTTGCAAATTTGCAAGATGTTAAATGATCTAGGGATTACGCTCAATTATATGTTGAATTTTCTTTTTAGACAAAGCGGTGCAGAGCGGGACAATATTAAGCCCATTGTGTCAGAAGAACTTTGTCAGGATCAGTGTCTAGTCAGACCGCGCCTTACCAGTTTATGAAGAGAAAAAAAAAATCTACTCACTGGCCTCCAGCTTGGGTGAGGACACTCTGAAGAACATCATCTTCTCCTGCTTTACTCAAACTTACTTCAACACCAGCAGGCCCCAACAAATGCCCTTTACTCAAGACCTGAATGAGTGAAGAAAATGATCAGATTTTTTTTTACCTTACCAAAAACTGAATTACAAAGTCAGATGTACAGAATTTCAACTTACAGTTCCCAGGACTGAAAACCCTGTAAAAACGAAGTTGATGTCTTGTTCTTTAGTGCAGATGTCAGTAATTCCATCCACATGTAGGTCCACAGTTGTTGGTTCTGCATACAGATAATGCATAACACAATACATCACAGGTGAATGGTAAGCACAAGTTACACCATGGATTGAATAAGAGCAGATTTAAGAGTATACATGAACTTAAATTATTGAAGATTGAATTATTCACGATTTTATCGCATGAAATCATATCGATTTCTTACCAAAGCTCCATCCTGACGGTGGTTCTATCTTTAGAACAAAATCACCCTGTAAAAGATGGTAGTCCCGATTAGTGCAAACATACACATAAGCTACGATCATGAACTTTGTGCTGCAGATTAATTGTCATACAGATAATTGTGATTAATGATTTAATTCTGTTTTGTTAATGTTTTGATCAGTTTGTACACAATTCTGCTGCTGGAATCCTTACTAGGACCAAGACAAAGGATCTTATCACTCCTATCTTGGAGTCCTTACACTGGCCCCGTGTGAGGTTTCGTGTTGATTTTAAAATTCTCATGCTTACCTTGAAGGCTTTGCATGGTTTGGCTCCACGATATTTGTCAGAGCTCTTAACCCCCTACACCTCAACGTTTGATCTCTGCTCCTCCGAAGCTGGTCTTTTAACTGTTCTGCTAACTCGTTTGAGATCTATGGGTGATAGGGCTTTCGCTTCTTTTGCTCCAAAACTTTGGAACTCTCTGCTTTCTGAGATTAGGGCACACCAACTGCGATTTTAGAGTTCCGGCTAATATTTGGCACTAATTCAAGTGTACTCGGTTGTAAAGGCTAAAAGGGAATTTCCGTTTCGGACAGCAAACTGCTGATCGACCAACCTAAATAGGGTGAGTTTTACCTCTGTTTAATGTAATGTTACTTTAGCCAAGTGTACATGGAAAACCATGGCATGACCAAACCAAAGCTACTATCAGAGAAGTATATTGGTCAGCTTATATCTGTAGTAGTGGTTATGACCTCTGTCTAAAGAAAACATTACTTTAATTTAAGTGTATACAACCGAGGGGGCTATACAAAAATATATTTGATTGTGTAAGCGTGAATGCGACCGTCTAAGGTATTAGCCAATTACCTCTGTTTAGTGACTTGAAGCTGGCGAGTTTGTGATCATGGGCCCACATAATATATTAACGGCCCGAATGAACAATTAATAAGAGTAAAGAGTCAAATAGAACAATCAAATGTATTGCTAAACTATTATATAAATGACCAATAACAAATTGGCATTCCAACTTAAATTTGAGGTTGTGGTAAAATGGAGTCAGATAAAAGTTTAATTGGAATCAAATTACTTTGCCACGTGGAAAAGACAGTAACATGCAGTAAACCTTCACCCGCTTATCGTGAACTGTCGTTGGACCGATTGGGCAGGCCTTACAGGTTCACTGCAGTTTTAAGGAGAAAATACTCTGCAATGGTGCTGCTGACTTAAGAATTTACACAAAGAATTTAAAAACACCACATAGACATATAAACATTTAAAAACTGGATTTTCACCACTGGGGGACTTGTTACAGTCACACCATGTTACTTTCAAAAGGTGATTTACTCCCTTTTGATCACTTCGGAAGACAAGACGTCAGTGTTTGTTTATATACGAACTATAAACTTGTATCCCAGTTTTTCTGAGATAATATGAATATTTATAACGATACTGTGATGTTGAAAAGATATGAAGCTGTATACCTATGACAACTGCTCTCTCTGGCTCAGCGGCAGCACTAACACAGATTTGAATGTTCCAGTGTGATTTTGTCAAAGGTTTAATAGACACAGGCGAATCGTTGTCATTTAGGAATAAGCCCTCGTGGGTGTTTGAATGGAGATCGTTATCTTTTAATGATTAATTGTGCAGCTCTACTGCTTCTCTGATGGTGTAAATTAAGGTGAAGCTGCAGATATAAGGATGAAATACTGCATTGTAAGAGCCTGGCAGGCGGTCCCTCAGCCTGCTCAACTCCTGTTCCAGTTAAAAATAGACGGGCCTGTCAAAAATGAATTTTGCCCCAATTTACACCATCAGAGGAGCTTGCAGCAATTTGTGAGTCCTATGACAATACGTGATTAGTTTCAACTCCACTGGGAAACTTTACCATTCTGCAGATTAGGGCTGCACAATATATTGAATTTCATGACGCATTACAAATTAACTCATAAGGGTTGCATATGCATTGCAATTTGATTTTACTGCATCAATCCGGAAAGTTATGGAGATGAAAAGAGCAGAGAAACATCTAGAAATGCACCCGTTTTCTGGTATGTGCATTGAGCGGCAGCAGTGATGCACGTGTCAAGTAAAGAACCTGCAACTAACCCTAACATATGATAGCTGGACTGTCAAGGGAACTGGCCTGATGCTGTCATCTATCTTCAAGGTAGCAAGGTGTTTTCCTCCAGTGCACTTACATTTTCCTGTTATATTCTTATTTGAATAATGAATATAAAGTCATGCAACTTCAGCTTGCCCCAAGTATCTTTATAATACTATAATAAATATTTCCTTAAATATAGGCTATATGAAAAATTATAAGTTAACTAAATATAATTTACTATGAGGGATCTACCTCTAAGTTTTTCTTTAATATTATTCATCATTTAGTTATTTAAAATAGTCTCGCTGCCAAATTAGCTTCCAAACATTTGGCCAACAAATTTCTGCAGACAATGTATAGAATCATAATGCATTCATACATTTATATTTGTTTTTATAGCCTTTAATTTCTGCATTGTTTAGAGAACACATAGATAGATATGAAAAACGTTTTGTCAGTGAAGTACGGAATATAAAATCTGATACATTGATTTCACATAGAAATAATCTAAACATGTACTGAATTTGATAAAGTACTGCAACCATAAAGCCTACTTTTTAAAATGAATTTGAAACAATTATAAATAAGCAATATGAAGAAATATTTATGCAAATAGAAAAAGCGGAAAGAAGAAATGAATAGTCAAATAAATTAAAGCTCCACTCTCCACATAATTTGCTTATATTGATGTTGTAGATGTCATTTTGCACAAGTACATAATATAAAATAAGCATATTGTTTCCATTAATGCTAGATGATACTTTTTACAGAGGGTCATTTTTACTTAGTTCTTTAAATAGAACGAACAGGAAACATGCATGTTGGAGATGTCAGTTTTTTATGGCTTAAAATCTAGAAAGAAATAGTGGAATCATATGTTCCTCGATATTGTGTAGCCCTACTAAAGGTGAGGCAATCTGAATGTTCAAGAAAAAGATTCAGAATACAAGACATTCTAAAGAGTTACAGTACCTTGTCATAGAGGGGGACCATGAAGTAACCATTGATTGGTGCACAGTCAGTCTGATATTTCAGAGAGCCCTGCTTAGTGTACAACTTTATCTGTAAAGAACACATACATAGTCAAGGTTGGCCATAAACTCATTTTAAATTCATTTTACTTTTTACAATGCCACTGCATTTACATATCTTCGTCAAAATTGTAATATACACTATCATACTTAATCTTAAAAAAATTGAAACACTTGCGAATACTGAGAACAACATGGATTGCTTGACTACCTATATGCAGTTAATTCAGAGAGTTTCAGTGATTAACTTGAGTAAGGCAAATCTAATTAACCGAGACAGATCTGTGATAATAATATTAAACATGCTTGAACAATTGCTGACATTGCTTGACAGGTTGCAAAGCTGACATGCAACCTGTTACCTTCACGACAGACGATCCGTCAACGATCCGTTGATCCAACAGATTATGCGATCTACAACCTACTACAAGCATTACTTCTTAGGAAAGCAGATGACATATAGATCAGATAATCAGTTCAGTTCCGGAACTGCATGCGCTAGCTAGCCAGCTAACCATTCTTAACCCTAAATCTCAAGTCTTTCTTACCTCAATGACAGAGTAATTAATTTCCACGTCTGACTTGACAAAACCCCCACAGCCTACCAAAATATCATCAGTACCATTCACAAATGTCAAATACAAAAAAGATAGAATAAGAAACACTAGCTCTTTAATTCCACCCATCGTGCAGCGCTGGTGTAGCGTACTGACGTACGGTGAATATGGCTCAAATGAATTCAGCCAATCATTTTAATGGCAAATCATTTGAGCTTATTCCTATTGGTCAGTCACGACCGGTGCCTATATTAATTGTTTTCATTGGCTGTTTCAGGAGAGGAACTCGAAAACCAGCATGGGTAGATAATATTCGTCAGAATAAGGTCCTTATCGCATGAATATCTCAGTCATAACTATAATAATATAATATAATAATAATAAGGTGAATGGTTATATCTCGATAAATACTATCCTACTTATTATTTGTAAAGGCAATTTCACACATTTGCATATTTAACCAGTAAATATTTCAATAAAAAACACATAATTTTAGCATTTAATTCAATAATAAATATTCACATTCAAAATATCATGTTTTTCGAAACCTGAAATGACTTTACCATTTACCATTCGCTTGAAATAGCAGGAAAAGCAGTCCCCTCAATCTCCACATGCTGCTACAAACAAAACCAGTAGGTGGTACAATTGGGTGTTGATCATAGACTTGTGTTGATAAAGACTACGAGAAACAGAAAAGACCAAGCAGTGAGTATATAGACCTTATTCAGAGCAGCGCCATGTATGAAAGTGAGGTTGTGAGGGATAGACTTGCCGTGTTTCCAATGTCACCCGCTGTAAAAAGCTGTATAAAGCTCCTAGGTTACTTACAGTTTTCCACAGCTTATATTGGCGGGAGTTTTTTGTCAACTGAAATTTCTTGGAAATATATTTTTCCAGTGTTCCATGAGCAGAACAATCCAAAAAAACATTGAATAACAGTACAGCCCATTGAAGAGATGCATGTCTGTCCCTCACAGCCTCGCTTTCATTCCCATTAAAAATCTAACTTGGCGCTGCCGTGAATAAGGTCTATGGAGCTTATAATATGACAAAATGATTTGAATTTGAATTGTGTAAATTTGAATTATTGACAAGTGTAATCTAACAAAATTGAATATTATGTGGAATTTTAAATAGTTCTGAATTTGATTTCTTTAAACGAATATCGAACATTTGAAATTTAACAAATTGAAATTTGGATGAATTTTACATAGGCTACATGTATTTTCAAACAGCTATTTTTTTGTTCTGAATTCTTAGACTGCAAATATTCAGTTTTAAAAAATACAGATTCAAGTTTGCAAGATGAAGAAGAAATTTGGAACTTCAAATTCAGTTTTCTAAAATTCAAACCGCGGAAAATTCAGATCGTACAGAGAGTAGGTCACAGGTCATCCACAGGGAAGAGTAGAGGATCTCAGAAAAGTCGAACGGAGCATTTTGACTGCACTGTAGTTTTCTGCCGCAAACATTAGAAAAAATTCACATATAGCATTGAGTAATGACAGAGGATTATTAAGAGTCATTTGGCACATTATTCAAAGTGATTCTCAGTTACTAAATGTATTTAACAATTAAACGTATTTTTTTTCTAGAAGTTTCTATCATTCATGTAGCCTATCATTCGTTCAGTTGTCTTTTGATTTAATATTAAGATTTAAAAAATGAGAAAACAGCTTGAATATTAGATTTCTAATATTCTAATAATAGTCCTCCGCTGCTGCAGTTGCACGGATTCTTAAAGCGTTGTTGCAGGAGAGGGGAAATAGAAGTGGCCTCTTTAAGACCGCTATTTATGGGTGTTGTAGTCCACAGCGAAGTATAATATGGGTAGTGTAGTTCGACACATGTGCTGATGTGATGTGCGCTCTCCCTGTGTGCTGTGTAGTTGAATTGGATGGAGAAAGTTTGTATTCTGTTTAATTTAAGTTCACTCAAATTATTCCACCCGGGAGCTGGTTGCATTGTGAACCTGGCAACACGAAAATAAGTAAAAGAATGGCATGCATCGGTAATATTTGTCCGTCTCATCCTTTGCACAAACATGAATTGACGAGCTGTTACGCTGCCGCCGGAGATCGCTGAAGCGGAGAAAGTAACATTGGGGGCTGGAGTCCGGGATTCGTTCGTCGCAGATGGTGAGTTATACGGACATTTGTAAACTGTTGAACCGAACCAGACGTTGTCAGAGAAGAAATGAAAATGGCGGATACTCGGGAGAGAACGCGAGTGGTGAGGAAACATTCTCATTTAAATACGAACAGTCTGTGGAATGCTGCGATGTCGGAAAGGACAGACAATGATGAAAAACGAACACATGTATCATTTGTTGACTGGCTAAATGAGATGGATGCTCAAGTGTCAAAGACTGATAATAATAACAATCCATTTAAATGCAATTTTGCTCCATGCCCTACGTCCGTTTCAATAAGCAGGCCCACCTGTTGCTACGAGTCACAATTATCACAGCAAGCAGCAAGAGCAACTAATCCATTTATGAGTGGGGTGGAAAATGAGAATATGCACGACAGTGGAATCGATACACAGTGCTACACACAAAGTACTCCAGCAAATTTAAACTACTCACACTCAATATGCACAGATTTTACAGCCAAACAGATGCTCCAAGGCACACCTACAATAAATCGCCAGCCACATAAACATGATGTCTGTGCAGCTCAGCATAGTATTCGTGAGAATGAAAATAACGCTGTCTTTTCCAGTGTTGATGACTGTTGTTTCCCAGAGCTTAATAAATCCAGCCAACGTGTAAGGCAACCATGTCGGACATTCTATGACTTGTCATCAGACAGCGGGGAGGAGTGCGGCGATCACAGAGAAAGGATCCCCACACTGCGACCAGGTCAGTTTGATGGCTCTACTTCATGGAGAGAGTTTCTAAACCGCTTTGAGGATTGTGCCAGAGCTAACCATTGGTCTGAGAGGACAATGACTGTGCAGATGAGGTTTTGTCTAGTAGGTGCAGCAGGTTCAGTGATCCACAAGAACCCCAGGTCCGGCCGTTGGGATTATGCCCGCATAGTAGAGGAAGTGGAGGCGGCATACGGCCCTTCATCCGAACACGCTGCTGCCATTGGAATAGAGCTGAGGCAGAGGGTCCGCAGGGCAGGTGAGCCACTCCATGCATTAAGGGACGACATTTACGAAAAAGTCTCCATTGCTTATGCAGATCGCTCAGAGAGGGAACAGGACTCTATTAGTGTTGAAGTGTTCACTAATGCCATGGGAGATGCTGATATTGTGCAAAGACTGCTGGAAGAGCGACCACGTACCCTGGCCCGCGCCTATGAGATTGCATACAGGTATGAAACCACACGTCGAACCGCCACTAGTGTAACACAACTTATGCAATCTGCCGTAAGCAGGGCCGGTTCTAGACATTTGGAGGCCCTAGGCAAAATTCATGTTGGAGGCCCCCCACCCCCAATAAAAAACACTTGAAACAAATATGATTCCTAACTTTTTTATTTATACAACATTTCATTTTAAATTTAGTATATTTTTACTTACACAGTACATAAGTTTGGACAAATTACTATTTTTAATGTTTTTGAAAGAAGTCTCTTATGCTCATCAAGCCTGGATTTTATTTGATCAAAAATACAGAAAAATAATATAGTGAAATATTATTACAATTTAAAATAATGGTTTTCTATTTTACTATACTTTAAAATATATTTCTGTGATGCAAAGCTGAATTTAGTGTCACGTGATCCTTCAGAAAACTTTATAATATTCTGATTTATTATCAAATGTTAGAAATGGTGCTTAATATTTATTTTATAACGTGTGATACTTTTTTTCAGGATTTTTTGATTATTAAAAAGTTGTTTTAAAAAAGTCTTCACTATCACTTTTATATATTTAACACATCCTCGCTGAATATTCCTGTTTTTTTTTTTCTGTATTTTTGATCAAATAAATGCAGGCTTGTAGAGCATAATAAGAAACTTCTTTCAAAAACAATAAAAATAGTAATGGGTCCAGACTTTTTACTGGTAGCCTACTACATCAAACTTTATCTAAAGTAATCTCTTTTTTGTTTAATGAAGATGTTATTGTTCTTGTTGTTATTTTGCTGGTGTATTCAGTTTATTCACAGTTCCAGAATACCACTTCAGTAGATGAACATAAACGTGCTTTTATAATTGTTTTCATAGCTGCGTTATGGGCAGATATTGCATTGCTACCTTAAATATGCTATACACAAATCAAGTGGAAGAGAAAGATACGATCGCTACTGAGCAGGGAAAAAAATCTAAACTAATATTCGTATAGGCTATGATGTCAGGGTATTATCTAATCATCAGCAGAATATAGAAGATAGACCCATAGATATGAGATCCTTTATTTGAAACATTTAAAAATGTTGCAGTGTGTTGGTTTTTTAACTTTGAATACAAACGTCTTATCTTTTACTTTTGTAGCTTTTTTACTAGTCAGCTCCCAACGCGATGTTATTCATTGTACGCGCAAATTCAAAGCGTCGCGTCTGGGCACGTTAATGACGCTCGCACTCTTTTAAACTCGTAGACTAACAAAGCGGTGAATGATTTTTCCAGAAATGACGCTGATCTACAGTAGCCCACACGTTTATATTTAAAATACATTGCAATCACTCCAAAATCGATGACCTGCATTACGAGCTGTGCTTCTTTGCGTGCCTATGTAGACTTTTGTACAGTCATGGGCTGGCGTTAATGTGACGTAATGTAACAGTCTATGGTTAAGATAAACATCGTCACTATTTTTAGTTAATTAATAAATTTTGAAATAAATTGTAGATAGGACATTTGTACATTTATTTATTTATTTTTTATTTTTTATTTTTTTGTCCCTCTGTCTGGGCCCCATCCCGCCAATCGGGCCCTAGGCACGTGCCTAGTTTGCCTTTGCGTTAATCCGGCTCTGGCCGTAAGATCGATGGAAAGAAAGACTAGAGCAGCAGCAGTACGTGAATGTCCAGATCAGAGTGACGAGGAAAGTTCAGTGCCGTCAACCCATGCGTGGAGACAGAAAAACCCAAAAGCAGAATTCAAACCTCGTCAGCGAAAATTCAATAAGAGTAAAATCAATTGGGAAGAGATTATATGCCACAACTGCCAGGGCATTGGTCACATGAGGCGCAACTGTCCTTCACCCAGGCTCAATCTGGAACGTGTGACTCCAGCAGTTTCCCAGCCTACTTCCACAATTCTCAGAGTTAAGGGAAGTGGGCCAGAAATGTGCATTCATCTGCTGTTGTATGACATGGAAGTCTGTGCTCTGTTGGACAGCGGGGCCAGGAGGAGCGTGTTACCTCGGCTCTGTTACGAGACCATTAAGGCTGATGTAAGGCCCCCACTCAAGCTATCCACTGTACAGGCCCTGCAGGGAATAGGCCCTACAAATGTTGACGTCCTCGGGGAAGTTGATGTTCCAGTGCAAGTTGGAACCCAAACAGTCAGTGTTAATTTCATTGTAGCAGATGTAGCTGAGGGCACCGAGGCCATTCTTGGGCATCCATTCTTGGAGCAGGCACGGGCACGCCTTGACTTTGGCAGTCAGAAGATTGTACTGTTTGGCGAACAGATTCCGTATTTTAACCCAAAGAACAAACCTCGGGTACACGTGGTCCGCGTAGCACGCACAGCTGTCCTTGAGGCAGGACGTGAATACATCGTTCTGGGCAATGCACATTTCCGTGAGGAAGTACAGGGCAACGTCCTGTTGAGTCCAACTAAAGGCTTCATGGAGAAGCATCAGGTGATGGTGGCACGGATTATAATTGGTGCCCAGCCAAGTAATCGAGTTCCTGTTAGACTGTTTAATCCAGGTACTGTTGCTGTGAAGGTGAGGAAGGGAGTAATTGCTGGAATCCTCCAGCCTGCCGATGTGGTCCAGGCCTCAACTGCAGAGCCGCCCCCAACAGATTCATTTCCCACGGTTGTCCCAAGTCACTTACAGCTGCTGTATGCAGAGAGTTCAAGAGATCTGAAGGAGGCAGAACAGCGAGAACTTGCAGAGCTGCTTCATGCTTACGGTGATGTTTTCTCCACTGGACCAACAGATCTCGGCCGCACAAAACTTGTCCAACATGACATTCAAACCCGGCTTGGCCCACCTGTGAAACAGCAACCACGTAGAATGGCGTTTGAGAAACAGCAAAGTGCAGATAAACAGATCCAGCAGAACCTTGTTTCTGGCCTAGCCTTCCCAAGCAATAGCTGCTGGGCTTCACCCATCGTAATGGTGCAAAAGAAAGACCAAACGTACCGACTGTGTGTGGACTACCGAGCACTAAATGAGCGCACCATAAAAGACGCCTACCCACTCCCAAGAATCCAAGATACTCTAGATACTCTGTCCACGGCAAAGTGGTTTAGCACATTGGACCTTGCCTCCGGCTACTGGCAAGTGGAGTTGACCCCACAGGCGAGACAAGCAGCTGCGTTCTGTAGCAGGAAGGGGCTCTTTGAGTGGAACGTCATGCCCTTTGGCCTTTGCAACGCCCCAGCGACGTTCCAGCGCTTAATGGATCGTGTCCTGGCTGGAATGCAGTGGGAAATCTGTCTGGTGTATCTAGACGACATCATCGTGCTGGGCAAGGACGTAAAGGAAATGCTCCAGTGCCTGGCCCAGGTGTTTGAAAGGCTGCGCCAAGCCAACCTGAAGTTAAAACCCGCCAAGTGTTGTCTCTTCCGCCGCCAGGTGGTCTACCTGGGCCACATCGTCTCAGAACATGGTATAGCTACTGACCCTGAGAAGGTGCGGAAAATTCGAGAGTGGCCCCAGCTCACAAGCGTTAATGAAGTTCGGCAGTTTGTGGGTCTTGCATCCTACTACCGACGGTTTGTCAAAGACTTTGCTACAGTTGCAAAGCCCCTTCACAACCTATTAAGAAAACACGCCCGATTTCACTGGACTCCTGACAGCCAACAGGCCTTTGATAAATTAAAGGAGCTGCTCACTACTGCCCCCATCCTTGGCTACCCTATGGACAGCGGTGATCTTGTTCTGGATACGGACGCCAGCAATTTTGGAATTGGGGCTGTATTGTCTCAGCTGCAGCAAGGTGAGGAACGTGTTCTAGCATATGGAAGCCGGAGTCTGACGCCAACTGAACAAAATTACTGCACCACACGGAGGGAACTTTTAGCAGTAGTGGAGTTCACAACACATTTCCGTCAGTACTTGCTGGGCAGATCCTTTACTGTACGCACCGACCATAGTAGCCTACAGTGGCTAATAAGGATGAGAGAACCGGAGGGACAGCTGGCCAGATGGCTCGAGAAACTTGGGGAGTATGACTTCAAAGTTGTTCATCGTCCTGGGCGCTGTCACGAAAACGCTGATGTGCTTTCCCGCAGGCCATGCCGTGCAACTTGCCCCTGCAACCTTAAGAATCCCATCTTGAGTAGCCCTCAGCTCTATCACCAGGCAGTCCAGTGTGACTTCAACGACGAACCTGTAAATAATGTACCTGCAGCTGTTACCCCGGAGTCTTGTCAAGTGGGGGTAGTACAACCTGCCATCGCCACCAGTACTACTTCATTCTCTGGGTGGACTACTGAAGAACTGTGTGCTGCCCAAGCAGCAGATCCTGATATTGCTCCCATCAAGAGGTGGATGAGGGAAAGCGAGGAACGACCCTCCTGGGAAGATGTGTCACCCTACGGGCCGGCAACAAAGGCCTACTGGAGTCAGTGGCAGAGACTGTACCTGAAGGATGACGTTCTTGTACGACGTTTCTACCTAAATGAGAGTCCTGAGTATTATCCCCAGATTATGCTGCCGCAAGTTTTCCGGGAAGATATCATGCACCAAATGCACGAGGGCCCAGTGGGCGGACATTTCGGAGTGGAGCGAACGCTGTCCCGGCTGCAGACAAGGTATTATTGGTACAATTGGTACAAAATGCGGGAAGATGTTTCACTTTGGTGTCGCACATGCACCAGTTGTGCTGCAAAGGCTCGACCATTAAAGAGGCCTCAGGCACCCATGGGCACCGTGCGAGTGGGTGCCCCCATGGAAAGGATCGCTGTCGATTTGATGGGCCCTATGAATGAAACCGAACGCTTCAATCGTTACATTCTTGTCGTGCAGGATTATTTCACCAAATGGGTGGAAGCGTACCCCCTGCCCAACGACCAGGCTGTCACTGTGGCAGAGGTTATAGTCGCTGAATGGGTCTGCCGTTATGGGGCACCACTTACCCTCCATAGCGACCAGGGCACCAATTTTGAATCGGAGGTCTTCCAAACAATGTGTAAGCTGCTCGACATTGACAAAACCCGTACGACACCTTTCCGGCCTCAGTCAGATGGCCAAGTCGAGAGATTTAACGCCACTCTGCAGAAAATCCTAGCCACGACCTCTGAGCGATGTCATTGGGAGTGGGATCTAATGGTTCCCTATGCTGTGATGGCTTACAGGGCGACTAAACACAGTTCAACTGGATTTACTCCAAACATGATGCTCTTTGGACGGGAGATAACGGAGCCCATTGACCTGGTCGCAGGAAAGCCCCCCAACGACACACTGACTCAAACAATTCCGCAATATGTGGTTCAGATGAGAGAAAGGGATGCACTGGGCCAATCAGTAGAGCATGCTAAAAAGCAGTATGACAAGAGAGCAGCCAGGACACGCTACAAGGTCGGTGATGCAGTGTGGTACCTTGTCAAGGGAACGAAGCGAGTGAAAAACAAAATCAGGAAGTTTCTCCCCAACTACGATGGTCCGTACTTTATCCTGGGACATCTGGACGATTTAGTGTACCGCATCCAGAAAAACCCGAGGACCAAAGTAAAAGTTGTTCACCATGACAAGCTCAAACCTTACCATTCCCGGCAACCCCTGGAGAACAACTGGGTGTTTAAAGACTCAGAAGTTTTGCAACCTCAGGAAGTTCCTGCTCCAAACCTGGAAATCGATGGAGCTGAACTTGACTTGGATTTATCTTGTCTCTTCACGGAGGAAACCGGAAATTCCGGTGGCTCAGACAGCATGCCTCTCGTGGATGACACAGGTGTGCCGATGACGGAGCAGGACACAGAGGATGTTCAGTGGAGTGAAGGTAGCACGGTGCAACAGGATTTAACAGGGACTGTTAACGGCCAAATGAGGGGTAGGCCGCAACGAGTCAGGAGACCACCGATGAGGTTTGGAGACTGGACTAATTGATTATTAAGGACTAAAAAAAAAAAAAAAAAACTTTGTTGGCAATTTGTTATTGTTCTATTGCGGTAAAAAAAAAAAAAAAAAAAACGCATGTCCTCTGTAAAAAAAAAAATATATATATATTTTATGTGCTCCCTTTTTGTAACCCGGGTGGATTTTGTTGTTACCCTTTTGTTGTTAAGGAAACAAGCCAAGTGTATGTTTAGTTAGGCATTTGTTTCATTGGTATACAATGGCTGTTGTTAACCTCTTTCACCTCTACAGGCCAGTAGTGGAGAAGTCAGCCGGTCACTTAGCTGGACTTAAATAACTACCTCACTAGTCGTGTTGGGACTGAATTATTAATTCTTTAACAAAAGGACTCCCCCTTTACAAGCTACTCTTTAACCCCTCCCAGCACCGTGCTATCCTCCAACCTTATGGACTGTTTACCCTGTCACGTGGGGTTGGAATATATACCGGCCAGTGCCTCCATTGAGTTGCTTAAATGGACTGTATGCTTTGACAATGGAGCTGCCTATGGACTGTTGAAAAGAAAAAAAAAAGAAATAGGCTATGGGTAGACATTGTGTTGAATGTATTTCTGCCTTCTATTAACATTGTGAATCTATGGTAAAAGCCTTGTTAAATGTGTGTTGATGTATCTTATATCAGTCATGTCATGGTGCTGGAGTGGTGTTAAGTTTAATCACCATCCAGAGTGGGGGTAGTGTTGCAGGAGAGGGGAAATAGAAGTGGCCTCTTTAAGACCGCTATTTATGGGTGTTGTAGTCCACAGCGAAGTATAATATGGGTAGTGTAGTTCGACACATGTGCTGATGTGATGTGCGCTCTCCCTGTGTGCTGTGTAGTTGAATTGGATGGAGAAAGTTTGTATTCTGTTTAATTTAAGTTCACTCAAATTATTCCACCCGGGAGCTGGTTGCATTGTGAACCTGGCAACACGAAAATAAGTAAAAGAATGGCATGCATCGGTAATATTTGTCCGTCTCATCCTTTGCACGAGCATGAATTGACGAGCTGTTACGCTGCCGCCGGAGATCGCTGAAGCGGAGAAAGTAACAGCGTTTATTGCAACTACATAGTAAAATGTATATACATTTCATCTTTTTCTCATCAAACAACCAGACTAACCAATGGCTCGACACAACCCGTACTGGGGAAGAGCCTAGACAGGGCTTTCTTCTGTTTAGATATAAATTTAGCTTTGCACCAGCTGCAGGGTAGGCTAAATGACAGCTGTCATAGCCTGCATGGTCTCCCAATAAGTTAAAAAAGAAATTAAGATATAAATCAGTATAATTAGTAGTAAATTAAACATTTTAAACACTAATACTAAAAGGAAAGAATAATGCATTGACTTGGGTAGCCTATATAGGCCTAACGTTCACGCATGAACTGTCAGTCAGACTGACTATAAGAGATATTAAAATACATAATCTTCTGAGTTTTATGATGTAGGCCTTGTGTTTTATTTTTATTAAAATTTATTATAATTTATATCTCAAAAGGATGCACTTTGTGCATTCTCTGACATTACATTTATTTATTTCAATAATATTGAGTATCAGTTGATGTCAAACAAAATTGTGTTATATTCTCTGCCAACTAAACTTCCAATTTTTTTTTTTTTAAATAAATAAATAAACTTGCAAAGCCATTGTGCGTTCTCTCTCCGCACTGTCCAGTGCAGCTTTTCCACACAGATTTTGAGAGTTGGCCAGTTAAACAAAATAGGCCAAAGAAGTAGACTAATGGTTTGTGTCCGGGAGATGCGAGGTACATTAATATTTATGAAATAAACACTTATAATAGCCAAGCCTATATTTCTCTTACATGAGTTAGCCATAAGTGAATTTGTCTGGATATTTGCAGTCTTAGAGTTCATAACAAAAAAAAAATAGCTGTTTGAAAATACGTCTAAAATTCAGCCATAAATTCATTTAAATTCTTTAAATTTCAAATGTTCAATATTTGTTTAAAGAAATCAAATTCAGAACTATTTAAAATTCCACATAATATAAAATTTTGTTAGTTTGTTAATATAAAAACACTTGTCAATAATTCAAATTTGCACAATTCAAATTCAAATCATGTTGTCATATTATAAGTTCCATAGTGAGTATGAGACATTTGTAGTTTGTTGTGATCTCAGCTGCCTCTTTGAACATATAAAGTAATTGTCAGTCAATTTTTTTTTAAATAAGGTTTAATTTGTTAACATTAGTTAATGTATTAACTAACATGAAATAACCATGATCAATAAATTTGTAACTGTATAAAAATACAGCTGTTTACTTACAGTGTTAACAAATACAATTTTTAATTTTATGTATTAGTAAATGCTGAAATTAACATTAACAAAGATTAATAGATGCTAGAAGTGCAGTTTATTTTTAGTTCATGTTAACTAATGTAGTTAACTGATGTTATCACACGGCTCTGTGGAATACTTGATTCTGATTGGGTCAATCACGCCATCCAGCAGTATGTTATTCCCAGATAACAACCGCTCAAAACTGATATTGCTGGCTCATCCGGGTTACTGAAGTCAGCAGCGCTATACATTGCTAGGAACGGTTCCCTTTCAGTCGCTCACGTTCGACGTAACGTCGACGTGACGACGTAATTGGGATCCCAATTACGTCGTCACGTCGACGTTACGTCTCCCGTTCCCTCCTTCAGGGAACGAGGGTTACATCAGTAACCGAGACGTTTTTCTTCGTGGAAGTTTTGCATTTGGTGAGCTAATAAATTATTAAAATTCAGTTGAATCAATATTTTTTTTTGTACAGTTATTTGATTATGCCATCCAGTATCAGATGCAAAAGTTTGTACTTTACATGAACAGGAGGAAAGAAAAAAAGAAAGAAATAAGAGCTTCTCACATGTCTTTAAATTCACATATAGCATTGAGTAATGACAGCAGGAGGATTATTAAGAGTCATTGGCACATTATTCAAAGTGATTCTCAGTTACTAAATGTATTTAACAATTAAACACTTTGTAGTTTTTTCTAGAAGTTCTAGCTTGAGGGATAAACTTGTTCATGCAGATACAATTACTTTTGTTGATGCCCAGGGTAACTTTCCTTGTTACAATTCTTGTACCTCTTGCACTAAATATGTCAAATGTAAATCATTTACACATCCTCGTACATTGAAAACATACAAGGTTGGATAATGAATTACTTGCAAGAGTACATACAGTATAGTATGTGATTTATATATATTATCATTTGTTCATGTTCACTGCTATTTGTTGGCAAAACCACACGTGTATTACACATAAGAATCAACATACAAGTGGAGACAGGATGTCACATCTCCAATTTATCGTCACTTAAAGTTTGTCAAACATTCTTTGTCTGACATGAAGTTCCTGGGTATTGAGAGGTGCTTGTTGGTATTCCTCTCGATGCCTTCTACAATTGTTATGGGGAACTCATAGACTGTGAGGAGCCAAATAAGCCTGGGCAGAAGGCCGTGCTGGTACAGCCAGGTTTTAAATTTTCTGGGGAGTCCAGACCTGTCGATCTTCTTCAACCATTCTTCAGTTTGCTTCGCAGCGTCTGCAACATTGCCACCATCTTTCAGTGATGCATTGAACCACTTTCCCAAGCAGTTTATGGGGCTGTCCTCAATGGATGAAATGACCTCGACTTGAACTTGGAATCTAAACTTACTCATGACCCTGTCCTTCCTGATCACCAGCCTTCTGGACTTCCTGGCCTTGAATGACAACCTTGCCCAAGTGGCTACGTTGTCCAGGGTTTCCAGCATTCATCTATCTCGCTTGGACATGCGTCACAGTTGTTATTGTTAGGTCGTCCACGAAACCCCGCAGAACCGGCTGAATGATGCCTGACTCCAGGACGGGGTTATGCCTTCCACTGCTAATTGAATTCAGCTTATTGTCCCTAATTGGTCATCTACAATGAAAAGGTGAATGTGTGTTGTAATGTAAGCACTGAAGTAAGCAACGTCTGCTTGTGCTTGTCTAGCTTTTAATTCACATGCACATTGCACTTTTTGGACTATGCAGTTGTAAGGCCTGCCCAATCGGTCCAACGACAGTTTCTGATAAGCGTTACTGTCTTTTCAACTTTGCAAATTAATTGAATTACCTCTTTGTTCCACCTGACTCCAAAAATGAAAAAGGTTTAAGTGATATTTGTTAATCATTAACTTTAGGTGAATGTTTGATTATTATATTTAACTCTATTGAAATTACCCCCATTCATCCAGATTCCTATAACACTTAGAGTCTCGCACCGGCTGGGTATACGATTTCATAATCACAAACTCGTCAGAGTCGGTCATTAGGTCAATATCCTAGATGCCCGTACTCCACTTTGCTCATTCTAGAACATATTATTTAGTCTCCATAGATCTGAACACATTTAATTAAGGTATGATTATATCTAAGCAGAGGCCACAACCAATACCATAGAACCAAGATGACCAACTTAACTACTTACAATGGTAACTTTGTATAATCATGCCGTGGTTTCCCACGTACACTTGGATAGAACTAGATGTACCGCATGGCGGTACAAACTATGACCGCCGCTCAGGCCTGCACTGGCTTTCCACAAAAAGAAATGACGTGGAGCAATTTGGCTGTATTGCGTGTTTATGTATATACCTAAAAAAAGTAGTAGTATGTGCATGTCTGTCTGTGTGTTTGTATGTGTGTGTGTTTGTGTATGTGTGTCTCTGTGTGTGTTTGTGTGTCTGTGCGTGTATGTATGCGTGCGTACATGTGTGTGTGCGTGTGTGTGTTTGTGTGTGTGTCTGTGCATGTGGATTTGTATGTGTGTGTGTATGGGTGTGTGTCTGTGCGTGTGGATGTCAGTGTGTGTGCATGCTTGCGTTTGTTTGTATTCCTGCATGTGTGTGTGTGACAGCTAGGGTTGCCAACTTCAGAAAAGGAAAATGCGGGACAATCGTGGTTATTTATAGGAAAATGAGGGACACTCAAAATATTTGTACTGTATCACACAGTGTATGTCATTTCAGTGTCTGCAGTTAAGTTTGTGTTTAAAAGGTTATCAGACATAAACACATTTGTATTGCTTAACCTATTTATGTATTTAATTCTAAAAATAATTTTAATGTCATACATGAAAAAGTCACATTACAAACAAACCATAGTTCAAAATAACAGCATTTATCTAAAATAGAAAGCTTTTTTTAACATTATACACTAGGCTTACAGTTCAAAAGTTTGGGGTTAGTAAGATTATTTTTTGGGAAAAAAAATAAAGAAAGTAATTGCCTACTTTTATTCAGCAAGGATGCATTACATTAATCAAAAGTGACAGTTAAGATAATGTTACAAAAGCTTTCTATGTACTTTCTAAAAGCTTTAAAACATTAATAATAATCAGAAATGTTTTTTGAGCATATTATTCCCTCAGGTAGATTACATGTTTTCTTGCGTGGCTGGATGTTAGACTCATGAACAATAATCACGTTGTTTGCATTCGCCAAAATTGATTAGCCGAAATCAAAACGTGGACAGTGAAAGGAAATTACCGTTAGCGCGAGACGAGTCCGGCTTGAAGCGGAAGCGACCAGAAGGCAGAGGATGTTCGCAAATCAAACAATGATTTGTCTCAAAACAGTGATTAAAAAAAGCTGTGATTGGATGATGACAGGTGTCGGTGATCATTCTCAAGTGTCGTGGTCAGCACTGCTGCTGTTGCTGTTGTATCAGTCAGTGGTTTATCAGCTTGTCAAAAAACGGGACACGGGAGGTCACGCAAGGGACAAATAAATTAGGCCCAAAATGCGGGACGTCCCGCCTAATTCGGGACAGTTGGCAACCTTAGTGACAGTATCATCCTAAACCAGCAACCCTTCGCTCAACACCACCATCTACAGGCCGATGAGTGTACAGTCACTAAATGTGCACATAAATGAATTTATTTTATACCCCCCCATGGATGAAATTCTACGAAACTTAGCATAACCCCAGAGGATGTCAAGTTAATCATACACAGGTGATGGTGATCAGAAAGATGGTGGTTTGGGGGGGGGGGGCCCCCAGGGACCAAACGAAAATTTTCCGTAAAAGTCTAGTGGGGCTACATGCCCACCAAATTTCATGTTCCCCGGTGTTTCGGTGTCCCTGGTATCGTTGACAAAAAAATTCAGTAGATGACGAAAAAAAAAAAAAAAAACTTTGACAATCGATTATGGGCTAGGTTGATGTGGGCCCTTAAGACCAACATACCATAAAAATTTCTTCATCCTCGGTGCCACGGTTCAGGTAGTTATTTAGGAAAAACTGCATTTTTTGGGTTTGGAGGGGCCCAGCGCGGGGGGGGAGTGGCCCCCGGGGAACAAACGAAATTTTTCCGTAAAAGTCTAGTGGGGCTACATGCCCACCAAATTTCATGTTCCCCGGTGTTTCGGTGTCCCTGGTATCTTTGACGAAAAATTCAGTAGATGACGAAAAAAAAAAAAAAAAAAAACGTTGACAATCCCTATATGACCGCTTTATATAATCATAATATAAATAATAGTCATAACTAGATGTACCGCATCACGGTACAAAATATGACCGCCGCTCAGGCCTGCACTGGCTTTCCACAAAAATAAATGACGTGGAGTAATTTGGCTGTATTGCGTGTTTATGTATATACCTAAAAAAAAGTAATAGTATGTGCATGTCTGTGTGTGTGTGTGTGTGTGTGTGTGTGTGTGTGTTTGTGTCTGTGTGTGTGTGTGTGTGTGTCTGTGCGTGTATGTATGTGTGGGTACATGTGTGCGCGTGTGTGTGTGTGTCTGTGCATGTGGATTTGTATGTGTGTGTATGGGTGTGTGTCTGTGCGTGTGGATGTCAGTGTGTGTGCATGCTTGCGTTTGTTTGTATTCCTGCATGTGTGTGTGTGACAGTATCATCCTAAACCAGCAACCCTTCGCTCAACAGCACCATCTACAGGCCGATGAGTGTACAATCACTAAATGTGCACATAAATGAATTTATTTTATACCCCCCCATGGATGAAATTCTACAAAACTTAGCAGAGGATACCCCCAGAAGATGTCAAGTTAATCATACACATGAAATATGGTGCAGTTCTGAACATCTCCACTGAAGATAGGGGCGATTAAAGCAGAATAATATTGCATTTTCATTTTTTATGGGAGGGGCGCAAATCACAAATGAGTGATTATGGGCTAGGTTGATGTGGGCCCTTAAGAGCAACATACCATAAAAATTTCTTCATCCTCGGTGCCACGGTTCAGGTAGTTATTTAGGAAAAACTGCATTTTTTGGGGTTTGGGGGGGGCCAGCGCGGGGGGGGAGTGGCCCCCGGGGACCAAACGAAATTTTTCCGTAGAAGTCTAGTGGGGCTACATGCCCACCAAATTTCATGTTCCCCGGTGTTTCGGTGTCCCTGGTATCGTTGACGAAAAATTTACGGGGGCCCCAGCGCGGGGGGGGGGAAGTGGCCTCCGGGGACCAAACGAAATTTTTCCGTAAAAGTCTAGTAGACCAACATACCATAAAAATGTCTTCATCCTCGGTGCCACGGTTCAGGTAGTTATTTAGGAAAAACTTCATTTTTTGGGGTTTGGGGGGGCCCAGCGCGGGGGGGAAGTGGCCTCCGGGGACCAAACGAAATTTTTCCGTAAAAGTCTAGTAGACCAACATACCATAAAAATGTCTTCATCCTCGGTGCCACGGTTCAGGTAGTTATTTAGGAAAAACTGCATTTTTTGGGGTTTGGGGGGGCCCAGCGCGGGGGGGGAGTGGCCCCCGGGGACCAAACGAAATTTTTCCGTAGAAGTCTAGTGGGGCTACATGCCCACCAAATTTCATGTTCCCCGGTGCTTCGGTGTCCCTGGTATCGTTGACGAAAAATTTACGGGGGCCCCAGCGCGGGGGGGGAAGTGGCCCCCGGGGACCAAATGAAATTTTTCCGTAAAAGTCTAGTAGGCCAACATACCACAAAAATTTCTTCATCCTCGGTGCCACGGTTCAGGTAGTTATTTAGGAAAAACTGCATTTTTTGGGGTTTGGGGGGGCCCAGCGCGGGGGGGGAGTGGCCCCCGGGGACCAAACGAAATTTTTCCTTAGAAGTGTAGTGGGGCTACATGCCCACCAAATTTCATGTTCCCCGGTGCTTCGGTGTCCCTGGTATCGTTGACGAAAAATTTACGGGGGCCCCAGCGCGGGGGGGGGAAGTGGCCCCCGGGGACTAAACAAAATTTTTCCGTAAAAGTCTAGTAGACCAACATACCATAAAAATTTCTTCATCCTCGGTGCCACGGTTCAGGTAGTTATTTAGGAAAAACTGCATTTTTTGGGGTTTGGGGGGGCCCAGCGCGGGGGGGGAGTGGCCCCCGGGGACCAAACGAAATTTTTCCTTAGAAGTCTAGTGGGGCTACATGCCCACCAAATTTCATGTTCCCCGGTGCTTCGGTGTCCCTGGTATCGTTGACGAAAAATTTACGGGGGCCCCAGCGCGGGGGGGGAAGTGGCCCCCGGGGACCAAATGAAATTTTTCCATAAAAGTCTAGTAGACCAACATACCATAAAAATTTCTTCATCCTCGGTGCCAAGGTTCAGGTAGTTATTTAGGAAAAACTGCATTTTTTGGGGTTTGGGGGGGCCCAGCGCGGGGGGGAGTGGCCCCCGGGGACCAAACGAAATTTTTCCTTAGAAGTCTAGTGGGGCTACATGCCCACCAAATTTCATGTTCCCCGGTACTTCGGTGTCCCTGGTATCGTTGACGAAAAATTTACGGGGGCCCCAGCGCGGGGGGGGGGAAGTGGCCCCCGGGGACCAAATGAAATTTTTACGTAAAAGTCTAGTAGACCAACATACCATAAAAATTTCTTCATCCTCGGTGCCACGGTTCAGGTAGTTATTTAGGAAAAACTGCATTTTTTGGGGTTTGGGGGGGCCCAGCGCGGGGGGGGAGTGGCCCCCGGGGACCAAACGAAATTTTTCCTTAGAAGTCTAGTGGGGCTACATGCCCACCAAATTTCATGTTCCCCGGTGCTTCGGTGTCCCTGGTATCGTTGACGAAAAATTTACGGGGGCCCCAGCGCGGGGGGGGAAGTGGCCCCCTGGGACCAAACAAAATTTTTCCATAAAAGTCTAGTAGACCAACATACCATAAAAATTTCTTCATCCTCGGTGCCACGGTTCAGGTAGTTATTTAGGAAAAACTGCATTTTTTGGGGTTTGGGGGGGCCCAGCGCGGGGGGGGAGTGGCCCCCGGGGACCAAACGAAATTTTTCCTTAGAAGTCTAGTGGGGCTACATGCCCACCAAATTTCATGTTCCCCGGTGCTTCGGTGTCCCTGGTATCGTTGACGAAAAATTTACGGGGGCCCCAGCGCGGGGGGGGAAGTGGCCCCCGGGGACCAAATGAAATTTTTCCCTAAAAGTCTAGTAGACCAACATACCATAAAAATTTCTTCATCCTCGGTGCCACGGTTCAGGTAGTTATTTAGGAAAAACTGCATTTTTTGGGGTTTGGGGGGGCCCAGCGCGGGGGGGGGAGTGGCCCCCGGGGACCAAACGAAATTTTTCCGTAGAAGTCTAATGGGGCTACATGCCCACCAAATTTCATGTTCCCCGGTGCTTCGGTGTCCCTGGTATCGTTGACGAAAAATTTACGGGGGCCCCAGCGCGGGGGGGGAAGTGGCCCCCGGGGACTAAACAAAATTTTTCCGTAAAAGTCTAGTAGACCAACATACCATAAAAATTTCTTCATCCTCGGTGCCACGGTTCAGGTAGTTATTTAGGAAAAACTGCATTTTTTGGGGTTTGGGGGGGCCCAGCGCGGGGGGGGAGTGGCCCCCGGGGACCAAACGAAATTTTTCCTTAGAAGTCTAGTGGGGCTACATGCCCACCAAATTTCATGTTCCCCGGTGCTTCGGTGTCCCTGGTATCATTGACGAAAAATTTACGGGGGCCCCAGCGCGGGGGGGGAAGTGGCCCCCGGGGACCAAATGAAATTTTTCCATAAAAGTCTAGTAGACCAACATACCATAAAAATTTCTTCATCCTCGGTGCCACGGTTCAGGTAGTTATTTAGGAAAAACTGCATTTTTTGGGGTTTGGGGGGGCCCAGCGCGGGGGGGGAGTGGCCCCCGGGGACCAAACAAAATTTTTCCTTAGAAGTCTAGTGGGGCTACATGCCCACCAAATTTCATGTTCCCCGGTACTTCGGTGTCCCTGGTATCGTTGACGAAAAATTTACGGGGGCCCCAGCGCGGGGGGGGGGAGTGGCCCCCGGGGACCAAATTAAATTTTTCCATAAAAATCTAGTAGACCAACATAGCATAAAAATTTCTTCATCCTCGGTGCCACGGTTCAGGTAGTTATTTAGGAAAAACTGCATTTTTTGGGGTTTGGGGGGGCCCAGCGCGGGGGGGGGAGTGGCCCCCGGGGACCAAACGAAATTTTTCCTTAGAAGTCTAGTGGGGCTACATGCCCACCAAATTTCATGTTCCCCGGTGCTTCGGTGTCCCTGGTATCGTTGACGAAAAATTCAGTAAGGTGACGGGAAAAAAAAAAAAAAAAAACTTTGACAATCCCTATATGACCGCTTTCGCTAGCTACGCTAGCGGCGGTCATAATAATACTATACAATAATTTGAGGTTGAGGCTCACCCTATTTAGATTAGACTAACAACACTCTGGGCCCTATCATACACCTGGCCCAATGCAGTGCCAGGCGCGACAGTTTCAGCCCGACGCAGTTATCATTTTCACGTCCTGCACCACGTTGTTTGAATAGCAAATGCATTTGCGCCCATTTGTGCGCCCATGGGCGTGCTGGTCTGAAAACGAGGTGTGTTCAGGCGCATTGTTTACAATGGATTACAATGTAAAAGATTATTATTATGACCGCCGCTAGCGTAGCTAGCGAAAGCGGTCATATAGGGATTGTCAAAGTTTTTTTTTTTTTTTTTTTTCGTCACCTTACTGAATTTTTCGTCAACGATACCAGGGCCACCGAAGCACCGGGGAACATGAAATTTGGTGGGCATGTAGCCCCACTAGACTTCTAAGGAAAAATTTCGTTTGGTCCCCGGGGGCCACTCCCCCCCCGCGCTGGGCCCCCCCAAACCCCAAAAAATGCAGTTTTTCCTAAATAACTACCTGAACCGTGGCACCGAGGATGAAGAAATTTTTATGGTATGTTGGTCTACTAGACTTTTACGGAAAAATTTCGTTTGGTCCCCGGGGGCCACTTCCCCCCCAGCGCTGGGGCCCCGTAAATTTTTCGTCAACGATACCAGGGACACCGAAGCACCGGGGAACATGAAATTTGGTGGGCATGTAGCCCCACTAGACTTCTAAGGAAAAATTTCGTTTGGTCCCCGGGGGCCACTCCCCCCCCGCGCTGGGCCCCCCCAAACCCCAAAAAATGCAGTTTTTCCTAAATAACTACCTGAACCGTGGCACCGAGGATGAAGAAATTTTTATGGTATGTTGGTCTACTAGACTTTTACGGAAAAATTTCGTTTGGTCCCCGGGGGCCACTTCCCCCCCCGCGCTGGGGCCCCCGTAAATTTTTCGTCAACGATACCAGGGACACCGAAGCACCGGGGAACATGAAATTTGGTGGGCATGTAGCCCCACTAGACTTCTAAGGAAAAATTTCGTTTGGTCCCCGGGGGCCACTCCCCCCCCGCGCTGGGCCCCCCCAAACCCCAAAAAATGCAGTTTTTCCTAAATAACTACCTGAACCGTGGCACCGAGGATGAAGAAATTTTTATGGTATGTTGGTCTACTAGACTTTTACGGAAAAACTTCGTTTGGTCCCCGGGGGCCACTTCCCCCCCCGCGCTGGGGCCCCCGTAAATTTTTCGTCAACGATACCAGGGACACCAAAGCACCGGGGAACATGAAATTTGGTGGGCATGTAGCCCCACTAGACTTCTAAGGAAAAATTTCGTTTGGTCCCCGGGGGCCACTCCCCCCCCCGCGCTGGGCCCCCCCAAACCCCCAAAAAATGCAGTTTTTCCTAAATAACTACCTGAGCCGTGGCACCGAGGATGAAGAAATTTTTATGGTATGTTGGTCTACTAGACTTTTAGGGAAAAATTTCGTTTGGTCCCCGGGGGCCACTTCCCCCCCCCCCCGCGCTGGGGCCCCCGTAAATTTTTCGTCAACGATACCAGGGACACCGAAGCACCGGGGAACATGAAATTTGGTGGGCATGTAGCCCCACTAGACTTCTAAGGAAAAATTTCGTTTGGTCCCCGAATGCCACTCCCCCCCCGCGCTGGCCCCCCCCAAACCCAAAAAAATGCAGTTTTTCCTAAATAACTACCTGAACCGTGGCACCGAGGATGAAGAAATTTTTATGGTATGTTGCTCTTAAGGGCCCACATCAACCTAGCCCATAATCACTCATTTGTGATTTGCGCCCCTCCCATAAAAAATGAAAATGCAATATTATTCTGCTTTAATCGCCCCTATCTTCAGTGGAGATGTTCAGAACTGCACCATATTTCATGTGTATGATTAACTTGACATCCTCTGGGGGTATCCTCTGCTAAGTTTTGTAGAATTTCATCCATGGGGGGTTATAAAATAAATTCATTTATGTGCACATTTAGTGACTGAACACTCATCGGCCTGTAGATGGTGCTGTTGAGCGAAGGGTTGCTGGTTTAGGATGATACTGTCACACACACACATGCAGGAATACAAACAAACGCAAGCATGCACACACACTGACATCCACACGCACAGACACACACCCATACACACACATACAAATCCACATGCACAGACACACACACACAAACACACACGCGCACACATGTACGCACACATACATACACGCACAGACACACACACACACACACACACACACACAGACACACACATACACAAACACACACATACACACACACACACACACACACACACACACACACACACACACACACACACACACACACACACACACACACACACACACACACACACACACAGACAGACATGCACATACTATTACTTTTTTTAGGTATATACATAAACACGCAATACAGCCAAATTACTCCACGTCATTTATTTTTGTGGAAAGCCAGTGCAGGCCTGAGCGGCGGTCATATTTTGTACCGCGATGCTGTACATCTAGTTGTGTACATAAAGATATGGTGGAATCCGGCTTGTCCCGTTGATGGTCTGCTTGCGCGCTTTAACCTCGCGCACGAGCAGATCCATTTCCTCTCTGGAGATGCATTCAGTCTTTCCACTATCAAATTCCGTCATGTAAAAAGGGAATCCGCCATGGCACGAGCGCAACTGGCATTTAAAGGGAATGGGAGATGAGACCCTGATTGGTTTATTGCATGTAAAGCCCAAAACACACCCACTACTCATTAAGAGAGTAAGGACAACCCTTTTAGACCATGCACCTGGCGCACCGACCATTTTTCCTGTCGTTAAACTAGCAAAAGCGGATTCAGACACACCTTAAGTGCACTTGCGCCGTGCGCTTAGATTGTTAAAATAGGGCCCTTTGTTGTTCTAGACGGAAAACCCATTATTAGCCTCTACAGTTCTAAGTGTATACATTGACTAATGCCGATGTGTTTGTTGGATCTCTGAAATTTCAGTCGGTGTGCTCCTCTGCTTCACCTAAGCTGGATTTCAGTCCAATTACTTGATCATAGAATTGTGGTGTTAAGGACTTAACGTAATCTGCAAGAGTTAATCATTTCAGAGTAAGTCAGAATAAATCCAAATGTAACAATTTATTATTAGTCAGGTAAATGTATCATGCCAATTACATAATCAATTAAAAGATAATCAATGCAATAACATCAAATGCTCAGAGATAAAGAGAAAAGATGTATGAGCTACCTGACATTAGAAAAACAAGTAATAAAAACTCAGTGAGTATTTTAGCGCAATTTTCTGACGTCATGGGATCACAACACTAAGAGATAGTCAATCTTTTTATGTTTTTTTTTTTTTTTTGTGTGCGTTCCCGAGATTAGACCTTCCTTAACATAATGCCGAAAACCCGAAGTCTCTAGGTGGTCTGGTTGAGGAGGAGATAGAAGTGCAAGATTGGTGCGCACAGACAGAACAGAAATCATGAGTTAACAATCGCAATTTTGTCCGTTGGTAAATTGCGCTAAAAACATAATTCTGAGTGTCTGGACATTCAGCATTATGGGCTGATCTGGCTACAGAATCGCCCAGAGCCTCTTGTGGCACTTCTTTAAGTACTCAGACCAAGACAAAAGTTAAAACATCCCCCAATGTGGGGAATGAACTTACAATAGGAATTTGCATTGACTAGAGTTATAGATACAGTGAGTTCAACTTCACACCTTGTCGAGGAACTGGAGGTAGTTTGGACCCTGGTAAAAGGTGCACACTCAGTAAGCAAAGTATCTCTAAACCATTATTACCATTTGGTTTACTTCTGTGGAGATGAGACCATTGTACCAGTCGCACTGAGACATTTTAAATGATACCAAACATGACTGTTAATTCACTTGAATTGACATAGAACATTATAATTTCTAAGTGAACTGAGTGAAGAGAAGAATGTGAAGCGTAAAGCGAAGGAAGTGGGGGGAGAGAAGGAACAAATGTTAAGGAAGGACAGGAGGGAAATAAGCTTTCCCGCAACTTCACTCTATGGGGTATGGATACAAATGGCAGTATGCGTTTGTGTTGTCCATATCTCAGGAGATCAAAGCATGTGGTTCTGTTTGCCATACAACAGTTTATATAAAAAAATGCTACTTTTTTAGTCTGAATTGAATTCAGTGTGCTGTTAGCATTTTCTTGTTAGTGTGTATTCCCTATTATGTTCAAATATTATGGTGTAAAGAACTGCTAAGGGAGTTGATAAAAGATTTAATGTTTTCTAGTAAGTTATGGATCTGATCATATGAGACACAGGGTGGTGATGTTCAGCACAGAGTGCTTCCCCTTGAACAGCTGTCACATACACATGCTCCACTTCTCATTCGAATGCTCTGTGAAAACACAAATTAAAACATAACCAAATATGACACTGTTTCTAATTTAACCTGAGTCTGACAAACAGATGTTCTTGATAATTTTACTTTGATTATCGGATATCAGTTTTTCTTCAAATCACACACTATACACAGTGACTAAGGCCCTGAGAAATTAATAATTAATGTGAGAAAACATCTTATAGAACACTTGACATGGTTTACTGTACACCAGTTTGTAGCATGACTTTTATATAAACTTAATTATGACAAATGTCTGAATAACCTAAATAGTATTGAAAAATGATTACTATCAAAGAAAATAAACAGCACCCATGCGAGATCAAGAGAGTTTATTTAAAAAAAAAAAAAAAAAAAAAAAAAAAGAATATGCAAATGAAAGCATTCTGCAAGTCAAACCATGAGTCATTCAGCAGCAAACATATAAACCTAAGTTTCTTTGTTGGAAATACAGTATTAGACTGTAGTCAGCATGGAAAACTTTCCTTGTTTTTAAAACCCCATAAAATAAAATAAATAAAAATAAAAAAATGAAATGAAATAAAAAAATGAAATAAATAAATAAATACAAAAACACAAAAACACAAAAGCCCAGTGTCATAACCTGTTATGTCATGTTATACTGTATAGAAAGACTGCCAAGAGTGTCAAGAGTCAGGACATTCAGAATAGCAATGTTTGTAAATCCAGACCATATGGGGATGAATATACAAAAGTCAATGTGTCACTGTGGCACAATTAATGGTCTATATAGCAACTAGAAATGACAGAAACAGTTACATATTCACATACATGAACTTATTGGCTTCCTATTAAGAACTCTTGCAATGCAATAAAATTTGATTTTATGTCACATAATAATTATCACAAAGTCTTAAATACAAGTCAACACCAAAATGCATACATGGAATAATTATACATTACATTTTAACTCATCAAACCCATTTCTTTGATATAAATAATAAACATTCTGAACAGAGAACTGTTAAAATAGAGCATAAAGTAGATATACAACTTATGAATCCAACTCACAATGTAATCACTATCTATTGAAACAAGGTTGAAAAGAAAACCTAAAGACCTTGAGTAAATGTATGTACATCTGTCTGGAGCTGGGTGTGCATTTGACAAGCTAAACAGCAAATTACCTGTTAAAAAGAAACATCATTACATTCAAATCAACTTCTATTACTTGCTCCCTTACTGTATAATCACAATTGCATTGCCAAAAAGTGTTGATTCTTGAAGATGTGGTACACTGATGATTTAGTTAAACTTTATTAACTATGTCTTGTCTGGATTAATGTGACAGTGTCACACTTTCAATTATTCACATTATTGCAGTGCACAACACAGCATTAAATAAGGATGTAAACAGTACATTGCTTCATAAACTATTAAAATTACTTGAAGCACAGTCAACATCAATAAAGTTTAGCAAAGTAAAATGTCAAAAGTTAAACAATCAGTATTTTCGAAAGGCTCCAAAATCATTAAACCACACATGACTAGCTCACCTGGTTTGTAATTGAAGAAAAGGTGAATAGACAATTTTTTCAGGACCAGAAGAAAAAAATGGATAAAACATTACAATAAGTTCTCATTTGGTAATTTTAGTTAATGCATTAACTAACATGAACCAACAATGAGCAATATATTCGGTTACACTTATTATTTTTTCCACATTTATTAACCGTTTTAATGCTGTAAAAAAATTCAAGGTGGTCCGCATAGTTCGCCCAAAAATGAGAATTCAGTCAGTAATTACTCACCCTCATGTTATTACAACCCCGTAAGACTTTCGTTCATCTTCGGAACACAAATTAAGATATTTTTTATTAAATCTGAGAGCTGGATCACTACTTCATAGGCTTCTAGCCTAGGCAGTTTAATTCTGCCAGTCAAGAAAAGCTAATAAAGACGTTAAAATAGTCCAAGTGACTACAGTGGCTCAACCTTAAGTATATCAAGCGAGGAGAATACAAAAAATAAAATAAATAAATAACGACTTTATTCAACTATTAATTTTCTTCTGTGTGGGCCTCTGACGTAAGTTCACGAGAGCGCCACGACGCATGCGCGAGAACTGAGAAGATGATGCAGATGGGTTTCGATGTAGTGTTTAAAATGGTTCTAAAGTGTGCATTTCCTGGATGTCCGAATCGTGAGAAACCAACGAGAAAACTTAAAAGTGCCATACCAATGCCGCAAAATGAATGGCTTACCTTTCACACTTTCCCATCAAATGACCGTGAGCGTCATCTTTTCAGTTATCGCGCATGCGTCGTGGCGCTCTCGTAAACTCACGTCATAGGCCCACACAGAAGAAAATTAATGAATAAAGTCGATTTTTTTTTTTTTGCACACAAAAAGTATTCTCGTCGCTTGATTAACTAAAGGTTAAGCCACTGTAGTCACTATTTTAACGATGTCTTTACTAAACTTTTCTGGACCGGCAGAATGAAATTGCCTAGAAGCAATTGCCTAGAAGCCTATGAAGAAGTGATCCAGCTCTCAGATTTCATAAAAAATATCTTAATTTGTGTTCCGAAGATGAACGAAAGTCTTACGGGGTTGGAACAACATGAGGGTGAGTAATTACTGACAGAATTTACTAATTTATGGGTGAACGATAACAGATACAACTTTTTATATTGAATGTATTAGTAAATGCTGAGGTTAACATTAAATAAGATTAATAAAGGCTGTAGTATTGCTCATTGTTAGTTTTTGTAACTACCAATGTAGTTAACTAATGTTAACAAATGAAACCTTGTTGTAAAGTGACACCAAAGAAATCACTGGATATCACACTCTGTGTGAAATATATTGTGTGTTATAAATTGACAATGAAACTGTCAAACTGACAATGAATTTACACTGGTGTCATCCTCACTGTAAAACAGTTTTGTTTCATAATTAAAATGAATTGGAAATCAGTTTTCTCTTTTTCTAAAATCACAACATTTACGACAGCCTGTTTTGCCACTTGTGGAAGTTAAATTAAATAAAGCGCATTTTAATACAATTTATTGCTCACATTACATGTATGATAACTTGAATACATTTTTAATATACCGTAAAATTTTGAGAAAGCAGTTAATTTAAATAAATAAGAGCAATAACAACTGCTAGACATTCAGCATGCTAAGTTTCAGTGCTAAAACTCTAAACTATATCTAATTAATAAGACAATGCATCATATTACTGTACACAAACACAGTTCCAAAATTACCTAAATACATGTTGCTTATTATAATATTTTAGACTGAAGAGAACTTTCAGTGTAGACAATAAAAACAGGCTCCTTTCAGGTGAAGCTTTTTTTTTTTCTAGAATGATTGAATTGACTGTCTGAATTACACTAAATGCAATTCAAAAATCCTGAAGAACAAACTATATAATTCCCAGATTTTAAGAAAACTTTTGAGGCCCAAAAACAGTTCAATACCAGAGCGTCTAAACAGGGCATAATGTGACTTCAGGAGGTTGTCATGGTTGAAGGGTCAGTCCACATGGCTGCCACATCTCTGAACCTGCAGAGAGTATAACAACAATATGTAATTACACTTTTAGAAAAAAAAAAAAAAAGGTTCAATGTTCTATTTTCACAGTCATATTCTGTTTTGGTTTCGTTTTCATTGTTCCCTGTCACTGTTTTCCTAAGATCTTGTCACTAGTTTGTTTCCATGGTTACTGATTAAGTTACACACTTGTTTCTGGTTCTGTTAATTATATAGCTCTAACTATCTAGTGTATTTAAGCCCTCAGTTCTTTCTGTAAATGGTTCGGTGTCATTGATGTTTGTATGGTTGTGCATCTATGTTTATTACTCCTGTGATTTCCTGTGTGTTCTTAGTATAATTGTTAATATAAAAGTTTATGTTTAATTCTCATTTATCATGCACTTACTTCAGCCGCAGTTTGTGACATCCATAGGGTTCTTGACTCAATTTTAAAGAACCCTTTATGCCAAAAAGGATCTATAGGGAGAAATTTCTTAAATGATTGCATACTTTCATGTGTAATGGATTATTTCAGTTCCCTTTCAGTCGCTCACGTTCGACATAGTCGACGTGTCGACTGATTGAGATCATGCTAAGGGAGCCTGTGATCTTCGAGTATTGATAAAATGAGCCAATGCACACATTGGCGTGTGAGCTCCATATAAATACGGAAGTGGATGCATGCACCACTTGTCTTTCGCTTTGGAGCCGATCGGCCTTCATGACGGTGTCTCTGAAGAGTGTTGATTCATTCAACGAGCGAGTGTGTTGGTGCTTCTTCTGGAAGTCTCTCCTGGTGCTGGTGGTTCTACAGCGCCAGTGCAGAGGTGGTCGCGAGCCTTCTGAGCTCTCAACTGCTGTTTTAACAGCATTCCTTTTTGTGTTTGTTTGTCTGACGACCGGTTGAGGGCGAAGAAAGGGAGTGCTTCGCTGGTACAGGCTGCACCATCCCTGTCAGTGTTGCTGCGATCATTCCCCTGTGTGCTCCGGCACTGGTGAAAGTTTTTCATTTCCTGAAAGAGCAACACTGGTGCGTTTGCGTTTTTTCAAGATGTCACTCCACCTGTGCGTTTCTGGATCCGGTCGTTCCCTGTCCCCCTCTGACGGTCACATTAGTTGCATCACGTATTTGGGATTGCAGCATGCTGAAGCAGCTTTTGTGAAGAACTCATTGCGAGAACATGACTATTGCAGTGTTTTTGATCGAGACTCGCCTTCGTCAGCTAAGGTGGAGTCCCCATTACCACGCCCCACCCTAGGCTGCCGTGTGGGATGGGTGATCAGAGGATCATAGCTTATGCTTCCCTGCCCGGTATCCAATCCCTGTGGGCCCCTCACTCTATCACATCGCAGCCGGTGGAGCCCCCCGTTGAGCGCACTGGTACCTCTGTAATGGACCGACCAGCCGTTTCTTTCGGGGCCCCTCCAAAGGACAGGATGCCGATTGCAGCATCGGAGGGTGCTGGTTCTCAGCCCGCCGCCCCAGTGCCTTTCTTTCCTGAAGTGCATGGAGAGCTTACCAGGTCATGGACGGAACTTGCCGTAAACTGCCTCATTAACTCCTCCCCCTTCACTACTATTGTTCCCCTAAATCGGTTCCCCTATTTCTGAGGTCGGTGACGCGGTTGAGAACTGCGCCCAAAAGTTGTCTGCTGCCCAGGTGCAGACGGAGGCCATCCACCACATCTTGCCCCGGCGGCACGCTGCTGCCTCCACCCCACCGCCGGTGGCAGATCCTCTGCCTGCTTGTCGCCGAGAGCATCCCCCTGCCACCGCCTCCGCTTCCACTAACCGCAGCAGCCTCCAACCAGTCCTCAGCGTGGAGCCGGCCGCAGGCAGGCCGCCCAGCCCATTTTGGGCACTGCCAAACCAGGTGGCAAGCGACAGACCTAGCGTCCCTGAGACAGGCCACCCAGGGATGGGGGAACGAGCTCTTCAGATGGTTACCATTCCACCGCTGGCTCCCCGGAGTCCAGCGGTACACGAATTGTCAAAGAAAGAGCAAATTCCTCTGTTCCTGGGTTCCAAGAGGGCCAGACTGGCGGTGTGCAACCCTGTAAATCCTTGTACCCCTCAGCCCCCTCTTGTATCGCCAGCTGGCAGCTGGGTGTGGTTCGAGGACCTGGTCAAACGCCTTCTCACGCACCCCCCTGCCGACCTGTGGAGACAGGTAAGTTTTGCACTACACACTCAGACCACGCTTCGGGCCACCTTCAGGCCTTTCTTAGCCGGATCCCTGACCTCTACCTCGCTGCCTCACCCCGGGTACATCTGTAGGTACCGTTGGTCCCCCTGGGCCGGTTCGTAGAAGCCTAGAAAGTGCTCCCAACCGATCCAGCGGCTCCTCCGTACCAGCAGACTCAGCTATACGATTCAGTTTGGCCGGCGTCCGCCCAAGTTCAGCGCTATTCGTTACACTTTGGTGTTCAGCGAATGTGCGTCTGTCATGTGCACAGTCATCGCAGTCCTACTGGCGAAGGATGCGATTGAGCCGGTCCCTCCAGCCAATATGAAGACCGGCTTCTAAAAAAGCCCTTACTTCATTGTACCCAAAAAAGGTGGTGAGTTATGGCCATCTTGGACCTGTGTCTCTTAAGTCGGGCCCTTTACAAGCTTCCGTTCAAGTTGCAAACATAGAAACGCATTTTTTGAATGCTCTGTCCCCGAGATTGGTCATGGCCATGCCTGTGTTCTTGTGTTCGAGGGGTCGGAGTCTCAGTACAAAGTCCCACCCTTCGAGTGCTACATAGGCAGTTGGGTCTTCAGGTCCAACTGGGAAAAGAGTAAACTCGTCCACGGGATGAGGATCTCTTTTTCCGGTATGGAGATGGATTCGGTCCAATGCGTCTCCTGAGAAGAGCATGCTTTGGTCGGTGCTGTTAAGAAGCATTGAGAGTCTCTGGTTACTTGACTGTTACCCTGTTCCCTGAAAAATTTGATGCTGCGCTTCATTGCTACGTTGGGGGTGTGTCCAGGACGTTCTTCAGACAAAGTGACCTGTTGATTGCACATGTCACATGTCTAGCCTCTGACTTGCATATTCCGATGACGTCATCATCAGAGTATTTAAGCCAAAGTCTTGTCGTGTTTGCCACATGTGTTCACAACACAAAGCGCAGCATCTCATTCCTGCTTTTTCAGGGAACAGGGTTACAGTCAAGTAACCCAAAACAAACCCTATAGATGAATGTTCTATAGAACCTTTTCTATAGAAGAGTGCATGTACAGCATAAGAATACAATAACAAATAAGAGTGTTCACGATAAATAAGACAAATTTTTTTTTAAAGATCTAGAAATGTAATCTTTGTTTTCATGTTGGTTTTAATTGTTTTTATTTTTTTAGAACAGGTAAATAACATATACAGGAAAAGGAAATAACATATGCTACCATTCAAAAGTTTGGGGTCAGCAAAAATGTTTTTGAAATAAATGTATACTTTTTTCAGCAAGGATACATTAAATAAAAAAATATCTGTAAAGACACAAAATATTTCTATATATATATATATATAAAAAAAACTCTTTCACACTTCCACATTTCATTAAGCAACACAAGCATTTTCATATTATAATAATAAGAATGATTTCTTGAATATTAAATCAGCATATTAGAATAATTTCTTACGGATCATGTAATACTGAAGGCTGAAGTAATGGTAGTTTTGCCATTTCAGGAAAAAAATGTAATTGTAAAATGAAAATATAAAACAGCTATTTTAAACTGTAATAATATTTATTATAACATTGCGGTGTTCATATATATATATATATATATATATATATATATATATATATATATATATATATATATATATATATACACACACACACACACACACAATATATATTGTATGGAGCTGTAACTTCAGTATGCAGACAATATTTTTTTCTTGTCTATTTTTTCTTTTCTAATTAAGAAATGAAAAACTTGTTCATCTGTTTTTACTAGTTACATGTTATTGCTTGCTTTGAAACTCACCTGGCATTTATGAGGTACTGTGCCAGGCTGATGTTGGCAGGTGTTCCCGTAATGGTGATCTGACGGTCTGATGACCCCTCCATGGCATTAGCTATTTTGATCTGAGCCCCAGACATCTGACGGATTTCATTAATTTTGGTGCCCTGACGTCCGATTATGCAGCCTATTAGCTGCAAACATAAAGCAGACAGATTAAATCAGTTTGGCTAGTCAAGGATTCTTCCTTACATTCTTCTTTGATACAGTTGTCCAATGAGGGGGTTCCTGAAGACAAAGAATTATGCTCACATCATTTGGAATGGTGAGTTCATGAGTACTGGCCTGTGAACTGGCATCCACACCTAGAAAAAGAAAGAGAGTGGGAGAACTGAGAAACACAGAGAACATTTTATGCAACTTAACCATGTTAAAACAGTACACACTGATAAAAACCTGTTAATTGGTTAACGGTAAGTTCCCTTACTATACGGTGATCACCGTATAGTAAGGGAACTTAACGTGAGTTTTGGTAGTGGAAAAAATCAAGTCATCTTATAATTTACAGTGAAAACCCATAAATTGACATTCAATTTCCTGAGTGACACTTCACATGATGGTTTTTCATAGAAATGTAATAGTTTTTTCTTATCAGTTATGTACATTAGGGTTTTATGTTTTAACTTATGTTGTTAAATGACTTGCCTATTCATCCAACGGATGTTTGCTCTAGGGAGAAGAGAAGTGCCACTCTATAGGATGCAGTAATGCCTGTTCACAGTTTTCTTAAAGGTTCACTATGTAACTTTTGGCCCTCTAATGGATAAATAAAGAAAACCACATGCATTTTGCATGAGAACATTGTTTTGGTTGTGCTTTGGCTCTGCGTGACTGCAGATGAATTCGACCCTTCACAATAGATAATGGCTGCACCATAGCATTCTCTCTTGAGTAGGTACTTATTTTGAATAAATACTTCACGACTGATAAAAAAGTATATTCTATATAGTATGAATGTGTGCAGTTGCAGTATGAATGAAATCTGGACATACTACATTTGCCATGATGTGACCTACCAGCATCAGTTGTTTCGTTTCACTGCCATTCATAAATCCTCTCCCGTGGCCTCATGGGATTGTAAAGTATCCATCTTATGCACACTTCAAAATCTCGCCGGAAGAAGTAGGTCATCCGGGTACTTTTTGCCTACTCTTTTATGAACTGTGAATTTGGCCATACTTCTTTTTTATCACATACTCTTTTTGGCCTACTATATAGTAGGGAAGAATGTGATTTTGGATGCAGCCATTGTTTTACAATGAACTTTGTTAGAGAGCTACATATCTGTTCAATAAAATACATTACTCACATGTAGGGGTGTGCGATATTGTCAAAAAAATATATCTATTTTCTGAGATTTTCTTGATAACGATTATTAGACGATATTTTGCTGAGTGTGTTTATTTTGTGGGTACTTGTGTGGCAAGTTCAGGACTGTCGTGGACAGCTGACTCCTAAAGTTCATCAGTTCACAGCAGTGACAGAAATATTTTTTTTTCCAATATGTTTCAATTGATTTTTACCTAATATAGGCATTTTTACCTTTGTAAAGCCATTTTTTTTATATTTGGAGAAAAACTGCACTCTTGTGATATTTATTAATAAATGATAAATAAAGACTAATCACGCAGTGAAAGTGTGCACTCTAAATGCGCACCCGCACTAGTCTGATCTACAAGGCTACATCACGTACAATTACGATTTTATCGCAGACATTATATATCGCACACCCCTACTCACCTGTTGAGTAATAAAATGCCATCCCTGTGTCACTTTTACACATTTCAAATCCCTCAATTCTCGCCATCTCCGAAACGCCAAGCCAATGTTGATTCTCGTTTTATTACGAGCTCTGTTGCTTTCTCTATTTGCCAGCAGACTCTCTGTTTATTTCACTCGGCAGCCATCTTTGAAATCATCTTTGATTTTAGTCATGCAAGTACAACTCCTATCTCTTTGAAAGGGAAAAAATCTAATTCTCCCAAGCTGTTCACCAAGCTTTCGATTAAATTACATATTTGAAATCACCAATGAAATCTGACAACAACTGGCTCATAAGTGTTGTTTCATATGCTCAGACAGCATAAGCTTATTTTTTGGGCTAGACCAGCCAATGCGTGTGTGCAGTCTTAAGCGCGCGTCTCAGAACACTGATTCTGTATTCTAATTGGCATACTATCCGTCCTAAATAGTATTCGAAATTAGAATTTGTGTGTCTTAAATTGTAGTATTTTGAAATGAGTGTTACAAGGATACCTAGATGGTCTACTTTTTCCAGTTAGAACTCGAAATGCAGATTCATGCACACTCTAAGGGCTAATATTGCCCACAACCCATTGCACATTATGAGTATTCGATTAAAACTACAAACATGGTGATTGTGCGAGTCCGACTGTTAAGTAGAGGTTTACAAAAGTGTGTTTGAGTGATTATTAATCCGTATCTAACCTGATGAAAAGATATTTATGTTATCCACATTATATTTCATCGGCAACAGCATTGTTAACTTTTGTAAAGATACATTTGGTCATTAACTTTTAAATGCATCATTATGCAAATTGCAAACACATGAGGAGAGTTCTCCACATGAAAGTCTCACGATTGGCAGATCAACGTGTTACTACATTTCTCTCCAGAATGATAGGAGATTAAATTAAATTAAATGTGGAGGACTTTAACTGTGTCAAGATGATTGACAGGGCAGTTTACACAGTGACAGGATGCACGTAACTAAGTGACAGAGCTATACGTTAAAGACGCAATTATAACGAAGCAGTATGTCCAAATCATCATAAAGTGCCTTTGAGACTTCACAATTTCCCTAAAAAAATCGGAGATTTTCCATTTAACTTTATATGTGTTGTATTAAGGAGACATTAGGCAGTTAGAAATGCATATTGGTCAAGCTCCAGCACTTTTTATAAATTAACTGCAAGCTGACAATATAAGAGCAAACAATAAAATATGTCCACCCTGTCATGGACAAATTCATAGTAGAATAAATACATTTTCATTGCATAGTGATTATAAAATGTAGATCTGAGGAAAGATAATGTGTCCCTTTCCCAACAAAACATTTTAGTTAATGGTAAAAGTATTTTTATAATAATGAAGTTACTGCTTAAATATGTATTGCTCAATAAAATATGCAATAGTTGCACATTCTATTCTAAATAAAATCTAACAATAAAGATATTTATTCAAAATTTAAAACAATACTAACTGGCCCTCATTTGTTTATTAAGAAATCACACACAAGGTTTTGTTAACTTGTTAAAATAATTTGTTTATTTTCATCCTAAAATTTGAACATGACAGGGTGGACAACAAAATGACAGGGTGGAACTTGGCATGACAGGGTGGACAAATGCTTTAATGAGTGAAATAGAACGGGGGAACAGTTTAAAAACAACAGGACCTTCAAGAAACCCTTAACCAATATAGAAGAAGGAGGGGCCTGGCTCAGGCTGATTTTCAGGAGTTGCAAATGTCCACCCTGTCACATGACATTTTTTGGCTAAAGTTAGTATTTAATGAGCACATGGTGTACAGCAGTTAGCAAAGTGATTCACTGTTGATGCTGACTGTGCACTGTTTAAAATATATATTTAGAATTTCTGAAAAGTTTTTATATTAATTAATATTTCACAATGACAGGGTGGACATGTTAAGCTTGACAACAGGCAACTACAAACACAATATGATGAAAATTAGGAAATATAAGTGTAGATACTTATTGTGTGTGTTGCAGATGTTTTAACCTCCACTGAAGAAAGACCAAAGGGGGGAGGGGATGTCACTGAGTACATCAGTTGGCGTTTACCCCATAATGACAGGGTGGACAGCAATTTCAGGGACACATGCAAACTGCTTAATATTATTATGAAAATAAAATATAAATAATCAAAATGACTTGTTTTATTAAATAACTTGCTGAGGACAATAAGTACATTAAAAAATATTTTAATTTTATGTCATTTAACCACTTTTTACACTCACTGAAGTTAGCTGAGCAGCGTGTGGGACATGCCAAAATCACATACATCCAATCAAAGAAAATAGTATAAAATCAGAAAACACATTTCAAGAGACATATCATTGTACTTTTATGTGTGTAAGTGCTTGGCCATTTATAATAAAACCTCAGAATTTCATTATTTTGCATTATGTTCATGATGACTAAGCGATGAGGACACCAAAGGCACTTTATAGTGATATTGACCCGACTACACACTCAAAAGTATGTACTTTTTCTTTACAAAAACTACATACTTTTAGGGCGTAGGGGTGAATTCAGGTTGATTGGGTCAACCTGTCAACCAATCAATCAATCAACTTGAGTTCACCCTAGTATAAGTAGGCAAATTGGGACGCAGCATGATTCTATACTGACTGGAGCTGGCAGCTGCAGTGATGCGATGACTTTACAGATCAGCAATTGTCTCTTTTAGATAGAAGGCAGAACTTATTCCGCAATATTGCGTGTTGCACTTTCTTCCTTTCAAAAGTAAAATGAGTGCACCATCTTTGTTTATGTAAAGTCTTTGAGTCAAAGTAGCTGGAGCAACTTTTCTTTTATTAGAGATGTGACGAGAAATGCACGGGCAAGTGCATCCCGACAGGTCTGAAGTTTAAACGCTTATAATAGGCTTACCATAGTGAATCAGGGTAAGACAAAAACACGTTTTGGAAGGGATTGATGATGTATTTACTCATTATTTAAATATTAAAATTATGAATTTTTTTTTTTTTTCAAAAAAAGTTACATAGTGTACCTTTAAGTAAATTTAAATGTTAAATGCAATGAAAAGTATATGATGGATTGTCAAGTTACCCATCCAGGGGGAGAAGAGTGAAAGACAAGAAAGTGAATGAAAGACCTACAGGTATATAGTGAAGGGTGTGTAGCGGGAGGGTTGGGTACGTACCAGGGAAAGCGGGGGTGGTCTGTCCGAGGGAGGTAAAGGGGGTTTGCTGCATAGCCAGCTGATGGAGCTTTGTCAACTGCGGGGGGAGGGAGGAGGGTCAGTAGTACACCTAAGAAGTTATCATTAAATAAAGGAGTCCTGTTTGGACCTTTACAAACTCATCTAGACACTAACAAGGGGAAGCTGTGAGAAATTTCACGTATGACTGCCTTCTATTGAAAACACATAAATATTGACCTATCAATTGTATGAATTTTAATAAAGCAGGTCATGAAAAAGAAAAAGCAAAGGTAACAAGAATGTTACGCTAAAGAAGGATGAAGGATTAGAATGTACATTTTACTCACGTCTGGGTGTGGAATGGCGTATTGTCCCTGAATGGTGTAGGTCTTAGACAGAAATGGAAAGGAAAGAGAATTTTCAAACATTATCAATGTACACAGACGAATGTACATACACTTTTTTTATTACTTGTTATATGTTCAATGGTAATTAAATATTATGAGTGGAACACATGCATGGGGCAATTCATTTCATTGACTGAATGAACTATGTGACATGAAATATAAAATTTCATTACAAAAAAAATTACAATTTAATACATTTTGTACACAGAAGTCTGCATTGAAAATATAAAGCCGTCATGAAATCATCAATGGATTTAGTTCCTTCCATTTTGTGCACAGAAGGGTGAACGTTTTACAGCTTGATTTTGTTTCATAATTAATGAATTTTACAACATTAACACTTGTTATTTTCTAGTTCATTAATGTGAAGCTGCTTTGAAACAATCTGTATTGTAAAAAGCACTATAAATAAATAACTTGGCTTGACTTATGTTCATGAAATGCAAGGAAGATTTAGGACTTTGTGCACAAAAAAAGTGCTCACATTACATTTCATCTGTTGATTAAATCCAACTACATGAATTATGTCTTTCTGTGTACAAATGGCATTAAAATGTAACAATGTAACAGTATTTTGTCAGAATTTCTTCAAGTGTTCAATCCAATTGCCAGGTTACATTTGTTGCCCCATAGGAATATGACTACTTGTTTACAACTTGGAATTATTTACAACTTGGAATTGTCTGTAGTCGTAGTGTATATTCTGATCATACTTACAGGCAGAGGCTGATGCTGCAGTAACAAGCTGAGGTTGGCTGTGGCTGGAGCTGTCAGTGTGTCTGCTCTTACCTGGCCCCCAGAGAAAATGACTGGTGCAGTGGCAGGCTTCGGCCTGTATGGAATTGTAGCACCTTTGGGTGGGGACTGGCAAGGATTGGGGAGGTTAAATAAAGATGGAAATTGAGAAAAAAGAAAAGTGAGGGTAGACTTTAATAGAACTGTAATAGATCAGGGATTCCCAAACAGGGGGTTCAGGGAACTGCAGAGGGTTTATGAGTTTATGAAATGCTTATAATTAATTATATCAAATGTAAAATTAAAATAAATAAATGGGGTTGCACGATATAGCTTGGTGCGATAATCAAATCAAAGGCTGCAATTTAATTAAATAACTGTATAGTCTGATGCTAAGCATGAAGCATGCAACACATTTCATTATTATAACTATCAAATAAAATGTATTTTTATTTTACAGTACAATTGTAATTTACAACAGTAAAATGTCTTAATTTTTATTTATTTTTTGAGTTAAAACTACTTTTACTTAGCCTAGAAATCTAGACGCATCCTAGCGGCAGCAAAATTTATTTTGCAGCCAATGTAGTCTAGCAACTCCCCGTTGACTTTCGAGCTGGAAAAACCAAACTCAGGCCAGTCAGGCCAATCACATGGTGTATAGAGTAGGCGGGGCGGGCTTAACATAATGACGACAGAGTTGCAACGGTTCCCTACTACTTGAAAACAAAGAAGAGCTGCTGCTGCTGGAGAACAGCGGTCTTTTGAATCGGCTTTGGCCCGTGACTCTGGAGGACTTAGAGTTAAGATTTTCTTTGAGAAAAGAACAAAGAGCCGCACTTAAGTCATTCTTAAAAAAGGAAGATGTGTTTGTAGTTATGCCGACCAGATACGGCAAAACGTTTAATCTATCAATTAGCTCCACTGGTGGGCAAACGCTCTATGGTGCGTTTCCCGTACAACTATAGCTCGCTGCTTAACTACCATAGTACGATGCATCATTGGAGAAAAAAACTAGCTAGTCACGACTATTTCCCGCAACCGTATGTCGCGAAGTATCGTTCAACCACGTTGGTTTATGACGTCTCGCACGTGGTGTACTAATAACTTATTTTAATTAATCTGTTCGAGATCGAATTAAAGCTAGATTTTGTCATATAAGTTACAGACATGGCATCTGAAGACCATTTCTAATTTTTCTCAGTTATTTTGCTTTATTACCAGACTCAATATTTGGCTCGTTCTGTAGAGCACGTTCGCACATGCACAGTCTTCAAAAACGGTGCTTTAAATCTCTTGACAAATTAAAAGACGTAAATTACATTTGTATGTATTCTAAATAAATACCACGGGTTGTACTGAATGTCAGCTTGCTTATTTTGCTAAAGAAAAGGATTTATTCAGTCCACATCTCATGTAAACTAGAAACTATGCTTCTAACCACAGCTCGAGAGCTGTCGTTTCAACCACACAAGTTTGCAATGCTGTTTGCGAATGTTCGTTGGAACGATGGTTTCGGGAAACACCAAATCGTTGAACTATGCTGATAACGATGGAACTTGCGACCATAGTTGGCTAACGATGCTTTCGGGAAACGCACCCCTGGTTGGTTGTAGCGCTATCCTATTGCGTGCAGAGGGAATTTGAAAGTCAACTGTTTATCCCGCCCCTCGGGATAACAACAACAATAATAATAAAATTAATATGTCAGAAAACAGTAAACATGCAAATGTATTGTTAAATATCGGGGTCCGTCAATTATTATTATTATTATTTTTACATCTAAGGGGTTTGGCTGATAAAAAAGTAGGGGGATATTTGTAATACAAGACTACATGGTTACCAAAATGAGACTATGAATTAACTCTCTCTTTGATGCTGAAATATAAATCTGAACATCTACTGTAAATCTGTGTCAAAAAACAAAAAAGATTCCCTATTATAGAGGAATAATTCACCAAAAAATGAAAAATATGTCATCAGTTCCTCTCCCTCATGTTGCGATAAACCTTTATGAATTATTTTTTTTCCGACAAAACACAATATAAGCTATTCTGAAGAATGTTTCAGCTTTTTTTGTCTATACTATGGGAGTTAATGGGGTCCAAACCTTTCAAATTCCAAAAAAGGCTGTACAGATACCGTGAAATGAATCCATACATCAACATCAAACCTCTTTGATTCTTGCATTCCATGATGTCTGACAACATGATGGCCAAGAACCCATAAGGTTTGGCATTAGTTGATTTTTCTGTCACAATATTTAATTCAGTCTGTTTATGTGTGCACTGATCAATGTTTGGATCTGATTTGAGAATTAATAAAAGTTACATTTCGATGTGTTCACATCCTGTACTTTTATCTCATTTTTGTAGCATGAAAGTTTTGTACCCCATTGACAAAACCATCTGAAACATTCTTAAAAATATATTTTTTTGTGTTCCACTCAAAACAGAAAGCCATACAAGTTTGGAATGACAACGAGAGTTGGGTGAATTATTCCTTCGACCTCAAAACCACCGTAATTGGTCTTTTCCTTACCTCCAACATGACCACACAGATCTGCTTCACACACTGGATAATGGCCTCTGGAGCACCTGAGATCGTGACTGCCCGTTCAGTGGAATTGGGCAGCATGTCTCCAGCCACTTGCACCTGAGCCCCTGTAGACTGGAGAAAAGCAAAGCACAATTAGCCAGGATAGAGACCCCTAGCACACAGAAAGTACCATAATGTACTTGTTCCTGTATATCTAAGGCATGGTAACATTTAGAATTTTGCAGTTGTAGTTGTTGAAGAATGATGGCATTGTTTGGATATACTACTGGATGCATTGTAATAAAATGCACTTTATAAAATGTGTGGATAATAAAGAAGTTATAAGTTTAAACATACCTCCCTCATCTCCTTGATCTTGGAACCCCCCTTCCCAATTAGAGAGCCACACTGACTGGCCGGCACCACTAAGCGCAAGGTCACTGGAGGCTTACTTGTGGCCTGGCTGTTGCTCATAGAGTTAATGATATCCTGGGTACAACCAAAATATCAGTTACCATTACTGTTACAGTTTTTATTAACTTATTTTGGGGTTTTAATTGTAAATACAATATTTTCATTCAAAAATGATGTCTGATACTTCTTCAAACTTGTATGCGATCATGGCGAAGGCCTTGAATATGGCATCTGTGGGTCCTGTGATGGTAACTATCCTCTCTGGGCAGTTCCCCTCTGAAATATTTATGCGTGCACTACTCTGTAGAAACAGATTGTCTAGTTTTTAATAACCATGTTGCACTTATCACAGCACATATTTGTATCATTACTTACTTCCTCACGCATCTTCTTCACAGTTTCCCCTTTCTGAAAAAAAAAATACATTGTTTAATTTTGCGTTGTATTGTTTAATGCGTTGATAAAACACAGACTATTAATGATTATACAAATCGACATTTTTGCTAAATACAAAAATCCATTCATTCATTTAATAACTGACTGATACAAACTCAAGGGTTTGCAAGCATTGACTTGGTTGCTGAATGTAGCAATTTACCTTGCCTATGATGCTGCCAACCTCCTGCAAGATAAAAAGAGAATGTGTTTGGTAATTACGAACTTACAATCCAATTATTGTGCAGCCTAACTAACACATGTATGGGGAGCATAAAACACATATGTAAAACCAAAGAGCCCTAAAAATGTTTCCTGTGATTGTAAAGAGCATATCAGATTTTTGTTAGATCTATTTTTTAAGGTCTTTTCATCCTCTTACAAAACATACTGTGTCCACAATCTGTTCTTTATCACTTGAAGATGTATTAACATGGAGCAGTAAATTTTGTATATCAAAATTTTGGATTAGGTGCATGTTGTTCTTTTACCTTGCCGTGCATTAGGAGCCTAATAGTTAGAGTGACATTGAGCCCTCCTTCAGACTGCACTTTGTTGGGCTCCATGGTGAGGATTTAGGATTGGGTGAATGACTTAGGATCTTACAGGAGCAGTTAAAAAATGCAGGGGCCAGTGGTCACCACACAGTCACCTAAAAGTTCAAGAGAAGCAAACAAAACCTTAAATGCTATTTTTTTTATATTTTCATCTTGAAACAAAAGCAGATTAAAATGTATTATTAGAAATCAGAGAAACAAATGTTTTATGGAGTAAGAAGAGTTCTATGAGTTATGTCAATTTTTATACATCTTCCCACTTTCTTAAAAATAAAGGTCATTCTTATAAATAAAGGTCAAAATTTCCTGGCATTAGTGGATCCATGAAGAACCTTTATCATTCATAGAAACTTTCCATTGCACATAAGATTCTTTATAGTGGAAAATGGTTCTTTTATTTTAGAACTGAAAGGTTCTTTGGGGAACCAAAAATGGAAGAGTGCAGGGCCAAGTTTTGGTTGGTTAACATCAGTGGAGTTTATAATATACTCTTAAAAGTAAATGTCCTTTATTGGCACTGTGTCACGTTTGGATTCCAGAGATGAAGAAGGCAGGTCAAGAGTTTTAAAATAGTAACAAGGTTTATTGACAGAAGGGAACAACTCGAGACAGAGTGCATAGCAACCACCAACAATACCGGACAAAGACAAAAAGGAAATGAAAAATTTAAATACTCAATGAAAAGGCAAGGCAAGGCAAGGCAAGTTTATTTATATAGCACATTTCATACACAATGGCTATTCAAAGTGCTTTCAGTAGAAGAAATAAAAATAATAAAAATAAATAAGAATAATTAAAACAGTTTAGAAAAATAAAATAAAATACAGTACAGTACAATCAGTCAGACGAACAGTGGCACAGTGCTCATTCATTAAATGCACAGCTAAACAGATGTGTTTTGAGTCTGGATTTGAATGTGACTACTATAGGAGCGCATCTGATCTCTTCTGGAAGCTGGTTCCAGCTGCGGCTGGCATAATAGCTAAAAGTGGAGTGATCTGTTGGGTTTATATTCAGTGAGCACATCTGCAATGTATTGAGGTCCTAGGCCATTGAGTGATTTTTATACCAGCAATAATACTTTAAAATCAATCCTAAATCTAACTGGGAGCCATTGTAAAGACCTGAGGACTGGTGTGATATGTTCATATTTTCTGGTTCTGCTCAGAATCCTGGCGGCAGTGTTCTGTATGAGCTGCAACTGTCTTATGGTCTTTTTGGGAAGGCCAGTGAGGAGTCCATTACAATAATCCACCCTGCTGGTGATGAAAGCATAAACAAGTTTCTCTAAGTCTTGTCTGGAAACAAGGCATCTAATTCTTGCAATATTTTTCAGATGATAGTATGCTGATTTAGTTATTGCTTTGACATGACTACTGAAACTAAGGTCTGACTCTAGTGACACACCAAGATTCCTGACTTGATTTTTAGTTGTTTGACCCCTAGAGTGAAGGTATGCGTTCACCTTGAGAACTTCATCTTTGTTTCCAAACGCAATGACTTCAGTTTTGTCTTTGTTTAACTGAAGAAAGTTTTGGCACATCCAACTGTTGACTTCATCAATGCATTGACACAGGGAGTCAATGGGGCTGTAATCATTAGGCGATAGGGCTAAGTAGAGCTGTGTGTCGTCTGCATAGCTGTGGTAAGCAATTTCGTTCTTTTTCATTATTTGGCTCATTGGGAGCATATACAGGTTGAACAGGAGCGGCGCAAGAATTGAGCCTTGAGGGACTCCGCATGTCATGGATGTCCACTCAGACTCTCCTATACTCACATAATAACCTCTCCCTCCTAAGTATGACCTGAACCATTTTAGGACTATCCCAGAAAGCCCGACCCAGTTTTCCAGCCTGTCAAGAAGTATGTTGTGATCAGCAGTGTCAAATGCAACACTGAGGTCGAGTAGTACCAGCACTGATAATTTGCCTGTATCAGTATTTAAGCAAATATCATTTATTATCTTTATGAGTGCTGTCTCTGTGCTGTGGTGCGGTCGGAAACCAGATTGAAAATTGTCAAAGTATCCATTCGAGCTTCAGAATTTGTTCAGCTGATTGAAGACAACTTTTTCAATGATCTTGCCTATGAAAGGAAGATTTGAGATCAGCTAATATGGTCTTATACAGATTGCTCTTTTTCATGAGGGGCTTGACAACTGCAGTTTTCAGGGAGTTTGGAAATCTCCCAAAGAGAAGTGAGGCATTTACCACTTCTAGAAGATCTGCTTCTAAACTGTTTAACACACTTTTGAAAAAAGATGTGGGAAGTGTGTCAAGAGCGCAGGTTGATGTTTTAAGGTGCTGTACGGTTTGTTTTAAAATTATGCCATAAATTTCTTTGAAATCAGACAAAGTAACTACTTTCTCAGGTGGTCTGATCTGTCTGACCCAAGCGCAACTCAAGGATGTGCTGATCACCTTTCTGATATTATTGATTTTATCAGAGAAGAAAGAAGCAAACTCACTGCACTTGCTGTCTGAGAGCATTTCACTGGGAATCTGGCTTGGGGGGTTTGTCAGTCTCTCTACAGTAGCAAAAAGTGTGTTGTTTAAATTGCTGTTTATAATATTTGAGAAGAAAGTCTGTCTAGCTTTGCCTAGTTCCATATTGAAAGCATGGATGCTGTCTTTGTAGATGTTATAATGGACTACAAGTTTTGTCTTCCGCCACATGCGCTCTGCTTTTCTGCATTGTCTTCTCATATTTTGCACTGCTGTTGAGTTTCTCCAAGGTGCTTTTTGTCTGACACTCTTCTTCCTGACTTCACAGGAGCTCATATAAGGAACTCAATGATCAGCTTTGATAATTAAATGAATATCCATGGTAACAGATGACTGGCGGGAAAACTAGAACAAAGGAGACAGGAAACAGACGATAAACTAAAAGTCCATGAAGTAAAGAACAAGGAAGGAACAAGGGTTGAGACCTCCACAGGGAGGTGAGTATGGGAGGAGTGGCCAGGTGGTACACCAGAGCACAGCCAGGGGTGCGTTTCCTGTACAACAACGTAATTCGCTGCTTAACTACCATACGATGCATCATTGAAGAAATCAATTAGCTAGTCACGACTGTTTCCCGAAAACGTATTGTCGCAAATTGGTCATTCAACCACATTGGTTAATGATGTCATGCAGGTGGTGGAGTAATAACTTCTTTTAATGAATCTATCTGAGATCGAATTAATGGTAGATGTTTTGCTATAAATTACAGACATGGCATCTGAGGACTATTTCTCATTTTTCTGTTATTTTGCTTTATTTCCAGATTCAATCATAGTGAATCATACACGTTCGCACATGCACACGCTTCAAAAACAGTGCTTTAATTCTCTTGACAAACTAAATGACAAATGACATTTGTATGTATTCTAAATAAAAGATACAGATTGCACTGAATGTCAGCTTGCATATTTTGCTCAAGATAAGGATTTATTGAGTCCACATGTCATGAAAACAAGAAACTATGCTTCTAACCACAGATCGAGAGCTGTCGTTCCAACCACACAACTTTGCGATGCTGTTTGTGAATGTTCGCTAGAACAGTGGTTTCAGGAAACACGACTTGTTAACTATGTTGATAACGACGAAAATTGCGGCCATAATTGGCTAACAATGCTTTTGGGAAACGCACCCCAGGACGATAGCCCAAGGTGGAAGCCATGAGGAGGAGCCATGGTGGAGCTTTGGCTGACGACACTAACGGAGATGAAGCCATAGGAAGTGGAGTCCAGGGTGCAGACGGAGAGCAGATGGGAATGGACCAACACTATCTCACAACCAATTCATACAAGTGATAAAAGGTGGCTAATTTGTACGAATTCGTATGACCTCACTCATATGAATTTGTACGATTTGTCTAAACCCACGTGATGGGTAGGTTTAGGGGCAGGGTCAGGGGTAGGTCATTCGTATGAATTCATCCGAATTGGGCAACACGTAAAATATGTATGATTTAGCAAAAATCGTACGAGTGAGGTCGTATGAATTCGTATGAATTAGTCACCTCATAAAATTTGCATGAATTGCCGTAAGATCGGGTTGGATGGCCGTGACTCACAATGGTCCAGGAGACTGAGGCGGAGCCGCTGCGTACCCGGAGGGAAGGCAGAGTCCGCTGAAGGCGAAGGGGTGGAGAGATGGAGCGCAGCAGATGGCTTGAAAGTCCGTGGCGCAGGCAGGGTGACATCTGACCAAGGTGGAGCCGTATGGACGACAGTCTCTGGAAGAGCCAAGGGAGGGAGGAGCCAAGGTGGAACCGACAGGACTGCGGACCAAGATGGAGTGATAGGATTAGCGGCTGGAGACGGAGCCAGGGGATCCACTTGCTTGGATGAAGCTGGTGACCGGAAGACCTGAGGCATAACCACACAATGGGATGGTGTTAGGGGAGAAGTCGATGGGCTGAAGGGAACCGACGGACTTGCTGAATAATGCAGTGGAGGTGGGAGAGGGAGGCTGGGCAGGATCAGCGACGATAACTCCATCTCAATACAAGACGATGAAAAAGGCATTATGCTGGGCAGGACCAGCAGCGATGATAAAGATTCAGAAGTTATAAAACAGGGCAGGGTGGAAAGCAGTACCTCCATTTCCCAGTCTATCAAGCACTCGTCAGTGTCCAGCTCCACCAATGTCCCCTCTGTCACGGATGTTGTCACACACCTGGTCAGACTTACTTAGGGGCTCTGGCTCCGTAGCAGATGTGGTTGCAGACCAAGGCTCCTTAGTGGGCATTGGCTCTGGCCCAGGGTCCGTGGCGGGCATAAGCTCCCCATCTGCGATGGGCTCTAGCTTGTAATCTGTTTGCGGCATGGAGGGTGGCTGGCTGGGCTCTGGGCTTGGCTGCGTGGTGGGCTTTGGGTTCGGGGTAGGCACACTGCAGACACTGGAGAACTGCTTCTCTCCATGTTTCCTCCTTCAGATCAGATCCCCAATCAAGAAAAGAGACTTTAAAGTGCCATTATCAAAGTCCGTTCGGTGATCTGGCAAAAGTGAAAATTCAAACAATGGAAGCCCAGCATGGGCAAGGGCAATAAACTGTTTGGCTTGAGCCATAATCCTTTTTAGGTCTGGTATTCTTTTAGCCTGGCAAGCCAGACCTACATCAAGATGTTAGGTCTGGCAACTCACCATTGGCACGGCTCAATCCGAGGGGCGGGATAAACGGTTGTCTTTCAAATTCCCTCTGCACGCAATAGGATAGCGCTACAACCAACCAGAGCGTTTGCCCACCAGCAGAGCTAGTTGATAGATTAAACTTTTGCCGTATCTGGTCGGCAAAACTACAAACACATCTTCCTTTTTTAAGAATGACTTAAGTGCCATTCTTTGTTCTTTTCTCAAAGAAAAGCTTAACTCCAAGTCCTCCAGAGTCGCAGCCAAAGCCGATTCGAAAGACCGCTGTTCGCCAGCAGCAGCTCTTCTTTGTTTTCAAGTAGCAGGGAACCGTCGCAACTCTGTCGTCATTATGTTAAGCCCGCACCGCCTACTCTATACATGATGTGATTGGCCTGACTAGAGTTTGGTTTTTCCAGCTCGAAAGTCAACGGAGAGTTGCTAGACTACACTGGCTGCAAAATAAATTTTGCTGCTGCTAGGGTGCATCTAGATTTCTAGGCTAGTATTCTGTAATGTTTAGATTCCAAAGATGATGATGAAGGCAGGTTAAAAGTTTCAAAATAGTAACAAGGTTTATTAACAGATGCAAACAACTTGAGACAGCATGCATAGCAAACACCAACAATACCAAACAAAGACAGAAAACAAATGAGGAACTTAAATACTCAATGATAACAAACTCAATAATGATCAGCTGTGATAATTAAAGGAATATCCATAGTGACAGATGACTGGCAGGAAAACTAGAACAAAGGGGACAGGAAAAAGACAATAAACAACCTAAAAGTTCATGAAAGTGAAACTACCTGAACATAATCGTGACACATTGATGGTGAAGAACTTCCTTTTAGAACCTTTTATTTTTCAGAGTGTACCTGGTGAAAGCTAAAACACTAAATATGTCCATAAATATAAAGTAATGCGTTGTAAATTTTCTTGCAAACAATGTATAATCACAAATATGTATTTTGCAAAGCTATTAATATCATGAAATAATGATATAGTATTACTATAGCAGCCTTTGATCTTACAGATTAGGATAGTCGCTAATTAAGGAATTGTGTATATTTTGTACTTGTATGCCATTAGCCAAGTTTATCAGCAGGACATCATTTTCCTGTGGCTGCATCATTTCATGGCTCAGGTGGTTGAATGAAATAAAAGGTAATATGTGTATCAAATAAAATGTTGTTTTATAGTTCAAACAAGAGAGTATAGACTAAGATAAGCTGTACAAAAAAGAAAAGATAAGTGTATAAAAAAGAAAAGCTATTCGGAAAACAGGAGACAATCTAAATAAGCTACAAGTCTCAAAATGAGAATGTTGAGAATGTTGCTTTGCACATCTCAGACCAGCAGGCAGTGGTAGGGACAGATAGAGGGACAGATAGAGATGGATGAGATCTAGCCAGATGTCCTCCAATCTCCCACAGGATGCCAGATTATGCAAAGACTTTAATCCAGATTAACAACATCCAGCGGTTGGTGTCCAGTCCCTCTTAACAGCAAAAACAATCTACAGAAATCCACTACGATATGTGCCAGGCCTGAAGCAAATGGCAAATAAATTTCCTGAGTTATAGAAAAGAGGTTGCGTGTCATAGAGACAATTCACATCTTGATGCTTTCAAATATTGAAAGCTCAAGAGCATGTTGAACATTATACATTTTTTAAGATTTTTTTTTTTAATCACGGTAGGATGAGCCATTAATCATGAGGGAGCATTATACACAACACACTTTCATAAGGGCCAATCAGGCCAAAACAGATGGCACTGTTTTGTGCAAAGGGGATCATAGATGAATCAGTTCTGATTCTGAAATACTTTTGGGTGCATAATGCATCTGAGGAAGGGACCTACTAAAGAGAGTGTGGACAGGAGCTTTGTTTTTGCATTGTTATCTAATTAGAGTTTCGCTTCTGTCTGATGTGATGAGGTTGTGCAGAAAACAAAATGGGCACATATGGCACCGTTTGAGGCATGTTTGCTTCAAATTAGCAAACTCATTCTGTTTTTCAAACTCATCATTTCATCGTTTCTACACATGAACACAATGATGAAAAAAGTCTATGCACTAAAAAACAGAATCCAGGTTTCTTGTTTTCTTTTATTAGTAAGTTAGACATTAGCACTCACACTTATATTGTAAATAAGCCGCATTATGCAGCCAGTCTGGTTCTACCAGAATGCTTGAGGGTGCTAAACACTATCAAAAGATGTAGGATCACCCTCAGCGAAATCAGTTGTAATAATATATTAGCATAGCAGATTTCACTGACTAGCTAACGCACACACCACAATCATTTTCCAAATCAATCTCCTTGTTTGCTGTTGTAAATAAGGCATGCTTTCATGCCAACAACATAGGCTACACTTATGACCTCAGCTTGCACATAGATATTTGATGGTGGAAATCTTCACTGCCTATTGTTTTCGATTATTGCTCCAGGATAAAGTTGTCCGTAACTGCTGGTCTGAGATAAGTTTCACAGAGCTAAATCCAAACCTTAACGATTAGTGAAATGCAAAAGCTGACTCTGTATCAGGGATTGCAGACACTTGCTATCTCTTGCTGTGTTTACAGTATGTGCAGAGAAAACGTATTAATTCATGAATTTATTATTATATATATTTTAGATTTAAACTACCAATATATGTACTATTAAAATAGTTTTTTAAATAAACAAAGGCGAAAATCATTTAGTATGTTTTGATATTAATTATATAAGCTGCCCTTAGAACTATCTTCCTCTTTAAAATACATTTTACTGCTTCTTTCTATACAATCTTCTTGGCCATTTCTTTTGTTTTTCACTGGCACTATGTATTTTAGTTACACCCAACCCAAAATCAAGTCTGGCTTGATTCAACCATTCTTTTTTTTTCATGGTTTTCATTCTTTTTTTATATTAAGACAGCAATATCATGTCTGTATAATATTTTTTTTTAATACTATTGCACAATTTATCAAGTATTGACATTATACCACTGAATGTAGAGCAATTACGTATTAAAAATTCTACCTCACAGTCTACTGTTGTAGGCTACTGAATAACAGTGGTACAATACTTAAGTACCATGGCTTACATAGTTTAACTATCAGAGAACCCCCACTATTTTCAGAAGCACCATCAGTGATTTTGTCCTGTGCATACATTGTAAGAGCAGCACTGCTCATGACATCTGATTGGGAAAGTGGGTCAAGCTTTCTACTAAAGAGCTTCTGGCCTCTTCCTCTGTAGCGGCTATTAAATTAAGCACGCTTTGTGCATGGCTGAGCAATGCTCAGAAAAAGCTCCCCCCGTTTCCATTGCGCATCTCTGCATTGCGTTCAATGTAGAAAAAAAATGTATTGTAGAAGATGGGTCTTCCCTCTCTGCAATGTGACTAAGGTTTTAGTTCCAATAAAGAATGACGTCTCTTATTTGAACCTACCGAGGCATTAACTGCATTAAATACAGGAAGGAGATATTAACAATGAAAAACCATTAAAAAGAGACCACTGTAATCAGACTTTATTTTTATTATATACAATGTCCTTAATTGTAACTTTTAACTGTAATTGTAACTTGGTCATCTTGCAACATGCATGAAGGGGAATGATTTCTGAGATTTATTGTTCCATAATATATATATTTTTTTATATATTATTGTCATATCGTTTTATAATATTGTCCCATCCACTGTGGGAACAGATATTATTTAGTAAACTGAACTTCAAAGGAAGAAACAAGTAATTACTGATTGAACACAAACTCACAATTACACTGAGACAACATTTAGAAAGGTGGTTTTATATTTATTAAACCAACTAATTAGTTAGAATTCAGGAACAGTAATAAGAAAACAAAATTATTTTCCGAAACTTGTGATCCATCCAAGAAATACGAAACATAACATTTTCTTGAATGATAGCAGTTCTACTTACATTGTCACTGTCTCTGTAAAGCATTCACTCAGTTTGATAGCTTCTTACCGTGTAAAATAATGGAATCATTTAGTGTTCACAGATTATGATTTTTGTAGTTGCCTACCTGCTATATAGGCACTATCAAGCAAATATTGCTAAGGAGGTTCTGATATAAGACATTATCTGATAAAAAATAAAATAAAATGAAAAGCCACACATGCATGTCATTTTTGTACAAGGGCATGTTGGTGTGGCAAGTTACTGACACAGTAACTAGAGATCATTGTCTTCTTTTAGCATAAAATTACTTATTTAGTTTAATTTTTTTATGTTGCATAAATGTTGCATACTCATGGATAGCCAAAAATGACTTTAAGGTTTAAATCAGATTGTGAATCACCCAGAAAACCAAGTGAATGAATTGATATAGCCATTTTATGCTGATGATAATCTGTATAATGGCTGTACAGTTCTTTTTTTCCCCTGATATTTTCAGTTCTGATCAAAGTCAATTCCGGCACAATGCCACCTCAACTATCTGTCACATACAAAGGCGGTGCAGATATCCATAGACAAGTCTTGTGGTAATTACCCAGTTTTTAAATTATCCTTCAAAATGTACATTTTGTTGTGCAGGCAGCAGTGAGGAAGAAATAAAGGACATCTAATTGACCAGTTCTCCCAAGAGATAGCCACACTTTTCTCAAACATATATTGCTCTTTTGTATTTGTTTAATTAGGTGTATTGACTCATTTAGGAATGTCCTCGAGAATCAAATCCAGCCATTTCCGAACAATGTCCAGCAAGGTTTAAACAATAGTTGTAGCGATTCATGAATTAATGATGTGTTTGACCTACGGTCGGCCTGGAAAACAAAACTAGTTCCAAAGCAGATACGGTAAAGGTGTTTTAAACCAACATCTTGATCATTTTGTGATGCTATTTATAGTAAGATCAGTGAAAATTAAGTATAACGTCAACATTTGTGTGTTTGTTTTCAATCAAAATGAATGCAAAAATACATTGAGAAAAAATATCAGAATTTGTAGGTTACATATTATCAATTTCCATTTTATTTCAAATTTTGATTGCATATCATAATAAACATTCAAAACAAAACATCATACTAAACCAACCTCAGAAAACCCTAAATATAGAAGCTTGAAAACAGGCTTTACCTTTGGTGCTACTGGAAGCAGATGGCCACCACTTTCGACGTTTGCGAAAAGATTAATAAAAACCGAATGACAGGCAAAGGGAAAATAATTTTTTCCCTATCCTCTTGGTTAACTCAGATTGAAAGGTGGCATCCAATTGGCTAGAAGATGGAGTCATGTGAACACAATGTCACAACACGTGACTTTGTGGCGAAACAGAATAATGACAAAATGCAGTTGGACTGATTTTGGGGTTCGGTTTTGATCTTCGGACAGTGTTGTGAAGAGCTGAAAACGGGTCAGGAGACCATTGGTGCAGGGGCACAGGGGTTTCCCCTCCTGCAAGATATTCGGATCTGTCCAATGAGACACTCTGGCGATTCAGCAAAAACAATTGGATGACACTCATCTGTGTCATCCGTGTTCTTTACCCGGAGGGTGTCCTGGTTATGATGATAGATATTTATTTCTACAATGAGTAACATAAGTAAATCTCCTAATCAACCCCTACCCCACATCACCAAACAAAGCACCAGTGTTTCAAACCAAAGACGTAGAGTATAATAGCTACTAACTTCATAGCAACAATGACCACTTTCCTCAGTGATATTGATAGAGTATTTACATCTTTATATTCTACAGCACACAGTCGTGAATTATGGTGACAGGCTGTCCTTTAATGTTACGTTGCTGCCCCAATGTACTCCACTTTCAATTCTATGCTCAAGCCAGCCCAGAATTACAATGAGCTTTAGCGTTCTCCTCCATGGATTAAGTGACCCAGAGCAAATCCATAGCGATGTCAGGACAGTTATGAAGGGATTAAGCTTCAGTCATTATGACTGAAGTACTCCGTTCAGAAAGTCAGTGTACATATATTCTCTATTATTGTACTTACATGGGACATTAGAGGGGGTTATATATACATTATACATATATTATATATATAAAATACAAATAATGTGCTTTTCTGTCCCACTTTATTCTAATTGCTACAAAACCAAGTCACTATAATATGTTCCTATGGGCTTTACTTAGCCTCCTTCTTAAAAACATTCACACTTATTACAAAGAAAAGATCATCATGATAGAGTTTGTTAAAACTTTACAAATTGGTTTGTGATCTTTGCTGCGACCATAACGAAGGGTGATATGCAGCCTGCTCACTATTGAATGGCCCCTGGGAAAATGACACAAATAGAGCATTAAATTTGCTCCACATTGAAACTAAAGCTCCAGATTGTTATGAAAAGAAAGGCTGCCCAATCAAAGGAAATAAAGTTGATGTTCAGGCATCTTTGCTGTAAATTGTCGCACAATCACTTTCCAACCCCCTTCTTCTTTGGAGATATTGGATGCTAAGCCTGTACCTCGACTGAATGACAAGTCAGAAACACACAGTACTGGTTCAATATAGTCAAAATAATTCTCTCTGACAACATAAAATAGGTCATCCTCTAAGGTTTAGGACACATTTATATTTTTCAATATCTCATGAGCCCCTATTAATTATCATATATTTGAATAAACAACATTTCATTGTGTGGATTTGTGTGATTTAGGGGACTTCAGGAATGTTTGCAACAGTTTTTGCCTTAACATTTGGGATTTGATATATATATATATACACTCTTCCTGTCTGTTCAGGCATGATGTTTCTAGTTTTATTTTATTATTAAAGTGAAAGTTTTGAGTTAATGCTATATTTAAAATTATATGTCAACATAAGTAAAATGTGGATTTTTGCTTATAAAATTGACTGTTTTAAGTAAGAGAAAGAGTGAAAAATGGAAGAAAAAAAACTTTACTTACATCATAAGTTCACCTCAGGGAAAATAATTTAATTATTAAAACAACATAATATGACACCTATAGGGTATTATTTAACGGCATTCATTGAACAGTATAGGGTTTGATATACTTTCCAGGGCAAGTTTGGAGATATTGAAGTTAATGAGTGTATGACGTCACTATGGTACCTCTCTATCACAATACTCAGTCTGCATTGCCCCCAGCAAGGAGAACAGCCTCAATCCAGTCATCGACATTCCCTGGTACACACATCATTTCAGTTATCTAATGGGTCCAGAGAGGCATGAAGGACAAAGAAGCATCCTATAGGCAAACTCAATACACAGTACAGGCCACTCAACAAAGTAGTATTACAGAATAGTCTATTGACTATATTCACTAATTAGCAACACATATTTATTTAACTTATGAACCTGACGAGCCTTATGGCATAACAATTCATAATAGCCATTGTATAATGTTTATTATTATGATGTGATTTAGTTGTCAGTTGTTGTGTTTTAGTACTACTGTATGTTACAACTATTTGTTTCTTTTAAAATACATTGATCTTGTCATGAAAATAGCCATATATGCTGGTATGGCAATACAACAAACTAACAAACATAATAATCATCGTTAACATGATGAACTAAATGAACTGCACTTCTACACCATTTATTAATCTTAGTTAATATTAATTGCAGCATTTACTAAAACATTATTAAAATCAAAAGTTGTATTTGTTAACATTAGTTAATGCACTGACTGTGACATACCATGAACAAACAATTAAAAGTTGTATTATAGATAAACAAATAGGCCTACAGTAGCCTAACAAATGTTTTGCTCATGATTAGTTAATGTTGGTTAATATGAATAATAAACAAATTAACCTTATTGTAAAGTGTACTATGAAATCAAAGAAATCAATTCCTTACAATTTAGAGCTGGACATGGACTTAAAATTTCCTTTCACTAGATGTATTTCCCCAAGCTATAATAACACTTGCTATGGCCTTGGATAAAAACTCTGCCTACTACCACTTCAACTCCGCCAAATGCTTCCGCCAAAAAATATTATTTAATATTTTTTTGTATTATTATTGTTAGTGGCAATGGTGTATAAGTGTATTGTTATTTATTATAATAATTATTATTATTTACATTTATCAGAGAGGGGCACAATACATTTTGGGACAAAAGGCCTGGCTCAATATAATAGATATATAATATTTAATAGATATATATTTGCTATATAATAGATGTATAGTAAGTGTTAGTATTGGGTCAAGTGTTGAACAAAAATATGCGTCTTCAGTCGTTTCTAGAAAATGGCTAAAAACTCAGCAGCTCAGGTTGATAGGCAGGTCATTCCACCAGCATGGAACAGTCAAAGTAAATGCCTGTGAAAGTAATTTTGTGCCTCTTTGGGATGGCACCACAAGGCGCTGTTCACTTGCAAGCTTCTGGAGGGCACGCAAGATCTGGATCAGTTGCAGGGGTTTAACAGTACATGCTAGAAAGCCTGCCAAAAGAGCATTACAATAGTCTAGTCTGGATAGAACAAGAGCTTGGACAGGGAGTTGTGTAGCCTGTTCCAATACGAAGGGCCTGATCTTATCTTTGAGTTGATTGACAAACCTATCTGAATGGAGAACTTGTGATGAAGTGTTGGGTTGGCTGAGACCACAAGCAGTTCTGTCTTCACAATGTTGAGTTGAGCTGAGGCACCCCAGTAGATGTTGGGACTTAAGACAGCTCACCCCTCCACAACACCCTGAAGGACCTATCTGAGAGGTCAGACTTGAACCAATGGAGTGTGGTTCCTGAGATGCCCTTTGTTATGAGGGTTGACAGGGGGATCTGGTGGTTAACTGTGTCAAACGCAGCAGACAGATCCAGCTAGATGAGTACTGAGAATTTGGAATCTGCTCTTGCCAGTCACCAAGCTTCATTAACTGAGGGCAGTCTCAGTCTAGTTGCTGCTTTTGAAACCAGATTGGTTGTTGTCCAGGAGGTTGTTCTGTGTAAGAAAGGTAGAGACTTGGTTGGGTGATCTGTAGTTTTCTAAAAGTGCTGGATTTAGAGAGGGTTTCTTAAGCAGTAGGGTTATTCGGGCCTGCTTAAATGTTGTGGGAATGGAACCAGTGTGGAGAGAGGTGTTGATGATGTAAGTGAGTGCAGGTACAACTGAAGAAGAAATGGCTTGAAGGAGATGAGTGGGGGTAGGATCAAGCAGACAGGATGTAGGGTGATTGTAAAGGATGAGTTTGGAGACTTCTGCCTCCGAGAGCGGAGAGAAAGAGGGGAGAATGTGTGTGTTTGCTATTAAGATGTGTGTGTCAGTTTGTGGTGTGGAAAATTGGCCGCTGATGGCTGTTGTTTAATTTATGAAGAATGAACACGTTATTATACTATATGTGCATTAAAAGCCTGATGTATCAGATATGTGCCAGATAAATCAAGGGCTAGTTCTGGCAGGTCACGTTAGTCAAGCTCGCATTCGCTGACTCTTAGTTGATCCACGTCTACCTAGCAATACGACGTCTATCACAGCATCCCTGCTGCTCAGGAGCTAATTACCCTCCTCCATCCCCAGCTCCTCCTCTTGTCCAGTCAGGATTGGCCTTCTAAAATTCCTCTTTGAATCAGACTCATTTTCTTGGTAAATGGTAAATGCACTGCATTTATATAGCGCTTTCAACAGACCCATGGCCACCAAAGCGCTTTACATATTGCCACACATTCACCCATTCATTCACTGACAGCGTTGTCAGCCATGCAAGGCGCCATCCAGCTCGTCGGGAGCAGCTGGGGTTAGGTGTCTTGCTCATGGACACCTCGACACTTGGTCAGGTGGAACCGGAGATTGAACCATCCACCTTCTGTTTTGTAGACACTGCTGCCCTTGAATAAGGTTGTACATTAAATCATTGAAAATGAAAATTATCTGTTATACTTGTATGTTGGTTCTGTTCTGTTTACCCTGAGTTGAGTTGTTGCTGCTCTTATCCATGCTAAGCTGCATGGATGGATGGGCAGGGAGTTCTTGCCCAGAACAGAACCATACCGCCAATCCAAACTGTATGCTAATTGTCAATCATCTTTGACAATAGTGGTCCTAACAGAAATGTTGAATTTAAGGAGATGCATGATGCAGAGAAATCACAGGCAATACTTTTAATAAACAAGGAGTATACGCAAGGAAATAGACACGCTAACACCACTTAGCACGACACAAGAACTGACAAAAGCCTGAAAAGGACAGGGAGTATATATACACAGGGTTAACAAGGGAACTTAATGATAGACAGATTAACATAATCATTAGGACACGCTAAAGACTAAACTGAAAGGGTAAACATGAAAACAAGACATAGGAATAAAGCACAACAACATGACATAATCCTGATAATATGATACTCAACAAAAACACATCATACAAAAACTAAAAAAAATAAATAAATGTCTTCAATAATCTGTTCCATATGAATAAAATTGATTTTCCAGACTATTTTTGAATGTCAGGTTTTACAGGGTTAAATTATACCAAATCATAATAAATTACCAAAAATGAGGAATCATTTGTACAGGTTTTTTTTTTTTTTTTTTTTTACACATTTCAACACCAAAATATGTGTAGATGGGGGCTAAGATTGAATGCACCATTGCTCTAACACTGGAGAATCATGTGTCCATCTCAACAGCCAGAGGCTGTATTTCCTTTATTCTCAGAGGAACAAAAGACAACAGCTTGACAGCTTGAGTCTGTCTCTCACATAAAGCTTTTGCTCCCCTGACCTGGCCCTAATGCATCTGCAGAGTACAAAATACATGGCATGCTGTTGATGTCAATGTGCATAATTTCCATGTGATTTATATTCTTGAATCTATGTCAGCCTCTGGTTTTAAGAAATAGTTCATTTGACTTTCGAACTTTCGATTAAGGCAACACACAGTGCCAAGTATAAATATAATTTCACTTGGTGCTGATGCAAACACAGTACAAAGCAAGGGTGTAAAATGTACAATGAAATTGTTATGTGTCACCTTTGAAGTAACCAGACTCCCTTATAACCTGCAAGCTATCAATAGGCTCGTTTGAGATGCCAGACACCTCACGTTGAATACAGTTGAGGAAAAGTTTAGCTAGAAGCAATCCAAATTATCTCTGTGGACCGGCAGTCTACAGTATGTAAGCAAATGCAAACATTGTGTTCTTTACTGTTGATGTATGTAATATTGCTGCTCGGAGTGAAACGGCTTCTCGAACAAGAAAAAAAAAGTCAACGGACTTGATTTCTTCTATCAAAAATTGATTGGATCGTTGATATTTGCTATTGCTGTGACCTCATGTGACAGGTTGTATTTTGATTCAAGATTACGAGGGAAAATTGATGTTTTAAAAAAAATAAGGATGTGCACGGATAATTCCTTTATAAAAAATACTACAATATTGACTTGCTGACTATAAGTGTCTTTAACTACTATTTACTAACATTTAAATTATTTGTATACAATACATTTGTGTATACATGTCTTTACATTGTGTACTTATATTAAAAAAAAATTTGCATGTAATAACAACTGTATTTTTTTGTAATTACATCTATAATTACACTGTTGACCCGACTCCTCCCCTTAACCCAACCATAAACCTAACTATACCAGCAAACCTGTTCCTAACCATACCCATATCCTACCTCAATAGCAGCAAAAGTGTTTTGCAACACAACATGAACACGAACAATAAGTACACTGTAGGCTACCTAACATTTTTGTTATAAAGTGCATAATTAAAGACACCTAATATAAAGTGTGACGTGACCATATTGGTCGTATGTATTTTGTCAGTGATAAGAGATAATGACTCACTATATTAAATAGCCAAGTTATTTTCCATTAGCTAAATGAACCTTTCAGAGAGAGAGAGAGAGAGAGAGATAGAGAGAGAGAGAGAGAGCACAGTTCAGAGTGTGATGTGCACAATGAACTTTCTTGGCACTTGAACTTCAGTAGTAAGTGATGTGACTGCTAATGCAGGATTTACTATGTTATTTCATGGATAAGAAAGAGAGTGATGAATGGAAGCTTCTTACAGCATTAATAATTCTGTGAATAAATGGCTGAAAAAATAAATAAATAAAATAAGTAACTTAAAGATAAAACATGCTTGATTATGACAAGTACCCTTTAGGCCTTTGTTCACAAGGTCTTTTTTTTCTATAATAAACACAAACAAGGGTGCAGTATATCAAATAAATACTTTGTAAAGCTCGGACATTTTTAAAGTATTGATAGCGTTATTCAGAGATTATCTTATATTATTTAGACACAATCTTACCTCAGTCAACAAAATCATAAAATAGAGTTTCTGATTAGTAGTAAACACCTTCTCACTTAAATTCCATTCTTGGAGCGCCCTCTTTTGGCAAAGCATCATAACACATTACACAGCTGCAGAATCATCGGCTTCAAAATTCACGTTTGATGAATAACTGTAGCCTATATAATTTATGTTGTAGATAAACGTTAACCAATGAGAAATTGCCAAAAATCATTGGAAATTTTTATTGGCCTATACAATTTTACATTATGATTGAACAGCTCTGTTTTGACTCATTATTGATAACTGACAAATATTTTAGTGGGAGTGGGATTCATGAAACTCCCCAGAGACAGAGAAGAGACATCGGTTCAGTGTCAGTTTACTCGAGACCGATTCATTCAGAACGAATCATTCAGACCAGTTTTGTGAAATGATCAATGAAGAGTTCATTAAAAAGATCCGACTCAAAAGTACGATTCGTTCAAGTTAAGATAAACATCCGGTGCGCATGCGCAGATAGTCAGTGGGAGTGGGTTATTCGCGCGCGACTACAGGCATGCATGTGTCTCGTGGATTTTAGACCGACCGGTTCTCAGTGACAAAATTGGTACGTGTTGTCATCCTGTTCTGATGGGTTAAAGTCTGTCGCGCTGTGTATAAATAACTTACACTATAATATTTTCAGTCTCAAAGATTATTAGCTCAGCACTAAAGGGTTTAAATTGACCGCAGGAAAAGCAACAGGCAAATTTAACTCGAATCAGCTACATGCATGCTTGAACATTAGTAGGATTATATGCAAACAATATCAATAGAGTTCGAGATTTTGTTACCCATTAACAAGCAGACTTGGTCGTCGTTAGAGGTGTATTAGAGCTGACATTGCGCTGTTAGACATTTGATTTGTGAATAAATGCAATTTACTCAGTGGGTTGCACTTAATTTTACAGTTTGAGCACTTACGTGTACTTAGAGTGTACTTACCCAAGAAAGTACTTGGTAATATAAGGTAACTACATGGTTTACGGTTAGGTTTAGGGGTAGGTTCAGAGCATAGACTGGTTCAGAGTCAGTACCAAGTTATTACAATTGTACATAGGCTAGTATGTACATGAGGAACAGGACTGTAAAATAAAGTGCTATCACTCAGTGTGTTACTGCACGTTTACAGTAAGTTTACTTTCATTAGAGCCAATAACTTCGAACTCCTTTGACTGTTCATGCTGTCTTGTAGAGACTTAAGTTTGGGCTATATTGTTTAATATTTATTGTTTAGTTATTAAAAACCCAAGAACAAGAAAATCACAGACCAATCTATATACTAAATTTAAATCTATTAGCTATATATACATTTTATTATAAAAATCAAACTAACAATTTGATTTACTTTGTGCTTCTTTACAGAATCACAATGCTTGTTCCAGTTTGGTAGCACTTTTGACGGTGCTGGAACCTGGAAGTTGAGCAAAGGTGAATGCTTGCACAGAAAAAATGTTAGCTTGTAGCTGTTTAACACTGCTGTATCATTATGAAAGTGTCCTCTCAGCTCCCAGTAATAGTTAACACGGCGCATATCTTAGGATTTACTGGCTAGTGCAGTCGCTTGGTTGTTACCAGTCTATGAGCTCTGTTAAACTGGACATTAACATTCCTTCTGCATTTTTACACCATTAAACAATTCAGCTTTACAGCATCAGTTGTATTGCTGTAACATGGTGGAAGTGATTATATGCAATGAAAGGACAGAGGATGGTAAGGAGGAAATGAAGACTGATGACAATGGACACACTGCGGAAAATGTGGCTCCCGAGTCAGTCATCTTTGAAACCAAGGAAGACCTGGAAACCCAAACGCAGAATACCAGTTCATGGATATGGTCTGTTGTTTACCTTTGTTTCTATGGCTTCATGGTGCAGCTGAAGCCTGGAGAGCCCTTTATCACACCATACCTGCTCAGTACAGAGAAGAACTTCACCAGAGATCAGGTCTGGTGCTATTCTACTTTTATTCTAATCTTATTCTAGTTTATGAAAAAAACACTTCAAAAATATGAAATTGTTTGAGTGACTTTATTCAATCTGATAAAACATACTGTTTGTTTGTTTGTTTGTTTGTTTGTTTTAAATTTCGTAAACTATGAAACTTGAGAGACTGCTTACGCACTACAGTATGTATTTATTTTGTTGCCAATACTTAGTTATGATTGTGTAACTTGGTCTTAAAACTCCGACACAGCTGCTGGGTTCTGGCAAACCATGTGAATGTGGTCAGAGTTCACATTCCTCTACAGTGGGTCAGATTTGCTTTGAGGAAGGACCTATATCATGCCCACTCATTAGAGTTATTAATTAACCACATAATGTCTTTTTTGTAAACACTTCTAAATCCTGAATTACAAAATGAATTCGCCTGAACTGTAGTGAACTTATATAAGTTCAGTGCCAATGATTTGACAAAAGCCATAACATTAGTCAACCACATGTAGAGAATATTCCACTGCAAAGTAGACCAAGTGCCATATTTTATCTGTTTACAGCCCAGTGTCTATGTCATAGATTAAGACACTTCTGTTTAGCCCAAGTTCTCTTTCACATTATATATTTTATTACATGTTCAAAATGTTTTACTAACTAAAAGAACACCCAAAAACTGTTATATATGTCATACTTGCGTATCTGATTAGACAAAAAAGGGATTTTTTTCAGTCTGCTTGCTAAGGTGATTAAATGCATGTCTTGCATTAGGCAGAGTAGGGATCATTCATTTGGTTTTTGTTTATTTGTTCAGAAAATATTTAGCCTGTTGCTGTGAAGTTTTGCCACAACTGTATATTAACAGTCATTACCCGTGTCAGTTAAATTTATAACTCAAACGAGTCGAATGCAATTAAACTAGAAGTACACAAAGGCTGATGTAACATTTATTCTGTATAGGCTAACTGTAATAGTGGTATGCAATAAATGTAACCATAATGAAAAAGCTCCATAAATGTGAATTATTTTATATGAACATACTAATGTTATTCAATACAAAACGTGAACAAAAAGTGATTCAAGCCTGCACTGAAGTGAGCTCAGCTGCAGACTTCTTCTTGACAGTCAAAGTGACATTGAAACAATGTAGTTTCACAATCACTACATTGTGGAACTGCTGACTTGTAGGAAGAATGCTAATGGTAAGAGTACCATTTTTTGGAGTACCAAGAGTACCATGGCCTTGTCCACATTTTTAATATAACAATCAAATTTATTCTGGGATGCCATGTGCTCTCCATGTACACTACCCTCATCTCAGATGGCACATTCTCACTTTAACCCGGAGTTATTCTAAACCCTGGAAAAATGGAATCCTTGGCTGTCTTGTTTCACACTGCTATTAATCATGCTAACAATTAATCATGGGTATAATTCGTAATCTGATGTTTCACACTGTAAACTCCTGGTGGTGGAGGTAAGTAAGTGCATTGTCTTTTATGTTATAACTGATGTTACATTTGAAAATTAAAATATCCCTGCTCTCCCTCTACCCCATATAAGATGTAACAATGACTTTCTGATATCTTTTTAGGTTACCAATGAAATCACCCCAGTCCTCACATATTCCTATATGGCTGTGCTGGTGCCTGTGTTTCTGCTGACAGATTATCTACGCTACAAACCTGTGCTGATCCTTCAGAGCTTGAGTCATGTTTCCATTTGGCTCTTGCTGCTTTTGGGCTACTCATTGCTGGAGATGCAGTTTATGGAGTTCTTTTACGGCATCACCATGGCTGCCCGTGTGGCATACTCCTCCTACATATTCTCGCTAGTACCAGCGAATGTTTACCAGCGTGTCGCCAGCTACTCCCGCTCAGCTGTGCTCATGGGAGTCTTCACAAGCTCTGTGCTGGGTCAGATGTGTGTGTCACTAGGGAATGTATCATACATGACTTTAAGCATGGTCTCTTTGGGGTTTGTCATTTTTGGGCTACTCTTGTCCTTCTGCTTGCCATGGCCCAAACGTAGCATGTTTTTCAACCTAGCCCGTCTAGAGAAGGAGAGGAAGGAAGCAGCTCAATCGGAATTGGCCAGAATTAATCCAGAAAAGAAGGATGGGAGTGTGGCAGCACTGGGCAGTAGCCACAATTCCCTCTCCTGGGCAAATTCGGTGTTTGTTCAGATGCTGAAGGAGTTAAAGAATGTTGTGAAGGTACCTAGTTTAAGGCTTTGGAGCTTGTGGTGGGTGTTCAACTCCACTGGTTACTATTTAGTTGTGTTTTATGTGCACATCCTGTGGAATAAAGTCTACCCTGCCATAGAAAACAAGCACGTCTACAATGGAGCGGTTGAAGCTGCCTCTACATTATTAGGTAAGACGGATTATATCTTGTTGTATTTGCTATATTTGTTAAATTAAAACAACTACAAATAATCTCAACCACAGAATCGTTTTTTTTGTAAGTAGCATCCACTCTGATTTCTTAAAGGAGAACTCCGGTCAATTTTAACATTGAGCTCATTTTTTTGTACATTTGGAGTGCTGTCAATACAGAGAACAACGACAAAAATCGGTGTTGCCTACACCGAGTTATTCTATTTTTAAAATTTGCACCGTTGACTTCAATGGGGCAAGTATTAAACCTGCTTTTAGCCTCTTAACATCCTTGATGTGTCATTACAAGTGCACAGAAAATGTGAGTGATTCCTTCAGAGTGAACACGAGTGAATCTGACTGCTTTAGATGTGAAAGAAATACTTGCCCCATTGAAGTCAACAGGGTGCAAATTTTAAAAATAGAATAACTCGGTGTAGGCAACACCGATTTTTGTCGTTGTTCTCTGTACTGACAGCACTCCAAATGTACAAAAAAATGAGCTCAATGTTAAAATTGACCGGAGTTCTCCTTTAAAGGGATAGTTCACCCAAAAATTCTGTCAGCATTTACTCACCCTCAAGTTGTTCCAAACCTGTATGAATTTATTTCTTCTGATGAACACAAAAGAAGATATTTTGAAGAATGTCAGTAACCAAACATTTGATTGGCACGATTGACTTTGTAAGGCCCACTATATTGGTTCAATTGCCGGTTCGCCAATACACGGGGAAGGTATCACGTGTTCTGTCCTCACTCATGCAAAGTATTGGTTGGTGAATTTGTAATACATTAATCATATATTTACTCGTTTATTTCATCTGACTCCATAAATGAAAGGTTTTAATAATATCTGTGCCTCACTAAAAGTGAGCGAATGTTTGACTATTCCATTTAACTCTTCAATGAAAATAATGTCAAAGTCGGTTAAAATAATCATATGTAACAATTTACTATGTCAGGTAAATGTATCATGCCAATTTCATAATCAATTCAAAGATAATCGATACAAAACATCAAATGCTCTGGAATAGAGAGAAGATGCAAACCCAACTTTAAGAAATACGTGAGGCTGAGAGATTTCCCCCTCTCAGCCTCACGGACCGATCTGAAGTACAGAAAAGGCCCCGATCTCCCTGCTGCATTTCATTAAATAGCCAGACCTCTTTCACATGGAAACATGTGCTAACAAAAGAAATTTGCATTCAGAGGTAGCACCTCTGGGTGTAGGGAGACCATTTGTCTAGAGGCCAACCCCTCCTTATGTGCTAGTTATCCATAAACCTTCAAAAACCTTATTACCTTTTGTTTCACTTATTTGGAAATGAGACATTTGTACCAGTCGCACTGTGACATTTTAAATGATACCAAACATGAAAAAACTCTGTGATAATCATTCACATTAAACTATACATTTTCTTGGGTGATCTTCAGGTGATCATCTGAGCATGAGAGAGAGGGGGTGAGGGGAGAGGGAAAGAGATGTAGATTCGGATGACTCGGAGGTGAGACTTTCGTCTTGATGGTGCACAAATGGTAATCTCCAGAGAGGTCCTTTTGTCCTCTCAGGGTCTGGTCACCCCCTGAAACAGACTGTCTGGAATTTCCTAATTTATCAATTCTTACAACTTCCATAGGATGGAAAAACTAATACTATGAAAGTCAATGGGGTCCATCAGCTGTTTGGTTTATCATTCAACACAATTTTTATGTTTGGGTGAACTGTCCCTTTAAGCAAACGAATAAACATTTTGTTGACAAGGGTACTGCCTACCTAGCCTGGCTCCGCCCTCCTACATACTTCCGCTCAATTTCATTTTCCTTCAGTACTACGTCTGGGACTGCTGTATATTCTTAGGTTTCCAGAAACCAATTTTTTGTAGGACCAATCAGCGAACAGAGGGAGTGGCTGAGAACGATGACGTTGATGTAGTGCGTCAGTTGGAGTTGGAGTAATGGCAGCGGAGAAAGACGTGAGAAAAGCTATTCGGTCCGTTGTTGCAAAACTGCCGAATATACAGAAGTTAAAGCCGGAGCAAGAACAATGTTTGCTAAGTTTTATTGGTGGCCATGATGTTGTGGCCCTCCTCCCCACGGGGTTCGGGAAAAGTTTGATTTTCCAGCTCACTCAGCACTAGAAGTGCCAGAATTCCATAACTACTAGAACTGCCGCAAGCGGTCATTTTGATCGCTAGATTTAAAACTCTATATCTTTAATGATAAATCCCCAATTGAGAGATTAATGCATTTATTGTATTAGGATGTCTTTTAAAAACAAAACAACACCAAACTGTACATTTAATCAAGTTTAATTATAATTTATAAATAAATAATATTCGTAGATGCCCTGAACAAAATAGTAGCCTATGTTTTCATGTTTCCACTTTTTGATCGCGCCCGCCTACACACACACACACACACACACACACACCATATTCCAGCATTGCAGCCTGTTCATTATAGCCATAATAAAATATAATAATAAAATAGTCAACCTAACATATACAAATTCCACTGCTCTGTTTCTCAGTACTAGGCTACAATTCGTACCATTTTATGTATGTGAAGAGGATGATTTTTTCCGTCGATATTGGAACGTGAGTGAAGTTCAAAGCCTATGATAAAGAATAGTTAAGCATCCAAATACATTGCAAATGTTGAAACATTTTGATTCTAATTAGAGAGTTACGTGAGCCTAACGCCGCTTACTTTCACTTTCGCTTATAAAGTATTTCATTTTGGCTTGTTTAGTTATTTTTTTCATTCTTGTTCTGTTCTGAATATCATTACATTTAAATGATTTGTCTCCCCTCTTGTTAGTGCAATGGAGGACCAAGTGAAGGAGGCAGAAAAGTTGTTTCCGTATCGCGCAGTAGCCTGGTGATCACTGTACAGCATTTGCGGCGTATTGTTAATGATTAGACCCAGCTTCGACAGTTGACTGAATACATCACTGTCCTTAGTGGCAAATATACATTTAGAATTTACAATTGTTCCTTGAACTCTTAAATTCGATGAACAAAACCTGCAGCTCTCGTTGACAGACATCTTATTCTAAATATAATCCTCTGATCATTTGGACTTGTTGTTTCCGGCCGGTTTCGGCGCATGACATACGTCACGACCACACGTTAGCGATTGGCTATGGCAGATCCTGAGTGACTCTGGGCAGATCCAATAGTTTTGAACTTTAACAGAGAACCCGCCTACAAGGAAGTAAACGTTTCTCAATGGAGAGAGGCCAGACTCTCTGTACAAATGAAATGTACGAGAGTCTGGTTGAACCAGGCTACTGCCTACCAACTGTTGATTTATTTCAGTGTGGAAATACATTTACTTACTTAAACACTGCTTACTTAAACCAGTGTTCAAAATTAAAGATGCACAATATATCAGTTATCAGCCTCCAAAACACTTTTTGATTTATTTTGTCATCATCTTACACAAAATTATTGGGATGGCAATAAGTTATGGCAAAGATAAAAAAAAAGTCGGCATAAAATAAAAATTCACCCTATGTATTTCTTTATTCATTTTATTGATCTTATTGTGAACAATTCACCCATGCATGTGTTTTGATCTGATCATTTTAAATCAAAATGTCATATGATGTTATGCCGTACTTCTCCAATCATTTAGTATGTTTAAACCCAGGCCCTTTCTTACATTTGATTGCAAGTTTGCATTCAGATCTGCCTTCATGCAATTAACCGATGTATAGAATCAAGTCCCCATCCTACATGTTTTTCTTTTTTGGTAATCTGTTGAAAAACTGGTATATAAGTCACAATATGAAATCAGAGATCTGTTGCTACTTCTGTTTCATCTCCACTTTAGCACTTATGCGTTTTGTTTTAAGAGGGCAAGTCATTGTGAGTTGCTGTGTGTGTGTGTAATGATAACAGCTATGCATTTATGTGTAGTAGTACAACATGAGTTATGTTTAATTCTTAAAAGTACATCAAACTATATATTTTCAATTGCATCGGGTGATAATTAAACCACTTTAGCTGAAAAAAAAAAGTTTTAGATTTTTGTTTGTTGTACCTCTCTCTTTTTAAAAACAAAATACTATGGATTTATAATAACAGCCATTTATTGGTTATCGACCAATAAATCAGCCAATAATTATCTGCATGCTTATACTACTGTAGCAATAATGGGTCATCAGAGTTCCCAACGCAAGTCATTGTGACCTACAGTTTTTTTTTTTTTTTACTAGGATCTTGACGTTTGATCTTTTCCGCATGAATCAAAATCCTAATTGAGGTTTACATTATACTTGATGGTTTACTATTTGGCGAGAACAAGCAAAGTTATTGTTCCTCAACCTTTGAGCTTGGGCATGACACGTGCTTGGCAAACACAAAAACAACAACAACAAAAACATGTAAACCAGGATTCCTTATTCCTAGTGCTGGAAAGCCACTTCCCTGCTGAGTTTTTAGTTGATTCAGGTGCAATTAATCAGAGTTGGAGCTATACTTGGCAGGAAAGCATCTCTCCATGACAAGGAATGAAGAACCCATGGTGTAAATGACACACAAGTTGAAAAATATTTGCAAACAGTTTTTCAGATTTTCATGCACTAATTTGGTCTTGGTGAGAATAGACGTTTGTTAATCAGCATGATAATTACATGACAATCACACTTCATGTGCTCCATAGGTGCAATCGCGTCATTTGCAGCAGGCTATGTGAAAATTCGATGGAATCTGTGGTCTGAACTGGTGATTGGATTGATTACTGGGGCACAGGCCGGTCTACTGCTTCTCATGGGCCTCACAGGAAATATCTGGGTTTGCTATGTGTCATATGCCCTTTTCAGAGGCTTCTACCAGTTCCTTGTGCCTATTGCCATGTGAGTGATATTAAGCTATTTGTTTAATTTTATTATTAAATGTATGTAAAAGATTTTTTCATGTGTTTTTTTGTTAAAAACCCACATTAAACAACGATGGCGCATATTGCATAAAATGTTTTGAATTGACTGAGGAGGAGATGAGTTGTATGCACCTGTAAAAACATTTATTTCACAGAGAGCAAGAGCTTGAAGTTTGTTGTTGTTTGAAACGTTGGAGCTTTTGATGAAGCTAAAAGAAAAACACTAAGGAAATTAAACCATTTAAAGAAAATACACATTTTTAGCGCAATTTTCCAACGGACAAAATTGCGATTGTTAACTCATGATTTCTGTTCTGTCTGTGCGCACCAATCTTGCACTTCTATCTCCTCAACCAGACCACCTAGAGACTTCGGGTTTTCGGCATTATGTTAAGGAAGGTCTAATCTCGGGAACGCACAAAAAAAAAAAAAAAAAAAACATAAAAAGATTGACTATCTCTTAGTGTTGTGATCCCATGACGTCAGAAAATTGCGCTAAAACACTCACTGAGTTTTTATTACTTGTTTACAATTATCCAGATGTCTGTTCTCTGCATTTTGTCCATAAATAATTCATTTTGTGTTTTTTCCTTTCAGTTTCCAGATTGCCTCCTCTCTCACTAAAGAATTGTGTGCTTTAGTGTTTGGAGTAAACACTTTTCTTGGAACAATTCTGAAGACGGTCATCACTGTAATTGTGGTTGATAAGAGTGGATTGGGTTTGGATGTTCATTCTCAGGTGTGTAAAATTCTAGGTTGACTTCTGTTAATAGTTACACACAGATAAACAGGACCAATACTAAATACTTGGGTCACTTTTTCAAAACTCTTCACACAGTTCACTTTACAGCTTGGCACATCAGTTGATTTCACAATCAAAATGCTCTAAAACTACCAAAACACTAACTCATACATGTCTCAAATCAACTCATTCTTCCATAACACTAACAAAGGTTATCACCCAACAAAAACACTTTGTCATAAACCATAAACAATGACCTTTAAAACATGTAGCATTACACAATGATTTCATTTGTAAAATATTTTCACAAAACAATAATGAAACCTCCCTATGGTTCAAAATACACTGCAGTATATGTTACATGGTCATTGTTTACATTACAATTCAAAATTATTCCTAAGTTTTCCCCCTTTTGTATAGAGAGTAATGAAATTGAAAGACAAACACCTGTGTAGAGGTACAGCTACTTTAAACTTATGTTTAAAGGGTTAGTTTACCCAAAATGGAACATTCTGTCAATACTCCTGCATGTCGGTCCAAAACCGTAAGACTTTCATTCGTCTTTGGAACACAAATTAAGATATTTTTATTGAAATCTGAGAGCTTTCTGTCCCTCCATTTACAGTCCACACAATTACCACTTTAGCGCTTCAGAAACATCATAAAGATCGTAAAACTTTAAATGATGAACAGATTGAATTTATTATTTTATTCACATATAAACATTGATCAGGAGTTTTGAAAAAGTAACCCAAGTATTGAGAAATTGGTCCTAGTGTTTAAAAAAATAAATAAAAGAAGAATAAATTACAGTAACATAATGCAGAATGATTTTGGCCTGATTCTGTTTCTCTCTTTCTCTTGCAGTTTTTTGTTTATTTCTTTTACTTCACTCTGTTGACTGTGATTTATCTGGGATGTAGTGCCTTTATCATCACGTCTCATTACCGCAATCAAAGATCAGGACAGGAGGCTACGGAAGTAGGCATAGCCACTGAACTTAGTCCCATGGCATCAGTTGCCAGTGACGGCACAACCGCACATAATGGAGCCAGCATCAAGACATGAGATTCAAAGGAATTGTGCCTACAAGGTGGAGTTTCTCCATCTCTTTAACTGTTACTTCAAAATAGTATGAAGTATGAATAGTCCTGGTTTCATCATTTTATAAACATAAAGTTTAGTCCAATTGTTAAGAATAGCAATAGATTTTTTTTTAAAACTTCATCAAAATCTAATTGTACATTTTCGGATCGAGATATTGTCAGATCTGGATGTCTTTTGTTGTTTGTCATGTTATAAAGTTATTTTTGTCAGGGTTAATAAAATAATTTTATAAGGAATGTTTGGAAGCCAAACATGGCAAGGATTACTCTATAACTTCTGAGTACAGTGATGCCAGTATTATTTGCAGCTAAATATTAAAGTTTAAATAATTACTATTGCACAACAGTTGTAATTCTGTTAATTGATTGGCCAAGCAGTGTTCCAGGCTGATATTTAGTATGTGTCCTTAGAATATGTGATCGGTATCCAGTGGAAGCTAATTGGGGGAGTTAGAGGTGTGGGATTTTTGCCTCCAGTCTTTTCTTTCGCTCCAGAATCGCTCAAAAACGGGTTCTGCCCACCAGTGCGCAGGAGTGGGAAATGGATAACCCATAGTGGAGCAAACGTGGAGTGATAACTGAATGTACCAAACAGTTTTTTGAACAGAAAATTGTTGCATTCACACTGTTGCTCAATTTTGTGCAATGCATGGTGACATGCATAGTTTGATACTTCAGTTCTTTTGGAAATATTTTTATTGACAAATGAAAAATTATGCTGAGTAACTTGCCATGTTTTTCAATGTGAACATCTTTATAGAACCTGTATAAAAGAAATTTCGGTAACACTTTTTCACTAGTTAACTAATTTAGCTAACGAACTAAGAATGTCCAATACTGTACGTCTACAGCATTTGTTAATCTTAATTTAATGTTAATTTCAACAATTATGGTACTAATACATTATTAAAATCAAAAGCTGTATTTGTGAACATTAGTTAATGCACTGTGAACTAACATGAGCAAATAATGATTTTCATGAACTAACATTAACAAAAATTAATAAATACTGCAACAAATGCTCATTGTTAGTTCATGTTAGTTTATACATTAACTAATGCTAACAAATGAGGCATTAAGTATTACCGAAATTTCACACAAACAAGATTGTATTGTACACAGGACAGGACACTTGCTTAGTTCTACTGTATTTTAAAATTGATGCTACTGTTTTTATTTTATATTATATTATATTATAGTGTGATCACATTATAGGATCTCCAGACCATGTATAATTACAAATAAATTGTTATTAAATTAAAAGTTTTAAGTGTTTTTTATTTGTATTACAATTTTCAATCCCATATTGCTTAAAAGCAGCTTAAGAAGGAAAACAAATGAAAGACAGCTGGTGTTTGTATAAATGATCTTTATTTTTATAGTTGCAGAAGTAGCTATCCAAACAATTGCTTGCAATTTTGGCAGACATAACTGGAATGGTGCATAACTATATCTCTCATAAAGGTTGAGATATAAATTAGGTGTATGCCTGGCTGAAGTGAGGGGTCTAGACTCAAACTCGCTTTCTACCATTACACAATTATGGCACCAAGTGCCTTTTTGTGTTATGAGCTAGTCATTCACGAAAAAACAGATTCATTCAGTAACAAAACCACACTACTGTGTGTTGCTTGGAGACACAATGGTGGCTCATGCTTTGGCTTTTTACAGGTGGACCTAATTAGACAAGAGTAACTGGCAATATTGTTGTGCAGTGCTGGTCAGAATTCTTTGCCCCCTTGGTAAATATGATCAAAGTTGGATGTAAAAAATAAATCTGCATTGTTTATCCTTTTGATATTTTAATAATAAAAAAAAAATAAATAAAAAAAAGCAAAAATCTAACCTTTTATTGAAGTAAAATAATTGAAAGTGGGGGGGGGGGGGGGAAATCATATATTTTTTGATGAAAAAAAAAAAAAAAGCTTTTTTGGCAGCAAACTCTTAATATGGGTTTGATGCACACAGGGATAAAAAGTACCCCATGTGTAAAATGAAATACTCTGCTGGATCTTTAATGCTGTGGGCCTACTTTTCTGCAAGAGGTCCTGGACATCTTGTTCAGATACATGGCATCATGGATTCCATCAAATACCAACAGATAAAAAATAAAAACCAGACAGCCTGTGCTAGAAATCTTATAACGGGCCATGTTTGGATCTTCCAATAGGCCAGTGATCCAAAAACAAACATCAAAATCAAAACAAAAATGGGTCACTGAGCACAAAACCAAGCATCTGCAATAGCCATCCCAGTCCCTGACCTGAACCCTAAAGAAAATGAGTGGGCTGAACTGAAGAGAAGCAGCGCCAACATGGATCTGGGAATCTGAAGGATCTGGAGAGATTCTGTATGGAGGAATGATCTCTGATCTCTTGTCAGGTGTTCTCCACACTCATCAGGCATTATAGGAGAAGACTCAGAGCTGTTATCTTGGAAAAAGGAGGTTGCAAAAAGTATTTAATAATAGGGGGCAAATAATTGTTCCCAACGTGTTTTGGAGAAATAATGTGATTAATTGTGTTCAAGTTATGTGTAAAAAATAAAATAAATATTAATAAAAAAACTAACAATGATTTACCTATTTTTATGAAGTCATCTTTCTTTAGAGAAAGTAAACTAGTCTTTTTGCATTACAATCATGGAATGTTTGATGTGATTGATTTGCAAAGTATAAAAATGTAGAAAGGTTACATAGATATGTTTCTACAAAATCATTTAAATAGTAATGTGAATGAAAATGGTAATGTCAACAAAGTAGTTTAAAGAGAATTAGTTATTAAAATTTTGGTGTTTTGGCAAGACATTGCGAAGGCACTATAAAACATCCATTTTAATACCAGATGTATTTTAAAAGTTGTTTTTGACTTAGTGTGTTCTATATTACCCTGTTATGTGTGAAAATACAACAACGTACATTTTTATAAAAAAAATATAAAACAGTGAATTTAGTCTAAATGTTTCTAAATTGCATATTTTCTGCAATGATAAAATGTTTGTTGTAAAGCTTATGGTGTAAGGAGGAGCTACGTATATCTTTTGATATACTTATAGCTGTCACACAGCAGTTAATACATAAAAAATAAATTGTCAGAATTTTAATCTAAAATACATGTAGATGAACATACATACAGTTTGTGGTGTGACTAAAGGCAAATTTTGGTCTTACACACGTTTTTGGTTTACTCAGCAATGTAGCTGTTCTCAATGCACAGTACGATAAAAGTGCTGTCGCAGCCACGTGGCAACTGCTGAAGTAGGTAGCCATCTTGGAGAGAGGAAGCCATGCCAGTGACGGCATGACTACCAGTTCGCCATGTTTCACAGTAGCTGTCTGTTTGCCTGTTTCCACCAGTGCTTGATCCATGCCATACCATCTTCTCTGGCCTATTAAAGTGGTTATGGAGAAAACAAAAATGCCAGGTTAATCATTTCTGTTAAGGTTCTAGTTGTTAAGGAATATGTCTTAGACCCCCTTACCAGTCATCATCATTGAGAACATCTCGACCGTCAAACGAATAGATGCGCACATCATCATTCAACCTGCCCTCAGAGTCACTAAAGATAGACTCCCAGTTGCTGAATAATTCCTCATCCTGTGGTGAAGATATTAAACAGCTTTATAAAAGTCAACAGTATTAACTGTAAAAAAAAAAAAAAAAAAAAAGCTTTTGTGACAAATGAAGGATCTTACTTGAAGATTTACTATAGGAAGCCGATCCCTGTCATGCTTTCGAACAATACTGTGTAGATCCTGTAACCGGGATGACAGAAAGGCCCTGAATGTTCCTTTGAGCCCAATTGCTTGGGCCTGTAAGAAGCACTGGTGGTCTACACCTCTAATATCACGCATGTCGCCCCGTTGGGGGGAGTTGAGAGCAATCAGGTGCAGCTAGGATGACAAAACAGATAGTTATTATAAGATACCTTGACAATAAGTTTATATTACAAACAATATAGATTATATAAAAGGACATCAGCTGACCTTCAGCACTTTCTATTGTTAACAAATTCCCAATTATGCACCAATGCTACAATTTTCTATGTCATTATCATTTGTTAACAATCAAGTATTTATTACTTCAATAAGCTCATTGTTTCTGCCTTAACTTATTACATTGTTTGTATTTTTTAGCTAACTGTGATTTGTATATGTACATTTCTGAAATACATAACTTAGACAGTTATACCTCTGATAACAGATCACACTAAATTGTAATGTGGACTCATGCATTTTCTCTAAAGCTGCTTTGAAACGATGTGTATTGTGAAAAGCGCTTTATACAAATAAATGTGAATTGAATTATTATTTTTGTTTGTTTGTGTAAAATACATGCTTGAATTATTATTATTTTTTTAATGTTACGCTTAACTGACCTATAGTTGAATAATGACAATATTATCTTCGGTAGAGCTGCTTGTTAGTTGAATTGAACTAAACTGAATCAACATTGAATTAAATTGAGCTTAATAATGACACTATTGTTTTTTGCTGCTTTACAGATGAAATTGTATTAATTTCATAATTAAAGAACTTTGCAACATTATTACTATTTTTTTGTTTATTACTCGGCTGCTTTGAAATGTTCTGTATTTGTATAAAGCACTATATAGGCCTAAATAAATGTGACAATTAATACTAGTTGAAGACTGAAACAAATCATTTGAAATGAAAAGGTTGCTACAAATAGTTCTGATCCATCACTTTAAATAATGGTTTGTACATTTTCTGTCATGCTCTATTTTTTTTTTATGCTACCATTCAAAAGTTTGGTGTTGGTGATTTAAAAAAAAAATCACCTTTGATTCTCTTGATCAAAATATATATATATTTTTTATATATAAAAAATATTATTACAATTTAAAACATTATTATTACATACAAACTATTTTCTATGTTAATCTACTTGTCGGTTAAACTTTATTTTAAGGTGACGTAATTAAATTGTACTTACTCAAATAAGTGAGTAATATTAATTAACTACATGTACTTACTATAGTGTTATGGTTAGGTTTTGGTTTAGGGTTAGTTACTTGTAATTATGCGTAATTATTGTTTTTATTATAGTAAGTATAGTAACATGTAACTACGTCAGTATGTAAGAGTTACATATAAAAACAAAACAAAAAATTTTTTATTCCTGTGATGGAAAAGGTGAATTTTCAGCCGTCATTACTCAATAATTTAATATTTTGGTGGTATAATGCCCCTTTTTACAATATGTAAAACAAGTCTCTGTTGTCCCCAGAATGTGTATGTGAAGTTTTAGCTCAAAATACCCCACAGATATTTTTTACAGCATGTTAAAATGGTCCCTTTTTGAGGGTCAGTAAAAACGTGTCGTTTTGTGCATGTCCCTTTAAATGCAAATGAGCTGCTGCTCCCAGCACAGAGGGCGGAGCTTCAAGAATTCGTGTGTTAGCAGCTCCGATTACCTCATGTAGATAAGCACTAAAATGTCAGAAACTGTTCTGCCTCTTATGTTTAAACTGGAGTCGGACAATGATGGAGAGACTCAAGAAGAAGTGACAACATGTTTCTGAATGGTTAGTTGATGAATTTATGTTGCTGATATGGAGTTAACTATCTTCAAGTTATGGATTAGCATATTCTATCATGATAATCTATAAAATCGCTCATGTGGGATCTGTTGTAAGCAGGCCCGGATTAACACCGTGTAGTGCCCCTGGGTGACAACATTTGAAGTGCCCCCCCCAATATGAGAGAGAAATTTGGTGATCGTTGTTTAAGCCACGTAAAGCTTTTTCACGTTAGTATAAACCCCACGAGAACCGTGTGGAGTCAACCCACAGCCCAACCCACAACCCCTGCTGAAAATGTGAAGCAGAAACGCTTAATGTCAGATAACGTCCTTAACTTTAACCTGGACTTTTGGTTCGATTTTTTGACCGTTTTCAGTGGTTATGAGGAGCAATATGAGAGTGAAATTTGATAATCATTGTTAAACCACGTCATGTCATATTGTCAGCATGGTAGGCTACTTATGAAGTAGATTAGTGGGTCAGAGATGTCTAATGCTTTTTGAAAACTTAAGGCTTTCTTATTCATAAAACGAGTTGGACATCACATTTTTGTATACATTTTTATTTATTTACATTAAGCTACATTAAGCTTCAAAACATGACCTGCGCGAAAGAGAAAAAAATAAATAATGCGTCATTATACCCAGCACTTCTGAAAATGCACTTCCGAATGCGTCTCTGTCCCCAGCACATTTCAAACCAAACTGACGCCCATGAGTGAGGTTGTCGGGGTTGTCTTAATCCATTGTCGGCATCTTTCCTCTTGGATCTTGGGCTTTGGAAAGGCGAAAAAAACGACCCCTCCCTATAAACTTTTGCGGTACCTGGTGTCAGACTTGCAGGTGCCATAGGCGCATCGTTTCACCATCTTGCTGAAAATCGCAATGTTTGACAGTCACGGGGGTCCTTCTCCTTAGTTACAGTTGCTGAGCTAGGATTGGACGAGGACCGTTCGAGGGCGGGGTTTATCGAACGGTCAATTCTTTAAAGATATAATTAATATTCTCTCTGTATATATTGTATCATTAACTGTTCATTTTGTATCTGCATCTCTTCCAGCAAAATAATATATATACAAAACATGAAAAATATTTTAAAGTCTAGTCATGATCTTAATCACTTGGTGCCCCCCTATTGGCTGGTGCTCCAGGGCACTCGCCCAATCCCGTCTATGGATAATCCGGCCCTGGTTGTAAGATGCCTACAGAGTGACATGCTATGGCATTTGTGTTACGTACTGTATTGCATGTGAAAAGACAGATGCGACAACTTGAGCAGACTCACAAATGTGCTTTACTACAACAACTCTTCCTCTTCTCAACATGGACTGCATGTTCCCGGGGGCAGGGTTTATGTAAATTTTAGGGTTAGTGATGTCACTAACCCGGGAGGAATGTCGTGTTGTCCCTACCAGCCGTTTGTTGTAGTCCTTAAAACAATTTCTTTAAAAGCAAATATCTTCCTTTGCTTTGAACTTTAAACGTTGTGACTTTGCAGATGTTGATTATGCTCAAACAGCAACATTACACACTAACTAAAGTTAGAAAAGTGAAATCATAATTAACCACCCCTTTAACCTTTAATATAACCTATAAACATAATTTAACCTTGCTGAATGAAAGTACTAATTTAAAAAAAAATATATTACTGACTCCAAACTTTTGAAACTTTTTGGTAGTGTACCTCAGTAAAATAATGTAAGGATTAGTATTTTAATGTATTTTAAAGAATTTCTGTGGGATTGTGTTATGAATTCTTGGCTTTTCCCTTGTGATCTGGTATCGCATATGTGATCTGGTATCCCAATATTATTCACTAAATAAAACTAGGGATATTCAGTTAGCGTATGTTGCATTTGTACTTATATTAAAATTACACTATGGACTTATTTGTGGTCTTCCCATTTATGTAGTATACAATAGTATATGTTAAAATTGGTGAAAATGCTGCTAAATTGTCAACTTTTTTTTACCTTGAGGCAAGAGTAGAATAATGTCACCGTGTTTTACTCTACATTATTTTACAAATACATTTTTTGAATGCTTATTAAGCAAGCCTTTCAGAAATCCATTAGCAATTGATGATTGTTTACAGTTTGATGGAAATTACTTCCTAGTATAATTTGTTAGACATTCCTCATGGTGCATAGGCAAAAATAAATAGACAAGCAAACAATTATTCCTCATAAAAAATGATGAGGTGCTTACTGCATGTCCTGCTGTGTGTGTGTGAGCTGGAAGCTTGGCTTCTTCAATGACAGGCCTGAGGTGATGCGTACGTTCATATCTTCTGTCAGGATAGCCAGACTGATCCAGGTGGCTGCCGTGAATGTGCTTTCTGGAATCAGGATAGTGCTGGTAAATTGGGTCGACTGATGGCGAGTATCGTGGATCAGTTGGAGAAAAGGAGTGTGGATCTGTATGTCTGTGGTATGGGTCATATGATGGCTGGTATCTGGGATCATGTGGCACAGGATACAGGGCTTCTGGTTGTGGAGGGGCTCTTGGGCGAGAGGTAGTGGGGTAGTCTTGAGAGTAGTGAACCACTTGTGGAGGCTCCACTGCTTCCATCTGTTTATCCTAGAAACCAACCGTGCAAAAAAAAAAAAAAAAAAAAAAAACAAGGAGAAAAATGCGGTCACATTTACCATTGCCAAAATGTACAGTCACCTTTACCATTGCCTGGCAAAATTGTGTGGGTGAAATCCATTCATTTCAACAGGAATCCACGTGATCAGAAGTTTAGCATGAGAGTGGAAAAGTTTCCCATGCAGATTTTGAAGTTGGTCAAAATTGTGCCATGTCGACCTACAAAAAGCTGCTTAGTTTGAAAGTGAATTCTATGTGAGTTTTACTTCATGCATCGCTACACTTTCATCACCTCAACCAATCTTTCAGTGACTGCATTAGTGTGCCAACTACACCAATTTGCACCATTAACTCGAGCACTCCAGATAGCTCTGGAAGTATCACATCCAGAAATGTAAGGATCCAATGTTATACAGAAGTGAATTATCAGGTTTCCATCTCAATACAATCATCTTTTTAGCAGCTGTAAGAGCCATTAGTACAATGCGCCTATGCAAATTATTAATATTAAAGCTTGTTAGCTTGTTTAATAACAAGACACGCACAGTTACAGGCATGCAGAAATCAAATCAGACAATCGGAAGCTACCAAAGTTCAAAACTGCATAAATCAACCATTGCCAATTGACCTTTTTTGCCCTTGAAATGTAGATTTTTTTTTGCTAACGTGACCGCACATTTACTCATGGCTTAAATTGTTACACTACTTGTTAGTCAAATGCATATGGGCAAAGGAAGTTAAGGTTGATTAATTACTCTGTTACTTACCAGACCCCGGTGGAAAGGGGTATATTCTCCAAGCTGAAAAGAAACAACCAGATACATCAGAGATTTTTAGGTTCTCAGCAAATAGATTCTTGGAAAATTACAAAAAGGATACATGTCAGGTATTAAACCACAGGGCTAATGCAGCTAATGGCACAAACAGATTAAATACTAATTTAATAAAAAGTGCAAATGTGATGCTATGGAATAAGGGAAATATAATATGCAAGACTGTTTCCTGTTCTTAAAGGGTTAGTTCACCCAAAAATGTTCTGAAAAAAAAACAAAAAAAAAAAACAAGTCTGTCATTAATTACTCACCCTAATGTTGCTCCTAACCCGCAAGACCTTCTTTCATCTTTCATTGGAACACAAATTAAGATATTTTTGATGAAATTCGAGAGGTTTTTGAACCAGTCATAGGCAGTAACGTCATTGCAACTTTCAAGGCCCAAAAAGGTAGTAAATACATCGTTAAAATAGTCCATGTGACTCCAGTGGTTCAACCTTAATGATATGAAGCAACGAAAAAAAACAACTTTATTCAACAATCTTTACTCTTCAACATCATTCTCCTATGCTGTTCATGTAGTAAACACAGTGAAGCGCTTCCAGGTTCTACGTCAGAATACCGGCTCATTATTGGTCAAAGCAATTTACGTGAGCACCACGACGCATGCGTGTGCTTCTGATGCAGGAGCTGGCCAATAATGAGCTGGCGCTCTGATGTAGAACCTGGAAGCGCTGCTCTGGGTTCAAAAACCTCTCAGATTTCATGAAAAATATCTTAATTTGTGTTCCAAAGATGAACAAAGGACTTGTGAGTTTGGAATGACATCTGGGTGAATAATTTTTGGGTATACTAACCCTTTATATTTTGTTTTATGTCTTCCAACTTATACACAGTTGAGCATGCAAGCCTTTCAAAGTATACTCCATCAGCCACAACAGTGGATGGATGCATTTGGCGCACCTAACAGACCCTTCTATTTGATACTTGTCTCTGCAGAACCAAAATGGGTGTTTCAGTGGACATTTTCAATCTGATGGGCATTTTAAACCACTATACCTGCTTTGCCTGTTGGTTTGAAAATGCCCACTGAATGGGAAATGCACAATCAATCTGCAGAGATTAATATTTTCTATTTTCTAAATCTAAATCTATTTGAAAGGCCCTTTATACTTAATTCTCTGCATTTTGCTCCGTCTAGCTCACATTTGAGTGCACAAGTCTTTCAAAGTATGCTGCTTTGACATTGAGGGTGGATGGTTGTGTTTATCACATACATTTTTTGGAACATGGACAAGTAAAGTATACTTTGGGCTTTAAGTTTGTACTCTTCTTACATGATGGAGAAAAAAAATATTAAAGCCTAGACAATTACCAGGACTTTTCTGACACCATCCTCTTCTCTCATAAAAAGTTCTTTCTTGTCTGTTACATAGATTAGCGTGCCTTCTGGATACTGAATAGTTGATGCAGCCATGGCGTCAAAAGACCTCAAAACCATAACCTGAGGAAATGAAAACAAACCAACAAACTAGAAAAGATGAATTATCTCAGAAAACAAGTTGGTGTTGAAATGAAATGAAATGAAATTTTATTTCGAGCAATATAGTGACATATAACAAAGACAATAAAGAAACATTTGATTCGATCTATAAAACAAGGTAAATTCACCTTACTTTAACAACATAAATCAATCAAAAGTGGGAAGAAGTCAGACTTATTTAGACCCACCCTGGTCTGTTACAATTTAAAAGAAAAACAAAGGTAGCTGCTTCCTTAATTGTTAACGTTATCATAACTCTCAATTACATATATATACACATATGATAAAACACAAACATATTTTAAATACACACCATATGTGACCGCAGGTAACAATTATAGTAATACCAACAATGGTAATCAGAATACCTACAAGGTAAGATAACACAGCCTATGAATACATCACCAGACGATTAAGCCCCGCCCTCCTTGAACTGTGACAAGACCTTCTGTTTATAGAGTGCTTTAAACTGGTGAATGCTTTGACATTGTTTGTGTTCAAGCTCCAGACTATTCCATAGTTTAACCCTGCATAGACACACAGAAACTCCTCCTAGTGGTTTTGACCATTGGTATTGAAAAGTTCTCATAGCTCCTCAAACTGTACAACTGCTCTCTCTATGTGAATAACTTTTATATGTTAGGGGGTAATAGGTTGTGAAATGCTTTAAAGGGATACTTCACCTCTGGGAAGATGAATGTGTATTTAAAATAGGTAATTTAAGTAGAAGAAATGTGAAGAAATTTTTTAATTTGGAGCTTTCTAGACTGAGAAAACCCAGAAAATGTATTTTTGACTTATGTGGATGAAAGACAACAACTCCCAGAATGCACTTGCTTCGCTGCCTTAGGAGGCCACGCCTACCGGTAAGGGAGCGCAGTTGAAAACAAACAACAAGGCTAGCCTACGTGATGAGTTTGCCAGGGATTTAGAGATCTCCCAAAATGTCCGGGATTCGGCTTTTGTGTTCTACAGTCGCCATTCATTCATTATGTTTACTGTGGCTAACAGGACGAGGCTGACGGCCGCGGGAGAACGGCCCGAGGCCGGTGGCGTCATTACTGAGACACACCGGGTCTCGCATCTCTCACGGAGGAGCGGGAATTTTCTTAGCAATGGTAAAACGCACATCAATCGATCACTTGTTTAGCGTTCATGTAAACACTACATTCAGATTCACCAATCGGAATGAATTCAGTTAGATTGAAACAAAAGGTGTGCATGTAAACAATGAATGGCGACCGCAGAACGCAAAAGCTGAATCCCGTACATTTTGAACGATCTCGCCCGCCGGACAAGTCCGGGAAAAGGAGGATGGTAACCCCTACTTACTCAGCTTTCTCCTACTATTCAGCTTTGCCTACTATTCCACAGAACAAGAGCCTGCAAGCTTAGCTTCCAAAGAAAGACGGCTGACACTGTGTACATTCTGTGAGTGAGATCCAACCCTCTATGGGCGGGCTGAAAACATGCGGAACAACGCCTTCTACTGGCTGTAGTCTTTAGCCTCTGGCCAGAAAATCCTCCGATGATGCAAAATGACGATTTTTGCGTCATCTGAGGATTTTTTCCAGACAAAAAATACATAAATCTCTTGTCTCAGGGGGATATGAGGGTGGAAAGCATGGTAATTCGAAAATACTATAGGTTTTCTACTAATACAACGCTTAATGCTAAATCCTGAAGGATCCTTTTAACCCTTAATCAGTGTTTGAAAAGGACAACACTTAAGGTGTTTGGGGTCATTTTGACCCCAAACTTTTAAAGAGCGATTGCATAAGGAAATATACATTTTTATATGGAAAACTATATATCATTTTTTTTATTTACTTCTCAACTATACATTTATGCTGTGTTTTTGTGGAAATTTTGAAGTTTTTTACCTATTTACTGCACAATTACATAACTAGGCCATAAATTGGCTCATGAAAAATGATTTTTTAAAGAAAAAATCACTTAAATAATGATATTAATTCAATATAAATGGTTTTTGGGCATTGCTCTATGTGTTAGGGATGGAATACTGCCATCTAAAGGTTAGTCGAAAAAACTTATTTCTTATGGGAAAGGAATTAAAGTGCAATGGCCAAATGTATCCAATAGAGGGCCATAGAGAACCATTCATTCACTCATTTTCACTTCTCCTCACAAATTTGATATATATATACATATATATATGTGAATATTTATTTAAACATTTTGAAATGCATAAAAAATCTAATTATTATTATTATCAAATTAATTATTATAATTATATAATATTAATTATATAATTATTATCAAATTATTATATACATTTGCAGAACCATTACAAGTCACCACTATGACATGATTGTGTGTGTGTGTGTTGGTGTGTGTGTGTGTGTGTGTGTGTGTGTGTGTGTGTGTGTGTGTTGGTGTGTGTGTGTGTGTGTGTGTGTGTGTGTGTGTGTGTGGGAACAAGCTTGTTCCATGTTGCTTATGTGACATTTTTCAGATTTATGCCAGTTTAGTTGATTTTATTTGCCAATTTCTATACAAATGCTCTCTGTTGCAGTGACATACATGTGTGTGTTTGTGTGTGTGTGTGTGTATGAGATAGAAAGTTCGTTCCACTTTGGGTTTATGCTCTAGGACCAGACCTTGATTTAAATTTAATTTTTTTTAGATTTATGCCAGTTTTGTTTATTTTATTTGCCAATTTCTATAAAAATGCTCTCTGTTACAGTGACATACATGTGTGTGTTTGTGTGTGTTTGTGTGTGTTTGTGTATGAGATAGAAAGTTCGTTCCACTTTGGGTTTATGCTCTAGGACCAGACCTTGATTTAAATGTAATTTTTTTTTAGATTTATGCCAGTTTTGTTTATTTTATTTGCCAATTTCTATAAAAATGCTCTGTTGCAGTGACATACATGTGTGTGTTTGTGTGTGTTTGTGTGTGTTTGTGTATGAGATAGAAAGTTTGTTCCACTTTGGGTTTATGCTCTAGGACCAGACCTTGATTTAAATGTAAATTTTTTTTAGATTTATGCCAGTTTTATTTATTTTATTTGCCAATTTCTATAAAAATGCTCTCTGTTGCAGTGACATACATGTGTGTGTTTGTGTGTGTTTGTGTGTGTGTGTGTATGAGATAGAAAGTTTGTTCCACTTTGGGTTTATGCTCTAGGACCAGACCTTGATTTAAATGTAAATTTTTTTTAGATTTATGCCAGTTTTATTTATTTTATTTGCCAATTTCTATAAAAATGCTTTCTGTTGCAGTGACATACATGTGTGTGTTTGTGTGTGTTTGTGTGTGTTTGTGTGCGTTTGTGTGTATGTGTGTATGAGATAGAAAGTTCGTTCCACTTTGGGTTTATGCTCTAGGACCAGACCTTGATTTAAATGTAAATTTTTTTTAGATTTATGCCAGTTTTGTTTATTTTATTTGCCAAATTCTGTAAAAATGCTCTCTGTTGCAAAAACATACATTTGTTTGTTTGTTTATGTGTTTGTGTGTGTCTGTGTGTGTGTGTGTATGAGATAGAAAGTTCGTTCTACTTTTTATTTATGCTCTAGGACCAGACCTTGGTTTATATGTAGAAATTTTCAGATTTATAATGGATTTAATTTGATTTTTTTGACAAACAAAATAAAAAAAAGTCATTTTTTTCATTTTCCCATTCATTTTCAATGTGGGGTCATTTTGACCCCAAACACCTTAAAAGGTAAATTTTTTTTTACACACCTTTAGAACAACCAAATCAAGCCCAGTTTTTTTGTGCATGTTTAGATAGGTTATTTAGGAAAAGTCCCAGAGTTTCATGCCCCTGAGATGAAGGTAACATTTTTAAAAAATGAAAGAAAAGTCCAGTGGGGTCATAATGACCCCAAACACTGATTAAGGGTTAAATAAGAATTGTGCCTTGTTGAATTTAACAAGGTCCTGTATTTTTAATAACTTTGAATTGAGAAAAAGTGGATTTGTGTGTTCAAGATATTCTGCCTCGTGTATGGTACATTTAGCCCTTTTTTTGTAAGATTAGGAGTGACTGTTCTGAGTTATAACTTATATTATTTCCCCATACTTCAACGCAGTAAGTTAAGTATGGTAGAGTCAGGGAACAATACAGGGTACGTAGTGTATTTGGCTGTATATATTATTGCAAGGCTTTTGGAGACTTTGGTTTTCATGTGTCTAATGTGAGTTCCCTTTCAGTCGCTCACGTTCGACGTGACGTCGACGTGACGACGTAATTGGGATCACTTCAGGGAGCCCTATCAACTTCGAGTGTCTACAGAACGAGCCAATGAACGTTGGCGTGCGTGAATCGCGTCCCCGCCCCGCAGCGCGGGTATAAACAGGAAGCGGGCGCACGCACACATTGTCGTTCACTTCGGAGCCGAGCTTTCGTTTGACTTTGAACCTACAGACTGCTTACTGAGAACGAGAAGACTCTCATTCGTGTTGGTGTGACGGCGCGATCAGCGGTGGCCGCGAGCATTGCAGCTCTCAACTGCTGTTTTCACAGCACTGCTGTTTGTGTATTGTGTGTGTGTCGGTATCGGTGGGCGTTTCCCCTGTGTGTTTATTCACACCGGCTATGCTTTCCCGGGCCACCGAGAAGGTTGGGCTTGCGTGGAACCCTCCATCACGTCCCGAACCTTCTCGGTTGGACGATTGGTTTCTCGGGGCGGGCCGTGCTGGTTCTCAGTGCGCCACCCCGGTACCTTTCTTTCTGGAGGTGCATGATGAGCTTTCTAGGACATGGAAGGCACCGTATAGTGCCCAAAGCCGTCTTAGTGGCTCCTCCCCCCTTGCCACCCTCGACGGCGGGGCAGCTAAGGGGTATGTGGATATCCCCCCAGTGGAGCGGGCAGTCGCGATGCAACTGTGTCCGGCGTCCGCCTCCTCTTGGCGGGGTAATCCACGCCTCCCTTCCAAGGCCTGTAAGTTTTCGTCCGGTCTAACGGAGAAGGCTTACAAGGCCTGTGGACAGGCTGCTTCCGCCCTCCATGCCATGGCGCTCTTACAGGTCCACCAGGCCCAGGTGCTCATGGACATGAACGAGGGTGGTTCTGACCCAGAGCTCCTCTGGGAGGAAGGAACGAAGGACGAAGGAAACCGCACGTTCAGTCGGTCAGGCGATGTCCACCTTGGTGGTCCAGGAGCGCCACCTTTGGCTCAACCTGGCGGATATGAGGGACACCGATAAATATCGGTTCCTGGATGCCCCTCTTTCCCAGGTTGGGCTGTTCGGCGACGCGGTCGAGAGCTTTGCCCAGCAGTTCTCGGCCGCACAGAAGCAGACGGAGGCCATCCGGCACATCCTGCCCTGGTGGACCACTGCTGCTTCCACCCGTCCGCCGGCCGCAGACCCTCCGTCTACTCATCGCCGAGGTCGGCCTTCTGCGGCGTCCTCCGCTCCTGCTAATCCCCAACAGCAGCAACCATCCAGGCCTCAGCGTGGAGCAAGCCGTAGGAAGCCGAACCCGCCCGTCCAGGCCGCTGCCAAACCAGGAGGCAAGTGTAGGGCCCTATAATTTCCGCGATCACGGAATCGCGGACGGAATCGCGGAATTGGCAAATTAACGCGGAATCTAGTGTCAACGCGGAATTTCGCGGAATTTTACATATTTGGAATAAAATTCTGTTTTAGTGTGGGAGAAAAACGTATGTCTGAGGAAAATCGCATATTACTGAAAGAACGAGAGAGGCCCGGTCGCGCGCGCGTCTTCTTGCTCTCTCTCACTCCGTCGCGCGCGCGTCTTCAAACTGTCTTGCTCTCTCTCACTCCCTCGCGCTTATTTATCTAAATCAATTGAGAATTGACACAATGGTAAAAGATCGGAAGAACGAAGTTTCACGTGGAGCATTCGGATATTTTTTTCCTGAATTAGGCTACCGCTGTGTGTGAATTGTGCAAAAAAAAACTATTTTAACCTTGCCTTCTTCTCTGAAAAGCGTTCCGCCCATTCAGCTGACATAAAAAACACTTACAATAAACTAAACAAAACCTATCCAATGATGAAATGTTTTCTGTGTTGACAAATCTTGCGCGATGTCCTAACTGCCGGGATAATCACACAACGCGTACAAGTCTGCTAATGATACGTCCGATTCGCGAACTAATGACTCCTTTGAACCGATTCACTTTAATGAATGGTTAAAACAACTGATCTGTCCAACACTGAATCGGTTCGGTGTAGGCCTATAACAAAATCGGTAACACTTTACAATAAGCTTCCATTTATTAAACTCTAGTTAACTAGATCAGTTAACATTAACTATTAATAAACTGCACTTCTACAGCATTTATTAATCTTTATTAATGTTAATTTCACCATTTAGTAGCCTACATTATTTAAATGAAAAGTTGTATTTGTTAACATTAGTTAGCTTAATGCAATGTGTGAAGTAACATAATAAAAATACAGGGTTAGGGTTAACTAAGATTAATAAATACAGTAACAAATGTATTGCTCCTGGTTCATGTTAGTTAGCCTAATAAATTCACTAATGTAAACAAACCAAACCACATTTAACACCTCTTAAAATGAGAATTTTGTTTGTTACCTCAATAAATTTAGGGTCATTCCTATTTTATTTGTGTACATTTTAATCATTAACATTAAAAACACTCTTTTTTACGACTAAAATAACAGTAAAGGGTAAAAAAAAAACTGAATTCCCAAAAATTAAAATGGAAAAAACGGAATTTGCAAAAATTAAAACGGAAAAAACGGAATTTGGGAAAAAATAAAACGGAATTTGGGAAAAAATAAAACGGATTTTATAGGGCCCTACAAGTGACGGTGCAAACGACCCTGAGACGGGCGGCCCAGAGGTGGATCAAGTTGCTCTTCAGGAGATGGCGAAGGTGCCACTCCTTCCCCCGGTGGAGGGCCGGGCGGAGAATCTTTTGTTTCCTTTTCTTTTTGTCAGTGGTACCCACGTTTTCAAAAAATAGAGCAATTTATGAAACCTCTGGGCCCCACGACGACACCGCCATGCCTTGTCACTCCCGAGCCCCTCTTTCATCGCCAGCGGGCAGCAGTGGCTGTGTCACGGACGCACTGATGCCTCCGCACGCTCACTCTGCCCTTCAACGGAAGCAGGTATATGCTGCACCACACACTCAGACCCCACTTCGGGCCGCTGTGCCGTCCGAGTCGGGTCCCTGCATTCCGCCGCGCTGCCCCACCCCGGGTACATCTGTGGTGCCGTTGGTCCCGCTTGCTCTGTCTCTGGGAGCCTGGTTATTGCTTCCCAGCCTGTCTAGCTGGCTCATCCGTATCATCAGACTCGGCTATGCGATTCAGTTCGCCTGGCGTCCCCCTACTTTCAAGGGCCCTGTGCTCAGGGCAGATATCGCAGGCCTACTGGCGAAGGACGCGATTGAGCCGGTCCCTCCAGCAGATATGAAGACCGGCTTCTACAGCCCGTACTTCATTGTACCCAAGAAAGGTGGTGGGTTACGACCAATCTTGGACCTGCGCGTCCTGAACCGGTCCCTTCACAGGCTACCGTTCAAGATGCGGGGCGGGCATATCAGTACAAGGTCTTACCCTTCGGGCTGGCCCTGTCGCCCTGTGTCTTCAGGAAAGTCGCGGAGGCGGCCATTGCTCCCATGTGCGAGCGTGGCTTATTCTGGCCCAGTCGAGAGAGCAGTTGTGCGAACACAGGGACATGGTGCTCAGTCACCTCAGCCACCTAAGGCTTCGGGTCAACTGGGAAAAGAGCAAACTCACCCCCGGGCAGAGGATCTCTTTTCTCGGTATGGAGTTGGACTCGATCAACATGACAGCGTGCCTCACCGAGGCCCGTGTCCAGTCAGTGTTGAACTGCGTGAGCGCACACAGACGCAGAACAGCGGCACCACTGAAACTTTTTCAGAGGCTCCTGTGGCATATGGCATATGGCATCTGCAGCCGTGGTTACGTGCTACCGGGAGAATGGCGACTCCATCCCCAGGTGGTCCAGCTGATTTTCAGGCGCTTCGGGACCGCACAGGTAGATCTGTTTGCCGCCCCGGACACGTCTCACTGCCAGTTGTTCTATTCCCTGACCGAGGGGACCCTCGGCACGGATGCTCTGGCACACAACTGGCCCCGGGGCCTACGCAAGTATGCGTTCCCCCCCGGTGAGCCTTCTTGCACAGACCTTGTGCAAAGTCAGGGAGGACGAGGAGCAGGTCTTGCTAGTTGCGCCGTATTGGCCCAACCGGACCTGGTTCCTGGAACTAGTGCTCCTCGCGACAGCCCCTCCCTGGCCCATCCCTCTGAGAGAGGACCTGCTCTCTCAGAGACGGGGCACCCTATGGCACCCGCGTCCAGACCTCTGGAAACTCCATGTCTGGTCCCTGGACGGGACACGGAGGTTCTAGGTGACCTACCCCCTGCGGTAGTTGACACCACCACTTCCACTAGAGCCCCCTCTACAAGGCGCCTCCATGCGTTGAAGTGGAACCTGTTCATTGACTGGTGCTCCTCTCACGAGGAGAACCCCCGATCTTGCTCGATCAGAGCCGTGCTTTCCTTCCTGCAAGAAGGGCTGGAGCGAGTCTCCCTCTACCCTTAAAGTGAAAGTGTATGTTGTCGCTATTGCCGCACATCACGATGCTGTTGATGGTAAGTCTTTGGGAAGGCACGACCTGATCGTCAGGTTCCTGAGGGGAGCGAGGAGACTGAATCCTCCTCGCCCACTCTCTTTACCCTCTTGGGATTTGTCTCTGGTCCTTTCGGCACTTCAGAGACCACCCTTTGAGCCTCTGCAATCAGCTGAGTTAAAAATCCTGTCCTGTAAAACAGTACTCCTGGTTGCAATGGCCTCTATCAAGAGGGTAGGGGACCTGCATGCATTTTCGGTCGACGAATCGTGCCTAGAATTCGGCCCGGATAACTCTCACGTGATCCTGAGACCCCGGCCCGGATACGTGCCCAAGGTTCCTACCGCTCCCTTCCGGGACCAGGTAGTGAACCTGCAAGCGCTGCCTTCGGAGGAGGCAGACCCAGCCCTGGCTTTTCTCTGTCCCGTCCACGCTCTTCGTCTGTACGTGGACAGAACACATAGCCTCTGGACCTCAGATCAGCTCGTCGTCTGTTACCGAGGCAAGCAGAAGGGAAAGGCTGTCTCCAAGCAGAGGATGGCCCACTGGATATTGGATGCCATCGCCTTGGCTTACGAAGCCCAAGGCGTGCCCTGCCCGCCCGGGTTGAAAGCCCACTCCACTAGTGGTGTCGCTTCTTCCTGGGCGCTGGCACATGGTGCCTTGCTGACAGACATATGTAGAGCTGCGGGCTGGGCAACACCTAACATGTTCGCTAGGTTTTATAGCCTACGTGTTGAGCTGGTTTCTTCCTGTGTGCTCGCTTCAACTAGCCGGTAACACCGAAGTTCCCACTCTAGTGTCGGCTTGCTGCACCACTCCCTTCCTGCGGTGAGCCCGTGTCTTTCCCTCGGCAGAGTCTGCTCTACCGTCACTGTCCAGTGTAGCCTCCCCCTTTGGGCTGGAGCCACCCTAGTGACATTCCATATGTTGCACTGCCCCTTCGGCCAGTCCATATGTGTATTCTCCACGTTACCTCCCTTCGGGCAGGATGTGGCTCCGCAGCGTCCTTTCCCCTGGAAAGATACGCTTCCCAGTGTTATCCAAGAGTTCCACTGTGTGGGGTATAATGGAACAGCAGTTGAACTCCCTCTACACAGGTCTTCCGCCCCAGCAGTTAGGGGTCTGAGAGTCTTGCGTAGGGCGCTGGATGTGGCAGCAACTGTGGCGTTTTCCATGGGATCCCAATTACGTCGTCACGTCGACGTTACGTCGAACGTGAGCGACTGAAAGGGAACGTCTCGGTTACTAATGTAACCCTCGTTCCCTGAAAGCGACGTTACGTCTCCCATTCCCTCCTTCAGGGTAACTATAATGTATTGCGGAATAGCACTTGGGAGCGAAGTGCTCCCAAGTGCTATTCCGCCATACATTATAGTTATCCGTTTTATTTTGTGTCACCATACTTGGTCGTGTAACTACTCGTGTAACTGTATTTAAATAGGGAAAACGTGGAGGTGTTTGGTCACTTCTAACTTCATCTCTGTTTGGATCCTAATGAATGAACTGGGCTAAGCTAAGTGCTATCAAAGTGTCGCCGCGCGCCAGAGCGATTGAGTGCACGCACTGAGACGAGAGAGGTATGTATCAACTCGTCTTAGTTAAGGGAAAAACATACTTTAATATGAAAAAACGGTGGAGTGTTCCTTTAAGTAGCTTTTTACCCAGTTTCCAGCCACACCTCGTATCCCATACCTTTCTAGTTTCTTGAGTAGTATTGCGTGATTGATTGTCAAAGGCTTATTTCAGATCAATAAATATTCCAATGAGAATTTTTTCATTGTCCAATGCATTTGATAATTCTTTTGTTGTATCAATTATAGCCATTGATGTAGATCTTTTGCTTCTGAATCCATACTGACTTTCATTAATCAGTTTATATTTTTCAACCAATTTTTCTAATCGAATATTAAATATTTTTTCTAAGATTTTTGAAAAGTTGAGGAAGCAATGAAATTGGTCTATAATTGGTAAAATTATGCTTATTTCCATTTGTGAATAGTGGAATAACTTTTGCAATTTTCATTTTCCTGGGAACACAGCCATTTAGAAGTGACAGATTACATATGTGCATTAGAGATGTTTTGATGTTATTTATAACTTTTTTTTAATAGTGCCATATTGATGTAGTGACAGTCCATAGAATAATTATTTTTGGACTTAAAACATGTAGAGCAGGAGCGCTTCCTGGATTCACTTATCCTAGTAGAGGTGCTCTTTGGAAAGGGTAGAGTAGATATATATCAGGCAATGAGAGTCTTATTGAGCCAATATCAAAATATGTGGATTATTTTATCAAACCTCTTTTGTCCTCACTACCTGCATATCTACAGGATACTATAGATGTTTTGAATAAGATTGAGGAACTGAAAAATATTGATAGAGATATAATTCTAGCCACTATGGATGTTGAGTCACTATATACAACCACTGATCATGAACAGGGTTTGTCAGCACTAAGATTTTTTATGAATGCTCGACCGGAGTCTGAAATGCCTCCTAATGATTTTCTACTTGTTTTGACGCGATGGTCTTTAACCAATAATATATACATATTTCAAGATAAACTGTTCAAACAGATTAAAGGTTGTGCTATGGGGGCTTGTTATAGCCCCTCTTATGCTGGCCTCTATCTAGGTAAATGGGAAGAAGATTTTGTGTTCAGTAATAGTAGGAACCATTTCTTAAGCCAAATTGTTTGGTGGGGAAGATATATTGATGATATCTGTCTAGTTTGGTCGGGATCTGAAAATGAACTACAAGCTTTTCACAGGTTTCTGAACAATACGAGTCCGAATATTAAGCTGGATCTTTGTTACAGTAAAGAAAGCATAAACTTCCTAGATCTTTTTATATATAAAGACAGTCAAGGTACCTTACATACATCTTTATATAGAAAACCAACAGACAGAAACACCATCCTCCATGCAAAAAGTTTCCACCCTAAGAGGCTAAAAGAGAATATTCCATTACGGCAGTTCCAACGAGTGCGACGGATTTGTGACCAGGAAAATGACTTTAAGACCAGATCAGAGGACATGGTGGCACGTTTCCAGGCACGGGGTTATAAAAACGCTACCATTCAGACAGCTTATACAAAAGCTAGAAGTCGGGACAGACCATCTCTATTTAAAAAACAGAAGTGGTCCCACACTGAAAAATGATAGAGTTGTTTTTGCGACAGCATATAGCACAGAGGCAGAAAGAATCAAACAGATAGTTAAGAACAATTGGAGTATCATTCAGAGTTATACAACACTAAGGGAGATTTTTAAGGAACCACCTTTAATCAGTTTCAGGAGATGTCCAACTTTACAAGACAAATTAGTTCATAGTCATCTTTAACCAAATGACCAACAAACTTGGTTGAAAACTAAACCAAAGGGGTCCTACAAATGTCATCACTGTAATCACTGTACTAGTGTTGTCCAGACCAAAACTTTTAAAGACTGTATCTCTCAGAAAGAGTACACTATCAATCATTTTATAAACTGTAAAACCACATTTGTTATTTACAAGTTGGAATGCCCAGAGTGTAAAGTCTTTTACATTGGTAGAACAAAAAGACGCTTTCAGGATAGATTGGCAGAACACAAATATGCCATTCGTATGAGTAATATTAACTATCCTATGGCCAAGCATTTCCTGCAGCATAACAGTAACCCATCAACTTTACAAGCCTATGGAATTGATCATATCCCCATTTCGATAAGAAAAGGTGATAGACAGCACCAACTCAATCAAAGGGAGGCTTTCTGGATTTTTAAATTACAGGCCACCAAATATCCGGGTTTGAATGATGAGCTAGATTTCACGTTTTTTCTGTAAAGTCTTTTGTAGATTTGACATTAATTACTTCCACCAATGTTTATGTGATTTTTTTTTTTTTTTCTAAATGCTATTATGGTGACATGTTGTATCAGACACCCATGTTTGTAGTTTTTTGTAGTTTTGTTTCTAGTGGGAGGAGTTGATCATTGGGGTTTTTCCACTATAAAGACACCTGTAATCCTTCACAGCTGTTTGATTCCCTGACGAAGGCCAGTGTGCTGAAATGCGTTGGAGTCATTTTAAAGGTCTTTTTTGACTATGCCATAAAATAAAGGCATTTTTAACATTCCAGGAGAGTGCCTTGGAGTTTTTCTTTGGTTTAAATTTTTTTTTGGACTTTTAGACAATAACCATTACTTCTCAATAACTTTACATCAGTGTGCCCACTGACAGCAAGCAGTGTTTCTGTGGTGAAAACTCACACGAGATAAATGTCCAGGGGGTCCAGGAGGTCCAGGTGGTCCAGGTGGCCCAGGAATACTGATTGCTAAAGGATCAAGTTGTTAAAATGAAAAAGTTGTTTTTTATTTATTTATGAGCTTTTGCATTTAATGGACAGGACAGCAAGAGAGAAGACTTGAAAAGGGAGAGACAAGAAATGAGATCAGGACATGAAGCAGGTCAGATTCAAATCTGCATCCATGGGAATCCAAAAGATATTTTATGTGATGAGTAGCAGTGCGGATTCCTTACTTTGTGAGGGTCTGTATGCTCCTGGCAGCAATGATCCTGGTGGTCCAGGTGGACCTGGTGGGCCAGGACTACCTGGGCGACCCTCATAACCAATTCCTGGGGCTCCAGAAGCCCCAGGGGGTCCTGGAGGTCCACTAATAGATTCACCTCTAGGGCCCTATAACGAAATTAACATTTAGTCAAGTAAGCCACTTTAGACGATAAGAAGAAACAAAGGTAAACTCAGAATCTGAGAGGAATCATTTCATGTCTGTGCTATGTCACCGGTGGTCCAGGTCTTCCAGGTGGACCTTGTAATCCACCATGACGAGGGTCGTAGAAACCTCCTCCTGGTTCTCCCTTCTCCCCTTTAGGACCATGCTCACCTTTCATCTCATGCTACAGCATAACATATTACATAATACAGTACATTTTCCATGTGCTGCACATTTTCAGCAAAACAGTACTACATGTAAACAGAAAACTTGTGTAAAGGAACATCATACCTTAAACGTATAAATGTCAAAGGTGGTAGTGAGACCTACGGCAGATAACGATGACAGTCACGTCACATTTCACAGTAAAAAAACAAAACAAAGATAATATTCACTTCTCTGAATATCCTATAAAAAGTCTGGATGCTTCAATAAATCATACCTGGCAAGCCAGGGATGCCAGATGCTCCTCTTTCACCCTTGTCCCCTTTGATAGCTGAAGTAATGAAATTTGAGATATATTTACATCTATTCAGTTAGCAGCTGTTCCAAAAGCAACTTACACATTCTTCAGAAGATTTACATTCCTTTCGAATAAGTGCATACTGATTCATCACAAACAACTATTCTTAAATACATATTCATGCAGAGGCAATATAAAATTGGGGGGGGGGGGGTATAATTATGAATAATTGTTTGCTTGTCTATTTATTTTTGCCTATGCACCATGTCTCAAAATGTATTGTATTGTATTGAAACCTTATTGTAAAGCATTACTGATTTCATGATAGCTAACACTTTAATGAATACATACATAAAATGTATAACATCAACATAACTAAACATGAATTCCTCATAATTACCTACTTGATTCTCTGTTTTGTTTGGTAAAGTAAATAATATTTAGTAATATTATCATAATTTCCCTATTTTTGTTTGATGTGTTATGCATTCTAATTGTATCAACATCTTTTCATTGGTAATGAAGAGAGGCTCTCTGACCTACTGCTGCTCTCCATCGAGCGAGATATTCCAAATAATTGTGAGGAAGTCATTAAAATATATAAAAACACAACAGACAGACTGCTTTAAATACAGGTGATTTATTTAAAAAATAAATGTTTTTTTTTAAAAAGTGCCCTTTTTGGTCCTTCCGCCCCTGTCCCGGAGGAGGTCTGTGCACGCCACTGTATTCATGTTATACTAAACTGGAATGTGATATGGATTGGAAAATGACAAATCAGATTAATTCTCAACTCACCAAAGGGAAACCTTGACCTGCCATCCTCATAACCCTTAAAGTAGATCACATTAAAAACTGTGAGCCAGTACACATGCTATTTTTATAGCAAACAAACCTAAAAGATATTCATTACTCACATTAAATTTTTCCACAGAAGCTGGAGTTCCAGGAGGACCAGGTGGCCCAGGTGGACCAGGGGGTCCCTAAAATCAGTTTGAAATCTATAGTATATAGTATATGTACTTCTATAGTAACAATTAAAACCAAATACATAGTCATTTTTTACCTGATAGCCATTACCATATCCTCCACCTGAATCACCTTTTGCCCCCTTTTTTCCATTTAGACCAGGTCGACCCTTTTTGATTAAGAATATTGTGAAATCAAGAATATACCAAATTATTCAAATGATCAAAAACTGGCTAAGAAATATAATATTATAAAAATGCATTTAAAATATAGTTGCAAGCAACAAAGTTTATTAGACCAATGGGCAATAGTTAGAGCCATTTTTATGTTTGTCTTTTATGGTACTTATATTTGCACATGTACACAAAAATTATGTCACTGTGTTATAGGCAATTTAATTTACTTACTTAAAAGTGGCCATGCCCATTACTTTTATTTTTTTTCCGGCCATGACCATGCTGAATTTCAATTAAACATGATAATTATTCATAATGGGACTGCATAGAATTTTTGTGTTGATTTAGTAATGAGAGGGATTTGGGACAGTTCTACTAAGTTTGAGTTTCTTTTATTTACATTCTCTGATTATGTGTTGACTTTCTAGCAGCTACCTATTTTAACTACTACTGTTTAGTGTTTACACTACAGTGTACCTATGTATCACACTTTTCAGACTTTTTATCTGCAACAACAATCATCATATTTTCATTAATACTTTTTGAGAATCGCTTACTCTCACTTACAACAAAACCAACTAACATTTAAATCTCTTAATATAATAATACAGGCCGATATTTAAATTGCTTAATTGCCTTTGAAAACTCATACATGTGCCTGAGTCACTGCGGCACTGATTTGTCTGTTAAACAACACTATAAATAGAATATAGCTAGATCTTAATCCAGAGGAGCACTCGTATCATCAATATATATCGTGATGTTGCCCAGACCTAAATCTTACTGTATGGTAAAGCAAATAACAGTATGTAATGTAAAGCTGTAAAGCTGCGTTGAAACAATGTGTATTCTAGAGAGCACTTTACAAATAAATTTAACTTGAATTTTATGCCAGTTGAAATATAAAAAAGTTAGACAGCATGAGATTAATAATTTATTATTAACTAACCCTAAACCATTCCCTAATCCTAAACTAAATTCATGTAGTTAATTATTATTGCTCTTTCAAAAATGTTTTCAGAAAATGTTGTTGATTTTAATTCAGCATGAGAGATACTCACTGATCTGCCTGGTAATCCTATTTCACCTTTTGGTCCAGGTGGCCCTACTGGTCCCTAATGAGTGAAAATATATCAGCATATCTATAACAATCATCATTATATTTCTCAGTTGGTCCATTGTGCAGGTAAACAAATTCCTCAGCAAGACTCACCACAGGTCCCTCTGGTCCTGGAAGTCCTGGCTCGGCCTAAAACGGAGAGTAACTACATTAATTGTCTAACAATGCTATGGATGTTTAGTAGTTCTGTTCTAAACAAATCCATCTGAATGACAGCCGCAGATTTCTCACCAGCCCTCCCATATAAATTGGGCTACCACTGGAGTCATAGATTAGACCAGGTTCACCCTTCTGACCCTAACAAAAAAAGAACAAAATGTAATGTTAAAAAAAAGTATTAAAAAAATGCTTGTTGGATAAAGATAGCATCTTCTAAACATTACTAAAACCAGGGCTGGATTGCTGTTTTTTTTTTTTTTAAATCTTTCTAACTATAGTATAATGATAACACCACAGAGGAACATATTGTTTTTTTCTAGCTAGTCAATAACCTAAAAATGAAAATTCTATTATCATTCTTTTACCAATTAAAATTTTGTAATTCCAATCTCAAATGCTTTTTATGACCATGTTTTAACTTTTTTTCACTGACACGAAAATGAAAAAGACTTAAAATCTGAAAAAAACTCTAAATCAATATTCACAACTGCCAAATTTTCTCTATATTGTGATCATTATGATCTCTAATTGTAATAATTGCTTTAATGAGCTCATTGTTTCTGCCTAAATTAATACATGTTAGCTAACTACAGGATTTGTATTTTCTTAGAACTGTACATTTTTGACATATGGACATTACTTGGACACAGTCACATCTGATAACAGACTACTCTAAATTGTAATTTCTGTAAAGCTAGCTTTGAAGCCCTATGTATTGTAAAAAGTGCTACACAAATAAATTAATTTAATTGAAATGAACTTTAAATGCACATATATAGATCAAGGGAATCAAATTTCCCTTTTAAAGGGAACTTGCGCTGCGTCGAGACTGACGCTATGGGAACGCTCTGTGTGATTGCGTTGTGAAGCATGTGTGAAATCAGTCCCATGGCGTATAGGCGGGTGACATCAAGGCAGGAAGCTATAAAGCGCACCCAGACCAAACATTGTCAGCTTTGTGTCAGCGCTCTGTGTGAAATTGTCTCTGTCTATTTATTGTTGTTTGTCCATGATAGCAAACATCATTTTGGATTGTGTTTTTTTACCTGCCCTCGCTACATTGAGTGGGAATGTTGTTTGTTTGGGAGTGGAGCACGCATGTCAGCTCTAGTAAAAGGGGGCTGACAGTGTTCATTCATAAATTCCCGACGTGTAAGATATGCACTATCGAGAGTTTTAACTCTGCTCCTGTTGACTTTCTTTCAGTGGGAAGAAAGTCAACAAAGATTCTTTGACTTGGATCTCGCGTTTGCAGAGGCAGCGAGTAGATGCTGAGGTAGCGTGTAGATTACGGGGCTGCAATAAGAATCTAGTGGCTCGGATCTCACATTAGCTGAGGCAAAGTGTAGATTACGGGTCCGCAATAGGCTAAATGCGTAGGGAACTGAGCAAACGGGAATTTTCCTCTCTCTCTTTTTCCTATGATTGTGTGCAAACTAATTATTTATTTATTATTTTTGGTTCTTTTTGTGTTTGAGATTATAATATGAATATTCAGCCTGTCATTCAGGTCATGTATTCTTGTCTGCTTGTGTCTTGGCTGCATTTAATTGAGAAATTAAATGGAAATATTTGTCTGGCTTTGTAAGTTATATGCCTGTATCAAAATATATTCAGCCTTTCACCCAGACCGAGTTTTCTGTCTGGTTGATTTTGGCTGCATTTAATTTTGAGTAATTAAATGTTAAATAAGTCTACTCATCTGATTTTGATGTCTGTATTTATACACTATATTCAGCTTTTCGTGCAGACCGTTTTTACTTGTCTGGTTGACATTTGGCTGCATTTAAGAAATTAAATAATATATATACTCATCTGATCTTTGAGGAGATGTCTGTATTAATATACTATTCAGCATTTCATCCGGACTGTGTTTAGTTGTCTGGTTGATCTTTTTTTTTTTATATATCTGAAGGTACACTCTTAACATCAGTCAATCAAGCATTATATTATGATTATGATATTCAAGCACTATTTAATGATATAACTTTAGTAATTAGAACTAAAACTTGGTTACCATGTAAGAATGCATATTTGTCATTTTAACTGAACTTAGGACTGGTGGTGGTGCTTAAAATATTGTTTGTCATTCAGTGTTTCTGTAAAAAAAAAAGATAATAGTAATAGATAATTGTAATTATTATTAAAAGATAGTAATACTAACAATTCTACTACTAATAATAACAATATACAACGCACTAAGGATTGATGAGCAGAAGGGTTCATGAACATTAATCACATTGTCAGCGTTCACTCAAACTAATTTGCTGAAACCAGAACAGGGATGAGTGCCAGCCAATAAGAATGCCGTTTGCCCATTACTTCCGTCCACTCCCAGCATATTTTCTGCTTGTTCTTAAAAGCTGAATAATTCCAATGAACTCCGTTATATTGACAGGAAAATACAACAAAGAATATCGTTTACATGTAGCGTGTCGATTCTGTGTGGTATGTAAGACACACTCTCTCTCTCTCTCTCTCTCTCTCTCTCTCTCTCTCTCTCTCTCTCTCTCTCTCTCTCTCTCTCTCTCTAAGTGTGTGTGAGAAACACAGCGCTCTCAGCAAAGCGACGGCGAGTCAGTTTGGCTGTTCCCTGCCGGTTCACCGCTTCAGGACATCGAATTGGTTGCTCGAGTAACACCTAAGACCAGCCTTGAGAGACTGGTTCCCTTAGTAGATTTTTTGGCAGCGTGGGAACTTCTGCCAAACATATGTAGGTTTTGAAAATGAACCAGACCCAAATGAATCTTTCAGACTAACCAAAAAGCAGAATTTCATAGGAACTCCGGATCAACATGCAGGCTAAATCTAATCTAATCTAGATTAGTCTAAATCAGACAATCTGCCATTTGAGACCTCATTCAGTCTGAGCAAACTAACAAACCCCCCCTCAGCTAAATACTTTATGGCCATACAAGCTTATAAAGATGAGCCTAGCTGAAGGAAGAACGTGTCAACATTAGGCAGTTAACCCAAGACTAATGGTTAAAAGTACGAGACATTGTGATCAGCACAAGGAAAACCACAAATATAACACCAGAGGTTGTTTGATCGTGGTGCATTGGATCAGGAGTAGTATGGCGGCTTTTAAGCCTTATAATAGGGGTATCCCTACAAGAGGTGTGTGATGCGGCAGGCTGGTCCTTTCCCCACACATTCATTCAGTCTTTGTTGTGCTCGCCTGATTTCACACAATATAGGCACTGGTCACTATATGGCAGCGTTGGTATAGACGTTCCCATAGCGTCAATCTCGACGTAGCGTGAGTTCCCTTGAAAGGGAACGCCTCTGTTACGACTGTAACCTCGGTTCCCTGAAGAGGGAGCGAGACGCTGCGTCACCCTGCATGCCTGTGATGGACTTGGCCTATCAGAAGCTGACAATGTTTGGTCTGCGTGCGCTTTATAGCTTCCTACCATGACATCACCCGCCTATATTGCCATTGCTATACCGCCATTGGACTGATTTCACACGTGCTTCTCGATGCAATCACGCAGAGCCGGCGTTTTTTATTATTCAAACAAGCTCAGTATTTGCACATCAGAATTTCTGGAACCCTGTAGTATTCTGTTACTTCAGGTTGTATGTTCTGACAGAAGAGGAAAAACAGATTACCTTGGTAGAGTCTCCTGGTAGCCCAGGTTCCCCCCGGTCACCTTTTGGACCCATTGGTCCCTTTAAAAACATAAAAAAACATACAAAAAAACAGTTCATATAAAACATTTCTCTCTTCTCACAGAAAGTTTCAGTTTGGCCCAACTGACTTTTTATTTTCAATGCTTGCCCAAAGTAATCCACACTTTTGATTGTGATCTTTTAAAGTTTATAACCTTTAGAATAAAAGAAAAATGACTCTAGGTGAGGATAATAACACCAGCTGTGGTAGAAATGGATGTTAATACAAAATATAAAATACAAGTGATTTACCAAACACTTATTTTACAGCACACAGCTTACTAGACTTACAACAAAATTATAAGTTAGACATTAAAAAACTTACAGGAAATCCTGCCTGACCAGCTATACCAGGTTCTCCCTAATAAAACAAGGACAAAAACACAATGCTTGGAGTGTGATTCCATATGCAATATAATGCAGTAAAGATATATAAATAGCAAATCAGAATTACCTGGGACATTCAATATTGAACGGCATGCAATTTAAATATTCATGTTATGGAAGAGCTATTATAATTAATATTTCTTAATGCCTTTCACCTGTGGTCCAGGAATTCCATATTCTTCATTCTTCTGAAATTAAATGTTATTTAGATCATTTAGCATCAGAACTGCAAAGTTGTGAAGGATTAGTAAAGTGTTATTTAGAGTTATACAAAGTCATTTGACGGTTTATCTTTTTGATAACACTTACACTGCCATTAATATAGATCATTTGTCCTTGAGGACCTGGTGGCCCTGGCGGTCCTGGAGGCCCTGCCACATGACCAGGATCACCCTAAACATAAATATAGATATTATTATTATTATTATTATTATTATACAGTTGTTGCCTAGATCCACAGACAATTTGCAGTATTAAACTAGATACGACTGTTGAACACCTCTGTTGCTGAGAGATGAGAAAAACAGCAATAGAGATTCTACACCTAGCATTAAAAAGTGTCCTCAAATCATTATTATTTTAGAAATTAACACTCACTTTGTCACCTTTCCATCCTCTTTCCCCCTTTAGCCCCTGTCAAATTGAAAGATTTATTTTTTTAAAAGTTACAATTTTGACATTGAAAGCTGATCTTCAAGCTAGTCAACTTTCACTCACTATTTTTCCTGGAAAGCCATCTAACCCTGGGATTCCCTCTCGTCCTCTTTGACCTTCATCGCCTTTCTGGCCTGGAATACCTGGGAAACCAGGTGTGCCCTGCAGAGTTTAAAGATAACTGACTTTGGTCCTGAGTTGATTATAATTTGGCAACATGGATTTCACATTATCAACTGTCAAAATCTCACCGGTAGTCCAGGTATCCCCTGAGGCCCCTTCAGAGAAAAAATAAAAAGAATAAACAGGTATAAGGTGGGATATACACTGTGGTGCTGTGCTGTGATGGTAATGTAACAGCAGTGCACAGTTACCTGTGGACCTGGTGGGCCCATGACTCCTGGAATGTATTGAAGAGCAACTTCTTTTTCTTTCCCATCAGTCTGAAAAAAACACAAAAAGTGGATATGGCAGATCATGTGTTAAGCCCCCAGGTGGCACAAAGTCCTGTGTGACTGCACGGCTCTTGTGACGGTCCTGAGATCAAAGGTTTAGATGGTGCTGATCTTCAAATATTAAGTAACTTACAGTAATTCGGAATGCGGGTCCAGGGGGTCCAGGGGGTCCTGGAGGTCCTTGAGGTCCCATGGGCCCAGGCAGCCCAGCCAGACCTTCCTGCCCTAGGATCCCTGATGAACCCTGTGGACCCTGCAGAGAAGGAAATGGGGTGGAAGGATTTATGACTTGTACAAAGGTTTTCTTAAAAAGGGAGTCAACTGACTTGAAGTTCAGTCATGAAACTGGTTATTGATAGGTAATATGCCAGCCAATGTCCTTGTGTACAACAGGGCCTGTTTTACATGCTTGTTCAGTTTGGGTTTGCTTTCACTGAGTTCTATCCCAGTTTTGCCTGCTTGTGTTCCCTTGTTAGTTTCCTTGGCTGTTAATTACTGCCATGCACCTGTTTCTGTTCAGTCGATTACCCTCCCAGAGTAGTTAAGCCTTGAGTTCTGTCTGTTATTTGTTCGGTGTTGTGAGTTTTACGTTGTTGATAGTTGTCCTGAGTATTCTTGTTCTGGATTATTGGATTAAAGACTGTTTTTTTTTTTTTTCATATTGTCCTGTGTCGTTCACTTCACTGAAGCAACACATGACACTGTGATATATAGATCCTCATAACCTCTTGTTAAGTCATGACTTATCGAATATTGTTTTTGGGTTAAGCCTCCACTTCATTTCAATAGAGAATACTGTTCACTGTTTATTTAAAGCACACATTTACAGTTTTTTTCAATTGCTTAAAGGAGAACTCCGGTCAATTTTAACATTGAGCTCAATTTTTTGTAAATTTGGAGTGCTGTCAATACAGAGAACAACGACAAAAATCGGTGTTGCCTACACCGTGTTATCCTCTTTTTAAAATTTGCACCCTTTGGACTTTGCACACTACTTTGGACTTCAACCGAAAACAGGATTTAAATACAGGTATGAGCGCTGGCCGAATTAACTTTATTTTTATTCATATTTTTCACATCTACTGCAGTCAGATTTACAAAAAAAATGACAAAAAAATGAGCTCAATGTTAAAATTGACCGGAGTTCTCCTTTAAGCAACAGTGTGTGTGCACATCTGGTGGCTGTGTTTAACCAATTGGTTCATGAGTGTGTTCATTTGAAAGCCTTTGCTTTGAAATTGCAAGGAAATTACACCATGATAAATTTCTGTGTCAAATGCATGCAAGTGTGTTTAGTGTTTTGCAAAATCACTGTGTGTAATGTTTTGCAAAAAGTGCAAAGCTGACAATGTGCTTACAGTTGTGCAAATCTAGGCCGGTGTTTTGCTCCTTGAGTGTAAGGTTTTGCTAATTGTGGGAAAGTTTTCATTTTAGTGTGTAAGCAATTGAAAAAAACTGTAAGCTAAGCTTTTAAAAAATCATGGTCACTGCATCCCAGACACCAACATTTTAACTATTTATAAAAAAGATTTTGCTTTAGAGATAAAGTTTAGGATCATGATTTTTTGGTAGTATTACGGATCACCATAAGTGTATATCAGAACTGTTTGTTGTTTGCGTTCTTATAGAAATGGTGGTGCGTGATGTCAGACTTAACAAGTAGACCAGTCCCGGCTCCAGGACAAACTACTTGGGGGGGCTTTTACAATTTTTAGGTGGGCTTGCGTGACGACGGGGGGGGGTGGGCTGGGTTAATAAGACGTGCGCGAAATGTGATTGGAAATATTTCGTGGGGATATCGCGGCGAAATGTGATTGTTGTCCATCATTCTGCGCAATTGTTGAAAAAGAAAAACGTCACGTCGCAACATTTGACATATTTGCATTTTAAACTATGAAGGCGAGCACTTTGAGCGAAGGTGAGTTATGTCGGTGGAGAAGTACTATCAAATCCCATTCAATTTTTCACTATGGAAGTGAAACTAAAAACTGACCGATAAGAGCTGAATCTACTTAACATGTGCTGATAACGTATAGGCCTAACCTTAATTTATTTTCTTAATATTTCTCTTGTGGCCCATGGTGAAAAAAATGAGAATTATTTCATGTTAAACACGTTGTTTTTTAAATGAGGACTAATATAACATCTTCATCGCTGCGCGTCGGTTATGCAGTGATGCGCTGAGATTATTGCGGGGCCAATTAATTGTAGCCTAATATTGATTTGATAATAAAAGTAGCCTAATAATTGTAACAGACCTTATGTTTGATTGTGTATATGCACATTAATTCTGGATGTGCTGGCGCTCGTTCTATGTGTGCAATGCATTTTAACCTCGGGGCTAGTAGATAGGCAATTAAGGTCCTGCATTGCGTACTTGGGGTGTCACGGTCTTCGGATTTTCCTCTCACATGTGTGTGAAAAGACGTTTAATAGCCTAAAGTAAAGAACAGTTCAGGCAGTTCTCGTTTATTGTTATCTTATTCATAAAGTGTTTAGGCAAACCCTGCACGAACGCTCAGTCACATAATCATCATTCAGATCACCGCAAGGGGGGCTTGAGATCGTCTTAGGCCCTTGACGTCTCAGGCCCTTGACGCCGGGCCTGAAGTAGACTATAATTTTCAGGAATATGGTATATTAAAAAACCTGAGAACAGATAAAACCATCTATTACACTCTGGTTCATGGTTTTACTTTGAAATCAACATCCCTTAGCAGCTAAACATTGAAATTTCGACATAATGAAGCCTCACTTAAGTAAAATCAAATGACTTGGCCAATCTGCAAAGCTGATATGGTTCTAAACAAATGATTTGTAAAGAAGATCTAGTCCGCAAAGACCAAATACACTAAACTGCCATATTCATTACCATGCTAAAATTTATTCAGAGTTATCATGATTGAACTACAGTAAATATCATTCAAGAAAACAGTGTAATGCAGGTTATGTGCACAGTCCTCAATTGTCTCAGTGTTGTGAAAATGTATGACAAGGACAAGCAAGCCTCACACAATAAGAGAACAGAGTCAAACAATAAGGTAAGTCTGAAATGTTTGATTTACTCGCACTCACTAAAAAAATATTTGACTATGAAAAGTTGTCTTTAGTGAGCTAATGACTTAAAGAATAGCACTTTAATTCATTAGTAAAGTTCTTGTGACACCACACCCAGTGCAGTTAGTTTGTTGTCATGCATGACTTTAAGATACCTGTGTCCCACTAGTCTCCCAGGAAGGAAACCAATTGGAGAAAAAAGAGAAAGCAGAGGAGGAGCTTTGCTAAAGGGAGAAAAATATACTGTAGATTAACTACCCAATGGAAAAGGCTTCTGATGTGAATGTCTGATTGTATATGAAGAGTTCAGATGCAAAAGCCTCTAAGTGCCATCTGAAATTTTCTTCTAGAATGATAATTTTTATCAAGCTTGTATATTTAAGTTCAGTAATTTCACTTAAATGACAATTAATAGGTAATTTGCATTGCCATTTAAGTGAAATTACTGAACTTGAATATACGAGCTTGATAAAAATGATCAAATTTCAGATGGCACTTAGAGGCTTTTGCATCTGAACTCTTATATGTCATATTTCAGTATTCTGTGATCAAATCTTAAAATCCGATTAATTAAATATGTTAGCATCACTTGTTTTACCTTTCCCCCTGCAACTCCAGGCAAGCCAAGCTCACCACAGTCTCCCTAAAAGAGAGAGAGAAGAAAAACATAAGTTGCTGTCTTTAATTTTACTATTAGGCATATGGAAATAATTGTAATATTTATTTTACCTTTTGGCCTGGGGGACCAGGAGGACCAGGTTTTCCAGGTCGACCTGGGCGCCCCTGAGTCATAAAAAAACAGAATAAACATCAAGATAAACAAAATTCTAACAAAGGTTTTAAAATGCATGGGATTAATGAGGGGAGGATTTCTTACAGGACGCCCAGTGGACCCATTTTGTCTCGGAGGACCAGTGGGGCCAATTTCAGTGGACTCTAATTCTGATCCAATTCCCCAGTCTGGCCCTGGGGGCCCAGGGGGCCCAGGAGGCCCAGGTGGACCAGAAGGACAACATAAATCCTGAAAAGATGAGAACATACTGAAATATAACTGCAAAATGCAATTAAAGAGCCAAACGTAACATCAGCAGATCTGTTGAATTTATTAGAACACAGAATCCAAAATGGTGAAAAAAATAAATTGTTATTTTTAATTGTTATTAAAAAAAATAATTAAAACTACTTAATACATTTGCATAGTAGGGGTGAGCGGGACACAAACTAACGTGGGGTTAGTTGTATCACACATGGTTTAAATACTTCCACAAATGCGAGCATGATGAAACTTAATGTATTTAATAGTTGCCATATCGACAATATAGAAAAAAATTGCAAAAATTCAGAAATCTTTAGGAGATATCACTGAGTATTTATTTAACATTTATTTAGCATTTAATAGCAAAAGTAAATTGCTTAAGTTATTTTTTCATCTGTATTTTTTGTGTTTATTTAAAATTAGACAAATCTGACAGTATTTAAATCTCCGGTCTGTTATTTAGCAGTTTAGATATCCAACTGATTCACTAACTAGCAGAATATACTAACCAGGATTAAATTCCAGTTGCGCAGATAGGGTGCCTTGTAACACTGCATTACAATGTGCCCCGCTCTTAGAACTATGCTATTCTATACAGTTACCAATATAATTGGCATAATCAACTTTTATGAATTTCTGTTGAGAAACCATGGGGGAAAATGCGAATAAAGGCTGAGAGAAAGAACCTGAACATTTAGAAAATATTATTTCAACAAAATTTATAGCATTTTTACTGGCTCGTCTAATTATCTCCTTTTCTGTGAGAGCTGTGAGTGGAGGGAGGGGAGTGTTTGTTCAGCCCTGTGTTTTTCTGAATGTCTGATTAAGTTTCTTCATCTGTTTGCCTGTATTGTTTTGACCAATGCTGTATAGCTGTGTTTTGCATTGTGTTCATTGTCAAACTCCAAAATTATTTCATTTTGAATTTCTAAAAAAAATTCAATTTTATATGAAAAAAAGAAGAGAATAATTGTATTTTATTGACAAAATATTTTAGTTTGTCATGTATATTAGATCAAATAACAAGTTAAGCTGTCATATGGTCGTGTTACAATGTGCCCCTCACATGTTACAATGTGCCCCACCTATCACCTACAGTATATCTCAATAAAGAAAAAGGTAAACACTGTAGTAATGAAACAAAGCCACATATTTGTAAAAGACGTGTGAAATGAATGTGGAAAAAATAGAAATACTCTGAACCCTAAGTAGATTTACACAAACTGATAAAGTCAAAAAGTGTTAGGTTGTGCCTCTCCCCTATGACTTTTGACCAATAGGTGGTGCTGTCACCATATTGAAATAGTTTAGAAAGGGCATGGGAGGCAAAGGGACATGCACAGATTGTTAATATGCCAAAGTGTTGCCTTGCCATCAGATTTGTTGATGCTTTATATGAGAAGGGTTTAATGTCAGAAAGCCTATAATAACTTTTTGCCATCATGGTTAGAATATGATCTGAGACAAATCTGAAGACATGTACCTTAACTATACCATAACTACTTCTACTACTATTGATAATAATATCTATTTATAATATCCAATAATATCAAGGGTTAGATTAGCTGATTGCTAAAACATACCTGCAATCCAGAACCCTCCATATCCCCAAATGTCTAAAGAGAAAACATTACAGTATAAAACACATTTGTTTTAGCTCATTCATCGGGTTTCATGGTATTATGTGTAAAAATATGTTTGCTAATTTTCAGCAAAAGGAAACTCAAGAAAACAAAGCTTTTAAAACAAAAAAACACTTAAGTTCCCTTTCGTTGTCACTCCGAGTTACGTCGGATGACGACGAATGGGGTTTCGCTTAGAAATCCTATCATCTTCGAGTATTAAAACACGAGCCAATGGCAAAGAAATGCCATGGGTCTGCGGAATTTGCATAGCGTAACTCCGCCCCACCCTGGGGGTATATAAGGAAGTCGCTGGCAACATGCAGATATGTTTTCGCTTCGGAGCCAAGTTGATCTACTTCACTCCACAGCCAAATCCTGAGTTCATCTCTTTATCTCTTCGAGACAAGCCTCTCTCCAGGTGTTGGTGTGACAGCGAGTGCACATTCCCTGCTGATCTGTGCAGTGATTTGCCAGAGTTTGTGTGTTCTCTCCCTGGTCGCTTCAACACTCTGCGGAGAAATCTCCTTTCACAAAAGAGCATTGCACGCGGCACGTCTTTTTAAAGATGCCTCGCCCGTGCACTTCTGGTTGCGGTCTATTTGTATCTGACTCTGATGGGCACAATCGCTGTCTTGTGTGTCTGGGTGTCGATCACGCCAAGGCAGCGTTTGTGGATGAGTCATGTTCCCACTGCGGGAACATGCCCATCGCACGGTTCAGATCGAGACTCAATGATCTTAATGTGAGAGTCCCCTCATCCGCACCCCGATCTACTGGTCCCGAGAGGGCTGGTACTTCGGCTGGCGGCCAGGGTGATCTGAGGGTTACAGTGTGGAACAAAGCGCCGACTATTCCACGCTCCACACTTCCCTCTGTTCCCGTGCAACCCGCGAGTGTCCGCGTGGAAACCGCTGTACAGTCCTCTGACTTGCCGCGAGTTTCATTCGGCGCTCCAGAGGAAGACTCAATGTCGATCGCTGCATCACAAGGTGGGCAGGAGTCCTCGGGAAGTGAGGATTCGGCTGTGCTGCCACCCTCGGGTGTCCCAGCATTGTCCGAGTCTGATCCCGAGATGACGGCCATGCTTTCCCGGGCAGCCGCGGCGATCGGTCTTGAGTGGTCCCCGCCACCTGGGCCGGTTCGTTCGCGGCTGGACGATTGGTTTTTGGGTGCGGCTGCTGATCCGCGTCGGCGGCCAACCCCAATGCCTTTTTTCCCGGATGTGCATGAGGAGGTCACGAGGTCCTGGAAGGCACCATTGTCTTCCCGTGATCGCTCGGCGACCGCCTCCGCCTTGCCTCCCCTTGATCAGGCGGCCGCCAAAGGGTACACTGGGGTTCCCCAGGTTGAACGCTCTGTTGCGATGCAGTTGTGTCCTCAGAGTGCTTCTTCCCGCGGGGACCCAAAGCACCCCTCCAAGGCCTGTAGGTTCTCTTCCACCCTTGTGGCGAAGGCCTACAGAGCTGCGGGGCTGGCGGCCTCCTCACTGCATGCCATGGCGACTCTGCAGGTCTACCAGGCCCAGATGTTGCGTGACATGCACGAGGGGAGGTCTGACCCAGCACTCTTTGATGAGTTGCGTGCCGCCACCGACCTTGCTCTCCGAGCGACGAAGGTGACCGCACGCTCGCTGGGTCAGGTGATGGCCACTTCGGTGGTCCAGGAGCGACACCTATGGCTAAACCTGGCTGATATGCGGGAGGCCGAGCGGACCCGGTTCCTCGACACCCCCATATCCCAGGCTGGCCTGTTCGGCGGTGCAGTCGAGGACTTCGCCCAGCAGTTCTCGACCGCCCAGAAGCAGACTGAGGCTTTAAAACACGTCCTGCCCCGGCGGCCCGCTGCTCCGGCAGCGCAGTCGTCGGCACAGGTGCCTCAGCCCGCTCGCCGCCGAGGGCGCCCTCCTACGGTTCCCCCCCCTCCCGATCGGCCCCAGCAGTCCGCTGCTTCCGGGTCGCGTCGGAGAGGAAGCCGTAGGAAGGCGCCACAGCCCTCTCCCGCCCCGTGCCCCGCTAAACGCCAGGCTAAGCGGCGCTCCTGAGACGGGCTGGTCAGAGATGGCGTTGAGTTCTGTTCAGGAGCCGGTTGCAGGGCCGCTCCTTCCCCCGGTGGAGGGCCGGGGGAGAATCCTTGGTTTTCCCATTCCCGCTGCTCGTCCCACGACGGGCAGCACCCTAAAATGGTTAAAGAAAGAACTCACTACCCCATCTCTGAGCACACGGAGTGTGCGGATGAGAGCACGCGCCGCCCACGGGCCACGCTCCTCTCGTCCCCCTCTGTCGCCAGACCCCTGCCAGAGCACGCCCCCGTGGGACGCTGGTCCTCCCCTGGCCTCCTCTGGCAGGACGCGGCTAATGACCGTGCCCCCGCACTGGGCCGCTATGCCACCCACGCCTGGGCCGGTCATTCCGCCTCGCTGCACCCCCGACGGAACGTCTGTGGTTCGTATGACCCCGCTGGTGCACTTTCTGGAAGCCTGGCTAGAGCTTCCCAGATTGTCCCGCTGGGTCGCGAGAACCATCAGGCTCGGCTACGCGATTCAGTTCGCGCGATCTCCTCCCCGCTACAGCGGAGTCCGCTTCACTATGGTCGGTGGCAATGCCCCTGTCATGAGAGCGGAGGTCGCCACCCTACTGGCGAAGGGTGCGATCGAGATTGTCCCTCCAGCCGAAATGAGGTCCGGCTTCTACAGCCCTTACTTCATTGTTCCGAAGAAATCGGGTGGGTTACGACCGATCCTGGACCTGCGCGTCCTGAACCGCTCCCTCCACAGGCTGCCGTTCAAGATGCTCACGGCCAAACGCATTTTCGAGTGTGTGCGGCCACAGGATTGGTTTGCAGCGATCGACCTGAAGGACGCCTACTTCCATGTCTCCATTTTACCTCGACACAGACCGTTTCTACGGTTTGCTTTCGAGGGGCGGGCATACCAGTACGCGGTTCTCCCTTTCGGGCTAGCCCTGTCTCCTCGCGTCTTTACGAAGGTCGTCGAGGCAGCCCTTGTTCCCCTCCGGGAACACGGGGTTCGCATCCTGAACTATCTCGACGACTGGCTGATCCTAGCTCACTCTCGAGACCAGGTTTGCAAACACAGGGATCTTGTGCTCCGGCACCTAGCTCGTCTGGGCCTTCGGGTCAACTGGGAGAAGAGCAAACTCTGCCCAGTGCAGAGGATCTCTTTTCTCGGTATGGAAATCGACTCGGTCGCCATGTGCGCGCAGCTTACGAGCGAGCGCGCGCAGTCACTGCTGACTTGTCTTCGCCAGTTCGAGGGCAAGAGTGCGGTCCCACTGAAACTTTTTCAGAGGCTCCTGGGGCATATGGCATCCGCAGCCGCAGTAACGCCGCTCGGATTGCTTCATATGAGACCGCTTCAGCTTTGGCTTCGCGATCGAGTCCCGAGGTGGGCATGGCAACACGGCAAGCTCCGGGTCCCAGTGACTCCGGCCTGCCGTCAGACCTTCACCCCGTGGTCGAACCTCAGCTTTCTACGGGCCGGAGTGCCCTTAGAACGAGTTTCCCGGCATGTTGTTGTCACAACAGATGCCTCCACCACGGGCTGGGGCGCCATGTGCAATGGTCATGCTGCCGCGGGCTCCTGGACAGGACCCCAGCGCCTTTGGCATGTCAATTGCCTCGAGTTGCTGGCTGTACGTCTCGCCCTGCACCGTTTCCATGCGTTGCTCAGGGGTCAGCACGTACTAGTCCGATCAGACAATACCGCAACAGTAGCGTACATCAACCATCAAGGTGGTCTACGCTCCCGCCGTATGTCGCAACTCGCCCGCCACCTCCTTATATGGAGTCAGAAGCATCTGAGGTCGCTTCGAGCCATTTATATCCCGGGACACCTGAACCAGGCGGCCGACGAGCTGTCTCGAGTTCAGCCTCTCGCTGGAGAATGGCGACTCCATCCCCGGACGGTTCAGCTGATTTGGGATCAGTTCGGCGACGCACAGGTAGACCTGTTTGCCTCCCACGACTCGTCCCATTGCGACCTGTTTTATTCCCTGACCGAGGGCACGCTCGGCACGGATGCACTGGCGCACAGCTGGCCGAGGGGCCTACGCAAGTATGCGTTTCCCCCAGTGAGCCTTCTTGCGCGGACCCTGCGCAAGATCAGGGAGGACAAGGAGCAGGTTATATTGGTTGCCCCATACTGGCCCAGCCACACCTGGTTCTCAGAACTCATACTCCTTGCGACAGCACCTCCCTGGCCAATTCCTCTGAGGAAGGACCTCCTTTCTCAGGGACGGGGCACCCTTTGGCACCCTCATCCCGGTCTTTGGAACCTCCACGTGTGGCTTCTGGACGGGACGAGGCAGGTTTGAGTACCCTACCACCAGCGGTGGTGGCTACCATCACTTCCGCTAGAGCATCGTCCACGAGACATGCCTATGCGTTGAAGTGGAACCTCTTCGTCAACTGGTGTTCTTCCAAACAGCAAGAACCCACGAAATGCCCGATCAGTGTCGTGCTTTCCTTCCTGCAAGAAGGGTTGGAGCGAAGGCTGTCTCCCTCCACCCTGAAAGTGTATGTTGCCGCCATTGCCGCACATCACGATGCAGTTGAAGGTAAGTCTCTGGGGAAGCATGACCTGATCATCAGGTTCCTGAGGGGAGCGAGGAGACTAAATCCTCCTCGCCCTCCCCTCGTACCCTCTTGGGACCTCTCAGTGGTTCTGACTGCCCTGCAGAGTGCTCCATTTGAGCCTTTGCAATCAGTGGAGCTTAAGTTCCTGTCAATGAAGACAGCGCTCCTGGTTGCATTGGCCTCCATCAAGAGGGTAGGGGACCTGCAGGCATTTTCGGTTGACGAAGCGTGCCTGGAATTCGGGCCGGCTAACTCTCACGTGATCCTGAGACCCCGGCTTGGATATGTGCCCAAGGTTCCTACCACACCCTTTCGAGATCAGGTAGTGAACCTGCAAGCGCTGCCCTTGGAGGAGGCAGACCCAGCCTTGGCACTGCTCTGTCCAGTACGCGCCCTTCGTGCTTACGTAGACAGAACGCAGTGTTTCAGGACCTCAGACCAGCTCTTTGTCTGTCATGGTGGGAAGCTGAAGGGAAAGGCTCTCTCCAAACAAAGGTTGTCTCACTGGATAGTGGACGCCATTGCTTTGGCTTACCAGCAGCAAGGTCGACCGTGCCCCCTTGGTGTGACGGCCCACTCCACTCGGAGTGTGGCATCCTCTTGGGCTCTAGCGCATGGCGCCTCGCTAACAGACATCTGCAGAGCTGCAGGCTGGGCGACACCTAACACATTTGCGAGATTTTACAATCTCCGAGTAGAGCCAGTTTCTTCTCATGTACTCGCTTCAACTAGCCGGTACTAGATTCTGCTCAGGTGTCTTCGCTTGCTCGCCATTCCTCTCCACGGACGGGATACGTGCGATATTTCCTCAGGTGAGCCTCATAAGCCCTGAGTCTCCTCCAGCACTGATGACGTCAACGCCAGAGTTATGCCACGGGCAGCTTTCGCGCTTGGCTAGGTGCCACCATGTGCATGGTTCCCTTCGGGCGACCCCCACATGTGTATTTCCACTGTAAGCCTCTTTGAGCATGTGTCTTTCCCTTGGCAAGCCACCTTGCCACCCCTGGGGTTGAAATATTCCACCTGCGGCTGGACACCCCAGTGTTACTCCGTATGCAGCCCTTCGGGGTCATATGTGTATTCCAAGTCCCCCCCTTCGGGTTGGGCATGATTGCATATTTCCACTGGATATGCTTCCCAGTGTACCTTGGTATTCCTGTGTTAAGTAGGACTCCTTCGTCCGTGCTAGTTTCACGACAGGGAGCTCAGACTTACGCAGGGCACTGGTAGACAGTCGAGAGGTGGCGTGATTATACGGGAACCCCATTCGTCGTCATCCGACGTAACACGGAGTGACAACGAAAGGGAACGTCTCGGTTACGTATGTAACCCTCGTTCCCTGAGTAGGGAACGGAGACGTTACGTCTCCCTGCCACTTCCGCTGTACCGCTGGAACGCCTGAGTTCAGTCTCGGCTCCTCAGCGAAGACATATCTGCATGTTGCCAGCGACTTCCTTATATACCCCCAGGGTGGGGCGGAGTTACGCTATGCAAATTCCGCAGACCCATGGCATTTCTTTGCCATTGGCTCGTGTTTTAATACTCGAAGATGATAGGATTTCTAAGCGAAACCCCATTCGTCGTCATCCGACGTAACGTCTCCGTTCCCTACTCAGGGAACGAGGGTTACATACGTAACCGAGACGTTTCTCTGCTATGAATTCAATCAGTAGGTTAAGTGAAAGACAAATGAGAGCACTAGGTGATCAATCTTTGACAGTCTCCCAAAATAAATGGTTGCTCAGTTTTCCCTATTTTTGAAGACATGAGGTGCATTACAATATGCTTACTTACAGTATGCACTATTCTATGCCATTTTGTAGTATAAATAGTGTAAGTACTGTGTGGAATGTTGAACACTTCATGGGTTCAAATGTTTCAGCTTTAATTACGTAGTGGATGGTGAGCTAGTAAGCTCTGATGTTGAATGACAAAATAACCCTATAAAATTCATACACTACAAGGTTGAGTACATAAGTACACAGTGCATAAGTACATAGTTGGGACACAACTCAGCTCTTTGTTCAGAAGACAGCTTTTTCATTAATTGTGCAAATGTGTGAACTGTTGGTTTTTAATAAAAGACTCGGAGCACTTATATCTTAGTAAAAACGCACAGAACAAAAAGTGCGTCACATTTTACTGCGTACAGTAAAGTGCAGCTTGATAAATTAAACAGCTTGATAACAAACAGTTTTAACTGAAATACACACACGTTTAATATAATTATTCTGGTAAGAGTGTATTTTTCCAACAAAGCATTCAATGGATCATTCGGTTGTATGCACATTTTAAGTCCAAGCACACAGACCTACAATAGCAGTATTCATACTCACAGTCCTGTCTGAAATTGAGCGTGCAGGAGGTCCAGGAGGTCCAGGCGGCCCAGGTGGACCTCTAGGGCCTTGATATCCTTCCCCTTTCTGTCCCTACAGATACAAAAAAGAATAAATGTTTTTTATTGGTCCATACACAAAGACTGCAGTGAAAAAAATAATATTTTTATTTGTTCAATAGTGTTTTACCAAAATTCTGGTCAACAATGTTTTTATTTTATTTTATTTTTTTTTACCTCCAAGATGATTGACTAATTATGCCTCAATGGCTGAATGTGATAGATATATTATAAATTTCATTACTTTTTGCTAAACTGTCCACCACAGACCCACATAGTTTGCACACTCAATTAATTAATAAACTTAATAAAAATGTATAATAATAAAAAAAATTCTGATTTTTGCAAACCACCTTTTGCCCTTTAGGTCCTATAGCACCAGGTAGTCCTTGAAAACCTTGACGTCCTTCAGAGCCCTGAATAGTAAGACCAAAGGAGAATGATGAATTAATAAACACAGTCTTAGTATATATTCAAACACAGCCCAGAAATGTTTGTCCAGAAAACTCACAAGTTTGCCGTTCTCTCCTGGTTTACCCTATAAAACATCAATTATGTTTAAACTGTGTTCTTAAACTATCAATTGTATTGTGTTTTTAACAGACACTGACAGTCAACTATTATTCATTTTAAAAGTAATTCGATGTCAAAGGAAGTTTATGTTACTCACTGGCTCCCCCTTTGAGCCCTTAGGACCCACAGGGCCCTCTGGACTTGATGGGCCCATTGGACCCTGCACCCTTTTATGTCCAGACCCAACACTACTCTATACAGAGAGATGGGCATCAGTGTTGTGTTCATCAGCCTAGCTGGAATCTGACAGTAATAGTAGTAGTAATATAGCTTTTTAATGCTATGTCAGCATCTGAGGCCATCTTCATGGCAAAAACGTCTCAGGTTACGACTGTAACCTATGTTCCCTGAGAACAGGGAACGAGACACTACGTCAGAATGACGCTATGGGGAACGCCTCAGGCGTGACAGGTGTCTGAAATAAATATCAACTCACGTCAATTATGTTGACCGGCGACAGCCCGTGAATCATCAGCTTGATTGATTAACGCGCAACCTGGATGTATAAAGGGAAGCCTTGCATACATGACAACATCCTATCGTCTGAAGGGACTGTTGCAGGCAGGCCCCGAGGCATGGCAGGAAGACGTAGTGTCTCGTTCCCTGTTCTCAGGGAACATAGGTTACAGTCGTAACCTGAGACGTTCCCTTTCGAAAGGGAACTCTACACTACGTCAGAATGACGCTATGGGGAACGATATACCAACGCCACCATGCTGAGGGGAGTGCATGCCCAAAGGCAGTGACAACTGTCTGAACCAGTAATTCAGAAAACACTGGAACCACTCACCCTTAGGTCACATCGGGCTGTCAGTGACAGCACTCCCTACCGGTCATCACCCAAGCTAATGAACCAAGAAACCGCCAGAACATAGTTAATGGGGGGTATATCTGGGCCAGCTCAAAGGCTTAGGACCACAGCTTCCAAAAGAAGGGGTCCCTTCTAGGGAGTGTGGCTAGGGGGCCCAAGGGACTCCCAGCCAGTCACTATTCAGGGGAGCGTGCCACCTGAAATACCACCAGGCAGGCCTGACCTGGTGTCACTACATAAGACACTAGAGTCTGGCCACTTCCTGTCTGTCTGAAGACAGAGCCTCTGGACACTTGCCTAAAGAAGGCATCCAACCCGAGGGACTGCAAAACAGGCAGTGAACCACTCAGCCCGGATCTCAGAGACGGGACATCCTGGAGAGTATGACTCAGCATAGTGCTTTACAACCCTTGCCAGCGAGGGGAGTCTCTCTACTCGATCCATGGATCTACCCAGTGTTTGTGTTTCAAAACACTGAGGAGGCCTGTGAGGGCCTAAAGGGAGCTACCTCCAGGAAGGCCTGGTAGGACCTCTAACCTGGCGACCACAACATGGGGGAGCTTGTATTCAACCACAATATGTGGGAGCTTACCTTCAGGAAGGCCGGTGAGGCCTCTGACCTGGCAACCACAACATGTGGGAGCTCATATCAGGAAGGCCGGTGAGGCCTCTAACCTGGTGACCACAGCATGTGGGAGCTCCTATCAGGAAGGCCGGTGAGGCCTCTAACCTGGCGACCACATCATGTGGGAGCTCATATCAGGAAGGCCGGTGAGGCCTCTAACCTGGCGACCACAGGATGTGGGAGCTCACTTTCAGAAAGGGAAAAAGCGTACAGCGCACAACCCTTACCATAAAAAATGGAAATAGAAAGTACATGAAAGAAAGTGCATGTACTTAGCCATTCTGAACCCAAGAAGGCCTGATGAGGCCTCTAACCTGGCGACCACAGCATGTGGGAGCTCATACTCGGGAAGGCCGGTGAGGCCTGTAACACGGTGACCACAGTGTGTGGGAGCTCATCAGAATGTGGAAGTTAGCTAGAGAAAAACATCTGTCGTAATAAAGTGACGACAGGAAGTAAGACCAGGGTCTGAGCCACATAGGAAGGGACAGAAGCGATACGCACATGACCCTTACCATAGAAAATGGATTTAGAAAATACACAAGACATAAGTCGTGTGACTTACCATAAGCATGGTTTAAAAAAGGTACGGAACGTATGTACCAAAAAGGAATGAAGTAAAGGTTTGCTCGTACTTCATCACACAGTATGTGTGAGCCCACATTCGGGAAGGCCGGATGAGGCCTGTAACCTGACATGTAAAAGCTCAAACCCAGGAAGGCCTGGTGAGGCCTGTAACCAGGGAACCACCGTACGTGGGAACCTATAATCAGGAAAGCCAGAAGAAGCCTGCAACCTGATAGACACAATACGTGGGAGTTCTCATTCAGTAAGGCCTGGTGAGGCCTGCCACCTGACATGAAAGAACTCATAACCAGGAAGGCCGCAGAGGCCTAAAGCCTGGTGACCACTAATTGTGGAAGGTTAAAACTCAGGAAGGCCGGTGAGGCCTGTGACCTAACGACCACCGCACGTGGGAGCTCAAATTCAAGAAGGCCTGGTGAGGCCTATAACTTGATAATCACAGTAAGTGGAAGCTCACAGCATGTAGGAGCTCACATTCAGGAAGGCCGGCGAGGCCTGTAACCGGACATGTGAAGGCTCCTAACCAAGAAGGCCTGGTGAGGCCTATAACCTGGCGATTACAGTATGTGGGAGCTCATATACAACCACAGTATGTGGGAGCTCATACTCAGGAAGGCCTGGTGAGGCCTCTGACCTGATAACCACAGAATGTGGGAGCTCATAACCAGGAAGGCCAGATGAGGCCTGTAACCTGATGACCACAGTATGTAGGAGCTCACATTCAGGAAGGCCGGTGAGGCCTGTAACCTGACATGTGGAGGCTCGTAACCAGGAAGGCCTGGTGAGGCCTATAACCTGGCAACTACAGTATGTGGGAGCTCATATTCAACCACAGTATGTGGGAGCTCATACTCAGGAAGGCCTAGTGAGGCCTGTGACCTGACAACCACAGCATGTGGGAGCTCATATTCAACCAAAATATGTGGAAGCTCTCATTCAGGAAGGCCTGGTGAGGCCTCTGACCTGATAACCATAGAATGTGGAGGCTCATATTCAAGAAGGCCTGGTGAGGCCTAAAACTTGATAACCACAGAATGTGGGAGCTCATATTCAACCACAGTATGTGAGAGCTATACTCAGGAAGGCCTAGTGAGGCCTATGACCTGATAACCACAGTATGTGGGAGCTCATATTCAAGAAGGCCTGGTGAGGCCTATAACTTGATACCCACAGTAAGTGGGAGCTCATATTCAACCAAAATATGTGGAAGCTCTCATTCAGGAAGGCCTGGTGAGGCCTCTGACCTGATAACCACAGAATGTGGGGGCTCATATTCAAGAAGGCCTGGTGAGGCCTAAAACTTCATAACCACAGAATGTGGGAGCTCATATTCAACCACAGTATGTGAGAGCTATACTCAGGAAGGCCTAGTGAGGCCTATGACCTGATAACCACAGTATGTGGGAGCTCATATTCAAGAAGGCCTGGTGAGGCCTAAAACTTGATAACCACAGAATTTGGGAGCTCATATTCAACCACAGTATGTGGGAGCTCATAATCAAGAAGGCCTGGTAAGGCCTATAACTTGATAACCACAGTAAGTGGAAGCTCACAGTATGTAGGAGCTCACATTCAGGAAGGCCGGAGAGGCCCGAAACCTGACATGTGAAAACTCCTAACCAAGAAGGCCTGGTGAGGCCTATAACCTGGCGACTACAGTATGTGGGAGCTCATGTACAACCACAGTATGAGGGAGCTCACATTCAGGAAGGCCGGCGAGGCCCGAAACCTGACATGTGAAAACTCCTAACCAAGAAGGCCTGGTGAGGCCTATAACCTGGCGACTACAGTATGTGGGAGCTCATAACCAGGAAGGCCGGATGAGGCCTGTAACCTGATGACCACAGTATGTGGGAGCTCACATTCAGGAAGGCCGGGTGAGGCCTGCAACCTGACATGTAGAAGCCCATCACCAGGAAGGCCGGTGAGGCCTGTAACCTGGCGCCACAGTATGTGGGAGCTCATAACCAGGAAGGCCTGGCGAGGCCTGTAACGTGGCGACCACCGTGTATGGGAGCTCATATTCAGGAAGGCCTTGTAAGGCCTGTAACCTGATATCCCAGTATGTGGGAGCTCATAACCAGGAAGGCCGGATGAGGCCTGTAACCTGGCGACCACAGTATGTGGGAGCTCATAACCAGGAAGGCCTGATGAGGCCTGTAACCTGATTACCACAGTATGTGGGAGCTCACATTCAGGAAGGCCGGTGAGGCCTGTAACCTGACATGTGGAAGCTCATAACCAGGAAGGCCTGGTGAGGCCTATAACCTGGCAACTACAGTATGTGGGAGCTCATTTTCAAGAAGGCCTGGTGAGGCCTCTGACCTGATAACCACAGAATGTGGGAGCTCATATTCAGGAAGGCCTGGTGAGGCCTCTGACCTGATAACCACAGTATGTGGGAGCTCATATTCAACCACAGTATGTGGGAGCTCATACTCAGGAAGGCCTGGTGAGGCCTATGACCTGATAACCACAGTATGTGGGAGCTCATATTCAAGAAGGCTTGGTGAAGCCTATAACTTGATAACCACAGAATGTGGGAGCTCATATCACAGTATGTGGGAGCTCATATTCAAGAAGGCCTGGTGAGGCCTATAACTTGATAACCACAGAATGTGGGAGCTCATATTCAACCACAGTATGTGGGAGCTCATTTTCAGGAAGGCCTAGTGAGGCCTATGACCTGATAACCACATTATATGGGAGCTAAATTCAAGAAGGCCTGGTGAGGCCTATAACTTGATAACCACAGAATGTGGGAGCTCATATTCAACCACAGTATGTGGGAGCTCATTTTCAGGAAGGCCTAGTGAGGCCTATGACCTGATAACCACATTATATGGGAGCTATATTCAAGAAGGCCTGGAGCGGCCTATAACTTGATAACCACAGTATGTGGGAGCTCATATTCAGGAAGGCCTAGTGAGGCCTATGACCTGATAACCATAATATGTGGGAGCTCATTTAACCATAGTATGTGGAAGCTCATATTCAGGAAGGCCTAGTGAGGCCTATAACCTGATAACCACATTACTCCTTGACAGTCAATTCCTGGGAGCTCACCTCAGGGAGGCCCAAGCACTGTCCGGTTGCAAAATGGGGACTGTCTGGTCAAGGAGGCCTGTTAAGACCTACTACCTGACCATCGAAAAAATCTTTAGATTTACTCCCATAACATTTTGCCCCAGACTCTAAAACAGGAGATGTGGTCTGAAAAGAAACAGAAATATGTTAATTTCACATTTTACAAAAAGACCAGAATTACACCTGCTCTTTTTGTTCACTGCTCATTTTTCAATTAAAATGCAGCCAAAAACACTGGATAACGCGATCTGGATGATAGGCTGAATTACTAAATATCTAACTTCTTAAAAGTCAGATAATATTCCATCATTTTAATTCATAGAATTAAATGCAGCCATACTCACCAGAGAATACTGTTTTAACATTTATACGTTCTCGTAATCTACACACTGCCTCGGCAAGCGCGAGAAAAGAGCCGTTAAAAAATATTTGGCTTTCATCCCTCGAGAAGAAAGTCAACAGGTGCGAGGTTGAAACATCCGACAGCGCACGGATTTTTTCTTTCTCACGCGCGCCGAGATATTTCTTAATGAACACTGCCAGCACCCTTAGGAACTGACTGTGAACGCCTCGTACCCAAACAGTATTGTTTCACAGATCGCACGCACCACAGCTCAGATGCTGAACCCTCCTCCCTCGAGAAAAGGATCCGCGAAAGCGGAGCATTTTTAAATAAAAAACGCTCACAGTTTGCACAAGAGGCTCTCTCGAGAGCCTCCCGCGCGCTTCAGCGATATTCTCAATACAGACAAACAGTCCCTGAAGACGAAAAGATGTTGTCATGTATGCAAGGCTTCCCTTTATACATCCAGGTTGCGCGTTAATCAATCAAGCTGATGATTCACGGGCTGTCGCCGGTCAACATAATTGACGTGAGTTGATATTTATTTCAGACACCTGTCACGCCTGAGGCGTTCCCCATAGCGTCATTCTGACGTAGTGTAGAGTTCCCTTTCGAAAGGGAACTGAGTTTCAAAAATACAAGAGCTGCATAAATCGTATAAAAATAAAAACCAAACAAAACAGCAGGAAATATTATACAAGATGTTTTACATTAACATATGATACAAATTTAAAAACCTTTTCTGGTAAAATCTCCCTAAACAAGTCCTTAAGTGAGCTTACTTCATAAAAATGTTGTCTACTTGCAATAAAAGTGAGACAGTCCAATAAAATGTGTTTAATGGAAAGGGGGGTCTCGTGAAATTGGGTCTGGCTGTTCGACTGTGAGGGCTCTCACAGCATCCAATGGGAACTTTGACAGAATGCTCATAGCACTGGATGGGTAAGCCCTGCCTGCAGTCAAACAGAGACACTCACTGCATTCAGTTAGAAGAGCTCGACCAGCACTTCAGTAAACGGTGAGAATACCAGCCCAAAGCGCAACGTACGCAACTTGTGACGTTGGAAGTAGCATTGTGCTTCATGGCGTATATAGCATAAATATCAGTAGTACATCACGTTACTTACACAAGTTGTGCTTTAGACTTATGTGCAATCTGAATGTTCGTTTGACCAGAAGCTAGTTATTTGACTATATAAAGTTTTAAATATGGATATTTTTCTTACACAAATACATCGCTTTGCTTCAGAAGGCCTTTATTAACCCCCCTAAGCTGTGTGGAGTTTGTTTATGATGGATAGAAGCTGGATGTGTTGACTGCTAAGTTTGCTCAGATTAAGTCTGTGCTTATGAATTTGCAGCCAGGGCGAGAAACTAGTATCTTAAGTTGAAGCCCACACTATGGAGTCGCTCATTTTGGAGGAGGAAGTCCTGTCAATTGCGACTTCTCACAGCCAGTTCTATGATGATGAAGAAGTGGATGTTGTCTGATCTTCAGTCCTGTTTCTCCCATGATTCCTCCCAGGTCACGGATCTGCAGAAGGTCCACAGTCAGAGCAAGAGGTGGTGAAGCAAGCTCTTCAGGCTGCATTGGCTTGCCTAGGTCTTGACACAGCCCCTACAGTGGCGACCTTTTCTAGTGCTTTTTTCAGAGGTTTGGTGAAACCCTTTTCTTTTACCATTCCACCATCGAAAGAGTTGCAAAGATGCTGAGCTAACCCTAGATTTCTTACGCACCCCATTAGTGCAATTAGAGCAGTGGCTGCTGCGCAGGATGCAGACACTTATGGCTTGGCTCAGATATATAACACAGACATAATAGTTTGCATTGGCAATTCTCTCTCCCTTTTCATGTTGGCCCTGTCTCAGTCTTTTGAGTCAGCAAGCAGTGATCCTTTAACCCACAACTTAAGTGATGCCTCGCTTCAGGCACTGGCATTCATGACAAGAGAGCTGGGCAAGCTTGTGTCAAAGTTAACGCAAACATGCCACCAAGTCTGGCTTGCACAATCACTTCTGTCTGAGGCCTCTAGGAGAACACTAAGGGACCTTCTAGTAGTTCCAGGGCAGCTCTTTGGGCCAGCTGCGCAGCAGACACTGGAGCGCAGGGTCCAGGTGAATCAGACCAGGCAGCAGTTTGCTGACCTGAGGAGAGTCCCACCATCTCACTTACATTACTCCCAGCCCTCTATGGGACATGAACAACCACGCTCTCAGTTTTCAACACGCCCAGGTAGGCCAGACTTCCATTCAGGTGCATCCTCGGGCTCATGGGTATATTGGCGGCAGCTGCTACTGTGATACCATTGGGCCTCCTTTTTGCTGCGTCCCTTTCGGAGATGGGTGAACAGTCTCCACCTGAATCCCAGTTGGCACAAGAACTGGTTGATCAAGGTTATAGAGCGAGGCCTTCTCGCCTTGAAGTCATGGAGGAAGAGGTCATATCTGACCAAGGGGGTTGTTCTGGGTGTGATTCCCTCTCGAATGGAGATAGTCCAAATCGACGTGTCTCAAACCGGCTTGGGAGGAGTCTGGCAACACAGAGCAGTCAGAGGACAATGGGATTCCCCCCAAAAAAGGGCGAGAGTATAATTACCCTAGAATTTCGAGCAGTACTGCTGGCTCTAAAGCACTTTGCACCATTTTAGAAGGGCAGGCATATTCTCTTCAGGTCAGACGACACATCAGTGGTTTATCACATCAACCATCAAGGGGGTATGAGGTCCAGCCAATCCCTTTAGGTATCACAGGAACTGCTGACATGCACATCCAAGGGGTGTCATACATGGTTGCAGATTTATTTTCGCGCTACAGACCTCCATATAGGGTGTGAAGGCTCAAACCAGAGGTGGTAGAGATGATATGGCAGCAGTTTGGCAGGGAGGAGGTGGCCCTCTTCGCATCTGCAACATTGACCCACTGCCGTCTCTGGTTCTCACTAGCAGAAGAATCCCGTCTGCTGTGGCAGGATGCTCTAGCTAGCCCTAGTCTGGCCAGATCGGTTACTCTATGCCTTTTCCCCAATACCGCTGATCTTGACAACTGTTCAAAGGGTCCTTCAGGGACAACACAGGCTGCTGCTAGTAGCGCCGAACTGACCATGGAGACCATGGTTTCTAGAGCTGTACAAGCTACTAGAGGGGTATCCCTGGAGCCTTCCCAGGAGAACGGATCTCCTCCACCAGTTGGAGGGTCATATTTGGTACACAAATCCAGACCGCATGCAGCTCTGTGTTTGGCCTCTGAAGGGCCGGAACCACTTTTTAAAGTCTGTGATCAAGAGGTGTAGAACACTATATTAAACTCTAGAGCACCTTCCACCAGGAGTGCTTATGCCTATCAATGGAAGCTCTTCTCTGATTGGTGCAGGGAGCAAGTAGTGCCCCCTAGAGCACTGATCCCCTGGTTTTACATTTTCTGCAGTCACTAAATAATAGGGAGGCTTCTACTTTAAGGACCCTATTTTAACGATCTGAAACGCAAGTATCAAACGCGAAACGCAAGTAACTTTGTGGGCAGATCTCGGGCACTGTTGCTATTATACAGGCGGGATAAATGACTCTTGCGCCCAATGCAAATCTAAAAGGGGTTGGTCTGAAGTAGCTACATTACTCATAGGTGTGGTTTGGGCGTAACGTGAAATAAACCAATCAGAGCATCATCTCACATTCCCTTTAAGAGCATGCGCATTTGTTCCATGGCAGATTGCTATTATAGAGGCGGATTTGCCAGGCGCACACCAGGAGCGGTTCACAGCTGAGGAGACCGACGTTCTGGTCAGGGCCGTAAAAGACAGAAAAGTGACATTGTATGGGAATGGGAGAAACCCACCCAAATTAGCTTCGGTTAAACAGGCGTATAATCATTTTGGTAAATGTGTAAGCTAGGTTTATGCCTATTTTTTCACATCTTCATGAACACCACAATGATTTCCCTCATGTGGAATATTTTCCCTTGTAATTATGTATGGTTTGCAAAAATGGCAACTACTGCGTCTGTGTGTAGATGAGAGAAGCAAAGTGTATGCGCGTTGTGCACACGCATTATGGCCAAGCATGCGCCCTTAAAATAGCATCTGAATAACGCGCCACTGGCTTTAGACTAGGTTTTTCCTGGTCTGTGGTGGAATTGTTTTCTGGAGCTGCAAAATAGCACCAGGGAATTTTTGCGCCGGAACACACCTCCTCTTTTCGCTGAACCGCCCCTGGGAGCGCAAGTTCATTCCCTAATTTACCAACGTGCGTCTGTCGAGGGAAAAGTCCGCTGTGTGTCGGGTGCAAAATGATACATGCGTTGGTGTACAAAGTCAATTGCGCTGGGAGCAAGATAGGGCCCTACGAGTCTATGTGGCTGCCATTTCAGTACATCATGTACAAATAGATGGTCAGCCATTGGGGTCTCATGCTTACGTTACTCAGTTTCTTTGAGCTGCTCAACGACTGCACCCCACTCAGTCCACTCGGGTGCCCTCATGGGATCTGAGCCTAGTCTTAAAATCTCTTACATTGCCTCCGTTCGAACCTCTGGAGCAGAGTGACCTGAAGTAGATCTCACTGAAGACAGCGTTTCTCTTGGCCATTATTTTGACTAAGTGTGTAAGTAAACTCCACGTGTTATCAGTTAACACATCATGTATAAGCTGGAATGTGGATGGCTCGGTAGTGAAGTTATGGCTTCTCCCCTAGAGGCTGTCTGCCCTTTTTAGAAACCAGGCTATTGAGCTGGCAGAGTTTAATCTAATGTTGAATACACAGGAGGGAAACGGAAGCAGACTTTTAATGTGGCTGCTTTTAATACTATTGAAACAGCTGTCCGGTCAGGACAGTTAACCTCCTCTTAAGGGTAAGTGGAACCTCCTTGTAGTCGGGGAGCCAAAGTCTCAAAAATGGGTTGAACCTGACATGGTCTGCCATACTTTTTATTTGTGTTTTTTTCTGTTAACTTTGACCCTAAGAGCCAATAATTGGAGGGTCTGCTCTGCCGGAAATATCACGAAAAAAAATTGTGGCCATTTTAGTGTACGCACCCTTTATTTTTTACCAGAAAAATGTGAAAAATGTTTTTTTTTTCTCAGTGGGTTTGGTAGGCTGTCAATAAATGCATTCCAGATACACAGAACACATGTGCTGACAACATGCACTGAAAAAATAACTCTTAAAACACATTTCTACATGATTTTGCATCAATTTAATGCAAAAAATTAGGCGTTTTCTCTCTATTTTCCAATATTTTCATCTTTACTTCATTGGCAATCAACTATTCTCCCAAGTTATGACATCAGTCAATATGTCATTCTTTTCACCAAACAGTATACTCATTCCACAGAAAAAATCATAAAAATCCAACCAAAATCAATGGATCTGTGATGATTTCACTAATAGTTGATCAGCAGGCTCAGAACCTCAATAGAATTGTAGGCTGCTCTCAAAATTCCGAAAGACATATAGGCCTAGTCCATGAGCCAGGGGGTTGATCGGTATCATCGGGGGGAAAAATGCTATCATTGTTTTTTGGCAAGGTATACACCCCTAGTATTAGAAAAATCACGATAGCAGTGCAGGGGTGGTAGCAAAATCACTTTTTTTCAGCTCATGAAGTTACTAACCCCCTAAGATAAATTCCGTTTTTGAAATCTGGTGTATATCTGGTTTAGGCTCATGCTAGGGATATGTCAATATTCTATAATATGGTGCTTGGTATCGCTGGAAAGGGGACCTTTTAGGCTTTCATTTAAGCCCAGTACTGAATCTGTCTGACAAACACAGAGGTCACATGACTTCTTTAAACCAGAAATAACTAATTTTTTCACAATTTCCACCTAAACATGCTTTCTTTTATCCCTGTGGCATGAAAGAACACCACGGACACAAAACTCAATAACTTCAATACTCAAGGCACTTTTAATAGATAGATGTACTTTTATAATGGATAGATGGACTTTTATGATGGAGAGATGGACTTTTATAATGGATAGATGCACTTTTATAATGGAATATGCACTTTTATAAAGGATAGATGCACTTTTATGATGGAGAGATGGACTTTTATAATGGATAGATGCACTTTTTTAATGTGTAGATGCACTTTTATGATGGATAGATGCACTTTTATAATAGATAGATGCACTTTTATAATGGATAGATGCACTTTTATGATGGATAGATGCACTTTTATAATGGATAGATGCACTTTTATAATGGAGAGATGGACTTTTATAATGGATAGATGCACTTTTATAATGGATAGATAATGCATATATAAAAGTGTGTCTATCCATTATAAAAGTCCATCTCTCCATCATAAAAGTATGGATATATGCACTTTTATAATGGATAGATGGACTTTTATAATGGATAGATGCACTTTTATAATGGATAGATGCACTTTTATAATGGATAGCTAATGGATAAAAGTCTATCTTCTCCATTATAAAAGTCCATCTATCCATTATAAAAGTGCATCTATCCATTATAAAAGTCTCTCTCCATTATAAAAGTGCATCTATCCATTATAAAAGTGCATCAATCCATCAAAAAAGTCCATCTATCCATTATAAAAGTGCATCTATCCATTATAAAAGTCTATCTTCTCCATTATAAAAGAGCATCTATCCATTATAAAAGTGCATCTATCTATTATAAAAGAGCATCTGTCCATCATAAAAGTACATCTCTTCATCATAAAAGTGCATCAATCCATCAAAAAAGTCCATCTATCCATTATACAAGTGCATCTATCCATTATAAAAGTCTATCTTCTCCATTATAAAAGTGCATCTATCCATTATAAAAGTGCATCTATCCATTATAAAAGTCTATCTCTCCATTATAAAAGTGCATCTATCCATTATAAAAGTGCATCAATCCATCAAAAAAGTCCATCTATCCATTATAAAAGTGCATCTATCCATTATAAAAGTCTATCTTCTCCATTATAAAAGAGCATCTATCCATTATAAAAGTGCATCTATCTATTATAAAAGAGCATCTGTCCATCATAAAAGTACATCTCTTCATCATAAAAGTGCATCTCTTCATCATAAAAGTGCATCTATCCATTATAAAAGTCTATCTCTCCATTATAAAAGTGCATCTATCCATCAAAAAAGTCCATCTATCCATTATAAAAGTGCATATATCCATTATAAAAGTCTATCTCTCCATTATAAAAGAGCATCTATCCATTATAAAAGTGCATCTCTTCATCATAAAATTGCATCTATCCATTATAAAAGTGCATCTATCCATCAAAAAAGTCCATCTATCCATTATAAAAGTGCATCTATCTTTTTATAAAAGTCTATCTCTCCATTATAAAAGAGCATCTATCCATTATAAAAGTGCATCTATCCATTATAAAAGAGCATCTGTCCATCATAAAAGTGCATCTCTTCATCATAAAAGAGCATCTATCCATCAAAAAAATACATCTATCCATCATAAAAGTGCATCTCTTCATCATAAAAGTGCATTTCTTCATCATAAAAGTGCATCTATCCATTATACAAGTCTATCTCTCCATTATAAAAGTGCATCTATCCATCAAAAAAGTCCATCTATCCATTACAAAAGTGCATCTATCCATTATAAAAGTCTATCTCTCCATTATAAAAGAGCATCTATCCATTATAAAAGTGCATCTCTTCATCATAAAAGTGCATCTATCCATTGTAAAAGAGCATCTATCCATCATAAAAGTACATCTATCCATCAAAAAAGTGCATGTCTTTTTTTTTTAAATAAAAATAAAAATAAAAGTGCATGTCTTCATGTTCATTTTATGAAGTAGGCCTATATTATACATTTTCTGAGTCATCATATTGAAGTTGTTGAGTTTTGTGTCCGTGGTGTTCTTTCATGCCACAGGGATAAAAGAAAGCATACAGTTTAGGCGGAAATTGTGAAAAAATGTGTGTTATTTCTGGTTTAAATAAGTCATGTGACCTCTGTGTTTGTCAGACAGATTCAGTACTGGGCTTAAATGAAAGCCTAAAAGGTCCCCTTTCCAGCGATACCAAGCACCATATTATAGAATATTGACATATCCCTAGCATGAGCCTAAACCAGATATACACCAGATTTCAAAAACGGAATTTATCTTAGGGGGTTAGTAACTTCATGAGCTGAAAAAAAGTGATTTTGCTACCACCCCTGCACTGCTATCGTGATTTTTCTAATACTAGGGGTGTATACCTTGCCAAAAAACAATGATAGCATTTTTCCCCCCGATGATACCGATCAACCCCCCTGGCTCATGGACTAGGCCTTTATGTCTTTCGGAATTTTGAGAGCAGCCTACAATTCTATTGAGGTTCTGAGCCTGCTGATCAACTATTAGTGAAATCATCACAGATCCATTGATTTTGGTTGGATTTTTATGATTTTTTCTGTGGAATGAGTATACTGTTTGGTGAAAAAGAATGACATATTGACTGATGTCATAACTTGGGAGAATAGTTGATTGCCAATGAAGTAAAGATGAAAATATTGGAAAAAGTGAGAAAACGCCTAATTTTTTGCATTAAATTGATGCAAAATCATGTAGAAATGTGTTTTAAGAGTTATTTTTTCAGTGGATGTTGTCAGCACATGTGTTCTGTGTATCTGGAATGCATTTATTGACAGCCTACCAAACCCACTGAGGATTTGAGGAAAAAAAAAACATTTTTCACATTTTTCTGGTAAAAATAAAGGGTGCATACACTAAAATGGCCACAATTTTTTTTTCGCGATATTTCCGGCAGAGCAGACCCTCCAATTATCGGTTCTTAGGGTCAAAGTTAACAGAAAAAACACAAATAAAAAGTATGGCAGACCATGTCAGGTTCAACCCATTTTATTGAGCTTTTGAGACTTTGGCTCCCCGACTATTGTAACCTTGTTGTTATAAGTCATCCAGTGTGAACCACTGCCACTGGCGGTCAGGAAGAACGAAATAGAATAGAGAGTTACTGTATCTATGTAACTGCGGTTCTATGAGTTCTGGATAACCATCAGAGCTTTCTGTCTCTGAGTCAGGGCGAGAAGATTCCTTAGGGACAGTCTGCAGGAAGTCACAGGTTAAGTAGAGGAGGACCTTGAGTCATCCTGGTCACGAGGGACTTTGTTTCTATTACACTCGGCACAATGATGATGTAGTGTTTTATGGTTAAAGCGCTTGAATTGGATTAATCACTAGATTGACGGCTCTATCATTTACCGTGTGCCACAGAATAGGAGCCAAGAAGCTAAGACAGATCATCATACATTCACCAGGATTTGTTACTTATTCTAAATAATTATAAGTTTAAGTATACCACTTAGGCATGAAATCAGTAGAAAAGACTTCAGGTGTAAGAGGAAAATTGCTTGGAAAATGACAAGGTGACAAGATGATGGCCGGGGCTGGGTGGAGGAAGATCACTCCTTGGCCCAGTGGACTGTGGTGGAGTTTTCACAAAGATGAAGGACTCATCGTTAGACAGGAAGAGCTCGATTTCGGACATGATGGCTTTTGGGCATGGGCCAAATGCAAAAAAAAAAAAAAACTGCAGAGGAACATAGACCTCCTCTCGTGCTGATTGGGTAGATAATTTGAACAGGTTCCTCCCGAACTTTAATAAAACATAATTTAATACATTTGATTTAAAAAAGTAAAAAATAATAATCTAAAACAAAATTGCACCTTTTCTCCACAAGTTCCACCTGTGCTGCAGAGTGAGACTGTTGTCCCATTAGCTTCCCGATCACGTTTTGGCCCTGTGAATCTATGGTCTGCTTGGTCCCTCTTCTTTTCCTTCACACCTTTATCTCCTTTAGCGCCAGAGAAACCTGATGAAAACAGTACTGGAAGGTTCATCCTGGACAAAGGCCATAAATTATAATACCCTTTGAACTTATAATTTTTCTCAGAAAATGCATGTATCTGTGTCTACATACTGTATATGTATATGAAGTGTGCATCTATTCTTGTACGATTAGATCAGTGGTCTCAAAACGGTTCCACGGAGGGCCTAGTGTATGCAGGTTTTCTCTTTTACCTTGAACAAAACTGATTGAATAGGTCACTAATTGGTTAAGATCTCCCCTCACCTGGTAGTCTAGGTCTTAATTGGGCACTAATTGAAGGGAAAGACCAAAAACCTGCATACACTAGGCCCTCCGTGGAACCGGTTTGAGAACTCTGGATTAGATGGTCAGACATTAAGGTCTCATGCCTTGGTTACTCAGTTTCTTACCGGTGCTCAACGACTGCGCCCCCCTGCGCCCACTCGGGTGCCCTCATGGGGCCTGAGCCTAGTCTTAAAATCTCTTACATTTCCTCTGTTCGAACCTTTGGAGCAGAGTGACCTGAAGTGGATCTCACTGAAGACAGTGTTTCTCTTGCCCATTACTTCTACTAAGCGTGTGAGTGAACTCCACACATTATCAGTTAACACATCCTATATACGGTGGAATGTGGATGACTCAGTTGTTATGGCCGAACTCAGCATTTCTACCCTCGAGGCTTTCTGCCCTTTTCAGAAACAGGGCTATTGAGCTGGCAGTGTTTAATCCTCCGACATTGAATACACAGAAGGGAAGTGGAAGCAGACTTTTGTGGAAGCAGACTTTTGTGCTGAGGGCCACAGAAGTTTTTCAGCAATCAGACCAACATTTTCTCGGTTATGGGGGGCCAAAAAGAGGTCAGACCCTCTCAAAGCAGAGATTGCCACACTGGGTAGTTGAGGTTATCCAACCCGATCTCACGGGAAAACGTACAAATTCTACGAGGTGGCTAATTCGTACGAATTCATACGACCTCACTCGTACGAATTAGTACGATTTTTGCAAAATCTTACATATTTTACGAATTCCCCAATTCGTATGAATTCATACGAATGACCTACCCCTGACCCCGCCCCTAAACCTACCCATCACGTGGGTTTAGACAAATCGTACAAATTCGTACGAGTGAGGTCGTACAAATTCGTACGAATTAGCCATCTTTTTATCATTTGTACGAATTCGTACGAATTGGTCGTGAGATAGTGTTGGGTTATCACCCATGCTTACGAATCCAATAAATATCCATTGCCATTGGGGGTGAGATGCCATTCGACAAGAGCCATCTCAACGTCTTGGGCTGCACTAAAAGGTGTCCCTCTAAGTGACATCTGTGCAGCAACTACATGATCATCAACAAACACTTTTTCCAGATACTACAGGGTTAATGTGGCTGCTTCCAATATTATTGAAGCTGTATACAAGCAAGCTGATGTGTCAGCTTTGCCAAAGTAATTTAAAAATGTGATAAACATATTTTCCATAAATTCAAAAGCTATGTTTTTCAAACTTCTAGCACTGTGTATTTAGAGACTGTAGTGGCTTAATTTGCCTATGTGAAAAATCACTCTTGAAGAAATGCATTGACTCTACCTTGATTGCATTATATGGAAAACAGTATTTAAGGATGTCAAAGACAACAAACTAGAGTTGCTCTGCAGACAGACTTGGCTTTGTAATTTATAAAAATACAGTCAAAACAGTAAATTGTGAAATATTTTTTACAATTTAAAATAACTATTTTCTATTTTAATATATTGTAAAAAGTTAAATATTTTGTTTTTCCTGTGATAGCAATGCATTATTTTCAGTGACAATTACTCCAGTCCTCACTGTTACATGATCCTTAAGAAATCATTCTAATATTCTGATTTGACTCAATATAAAAGAATCATGGTGATCCCAGACATTTTAAAGGTAATGTTAAAACAATTAAACTTTTGAAACATATGATAAAACTATTGCAATGTCCACAAGATGGCACTGCAGCATTTTTATTGCAATCTTTTGGAAGATATTTTTGCCTGCATGCCTATTTCAGCATCATATTTTGTGAGCTAAAATGACATTTGTTGGTCACATATTATAGATTCCACAATTTTTAAAATGATATGCCAAAGCCAGGGATAACCAAATAAAAAACAGTTCCTGATGTAAGCATCACCATCAATAAACATTCACTGCACTTTCTAAACAAACACATACAACATTCTATAATTTGAGTTATATAAATTTCCAGTTTCTTTGTCCTCTTGTCTTGCATTAATTAAAAAAACTGACAAAATTTGAAAATTCAGAAATTTCACAGACCTGTCTCTCTCTGATGGTCATCTGTGTCCAACATAGGCTTACCCACTTTAGAAACAGGTTGTGGAGGCAGGGGCTAAAAAACAGAATGGACAACTTTTAAAGAGACATATCTTGTGATTGATATAAGATGTTGTTTAGTTACTTTATCATACTTAGTAATGAAAAACCTTACTAAACATTACTTAAGCTATGTCAGGTTATTTTGTCTGATATAATTAATTCCATAGTGCAATATGCTCTTTAGACTCCATATCCCCTTTGCATCCATTGGAATGGAAATCACTTTGTGTGTGTGTGTGTTTTTGTTTAAACCAATAAAATGTAATGCTTTTATAATATGAGTAATGCCTGGGGCCTCATTTATAAACGTTGCGTACGCACAAAAGTAAGTAAGTAAGTAAGTAAACTTTATTTATATAGCACCCATCACAGAAAGAATCACAGAGTGCTTTACAAGTAGCAGTATACAATTTAAAAAGCATCATATAAACAAAAAACATAAAACATAAAAAACACAATCAACTAAAAGCTTGTCTAAATAGTAATGTCTTCAGCTGTTTTTTAAAAGAAACAATAGAATCGGCCACACGCAATGACAAGGGCAAGGCATTCCACATTTTTGGAGCAGTCGCCTGGAAAGAGCGATCTCCCCGAGTTTTAAGGCGGGTTTTAGGTACCATCAGGAGATTTTGACCTGAGGAGCGAAGAATACGAGACGAAGAGTAAGGGGTCAACATGTCAGTGATATATTGAGGCGTCTGTCCATGTAGTGCTTTAAAAGTTAAAATTAAAATTTTATAATCAATTCTGTATTTTACCGGAAGCCAGTGGAGAGAAAATAAAATCGGAGTAATGTGTGCCCTTCTGTTTGTTCCTGTTAAAAGCCTGGCTGCGGCATTTTGAACCAGTTGGAGACGGTTCAAAGAACAATTGTTAAAACAAGTAAAAAGAGAATTACAATAATCTAACCGTGAAGAAATAAAAGCATGAACGATCATCTCCATGTTAGTTTTGGGCAGTATTTTTCTTAATTTAGAGATATTTCTCAAATGATAAAAACAGCTTCTGACCAGCTGTCTAGAATGACCATCCAGGGACATCGATTGGTCAAACAAAACACCAAGGTTTCTCAGGCTCGTCTGGAAAGACGAGTCTAAAGAACAGAGGTGTTGTTTAATTTGAGATATTTTTTGTTCTGGAGCGATGATCATAGTTTCAGTCTTTTTTGTATTCAGTTGTAGAAAATTGTTATATAACCAAGACTTAATGCACGACAGACATTCCAGTAAATCCGTTAATTTTCCAAACTCAGAATCATTAAAAGAAACGTACAACTGAATGTCATCAGCATAAAAGTGATAAGACACATTATTAAAGTTTCTGATTATTTCACCAAGCGGGCTCATATATAATAAAAACAAAAGAGGACCTAAAACTGAACCCTGAGGAACTCCGTATGACAGAGGGGTCATATCTGACAAAATGTTATTAACAGACACACAGAAAGATCTGTCGCTCAGGTAAGAGGTAAACCATCTAAAAACAACACCAGAAAAACCCATTTCATTGTGTAATCGATTTAACAGGACCGTATGGTCTAATGTATCAAACGCAGAAGATAAGTCAAGTAAAATCAGCACTGTGTACTGTCTTGAGTCAGCAGCCATCATAATGTCATTTGAAACTTTAAGAAGTGCCGTCTCAGTTGAATGGCATTTCCGGAAACCTGACTGAAATTTATCAAGTATATTTTTCCCATTAAGAAATGTAGTCAGCTGGCCAGCGACCACTCTCTCAAGAATTTTTGATAAAAAAGGCAATTTAGATATCGGCCTGTAGTTAGTTGGCACAGAAAAATCCAAATTAGGTTTCTTTAGTAAAGGGCTGACAACTGCTTGTTTAAAATGACTAGGAACAGATCCACTTAAAAGGGAAAGGTTAATCATTTTAACAACAAATGGTCCAAGTAAATCAAACACATTTAATAACAACGAAGTCGGCACTACATCGAGCGGGCTAGAAGATGGTTTCATTTTACTTAATATGCTCTTAATATCATCTAGATTGATTGGAGAAAAAGTATCCCAAGTGTATGAGGCAGCTGACCCACATGAAATGACATCAAGAGATGGAATTATAGTATTTCTAATATCTTGCACCTTGTTTACAAAAGCATTTAAAAACCTATTGCAATCACTCTTTGAGTGTACAGGCACTTGGGGAGCAAGGGGAGAGACGATCTTAGATATTGTATCAAACAGGACTTTAGAATTATTCTTATTCTGAGTTACAAGATTAGTAAAGTATTCTGACCTGGCCTCAAAAGAAGGCGTACGCCGCTCTCTACGCAATAATCGGCATTTATTAAAAAGCAAACTTGACGGGAAAATGTGCGGTCCTTCACGCAAGCTCTGACCCAGGCGTACGCACAAAAACGGGTGAAATGAGAAATGGCGACACCGTCGGCAGATGGAAGAAACACGTGAAAGTGTGTGAAACTGTAGATCGTTGTGTAAAAGAAATGGCAATACTGCCTCTCATAAATAACATGAAGATTTCACAAAGCAAGTCTTACAATTAACAGTCTACACAAACACCCGTTTGATCGATCTGCAGTGTAAAACAAACAAAATCAAACGAAGATTACAACAGAAATGCAATTTAACACATATTTGCAAAAAGATATAAATATGTTCTGCAATAATATTAGCATTATGCAATTCATCCTCATAACACATCTGTAGCTTGTCAGATGCAATCAAATGGATGGTAATAAAAAGCCACGATGCCATCACAATACGTAATGACGCACAATGGCTGATCATGCGCTTCACGCTTGCGCGTGAGTGAAGTTACGTTTCTTGGTTTTCCTCTGTGTTTGCCATGATTTCGCAATCGATGAATATTAACTTGTGGGCGTTTCACGGTCTATTTATGGGCAACTATGGGCGTGACATGAAGCCGCAAAAGCTGCGCTACATTTAGAATTGATTGTGATTTATTAAAGGAAAACTGCGTAGGATGTGCGTGCGCACGGTTTTATAAATCCGAATATTTCTGTGCGTACGCACGTCCTATGTTTCATCCGTACGCCACTTCTGACGCAAATCCTACGCAAAGTTTTATAAATGAGGCCCCTGGTCACTATTGGTTCCTGATCAACCAATCACAATGAAGATTTTTATCTCTGTTTTATCTTGGGATGCCCATCCTGAGGTAGAGACTACATCAGCTCCAGAAAAAAATGAATACGACCTCATTTCACAAGTTCATTTTGTATTGTTTTGCGACTTTTTTCTGCAACAGATTAATTAATATGCATCGGACTCAGTGTGCAAGGTTTCTGTGTGTGACGAATTTTTAAGATGATGAATACAAAAAACGCATACGAAAATTTCTGACTCAGTGTGCAAGGACCTTTAGTCTGATTGAGCTTATAAAGCGTAACAAGCATGGATAACCGACTAGAGTAGACAGTAAGCCTCAATCCCAATTCTATTGTATACCCCTTCCCCAACCCCTTCATGTGAATGCGCAAAACAGAGGGGTAGGGGAAAGTGAATGGGTAAGGGATAGAAATGGGATAATTACCTTTATATGCTAATTTATATTCATGGTAGCCTGATCAACTTGCATCTGTTATAATCTTAATAGTGTCAAGTAATAATATTCAAAGTTAATTTGAAGATCGTTCAGAGCTGTAGAACACAGGGATTGTTTAAATTTTAATGTCTATCACAATGGTCACACACACACACACACACACACACACACACACACACACACACACACACACACACACACACACACACACACACACACACACACACACACACACACACACACACACACACAGATGCATTGGTGCTATATGCACACAATCATATTGTAAGATGGAAAGATTGTAACTGTAACTGTTGCTCTTCTTCTTCTTCTTCTTCTTCTTCTTCTTCTTCTTCTTCTTCTTCTCTCTCTCTCTCTCTGGTAATTTTTACATACATGCTAGGTACAATTACAGTTTTTTTCAATTGCTTACACACTAAAATTAAACTTTTCCCACAATTAGCAAAACCTTACACTCAAGGAGCAAAACACAAGGCTAGATTTGCACAACTGGAAGCACATTGTCAGCTTCACACTATTTGCAAAACATTACACACAGTGATTTGCAAAACACTTAACACACTTGTATACATCAGACACAGAAGTATATCATAATGTCACTTCCTTGCAATTCCAAAGCACTGACTGTCAAATTACCACACCTTTGAGCCAATCTGTTAAACACAGCCATCAGGTACACAAACACATGATTGCAAAATTGTAGACACACCAATCAGGTTTAAGCACTATAAAATGTGATAAAATATATAAAATATAATCAATGTCCCTGGGCAACATGGGGGTAACATCACCCTTTGCGCTGCCATTTCACAGCATGGGGTTCACCTCCGTAATGAAATGCACCAGATGCAATACACTGTTATCAATAACTTTGTTATGTATTTTATATACTTAAAGTGAAGAATAAGACGACACAGACACGTGTCTCTCGACACTTTCGTGACTCTCGTGTCTGTGTCGTCTTATTCTTCACTTTACTGTAAGTATATAAAATACATAAAGTCGACTCCGCAGCTGTGCAAGGATAGAATCGACATTCAAGACGGTTCTTCCCGCGTTGTCTTGCTAATGAGGATATTGCTTGTGATGTTGATGAAATTCTCTGGCCAGATCCAGCTAGGCGAAGAGATCATGTATATTATGTTTACTGTAGTATTTTCTGTACAATATTGTCTTTTTTTTAGATTATTTTTTGGTTGTTGTTGTTTACTGTAATTTTAACCTGTACTGGATACAGTATTTTACATTTGTCTGTTGTTTGCTGAGCTAACAGTGTTATGCACACTACTGTTGTAACATGAAAACTGGGACATGTTTTGTTGTGATTCTCCATGTTGACATGTTGACTGATTTGGGTATATGGAGAGAAATAAATGATATTTTCCTCAGTCTGCAGCATTGGTCTTGTGTAGTGTTTGGTGAACTATTGTATAGTTGCACTTTCTGTGTACTTCATTTACAGTACTCTAATCACTGAGAATTAGACTTGCTAAACGTGTTTTAGGTTAGCAACAGCAGTGTGTAACTGGTTCAAAAAGATTGAAGTCATATGAAATGTGTGTGTTTCGTCTGGTAACAAAATATTGTTTTTATAAATTTGTGTATAGTTTTGACAAAAATGTTCCATTTTGCAAATGATCTAAAGTGTTGTGCTACTTTGGTGTAGGGTTGTGTTAATTGTGTGTAGTGTTTTGACAAACCGGGCCCTGTTTTCAAAATTGTGCTTAAGCAACTGAAAAAAACTGTAATGGTATATGATTTTAGCATCCCATGCATCTACAGTGAGGAAAATAAGTATTTGAACACCCTGCTATTTTGAAAGTTCTCCCACTTGGAAATCATGGAGGGGTCTGAAATTGTCATCGTAGGTGCATGTCCACTGTGAGAGACATAAAAAAAAAAAAAAATCCAGAAATCACAATATATGATTTTTTACAGTTTTTTACAATCACTTTGTTACTATTTTCAGAACCTTGATGTCATTTTTCACAACTCTAGACACAAAACTCACAACCAATGATCAAAATGCACATTTTTCAAAACTCTAACCCTTTTCTCAATTGCTTGGATACAATACACATAAAACTTAGATCATTTGTTCATTCAACAAAAATCACCTGTTCAATATGACACAACTTAACATCAAAGTACTACTATTTCAAAAGGCAATTCACACATTACATTTCAAATGAGTGTCTATTCATTTCCTTACATTGATCTAACTATCAATTGATACAACTGCTCAAAATGATAAGAAACTATTGCATTACTCTGAATGCATAGTTGTATGGAAACAGACAAACAATCTTCCATGTTTACTAAATCATGAAAGTTTCAAGATAACGATATTCATTGTCACCAATTAGCATGGAGCATGAACCAATTAGACTACAATATCCATGGATGTAGCCTAATATTTGATCATACTGCTTCATCAGACACTGTGTCTATGGTCCCAAACACTGTACTACCTTTTCAGACTATGTACAGTATTGACAGCACTGCACTGTATAGATCATCACTCCTGTTCTGTTTCTTACAGTACAAGCAAGCAAGTTGAGGAACACTGCATTTGATGTTTTACAGTACTGTCTTTTCTTTTCTATTTCATAGCTAATTATTTTTTGCTTTGATTCAAATAAACCTATGTTGTGATTGTACTGTAGTGTTTTGCATCAATATATTACAAACTTTGTTCAATGATTCCACTGTAGTATTCTCTCTACTACTGCAGTGCCTTTACAGAGATGTATTTACTGTACATGTAGTGCCATAATGAAACCTGTATCACCTATTTTGTTCTACAATATTTAATGATTGTACGAACAATGACACAATGAAACTATCAGTTGCTTGTGTGTGGGTGATCTATAGTTATGTCTCAACGGTATTTCACAGTAAATTAGTTTTTTGAACCAATGATTGTGCAAGTGCAAGATTTCTTTAAAGATGTGAATACACAATGCAATGTTTTGAACATTAGATAGCCTGTGTTACAAGTGATAACCGTTTTGAGTTTTGTGTCTAGAGTTTTGAAAAATGAGATCAAGGTTCTGAAAATAGTAGCAAAGTGATTGTAAAAAACTGTAACTATTTATTTGTATGATACAGCTGCAAATAAGTATTTGAACACCTGTCTATCAGCTAGAATTCTGACCCTCAAAGACCTGTTAGTCTGCCTTTAAAATGTCCACCTCCACTCCATTTATTATCCTAAATTAGATGCACCTGTTTGAGGTCGTTAGCTGCATAAAGACACCTAATGGAAGAAGCTAAACATGACTGTCACTCTCCCTCGGACTGGGGCTCCATGCAAGATCTCACCTCGTGGGGTCTCAATGATCCTAAGAAAGGTGAGAAATCAGCCCAGAACTACACGGGAGGAGCTGGTCAATGACCTGAAAAGAGATGGGACCACCGTTTCCAAGGCTACTGTTGGTAATACACTAAGACGTCATGGTTTGAAATTATGCATGGCACGGAAGATTCCCCTGCTTAAACCAGCACATGTCAAGGCCCGTCTTAAGTTTGCCAATGACCATTTGGATGATCCAGAGGAGTCATGGGAGAAAGTCATGTGGTCAGATGAGACCAAAATAGAACTTTTTGGTCATAATTCCACTAAACATGTTTGGAGGAAGAAGAATGATGAGTACCATCCCAAGAACACCATCCCTACTGTGAAGCATGGGGGTGGTAGCATCATGCACTGTATTAAGGAGAGGATGACCGGGGCCATGTATTGCGAGATTTTGGGGAACAAACTCCTTCCCTCAGTTAGAGCATTGAAGATAGGTCGAGGCTGGGTCTTCCAACATGACAATGACCCGAAGCACACAGCCAGGATAACCAAGGAGTGGCTCTGTAAGAAGCATATCAAGGTTCTGGCGTGGCCTAGCCAGTCTCCAGACCTAAACCCAATAGAGAATCTTTGGAGGGAGCTCAAACTCTGTGTTTCTCAGCGACAGCCCAGAAACCTGACTGATCTAGAGAAGATCTGTGTGGAGGAGTGGGCCAAAATCCCTCCTGCAGTGTGTGCAAACCTGGTGAAAAACTACAGGAAACGTTTGACCTCTGTAATTGCAAACAAATATTAACATTGATTTTCTCAGGTGTTCAAATACTTATTTGCAGCTGTATCATACAAATAAATAGTTAAAAAATCATACATTGTGATTTCTGGATTTTTTTTTTCAGATTATGTCTCTCACAGTGGACATGCACCTACGATGACAATTTCAGACCCCTCCATGATTTCTAAGTGGGAGAACTTGCAAAATAGCAGGGTGTTCAAATACTTATTTTCCTCACTGTATTTTGTAACGATTTCAGTTGTAACCATAGTCTCGCGTCGCCAGACCTTCAGACTAACGGCAGAAGGTCTGGACTCTATCGCAGCTTTTCTTGGCCAGAAAAGTGTGCCATATGCATCAAAACCTAATGTACCGCTCCCCAATATGGAGTTAAAACTATCCTCTGGCTATTCCTTATGGCCTATGGCCCAATCCCCTGTAAGATGTAGTTTAAGATACAACGTTAGTCCAATTGCATTAGAATGTGGTCCCAATCCCCTGTGAGGAGTAGGTTTTAGCGCTTACTTCAGGTAAGGGATAGCCCCATTGTGCTGGAATTGAGTTCCAACCCCCTGCAAGGGATAGGTTTATGTACAACCCCAAATCAGAAAAAGTTGGGACACTGTACAAATTGTGAATAAAAACAGAATGCAATGATGTGGAAGTTTCAAATTTGAATATTTTATTCAGAATACAACATAGATGACATATCAAATGTTTAAACTGAGAAAATTTATAATTTTAAGGGAAAAATAAGTTGATTTTAAATTTCATGGCATCAACACATCTCAAAAAAGTTGGGACAAGGCCATGTTTACCACTGTGTGGCATCCCCTCTTCTTTTTATAACAGTCTGCAAACGTCTGGGGACTGAGGAGACAAGTTGCTCAAGTTTAAGAATAGGAATGTTGTCCCATTCTTGTCTAATACAGGCTTCTAGTTGCTCAACTGTCTTAGGTCTTTTTTGCCGCATCTTCCTCTTTATGATGCACCAAATGTTTCTATGTGTGAAAGATCTGGACTGCAGGCTGGCCATTTCAGTACCCGGATCCTTCTTCTACGCAGCCATGATATTGTAATTGATGCAGTATGTGGTCTGGCATTGTCATGTTGGAAAATGCAAGGTCTTCCCTGAAAGAGACGACGTCTGGATGGGAGCATATGTTGTTCTAGAACTTGGATATACCTTTCAGCATTGATGGTGCCTTTCCAGATGTGTAAGCTGCCCATGCCACATGCTCTCATGCAACCCCATACCATCAGAGATGCAGGCTTCTGAACTGAGCCCTGATAACAACTTGGGTTGTCCTTGTCCTCTTTAGTCCGGATGACATGGTGTCCCAGATTTCCAAAAAGAACTTCAAATTTTGATTCGTCTGACCACAGAACAGTTTTTCACTTTGCCACAGTCCATTTTAAATGAGCCTTGGCCCAGAGAAAATGCCTGCGCTTCTGGATCCTGTTTAGATATGGCTTCTTTTTTGACCCATAAAGTTTTAGCTGGCAACGGCAAATGGCACGGTGGATTGTGTTCACCGACAATGTTTTCTGGAAGTATTCCTGAGCCCATGTTGTGATTTCCATTACAGTAGCATTCCTGTATGTGATGCAGTGCCGTCTAAGGACCCGAAGATCACAGGCATCCAGTATGGTTTTCCGGCCTTGACCCTTACGCACAGAGATTGTTCCAGATTCTCTGAATCTTTGGATGATATTATGCACTGTAGATGATGATAACTTCAAATGCATGTTATTAATGAGCTCCGTGTATCCGTGTTATTAATGTGCTCATTTATTACCCTCGGATCATCCTCTGTTTCCCGGGCATGTGACAATTAAAAAAATTAACCATTGGAACATAAACTTGGGCTTTCGGAATACCCTGTCATGTGTTGGGGTCCTTTTCCTTAGAATGTCATCGCGTGCCCCTGGGTAGCATACCACTTGGACCCTTTCATCCCACACAACCGGTAGTCTCGCCCCCCAGCACCAATACTGGTCTGCTGGGTCGGAGGATCCAAGTGGTCCCACGGATCTTCTCTTCCTCCTCTTGTTCCTCTCCATCTCCCTGTGCCACCCCGCTTCCAACAACTTCCTCCCTCGTGACCCAGACCTCCTCGTCCAGAACCACAGTTACCTCTGGCAACTGATCTCTCTAATTGAAAAACAGACACAACCTTTCAATGAAGCTGTTACCCAGACCCTGGATTTAATTAGATGCTGTAAAGCTATACTCTCATAGGATTAAGTAGATTAATTACTTGCTCCTGTCGGCCGCTTTGTTCCTCTCTATCCCCCTGTGCTCTATTCCTTCTGTCCAGTCCATCCTTGATGATCAAAACTTCCCCGGCCCCACCTTGTGCCAAGGTCTCGGTTACCCCTAACGATTGGTCTCTCTACAAGTACAATAGACACATACCTTCCCTGTAAAGTTTACAAAATGACCATGTATTTATCCATGCACCTAAAACTTGGAAGATGAATTACTTGCTCCTGTTGACCATGTTCTCGTACGGCCTCCTCTGAGTCTCTTTTGTTTACTCGCCCTCCTCCAGATTCATCCCTGTTAACCGTAGCAGCATCTCCTCCTTGACCGAGATGTAGTTTCTCTTTAAAATGTCAAGGCTCTCGTACACCCACCTCCTGGCACTACCATTCAACTGCCACCCTTTTGTAGGTGCCGGGGCTGCCGGTAACACCATTGCTCCTAGCCAGCTACTTGCTGCAGGAATCTGGGCCCTGGTTCTTTCTCTGTCTCCCATAAATTGTAGAAAAACCATGCTCTCGAAACATTAATTCCTATCCATTTTAGTGATATATAACAGAAACCTCTTTTAGTATCATTCTCTTGTAATTACATCACACTCATAGAGTCATAGTTCGATAATCCTCTTTCTCCAAACCCATTCTAGACCTAGTCTCTGGACTCCTACAATTTCCGTTACTACTCTTAGCACTGATAACAGAGGATAATGATAATCCAACTAATGATCTGCTTTCTTCTTCCAACCCAACTCAGGAGTACGAAATCTTCAATCTGAATTTATTCTGGATCAGCGAACCAAACCATAACCCAAGGAGTCACGGTTCGATAATACTGGCCAGGCATCATACTCCCAAGAGAACGTCCTCCTTTCTTACACCCATTCTATGAACTAGCCCTTAGATCCTATTTCACCATCCTTACTCTTATCCCTAATTATCACTCTAATTTGAGTAGGCTTCCCATTTCAGGACCCAGCTCCTGGCTGTACCTGGCTCACTCAGATTCCATTTTGCAAGCCGGAAATCCTAGACCGATTTTTCCGCATGTTTTTGATGAGGCTGATCCACTCTTTCCGCTGATTTTACCTCTCCCCTCTTTTTCTTTCAACAAACCATTCTCCTGGTTCTCTTGTATTTAATCCCTCTTTCCATAGCATCAAAATCTAATGTACCATACCCAATATGGAGTTAAACCTATCCTCGGGCTATTTCCCTTAGGGTCCACCTATTGCCCAATCCCCTGTAAGGGGTAGTTTTAATTATGTTTAGATACAATGTTGGTCCACTTGCATTAGAATTCGGTCCCAATCCACTGTGAGTGGTTGCAGGTACAGGGATAACCTAATTACATTTAGAATTGAGTTAGGGTTAGTTACTTGTAATTATGCATAATCTACTGTTACTATATTAAGTACATGTAGTTACATGTAACTACTTAACCTTAAAATAAAGTGTTACCAAATATATTTCTAATCTTAAAACATTATTGGTAAAAGCAAAATTTATATATATTTTAAGTAATATATAATGTAAATAAATGATCATTTAATTTGAACATATATGTAAAATGGCTAAAAAGTATGAGGGAATATACATAACTAAAACTTACTGAAATGCATTTATGCAAATATATTTTAATAAATTAAAAACTATATCTGATTGTTTTTTGTTTTAGTTTTTTGATGTCAATGGGAATGTCAAGAGAATCTACAAGGTTGCATTAATGTTCACCAAATGTTCACAAAAAACGTCTAGGTTACAACTGTAACCTCTGTTCCCTGAGAACAGGGAACGAGACACTGCATCGATGACACTTTGGGGAACACCTCAGGCGTGACAGGTGTCTGAAATCACTATCAAATCACGGCAATCATATTGACCGGCGACAGCCGCTGACTTCATTCTGGCCAACTTCCTGTCTGTCCAAAGACAGAGCCTCTGGACACTTGCCTTTAGATAAGGCATCCAACTCGAGGGACTGCAAAGCTTACAGTAAACCACTCGGCTCGGATCTCAGAGATGGGGTATCCAGGAGAGCATGACTCAGCATAGCGCTTACAACCCTTGCCAGTGAGGAGAGTTTCTCTGCTCGATCCATAGATCTATTCAGTGCTTGTGTTTCAAAGCACTGAGGAGGCCTGAAAAGGCCTAAAGACTGATCTAACTGGGAGGCCTCATGAGAGGCCCACGACCATATGACCAGACTTAGGAGGCCGAGTACTCATAGTGACCCTCAGTGAGGGGAGCACATGGCCTGTCTGGAAGGCAAACCAGGCTGTAGGCTAAAAAAAGAGATTCCGAGAGGGAACCAGTAGCAGAAAGTGAACACTTTAACCCTCTGGGGTCTAAGGTGATTTTGGGGTCCTTGAGATGTTCTGACATGCTCTTACATTTGTGCTTTTTTCAGTTGCTTATAAACATATTAATGGCAAAGGTGTAATTACACTCTATTTAGCACAAACAGGGCTACCATAATATGTGAGCAACATGTATGTACATGTTTGTATTTTTGAGAAAATGTTTATGCATGGTTATTGAAAAAACAAAAAATGAAAATGTCTGAAATAAGGCCACAAAACACATACTAAATATGTGTCAATAAGACTTCTGAATAATGCATTTTGTCGCCTTGATTTAAATTTTGTACGACACTTTTTGTTTGGAAAGGCAATATGTGGGTGGGCGTGATTCACACCTGAGGAGACAATGGACCCCCGCATAATGAGGCTGCATACATAATGAGCCTTTCATTCAGGTGTGTGACTGAGCCACAAGAAAGAATGCAAGGACAATATATATATATAATTGGTTCACAGCTGTTGTTGTTTTTTCCACAAATTGTGCTTGCAAATTGTATAATATCCAAGGTAAACATTTCTAGTAATTGTGCAGTTAATTGTTCTCATACTGTATTTTCAGATTTGGAATATATTCTCTACCCAAATGTGTCACTAATAAAGCATAATAAAATTATTAAAAGAGAAGGCTTATATTGAAGGCTTATATTAAAGAGAAGGCTTATATAGGCTATATATATATATATATATATATATATATATATATATTTTTTTTTTTTTTTTTTTTTTTTTTGCTATTTTATTAAAAAGGTTATACAATTACAACAACAATTAAAATTGTAACAATATTTCCAGTGTAATCTTTCTTTGTAAAAACTAAAGTATACATTTTATCATACGTAATTCAACTCATATGAGCAGAAATTGGCAACATTATAAGCTTATTTGGTGTGGCAGTATTTTGCAATAAAAACTTTATAATCTATCCAATTTTTACTCATCTCAGTATAGCAATAGATTTTGGTAAAAGCTGTTCATTCATTCACACACAGAAACGTGATTCATTTTTAAACAGTATTTTTGCCAGCTGTAGTAGCTACACAACAGCGCGCATCTGTGCGTTCATTTATTCATACATAGAAATGCGATTCATATTTAAACAGTCTTTTTGCCAGCTGTAGCTACATAACAGCACACATCTGTGCGTTCATTCATTCAGCGTGTACAGACACTTGCGATTAGAACAAAGCAGACATAGAACTGACCTATTCCTCAGCCGAATCCCTTTGCTCCTCGAAATGAAACTTCCAGCACTTCTGAGGTAAATTTTCCAGGATTATCATCAAGATAGTATTATTCCTCACAGCGTCGTAAAGTACATGAGTCTGAAAGTAAACTCGCTGTGTGTGTTATCCAGCTGATGTGGGCGTTCACGGGTTTGCCTGGATCACCTCAGATTATTTGCGTTTGAATAGCGCGCGCTCTCCGTGGGCTGAGTCACATTAAAACTTAATGAGCTGACATGAGAACGACTGGCATCTCTCTCTTTTCACACATATTACATAAACTGAGAATATATTTTTTATATAAAAATTACTTCATTTAAAAGAAGAGAATTCAAGCTTCATGCCTGTGTGTCTGTATGCCTGTTTGACTGAGAATTCGCTGAGTTACAGTTCATTTTCGGACGCGTTTCAGAATGGACTACACTGACACTCACATATTGCGCATGCGTCGCATCTGAACACGTTGTTGTCTTTGGAGCTCTATCGATTTGATTTATAATTCTTGATTTTCTCTTTAACCCTTCAAGGTCTAAGGGGTTTTAAGTCCGCCTGGCACTATGTTGATATTTTGGCTTCTGGAAGGGTCAATTATCATAGCAGAGAGAAGAGAGTCATATTTCTGAATTCTATAGACTCTCAGCTACAAGGTGGATGCATTGACAATACACTTCTTGAGAAACTTGTATGAGTTCTGATGTGATATATCACCAAAAAATACAAAAACGGAAGTTCAAATCTTTAGTTTTTTATTAAATAAAAAGAGTAAACCATAATGAATAAGGAATCTTACATTAAATATTGATTCCTCAAAGGCTGTAATACATTTTGTGAAAAAATATAAAGAAACAAAATAATTATTTACATTTCTGTGACTAGTCACCATACGTTTTTTTGAAAAACTGATTATTCAGTTCAAAATGAACATTTATGTTCCCTTCACATTTTCTTTTAATTTCTGTCAATTTACCAAACACATCCAAAAACAACCTCTAGATGGCACTGTGCACTGTATTTGCACATCAGTCTTTGTTTCAACATCATTTCAGTAGCTTGCTCTGCAGTGAATCTTCGTTTGGCCATGTTGATTTTCTTTCTAAGAATGTAGTTTGAACTCTGTAAAATCTGACAAACAATCCAAATGTGTTGTGTCCAAAGACCGTATATAAAAGGTTGTGTCTGGGAAGACGCGAGATTTATTCCCCCCCTCCGTTTTTTTATGTTCCTAGTGTTTGTTTTATATTGGTCTGTGAGCAGACGCGTCTCAAGCCTATTAGTGATCCAACGCTGGATACTCCTATAGGTTACGTCCGTGGATCACGGCTGAACGCGTCTTCTCCACACTCCACAGAAAATAGAAAACATCAGAACCACAATTGTAAACGTTCAATCTTCAATCGCGCCTTATTATTCAGCCTCAATTATCACCCCGCAAGAACAATTACAGTACTTTACAACTATAGAACAAAAAGAGTTAAATAAACTTATCATTTCATCTAAAACAACAACATGTTTATTAGATCCTATACCAACTAAACTATTGAAAGAAGTGTTACCTGTAGTGGAAGAGCCTCTCCTCAATATTATTAACTCGTCTTTATCTTTAGGTCATGTTCCAAGAACATTTAAACTGGCAGTTATAAAACATCTCATTAAGAAACCACAATTAGATCATAATAATCTAGCAAATTATAGACCCATTTCAAATCTTCCATTTATGTCTAAAATACTAGAAAAAGTTGTGTCCGCTCAACTGGGCTCTTTCTTGCAAGAAAATGACATCTATGAAAAGTTTCAGTCTGGATTCAGGCCGCACCATAGCACTGAAACTGCGTTCGTTAAAATCACAAATGATTTACTTTTAGCTTCTGACCAAGGCTGTATCTCCAATATATATCCAAACCTGTATATCCAAACCTTAGATCAACTACAAAATTATACTGGTGTTCAAGGACAAGCATTAAGCTGGTTCAGATCATACTTATCAGACCGCTACCATTTTGTCTATTTGAATGGAGAAAAATCGATCATAACTTCAGTAAACTATGGAGTGCCGCAGGGATCTGTGTTGGGCCCTCTATTATTCTCAGTATATATGATGCCACTTGGAAATATTATAAGGAAACATGGAATTAGTTTTTATTGTTATGCTGATGACACTCAAATCTATATTTCATCACGGCCGGATGAAAACGCTGAATTATCCAAATTGACAGAGTGTGTTAAAGATATAAAAGATTGGATGACGCGTAATTTTCTTTTATTAAATCCAGACAAGACAGAGGTAATACTTATCGGTTCAAAAAACCGCCCACAAAACCTCTTACAATACAACTTTAACATCGTAGGATGTCCTGTTACTTTATCCTCTACAGTAAAAGACCTGGGTGTTATACTCGACTGTAACCTGTCTTTTGAAAATCATATTTCATATGTTACAAAAACAGCCTTTTTCCACCTTAGAAACATTGCTAAGCTACGTAATATCCTATCAGTTTCTGATGCAGAAAAGCTAGTTCATGCATTCATGACCTCGAGACTAGATGACTGTAATGCTTTATTAGCTGGTTTCACCTGCATCCCCAATAAACAAGCTACAGTTAGTCCAAAATGCAGCCGCTAGAGTTCTTACTAGATCAAGAAAATATGATCAAATAACACCGATTTTATCATCACTGCATTGGTTACCTATAAAGTTCTGTATTATTTACAAGGTATTGCTACTGACTTATAAAGCCCTAAACGGCTTAGCTCCAGTCTATTTAATGGATCTTCTATCGCCCTCTTTAAGATCAATAAATTCGAGGCTTTTGGTCATACGTAGGATATCCAGATCAACCAAAGGAGGGAGATCATTTTCACATTTAGCTCCAAAACTCTGGAATAGCCTTCCTGATACTGTTCGTTGCTCAGACTCGCTTTCCCAGTTTAAAACTAGATTAAAGACGCATCTTTTCGGCCAGGCATTCATATAATACTTTTAATCTTACAGTTCAAACTACAATCCGGCCTCTGGTTCATAAATGCCAGAGGAGAACTCGCCCCCGACTGAGCCTGGGTTCTCCCAAGGTTTTTTTTTTTTTTTCTCCATTAGGTCACCTGATGGAGTTTTCGGTTCCTTGCCACTGTTGCCTTTGGCTTGCTCAGTTGGGGATATTTTGGGGATTATTATTTATTTTTATTTTATCAATCAATAAATTCCACTAGAAACAAACCTTGTTGTATTATTTTAATTTAATACTGTGAAGCTGCTTTGATACAATCTGTATTGTGAAAAGCGCTATACAAATACACTTGACTTGACTTGACAGAGAGAAAGCAGAACTCGCATCATGTTTATTTTTCTTTATTTGGCAAAAAGCCAAAAAAAAAGCTTTGTTTTTATTGAATAATAAACACACAAATAATACACACTTAACAGGATCAAGTGATGTAAAACACAAGTATGTAAGATCAAAATCAACAGAGTATTTTTCGTCTCTGTTGCACTGATGAGGAAAAAAACGAGCCTATCGTGCCGGCGCAACAGCCGACCTCAGGGGGTTAATCGTGCTAGGGCGCAAACTTGCCTTCAGAAGCTGCCTGCTAAAGCCAGCTGAACTGATAGCAAGCGGCCACTAGCTGCCAGAACCCAGTATTGCAGGGAAACCACTACCTGATAACCAGTAGGCTGGGTACTCCTAGTGACCATACTTGGGAACTCGCCTTCAGGGAGGCCTGGTGAGGCCTACTACCTGATAGCCAGTCAGGCTAGCTGTCCAGTTGCCCATATGTGGGAACTCGCCTTCAGGGAGGCCTGAAGAGGCCTACTACCTGATAGCAAGCTAGAAAACTGGTTGCTATGAACCCCGATTCCGGGTGTCAGTCCCAGAGTGGCCTGCTAAGGCCAGCTGCCCAAATAGCAATACAATAAAATAGCATAGATTTACATTTACATTTACTTTTATTCATTTAGCAGACGCTTTTATCCAAAGTGATTTACAAATGAGAACAATAGAAGCAGCTAAACTAACAGTAGGACAACAATATGCAAGTGCTATGACCCTTCTCAGTTTAATCCAATGCAGTACATGTTAATTATTATTTTATTTTTATTTTTTTAGAATAGAATAGAATAGTGTAAGAAAGCCTGTCCTAGGAACTAATGTTTTGTTTATTGTTTCCTACACGTTCCTATATTAGCGACGCACCCCGGTAAAAGATGACGGTGAATGATTTGCTGAGTCCCAATTCGCCTACTTATACTACGACCTAAAAGTATGTACTTTTGGGGACTTCCGGCTGACATGTGTGGGGAGTAGCAGCATTTCGCCCGTGCTCCCACAGTTTTCAATTTAAAGTTTATTTTTTTGGCCCATCAACGACTTGATTAAACATTTAATCAGTCAGCTTACTACTTTGAAACTTTCTGGGCGAAAATGGCTTCGAAATCTAGACAAAACACCAAGAAAGACGAAGTTAAGAAAGACGAAACACAGACTAGCGGTAACTTAGCAGATATTGCTACCCTGACGACACTGTTGGAAGAACACCGGGCGGCATTGTCTTCGGAATTCAAATCAGCATTTTCCACCTTGGAATCGAGACTCGACATTTTACATACAACGGTAAACGACCACGAGCAGAGACTTTGCTCACTTGAAGCAAATGCGGACACGAGCGGCCTGAGCGTCGGAGCCCTAGAGTCGAAGTTTGCGGCTTTAACTGACGAACACGCTAAACTCAAAGCCAAGGTTGTGGATCTAGAAGGGAGGAGCCGCAGAAATAACATACGAATCTTTGGCTTACCTGAGACGATTGAGGGCCCTCGTCCGACTACTTTCTTTTCGGAACTCTTAGTGGAAATTTTTGGTGCAAGCCTATTTACCTCTCCTCCTGATTTGGATCGTGCCCATCGCGCCCTCACAGCGAAGCCAAAGTCGGGAGAGAGACCTAGGTCTGTGATAATTCGTTTCCACAAGTTCCAGACCAAAGATTTGGTGATTCGCGAAGCCCGCAAGCTAAGAGGAAAGCTTCAGTATCGCGGTAATCCGGTCTTCATCAATGAGGACTACAGTCCCGAAGTTTTGGAGATGCGTGCCGAATATCGAGTGGTGATGAAGGAGCTGTACCAGCTTGGCCTGAGACCGTCTCTTCATTTCCCATCTAAACTTTTCATCACGACGTCGGATGGTAAGAAGAGGCGGTTGTCGTCAGTTCATGAGGCTGGTGAGTTTATCAAAACCCACCGGCGCGAGTCGACAGAAGCTACGTGAGCTGTTGACTTCTCTGACTAACGCTACTGGCGTCTACTCACACGATGCTGGGTTTCGGATTTAATTTCTATTTTTTCATTTATATTATCATCTAGTATACAATATCTGGACACCGAAGTTCGTAGCTTTTTCTTTTGATATACAAGATGCGTAGTTTTCGCTCTTCTCGCTCATCTTGCTCCTGGATGTTCATAAGACTGACAAGAACGTAATTTCTGTACATCTGCTGGCCAGGAGAACTTTTATGCTGACTGTTAAGGGTCATATACAACGTTGTTTTGTGTTTACTGGTAGTTTGATTTTGATCAATTTTTATTTTTCATTCATGGGCTAAAATACATATTTTTGTGGAGCCGGGGTCCTTTGTGCAATCTGATAGTAAATTTTGTAATTTTGAAAAATTGCATTGAGATGCTGATGTTTAGCAGGTTCTCTGCGTGGTTCTGGGTTGATATGTTAGGAATGGGATTTAGGATTTTGGAATGGGTTTTTGTTTCTTTTTTGAATGCTATGGCTTTCCAAATTGCTTTATTGTGTTTTATTTTATTTTCCTTGAAGTGTTTCTTTTCTCCTTTATTTTTTTGCGTTTGGCTCAGATTTGAAACTGTCATGTGGCCGATTGATAATGGCTAAGACTAAAGAGAGTTCCAGTATTCGTTTCTTATCATGGAATGTTAAAGGGGTGAACAATAATATTAAAATTAGCCGCATTATGTCTCATCTCCAACATCTTAGGGGGGATGTGTTCTTTCTTCAAGAAACCCATCTTAAGACAAGTGATATTCAACGGCTTAAAAGAGCATGGGTGGGCCATTTATATCATTCAAATTTTAGTGCTCGAGCAAGAGGGGCTGCTATTCTTATTCACAGAAGTATCCCTTTCGAGTTGGCTAATGTTATGTCCGATCCTAATGGGCGTTATGTCCTAATTACTGGCAAACTCAGAGATGTGCCTATCGTTATGGCAAGTATTTATGCCCCTAACTGGGATGATGACAAGTTTATATCCAATTTCTTTTCATCCATTCCTGATATTGACAGAAGACATATTATAATAGGGGGTGATTTTAACTTTGTTCAAGACACTGTTTTAGATCGATCCTCGAGCAGACCTTGTGTATCAACTAACTCGGCCAAAACTTTGAATACCTTTGCTGGGCGATTGGGCCTGTCCGATCCCTGGAGATTAAAATTTCCCACAAATAGGGCCTATTCATTTTTCTCCCATGTTCATCAGTCATATTCACGAATAGATTTTTTCCTATTAGACAATAGACTACTTTCAAATCTATCGAGCTGTGAATATCACAGCATTGTCATTTCGGATCATGCACCCACCTCTGTTGACGTTAATATTTCTCAGTTCACACATTCTCCCAAACAGTGGCGCTTCCCCTCTCTCTTTCTGGCTAATGATGATTTCAAGAAATTTTTGGCTGAGCAAATAGCCCTATTTTTTGAGGTCAACGATATGCCAATTATTAATAGAGGGACTCTCTGGGAAACATCTAAGGCATATTTGAGGGGTATGATAATTTCTTATTCTTCTGGTAATAACAAGGCTGACAAGCTTAAATTAGATACAATCCTTAAGGACCTACAAAGTTTAGATCATCAGTATGCTGTTGATCCAAATAAAGATCTATATAAAGAACGCCTTCGTTTACAAACGGAATTTGATCTTTTGACCACGAATAAGGCTGAAGTGCAGTTGCTGAAATCTAAGCAATGTTTATTTGAACTAGGTGATAAGGCAGGTAAATTATTAGCTCATCAAGCCAGAGCATCAGCAGCATCAAGGCTGATCAATGGAATAAGGTCGCCACAAGGAGACGTGTTTCATGATCCACATAAAATTAATAACATTTTCCTAGAGTTTTACTCAGGCCTTTATACTTCTGAGCTTTCCTTATGTTCTGATTGTGGGGAATGGCCCTTGGATAAGATCACTTTTCCCAACATTGATAGTAGCATGGCTAAGACCCTTGGTGACCCAATATCAGTTTCTGAGGTGGTGGAAGCTATCAAACTTTTACAGAATGGCAAATCACCAGGCCCTGACGGGTTAACTACGGAGTTTTATAAAGCATTTTCTACATCCCTAGCACCTGCATTACAGAATATGTTTAACGAGTCTTTTTCTAAAGGCTGCCTGCCTCCCACCCTGTCGTTAGCATCAATCACTTTAATTGCCAAAAAAGACAAAGACCCTTTACTGTGTAGCAGCTATAGACCCATTTCACTTTTGAATGTGGACTATAAAATTTTAACTAAGATTTTAGCGTTGCGTTTACAACAAGTCTTGCCCCAAATAATTTCGGATGACCAAACAGGTTTTATGATTGGAAGACATTCTTTCTTTAATACAAGGAAACTTTTCAATATCCTCAATATGCCTAGTTCAGATGTGCCAGAAGTGGTTCTGGCACTAGACGCGGAAAAGGCGTTTGATAGAGTCGAGTGGGGATATCTATTTCGTATAATGGAAAGCTTTGGTTTTGATGATCGTTTTATTTCCTGGATCAAACTATTGTATGTCTCCCCACAGGCATCTATTTTAACTAATGGTGTGGTTTCACCACCTTTTTTGCTTCAGAGGGGCACTAGGCAGGGCTGCCCTCTGTCGCCTTTGCTTTTTGCCATTGCCATTGAGCCCTTAGCTATCTGGCTTCGTGAGGATGTAAATTTTAAAGGTATAAATCGGCTAGGTAGAGAGTATAAATTATCCCTATATGCAGACGATCTTCTACTCTTTATTTCTGATCCAGAGACTTCTGTCCCCGTTATTCTGAACATTTTAAACCATATCGGTAAAATTTCAGGGTATAAGATTAATTTTCATAAGAGTGAGTTGTTCCCTGTAAATTCTTTGGCGAATAACCTCGCACATTCACTTCTACCATTCAAATGGGCGGCTGATGAATTTAAGTATCTGGGTATTGCTGTGACCAAATCTTTAACTGGATTGTATGTTTCTAATTTTGTCCCCTTACTTAAAAAGGTTGAGTCTGACATGGAACGTTGGGCTAACCTCCCTCTTTCCCTTGCTGGGCGTATAAGCCTAATCAAGATGACTGTTCTTCCCAAGTTTTTGTATTTATTTCAGCATATTCCAATTTTTCTTAAGAAAAAGTTTTTTATGGATTTGGATATACGAATAATTTCCTTTTTATGGGGAAATGGACCAGCTCGAATTAAGAAATTAGTTTTAGAGCTCCCTAAAAACAAGGGAGGTCTTGCACTCCCAAATTTTTTGCACTATTACTGGGCCTGCAATATCCAGAAAATTGTATACTGGAGGAACAATCTGAATTCAGAACCCCCTTGCTGGGCCTACCTGGAACAGTCCTCAGCGCGCCTCTCTCTGCACTCAGTTATATGCTCTCAACTACCATTGCCTACCAACATTAGTTCAAATTTAGTAGTATCTCACTCAGTTAAGATATGGACTCAATTTAGAAAACAGACTGGGTTGCATAGGTCTTCTACACTCTCTCCGATAATTAAAAACCACAGTTTTGCACCCTCTAATATGGATGAGGCGTTTCGAATATGGTTTGATAAAGGCATAAGGACCATTGATGATCTCTATGAGTGTGGAGTTTTCTCGTCCTTTAATAATCTTTCCAAAAGATTTGACTTACCTAATACCCACTTATTTCGTTTCTTTCAAGTTAGGCATTTTGTGCAAAAACTATTCCCTCACTTTCCGAATCGCCCCCCTGAATCGCCTTTGGATGACTTCTTAAAGCTTGAACCACATTCAAAACACTGTATTTCTGTAATTTATAATTTGATTCACAATAATAATCCAGCCACTACAAGTAGGACCAGAGCGGCATGGGAGGGAGACTTGGGATTCGAAATCTCTGATGAACATTGGGAGCGCATTCTTGCTCTCATACACACGTCATCTATAAGTGCAAGACATGGCCTGATACAGTGTAAGATTTTACACAGGGTTTACTATACAAATGCTAAACTTGCTAAAATATACCCCTCTGTCAGCGATGCATGTAACAGGTGCAAGCAATCACCAGCAGATCTCATTCATATGTTATGGGGATGCCCTAAATTATATGATTATTGGACTAAAATATTCAAAATTCTGAGAGAAGCCTTTGCCATAGATCTTGACCTAAATCCTCTTCTGGCCATCTTTGGGATGACCGTTGAAGTTAACCTTTCTGTAACGGTTCAAAAAGCTCTAGCCTTTACCACTTTGCTAGCAAGACGTCTCATACTCCTGAAGTGGAAACATGCCTCACCCCCTTCTTTTGATTCATGGCTGAAAGAAGTGTTCACTTGCATTAAATTGGAAAAAAATCAGACTGTCACAGACTGGATCTTTAAGGACTTTTGATAAACTGTGGCGCCCCTTTTTAGACTATTTACTAGCTAATTCTCAAGACACTTAAGCTGAGCATCCCCTTATTATGTATTTATTTTATTTTGAAAATGTTTTAAGATATCAATATTGTATTTATTTATTTTTTTTTTTTTTTTTTATTTTTTTTTTTTTATGTAATTTGTTGGTTTTTTGGAGGCTGTAGGTTGTTTACTTGAGGGAGGGTTTTATTGGGGTATTAACAGTGTGGAACGATTATTTTATAAAATCATTGCTATTATACGTTGACTTGGTGTTCCCAGCAGAAAAACTAATAAAGAAATTTAAATTAAAAGTATGTACTTTTTTGTGATGAAAAAGTACATACTTTTGAGTGTGTAGCAAAAAAGTATGCACGTTCTGGGACATACTTCTATGACGTCATGCAACGTGAACTTGAACGTGGTTGCCTAGTTACGCACACCTCGACTGTTAACAAAACATTTACCATTTCATCATTCTTATATCCAATATAACTTTTTTCCACAATACATTTACAACGTGTTTACCAAATTGAGGAGTGAAGTAGGGCGTCGTCGTAGATCAACCAAACGCAGGTCGTTTGTGAGGCGGCTGGTTCTGACGTTCATGTGCAAATGTGTGTAACGAAAGCTAGCGCTACTTATTTTCTGAGTTAAAATATTTAAAGTTTATAGTGTAACTATTGTTTAACGTATTTTATACTTAATCTTATACTTATGTATAATACTTAAAAATACCCCGATGAAAATGAACCATGCTTTTACTATAGTAAAAGTGTAGTAACCATGTTTCTTTTGATTGGACTGATAAAGTTAACATATGTACAGCCACAGTATTACTACAAATAAGTCAGACAGAAACATCAAAAGAAATACATAAAAAAGACACTTGCATGACACTGTACTAGAGCCTTTTTATTTATTGTTTTGTAGCCTGCAATGAGGCGCTCGTTATCTTCATCGGACCCTACAAGATAAACACGGTACTTTTTTGGCACAACATAAAGCCATTAATATTACGAGACAATAAAATATAAGTTTAATTAGGGTTAAACATTTGAATTCTTACACTTAAAAACTGAGGGCGCATCTCCGTTGCTGCATCCGACTGCTAGGGTTTAAATCACCATCATCACCGCAAAGCTCCTCCCTCATGCAATGGGTTGTGGGCAATATTAGCTGTTAGAGTGTGCATTGATCTGCACTTCGAATTCTAACCGGAAATAGTAGACCATCCGGGTATCTTTGGAATACTCATTTCAACATGCTACGATTTGGGACGTACTAATTCTAGTTTCGCATACTATTTAGGACGGATAGTATGCGAATTGGGACTCAGCAATTGTTTATGCTGGTGGTTTCGTTCTGTGTAAATGCGTTCATGCAATAACTGTAAGTGCACATATATATCCATAACTTATTAGCAGTGGTGGAGGAAGTACTGAATCTCAGTACTTAAGTAAAAGTACAAATAAACAGAGACATATTTACTTTAGTAAAAGTAAAAGTACCACAATGAAAACCCTACTTAAGTAAAAAGTAAAAAGTACCTGATTTTAAATGTACTTTAAGTATTAAAAGTAAAAGTACTTTCATAACAATTTATTCTCTTAATGTTTATATTCTAATAATTAGCGCTGTAACAATATGCAATATGAAACCGAAATCGGACACTCGGATCCAAGAACCTGTGTCGCGGTGTGAGTGAGAAGGCAGAATCGCGACACACCCCTTATTTGACGTTAACATTATACAATACGTAGACCTGGATAAATTCTTTAAGATTGGGCAATCCCAGCGTTATGGACGTGACAATTGCAGTAAAAACTTGAAATGTAAATCTTGAAATGTAAATTCTCAAATACCAATTGAAACTGTTTATACATGTATATCCATACTCCCTTAATAAAGAAGTCCAGACATTAGAAAAATACTAGTCTACAGACACATGCTTTTTATATTTAATAAGAGGGAAATATAAATCCGTAACGGACGTGACACACACAAAAAAAATCTTTAACACTTAAGTGGCAAAATATTTTTTACTTTTTTAGTAATTCTGTGAATTTCACTGCGCAAACCAAAAATAATATACCCACCGGATAAAGACGGGTGGGCTCTCCACAGAACTTAAAATATTCATTTTATTTTTTGTGTTCACATTTATGAGGAAAAAACAATGTTACGGACGTGTCAGTTCTCCATTACGCACATGAGCGCTCTGAAAGCAGCACTAAAATACTGCTTTAAAACTCACAGAGACCTTAAAAGCCCTTCTTTAAAGTGAATTTCGTTTCGTATTAATTGTATCTTAATTTTAATCAATGTTTCATCAACCAAATTGCCTGGATTTAATAAGTAAATATAGCAGAAAATAGATCAGGACACGGAGGCGCGGGCTCGTGAACTGGTGAAACTCATGAACTGAAACTCAGGTCTGTACTTGCCTCACAGACCAAAGATTGCAAAGATCGCGCGTCAGCAACAATTAAAATGTCTCCTTGTTATATTTTACATAGGCTATTCATAATCATTACTTTTGACGTTTCTTTGTGACAGCTTTTAGGTGCTTTATTGGCAGCGCCACAGTTACATGTTACATGAACGCGTCATCACCAAAAACATGGAGATTTTTTTCAATCCCTGTTTTGGCAAGGGGAAAAATGATCAGAAAATGTAACGAAAATGTAACGAAACGTTGTAGAAATGTAGTGGAGTAGAAAGTATAATAATTGCTGCAAAAAGTAACGAAGTAAAAGTCAAAAGTATGCACTATTGATTGTACTTAAGTAAAGTACAGATACGTGAAAAATGTACTTAAGTAAAGTAACGAAGTATTTTTACTTCGTTACATTCCACCACTGCTTATTAGTATGTGACGTGCATGTGATTAGTAATTTCTTATGTTTATATTGCTTGTATTTGACCATTTATTTCGGCCGTAATCTGCCGAACTAATCTGATTAGTCATCACCAGACACGTTAGTGTTTTTCTCCGACACAGCGCGAGTTGTTTACAATTGTGTACTACCGTATTTTGTTTACTTCCTTGTGATTAATATTGACATTTAACTGGAATATATTTTATGTTTGTTTATTTTCTGAGTGGAATTAATGTAAGGAGACATGTATATTCAACGAATATTATTGTAAATTATTTTTCTTTATTTCTTTCTGTAGACCATATACAAGCACAGATGCATACAAGATAAATAAACGCCTTATCAAGAATCTCTTCTCCACTCCTGATTCTCTGATCGGAATCTGATTCATATTTGGCCGCCTCAACCAGCTAACTTTCAATTGTAGTGATACTTCGCTACAAATAGAATAGAATAGAATAGAATAGAATAGAATAGAAGAGAAAGTGTTAGTATTACTGGACCAAGTGCTGTCAAAAAAGTCTTCAGCCGTTTCTTGACAGTGGCTATGGACTCGGCAGCTCTGGTTGAGTTAGGCAGATCATTCCACCAGCAGGGAACAGGGCATAGATGGTAATTGAATGCTTTCAGTGCATACAGTTCGACACTCGAGGGGCTCAGTACCAAAGTCCTGATGTATAAGTGCCAGTTGTTGCAGACGGTCTGTAAAAGTGACTAGCAGCATTTAGTGTCCATATTGCAGTGGGGTAAAAACTGTTTTTAAGTCTATTTGTTCGGGATTTGATGGACATGAAACGTTTGCCAGAAGGCAACCATGCAAACAAATGATGTCCGGGATGTGAGGGGTCTCTTAGAATGTTGGCAGACCTGGTAAGGCAGCGGGAACTGAAGATGTCCTGCAGGGAGCACAGAGTGCAGCCGATGATTTTTTGGGTGGTGTTAATGACCCTCTGGAGGGCCCTCCTATCCGCTGCTGAGCAGCTGGCATACCAGGTGGATATGCAGTAGGCCAGCACGCTTTCAATGGAGCAGCGGTAGAAGGACACCAGCAGCTTCTCCTCCAGATGTTTTTTTCTGAGGATTCTTAATAAGTGGAGTCGCTGCTGGGCCTTCTTGACCATGTGATGGATACTGGTGGTCCAAGAGAAGTCCTCTGTGATATGTGTGCATAGGAACTTGAAGACAGGAACCCTTTCCACACATTCCCCATTAACCCTCTGGGGTCTGAGGTGTTTTCTGGGCCCTGGAGGTGTTCTGACATGTTCTGACATTTGTGTTTATTTCTGTTACTTATGACATTTTCATGGCTAAAGTCAGATTACACTGTATTCAGCACAAACTCTACTACAATAATATGTCAGCAGCATGTATGTAAAAGTTTGTAGTTTCGAGATAATGACATTTATGCGTGGTCTTTGAAAAAAAAAAATTGTCACTGAAATAAAGTCATGAAACCCATACTGATTATTTCTTCACAAGACTTTTGAAAATTGTATCACGTAGCCTAGAATATTTGCTTCAAAACTATGTGAAAATCATCCTGACTACTCATTCAGATAAGACAATACATTGATTTAAAATTTAATTTGTAAGACATGTTTTGTGTAAGAAAGCTTTATGCATGTAGGCGTGAACACATCATGAATATTGATGTGTTTCACACCTGAGAAAGACAAAGACCCTCCCATAATGGCCCTATCAGGTGCTATCAGGCCCTATCATTCGGAGGAACCTTTCACAAAGAATGAGGAGATTTAAAAAAGAATGGCTTTTTGATTGTTTGGATTTATTTACAACACAACATAATCCAAAGATACACAACAAATGACAAAAAAACACATTATTTAACACACTGAACTAAAGACAGAGACTTAACCGGTCACACACCTTTGTGCCATCCCTGAAACTTAGTACATACCTGTCATTTCCAAGGTGTTTGATTTTTAATTTTACCATGTTCATGTACAGAGACTCATGTGAATGTTTAAGTCAGCAGGGACTCATCAGAGGCATCTGGTCCCTGTAAAAAAAAAAAAAAAAAAAAAAACCAACTGTGAACATGCTGATATCAAGAGAAACTATAGGGATGCATGAATTAGGAAATACATTTTAGATTTTTCTGGTTAAAATTTAGATTTAAAATTTAATATATATATATATTTGAAATGAACACCAGGTTTGTTGTGCCTTGTAGGCATATACTTGTAGGGCTGCATAAAATAATAATAACAATAGCCTATAGCAGGTGGCCTATAAATCATTAAAAAGGAACGCCTCAGTACACTACACTAGAGAAAAATATATGGATTATCATATGTTACTTCAAATGTTTCCATTCGTTATGACGTTATGAAATGAGATTGGAAAGTAAAAACATGATAATGTTTGACACGTTTTGCTCATCAAACGTACAGTGCGCGTGACCCAAACTCAGAGCGCGTGCAGAGAACATTTACTGAAGCGATTGAGCCACTCCAAACTTTGAAATTGTTACCACATTAAACATATCTACGTTTTAACAGATATCCACAAACACAGTATTTAACAGCAATGGTCTAAAAATTCTAAAATTAACCATATTAGAGTAAAGACTCATACTAGACAACTTTTGTATCATGCTGTGTTTTAATATTGAAAATAAAAACATCCTTGTGTCATACATATATATGTAAATTTAGCATCGAAAGGTTGCCTACCTGTCTACAGTTCATATTTCAACATGTTTCTGTATATATATTTTTTTTTAGTCTGGCACCAGTTTAACTGGTAGCTACAATGTGAAGTTTATGCTACAATAACATGCTTACTATTATGAGTGGTATTTCTTACCTTAAAAATCTCTCTCATCTTCAGATCGCGTTCTTCTAATTCTTCTGAGGTAAATCCAAGGTAAAAAGCACAGCATAGCACAAACACAATGTGTCTTCCAAACTCGATGAAAAGCAGAGGAGTACTGAAGTCTCTGAGGGCCCTATTTTAACGATCTGAAACGCAAGTGTCAAAGCGCAAAGCGCAAGTAACTTTGTGGGCGGGTCTTGGCGCTGTTGCTATTTTCCCGGCGGGATAAATTACTCTTGCGTCAGGCGCAAATCTAAAATGGGTTGGTCTGAAGTAGCTTCATTATTCATAGGTGTGGTTTGGGCGTAACGTGAAATAAACCAATCAGAGCGTCATCTCACATTCCCTTTAAGAGCAGGTGCGCTTTTTCTAAAGCAGATTCCTATTGTAACGGCGGATTTGCCAGGCGCGCGCCAGGAGCGGTTCACAGCCAAGGAGAGAAACACTCTCGTCACGGACGTTGGGGATGGAGAAACACACCCAAATTAACTTCGGTTAAAAAGGCGTATGATAATTTGGGTAAATGTGTAAGCTAGATGTATGCTTTTATAATAAATTGTCTATCTGTCTATCTGTCTATCTATCTATCTATCTATCTATCTATCTATCTATCTATCTATCTATCTATCTATCGTAATAATGTATGATTTGCAAAAATGAAAACTGCTGCTTCTGTGTAGATGAGAGAATCAAAGTGTATGCGCGTTGTGCACACGCTACATTGATTATGGCCAAGCATGCGCTCTTAAAATAGCATATGAATAACATGCGCAACGCGCCACTGACTTTAAACTATTTTTTCCTGGTTAGTAGCGCAATTGTTTTCTAAACCTGCAAAATAGCATGAAGGAACGTTTGCGCTGGAACACGCCTCCTTTTTTGCGCTGAACCGCCCAGGGAGTGCAAGTTCATTCCTTAGTTTAGCGACGTGCTTCTGTGGAGGGAAAAGCGCGCTTTGCGTGGGTGCAAAATAGGAATGATACATGCGTCGGTGTACAAAGTCAATTGCGCTGGGTGAAAGATAGGGCCCTGAGTCTTTGTTTTTGAGATATGAGGCGTTTAGGGAGGATGCGCTTGAGAAACTGTTCATCTCATTTTCATAGGGAAAAAAAGCGAGACAATCATGCTGGCACGACTGCTAACCCCAGAGGGTTAACAGGGTGTGGGCCTGCCAGTGGCTCTAGAGGTGACAGACTTTTTTCTGCGCCCAGCCTAGGGGAGTGGGGTTTGCTTGCAAGCCAACCACCTTCAACCCATCGCTTGAGCAGTGGCTCAGCGAGCTGAGTGGAGCCTACTCTGGAGGCCTAAGTCCATTTGCTAGCTCTGCACAGCAGAGACAACCAAAATCAATCTCTTTGCAGAGTGAAAGACGGCCCTACCCTGCCCAAAAAGACCCATCGTACTGGGGAGGCCTTATAAGAGGCCTAACCCTAGGTCTTTATCAATCATGCCTCTACATCAACCTGTATTACTCTTCTCACCCCCGAATGCAGAGAAGGGGGCGGGCCTTGGCCAAACGACTCCCATTGGGAGGAGGCTGTCATCTAGGGATGCTAAAATTGAGAGATTGCTGTCTAATCGATTGCTCCTGTCTGCCTCGCTGCCTGCTGTGAGTGTGTTTGTTTGATTCGGTGCGATAAGCTCCGTCTTAGCCATATATTTCTTTGTTTTGAACCATCATTTTACTACCATTTCTAGTTGTTTATACTACTACATTTTACCCAACATCTCAGATTAACCTGACATCGCTAGCTTTTGTTATTAGTACTACTAGCACAAAACGCTAGTAATTCGCTAGCCTGTTAACGCGCCACCCGTGCGCTCAGCTATTTTATTTATTTATTTTTCTCTCGCGCGTCCGCGCCTTTGAGTTCATAAAAAGCTCAGGTGAGTAAGAATCACTCAACAAACACGGTGAGTAATGTCTTGTCCTGTTATTGTCACTTGCACTTCATGTCACATGTTTAGTATAGGCTTCTCTGTCGACAATATAGGATTTATATGTGATAAATGTAAGGAGACAGTTAGGTTGACAGAGAAGATTTCAGAATTAGAAACACGCATCCAAACTTTAATTGAGGATAGTAAGAGTGCTAGTGCTTTAGATGTTTTGGATGCGCATAGAATAGTGACCACTTTACATGAGTCGGTTCTGGCTGAAGTAGAGCCCGTGCAGCCGGGCAAATGGGTGACAGTGAGGGATCGCTCTAGTCGCGGATCTAAAAACCACTCTTCCGTTCCGATTACCATAACAAATCGATTTGCCCCGCTCAGTGAAACACCCACTGAGAATGATTGTGCCCTAGTTATTGGCGATTCTATTACACGGAACGTGAAAATAGAGACACCAACCACCATAGTCACATGTTTGCCGGGAGCCAGAGCGCCTGACATCAAAGCAAATTTAAAAGTGCTGGCTAATGCTAATCGTAAATTCTCACCAAAATTAATATTAAAGAGGTGTGTGAACTTGCAAGTACGATGTCAAGGACTGTAATTTGCTCTGGCCCCCTTCCTGTTCGCAGGAGTGATGAGATAGTTAGTAGATTATGTTCGCTTAACGGTTGGCTGTCTCGGTGGTGTCCGCTTAATAATATAGAATTCATAGACAATTGGAAAAGTTTTTGGGGCAAACCTGACCTGTTGAAAAGAGATGGTATTCATCCCTCCTGGGATGGTGCTGCTCTTCTCTCTAGTAATATGGCTCATAGTCTTAGAGCTCAAACATGACAATCTGGGGCTCAGGTCAGGAAGCAGACAGACTGGCTTAACCGACCGTCTGCTAGTGGCCTCGCATCACCAAGGTCAGATAAATCCCATCACATAGAGCCTCTTTCACCTAGCTATCATCATATAGAGACTGTGTCTGTTCCCCGAATTTGGAAATCCAAAAAACGTTTAAACCCAACTAAGGTTAAAAATTTAATTGATGTTCAACAAATAAAAAACAGCTATAATACAGATGAGCAAATGCTAAAGCTTGGGTTGCTGAATATTCGATCGCTTACTTCAAAAGCACTCGTTGTTAACGATATGATTTCAGATAATAACCTAGATGTGCTGTGTTTGACAGAAACCTGGCTAAAACCAAACGATTACATTACTTTAAATGAATCAACCCCGCAAGATTACTGTTATAAACATGAGCCTCGTCTGAAACGCAAAGGGGGTGGTGTTGCTGGAATCTATAGTAATAGTTTCAAAACCACTAAGAAATCAAGTTTTAAATATAATTCTTTTGAAGCATTGGTGCTTAATGTAAAAATATATAGTGTAAACGATAAATCACGTTTGAGATTTGTGCTGGCTACTGTATACAGGCCACCAGGGCACCATACAGACTTTATCAAAGAATTTGCGGACTTTCTATCAGAATTAATATTGACTGCAGATAAAGTACTAATTGTTGGTGATTTTAATATACACATCGATAATGAAAAAGATGCATTGGGATTGGCATTTAAAGACATTGTAAATTCAATTGGAGTTAGACAACACGTGTCAGGACCTACTCATCGTCGTAATCATACTCTAGATCTAATATTATCACACGGAATAGATGTGGATGCCGTTGAAATTCTGCAGCAGAGCGATGACATCTCAGATCATTATCTAGTCTCGTGTAATTTGCATTTAGCCAAGGCTGCAAAGCCAACTCCGTGTTTCAAATATGTGAGACCTATCACTTCTGCTACTAAAGATTGCTTTATTAATAATCTTCCTAATCAGTTTCATCATCTCAGCATCTCAGATAGCTTAGAAGAACTAGATATTACAACAGAAACGTTTAACTCTCTCTTTTCCAGCACTTTAGACACAGTTGCTCCGTTGCGCTTAAAGAAGATTAAAGAAAATAGTCCAACGCCGTGGTACAACGAGCACACTCGGGCCCTTAAGAGAGCAGCCAGAAAAATGGAGCGCAACTGGAAGAAAACAAAACTAGAGGTATTTCGCATTTCATGGAAAGAGAGCTCAATTACTTACAGAGAGGCTTTAAAAGCTGCTAGATCTGCTTATTTTTCAACCCTATTAGAAGAAAATAAACATAATCCTAGGTATTTATTTGAAACGGTGGCTAAACTAACGAAAAATAAAGCTTCAAGCACCGAAGTTTCCAAGCAACACAGCAGTAATGACTTTATGAACTTCTTCACTTATAAGATTGATAATATCAGGGACAAAATTATAACTATGCAACCGTCTACTACAGTATCGCATCAGGCAGTGCATTGTAGTCTCCCTGAGGAAAAATTTGATTCATTCGTTGCTATAGGAGAGGAAGAATTTACTAAACTCATTAAATCATCTAAATCTACAACATGTATGTTAGACCCTATACCGACTAAGCTACTGAAAGAAATACTTCCAGAGGTCATAGATCCTCTTCTTAATATCATTAATTCATCTTTGTCTCTAGGATACGTACCAAAAAACTTTAAACTGGCTTTGATTAAACCGCTTGTTAAAAAAACGCAACTTGATCCTTTAGAATTAGTCAATTACAGGCCGATCTCGAATCTACCTTTTCTGTCAAAGATATTAGAAAAGGCAGTATCCTCACAACTGTGTTCCTTTCTTGAAAGAAATTATATCTGCGAGGATTTCCAGTCCGGATTCAGACCGTACCGTAGTACCGAAACAGCTCTCGTTAGAGTCACAAATGATTTGCTCTTATCATCCGATCGTGGTTGTATCTCTCTATTAGTGTTACTCGATCTTAGTGCTGCATTTGACACCATCGACCACAACGTTCTTTTAAATAGATTAGAACATTATGTTGGCATTACGGGAAATGCACTAGCATGGTTTAAATCATATTTATCTGACCGTTATCAGTTTGTAGCAGTAAATGATGAGATGTCTCATCGATCACAAGTTCAGTATGGCTTACCACAAGGCTCAGTACTAGGACCGCTGCTGTTCACTCTGTACATGCTACCCTTAGGAGATATCATTAGGAAACATGGCATTAGCTTTCACTGTTATGCCGATGATACTCAGCTCTATATTTCTTCAAAACCTAACGAAACTTATCAATTCACAAAATTAACGGAATGCATAGCGGATATAAAAAATTGGATGACTTGTAATTTCCTACTTCTAAATTCTGAAAAAACAGAGTTTCTAATTATTGGACAAAAAACTTCCTCACGTAATAACCTAGAATACTGTCTAACACTTGATGGCTGCTCTGTTAAGTCTTCGTCGTCGGTTAGGAACCTGGGTGTGCTCTTTGATACCAATCTTTCATTTGAAAGTCACGTGTCTAGTATCTGTAAAACTGCATTTTTCCATCTTAAAAATATATCTAAATTACGTCATATGCTCTCATTGACAAATGCGGAACAATTAGTTCATGCGTTCATGACCTCAAGGCTAGATTGTTGTAATGCTCTACTGGGTGGTTGCCCTGCACGCTTAATAAACAAACTACAGCTAGTCCAAAACGCAGCAGCTCGAGTTCTTACCAGAACCAGGAAGTATGACCATATTAGCCCAGTTCTGTCAAAACTGCATTGGCTCCCTATTAAACATCGCATAAATTTTAAAATATTGCTGATTACTTACAAAGCACTGAATGGTTTAGCTCCGCAGTACTTGAGCGAGCTCTTAACGCATTATAGTCCATCACGTCTATTACGATCTCAAAATTCCGGCCAGTTGATTATACCTAGAATATCAAAATCCACTGCTGGCGGTAGATCCTTTTCCTATTTAGCACCAAAACTCTGGAACAGTCTTCCTACCATTGTCCGGGAAGCAGACACACTCTGTCAGTTCAAAGCCAGATTAAAGACACATCTCTTTGACCTAGCTTTCACATAATACATTATAGACTTCTATAATTTAATGTTATGCTGCATAGATTAGGTCAGCCGGAACCGGGAACACTTCCCAAAAATCCTGATGTACTCGTTACATCATGAGAAGAATGGCATCTACGCTAATTTTAGTGTCTGTGTTTATCCCAAGGTTTTTCCTGCAGCCTGCCGGATCCAGGCCGTATCCAGATCTGACGAAGGACCTTCACCTGGACCGATGACAACGCAGTGCTGAAGTGCCAACTAGTCTCTCCCTATGGAGGATCCCACTACCACTCTACAGATAAGGCGTTGTCGGGAAAATTCGTCTCGCGGTCCTACCCCAAAGCAACAAATAAAATAAAATTCCTTATCAAAATTTATAAGGAAAGACAAGTATTTTGTTTAGGCTTGGCTTGTAGGGAATTCCAAACCTGCGTATATTCTAACGCACATAACTATAGAACCCATTCTAAATGCGCATGTGGCCGCCATCAGCGTTTCTCACAGGTTCGCGTTTAAAGTCTGTGTAGAGAGAATGGTGTCGTCTTAGCGGCCCCTAATTTAATAACAAATGATCATTGCGACGGAACCAAATCAATTAAAACTAACTTTAGATGGAAATAACTTAACTCTGCTGTAAAGCAGAAACCATCTCTGTTACCTTAAATTATACGCTTATCTCTGTGAAGCTGCTTTGAGACAATCTACATTGTTAAAAGCGCTATATAAATGAAGATGACTTGACTTGACTTGACTAAAACAGCCTAAACTCACATAGTGAAAGGCCAGAGGCAGAAATGCTTCAGCAGACCGCCTCCACTATCCCTAGTATAGCCTAGGCCAGCTATTGAGGCAGCCCTGGTAAGGGCCAGCCTATAAGCATAGATCTGCCTGAGGCTCGGAGGAGCAACAGCCTCAAGGGAAAGATTTCTCCTATGACACACCACAAAAACCGCTAAGCCTGCATGAAAAACCCGAACAGAGATCAAGGGAGCGATGTACTCAGGAAAATGTCAGACGGCCCCGTGGGCCGGACATAAGATCTATCTAAAGCTCCAGTGTCAGTCTCTAGAAAGAAATCTATATACTCTCTAATATATATATTTTTATTTTTATTTAAGAGAGGAGACAAATTACTCTGCCCTGTGGTGCCTAATAGCCTGAGGGCTAAAACAGATGTATTTAGACAATAAACCAAGCAGCAGCATTCAACGTTTCTATTCTTTTTTTAAATGACGTTCTGGAACGTCATTCCACGTCGTGGAAGAGAGGAGAGGGCTAAGAAATAATTACGCCCTCAGGGGCGTAATGTGAGTACGCCCTCACACGTGTGTACGCCCTCACACGCTGTGTGCGTTTGTGCTGGATCACCTCCCTCAGATCCCTATTCTTGCTGGAGTCCCACCTCTTCTGCGACCTACTCCTCCATGGAGGGGGCGCACGTGAGGCGACGCTGGCTCTCTGGCCCTGTCTACGGTCCTCTGACCGTGATGGGCCAGGCCCTCCCGCTTGCCTGGGCGTGGAAGCGGACCTCAGCGGTATGCAGGTCCTAAATGCAGCTGAGCACACCCTCACCTCTCTGAAATTTCTAACCAATGAGGCGAAGGTGCCGGAAAGTTCGGAGGGCGAAACCGGTGAATCAAGGAGAAAGCCCTTCTCTTTCTCCCCTACATCGGCCATGTTCAACCACAGATGACTCTCCATGGCCACCATCACCGCCATCGACCGGCCGATCGCGGCAGCAGTTTGCTTAGTGGCCTGGATAGCAAGATCCGTGGTGCGGCGCAGCTCAGCAATTGCCTCAGCCCTCAGGGGACTTCCTTGCCCCCTGGTCGGGATCCCCCAGCAGATCGGCCAGGTACGCCTTCAACACCACCATGGTGTGCAGGGCAGCACCCGCCTGACCTGCTGCCATGTATGCTCTGCAATTCAAACGCGATGTTGCTTTCAAAGGTTTGGATGGCAGGGTTGGAGCTCTCAGTGTTGATGCCCGCCCAGACGCGAGATAGTTCGCAAACATCTCGTCGATGGGCGGCATTGACACATACCCATGTTCTCCTATCCCCTCAACATCGGCAAAACTAGCACGCTGATGTCGGTAGATATGGGCCGAAAATGGGTTCTTCCATGCCCTCTCGATCTCCGTATGGAGATCAGGAAGGAATGGAAGGCTCACCTGAGCTGGTGGTTTATGGCTGGGGAGAAACTGATCGTCAAGCCTACCGCGAGCAATCTCTCCCCTAACGCGCTGCCAAGCCAAACGCAGCCTGCAGTGCGATCCATTACATCCACCAGCTCAGCATACACAGGGCAGATTGGCTGAGAGCAGGGGCGTCACTAGGCCCTTTTTAGGGGGGCTTCAGCCTCCCTAAACTTCTGCCCAGCCACCATAAAAAATATTTGATTAATAAATTTTTGATTGCTTCAGTCCCCTTTAAAAAAACTCATTTGAAACGGCGGCAAGCTGCGTCAAGTTTCGGCTCCTCCCCTTATCTGAGTCTGCTTGAATTTAGTGCATTTTTCAATCTGCAGGGGCGCCGCCGAGCAGAGCGAACATCAGAGAGTACAAGGTGTGTCGTGAGTGCATTTATTGATAGATTGCTATGATATTACATCTGCATCGGTGCAGTTCTTTGTTATAAATGCATTGCAGTTTACATAATGTAATGTTACTGGAGCATTGGGAGCAACACGGGACGGTTCGGTTTCTCATCCAATACCAATACGTTTCGCTGCGTTCACCTTCAGCCCTTATCACAGTGTGATAGTTGTTTTTTATTCCTACAAAAATTAAGCGATTAACACCCATGAAAACATACTTTAGAAAACGATCATGATTTATTTTAATTTACTTTTTAAACTTTAAAACATATTATTTTGTATTTCGGCATTACATTATGCTGCCAGTGCCATGCACAGAAATGATTAAAGACACACATCATTGTCTGAAAGCACTAGATGGCCCAGAGAGAGAAACATCATTATTATATCCAGTTTGCACAGGCAGCTCACTCAAGAACTGCCTGTGCGTGCTCTTCACTCAAACAAAAAACGCACATCTCGTGTGTGTCACCCGCCGTCAAGTATCTTGGGCATGGGTCTGCACAATTCTGGAAGCATTGCTTAGATTTCTCAGTGCATTTCATTTTTATTTCTTACCGTAATCTCAAGCGTTTACAGACAGAACAGTCCCTGAAGACGAAAAAGGTGATTGTCATGTTTGCAAGGCGCCCTTTTATACTTCCGGGTTGCACGTTAATGAAGTCAGCGGCTGTCGCCGGTCAATATGATTGTCGTGATTTAATAGTGATTTCTGTCACGCCTGAGGCGTTCCCCAAAGCGTCATTGACGCAGTGCGAGTTCCACTTTCGAAAGGGAACAGCTTACCACAAAGCTCATTTGTATACTTGCAACACATTTACTAAAAAAGTACTAGAGGGGTTTGCCAGAACACTGTATTTTTGTCTGATAAATACATTAATGTACAAAAATACCTACTAAATTATGTTCTACATCCACTATGTCCTCTATTCCACTTCCGTTGTCTCCAGAACCCTACAAATAATGAAAAACGGACATTACCACCATTTTACCACAAAAATGACCAGATAGTTAGTAAGCCTTCAAGACATTCATACATTGTCAGTGCCAAAAAAAGTCATTCCTGTCTGTGATCTATAAGCAATAAATTCCTTGCTAAAAAATAAACAAATAAAAACCTCTCTGTAGATGTAAGAATGACAGTCTCAAGTTTATATGCAGCTTACATCATAGTCATCATCATCGGCTTCATCACAATGACGCTCTGCAGCCCGTGGGTTTCCAACCACTCTTAACTCTGAGATCATGCCCTAAATAAAAAAGACAGGTCCAACATCAACATCAGCCAACATATCAGCTGTGGTTGTATATGAATATAAGTGTATTTCTGGACGGATGGAAAAAATAGCTAGACCATATATGTGACCCTGGATCACAAAACCAGTCATAAGTCACACGGGTATATTTGTGGCAATAAATTTCCTACTGTAAATATATAAAACATGTATTTTTGTGAGTGGATGCTGCACAATCGCGAACATAAATGGACAACTTTAAAGGCGATTTTCTCAATGTTTTGATTTTTTTTTACACCCTCAGATTCCAGATTTACAAATAGTTGTATCTCAATTTAAAAATACCCATGTGACTGGTTTTGTGGTCCAGGGTCACAAACATTTGTTGACCAGATAGTAGCTAGATCATATTTGTCTGGGATGATTGACTGATCAATTAATAATTTAACAGAAAGACAAACAAACAGAGACAGATAGAAAGGCTACAAAGGATCCAGGTCAACATTCCTTGTTGTCCACACCCCTGCGAATGACCCTTTGAATATTTGAGAAAAATTACAAATATAACACTTTCAATGATACACAGGACATACTTGATATTTGTCTGGGTCATCAACTCCACTTTGTCCAACAAAGATCCTGGAGTTTGTCTCCAGCTCCAAGTCATTAGGTGAGCGCTCAAACTTTACCACCTTGGGCTCAGTATCACAGTCCTCGTAGAAAGACACTTGGTCCATATTAACTGCCAGAGAGAAGCGACTCCACTCTAGAGGCTGGTGTGCCACCTCAAAGTTGGCCACCTCTTGAGATCTATCTGAATCAGGCTCTGTGTAATAAAAAATAACTTTCCTTTTGCCATCTTCCACAGCTGAGAGCTTGACCCCCACGTACATGATATTTTGTTTGGAGTCTGTGATGGAGAAGAGGACCCCAGCATCATCAGAGGTGGGCTTCAAGTGGAACACAAGAGAGAAGTCTGGGTAGAAATGAGAGGGAAAGTGGGCAAGTGCCATCTGCCATGTGTTGGTATCCTTTGTGAAGAAGTAAGCGGTTTGTCTGTTTGGGCCTGGAGCCTTGGTGATCTCTTCAGGCGGAGGGCTTCCAATAAGTTGCAGCAGGGAGACTCCACTCTCTTCTATGGTACAAAAAATATTGTGAATTAGTACAGTGACTTTTACTACAGTAAAACGAGACCCAAGCTTCTGAAGGCAGTTTAAATTAATGTGACGTTCGGTGGTACATTAAAAAAAAATATACTACATGAAGAATTTACTGAAATGTTCAATATTGCTATTAAAATATTAAAAATAGATGCCTCTATTTGAATTCAGTTCCTATACTGGTCAAATGTCTAAATTTAGTTATAACTGAAATGTACAATTGAAATATTCAAAATAGATGCCTCCATCAACATTCAGTTCCTAATAGTGCATAAAATAACAATTTACAAATAGGGCCATTTAATCTTTGCAATACATGTGAAGTGAAATTGCACCTTTACAGAAAGTCAACTAGTGCAAATTCATAAATCAACAAGCTACATCATCTGGGGACTGATAAAAATGGTTACTGGTGTTTATTGTCATGTCTACAGAACTTAGGGGAAAACAGTGAGACGCAGTGGAATAATACTTCACAGTGTACATTACTGTAAGTCCTGGGAGAATCAGACTAAACTTAGTTTTCTGATTATGTGAAATTTTTGCTTTCTCAGGGCTCATGATTGTGAGATCACAGAAATTGTTCCATAACAGTTCTAGGTCTTTATTACAAATTACAAAGTGCACTTTTTAATGTGTTATGAAAATGTACTCTTTTTACATACACTTAAGTGGCCTTTTATTTCATTGATATTATATTATCTGCAAGCACTGTATAGTTAAAAAAAGAAAAAGAAAAAAAAGATACTTATAAGTGCACATTCAATTCAGTTAAGTACACTTTTACAAGGGCAAAATAAATAAAATAAACACCCCTGCATGATCTTGGTTTTATTAGTTAATATTTTGCTCTTAAATTCAGATATTAATTCATTATCATTTCAACCTTACAGCTGTCAGCCAGTACCAATAACATGTTACTGTGCATGTAAAACATAATTCTAGAGTTATACTTTAGAGCAACATTATACAAAATAATCTTGCATAATCTGCAAAAAAAAAAAAAAAAAATCAAGATGCATTCAAAATCTGAAATCAAGATGCATTTACTAGACAATTAAATAAATGGCATTAGATATTATGTCTTGTTTTCTAGGGGAAAAGAGTTTTTGCTTATAACAAGCAAAATTATCTGCCAATGGGGTAAGAAAAATAATCTTTTAAGCATTTTTTTGCAGTGTAATGAAAGATCGACAGGCATGTTTGTGCTGAACCTGGCTAAAAGTTCTGACTGTGGGAACGGCATGTCCAATTCCAGGGTCATGTTTTAATGGAAGCTTAGTGACTTTTCCCCATACACCATGATTCTCATTAGACACGGCTGTCCAGTCGCTCACACACTTAGCCAACATTCATTTCATTGCTGAGTTGTGCTGTCACCATGTTTCAAAACGATTACACAGGGGATTCTGTGAGTATAGCTGGCCCATTATTTAATCCAGATGTGTCCACTCGCTCCTGCATCCTACCTCACATCAACTCTCAAACACAATCTACTTGTAGTCCAGACTTCAAATTACCATGTGAGTGAGAGTGCATCATGTTGTTGCGGTGTCATTCGAAAACGACTTCCCATGAAGCCATAACACAACTCATTATAATGGTAGTATGTGACATAACCACCTAATTCAGGGGTTCTCAACCTTTTTGAGACCAGGGACCCCATAGAGGGTAGAAAAAAATTCAGGACCCCATCATAATTACAACAGTGAATTATAACCCAAAGATAATGTGGGTGATAACAATGAAAACAATATGCTTGTTTTATTGGTGCAAACATAAGAAAAAAATCTGGCAGGGGTAAAGAACAAAATATCCAGTTGTGAATGCAATATACAGTTTATTGATAATAAACAGGAGACAGGCAGGACAGGATGGTCAGATGCAATAGTGCAGGGATGGAAGCAGGCCTTGGCAGCGAGGGGACCGCAATGGGCTGGGATGTCTGCCGAATAACAAAGATATGATAATCCTGAAACAGTCAGAAAGTAAGTAATCCAGACACAAGCAGGAAGCAAACACACAAGACCTGGAGATTTGAGAGATACTGACAAGAACAAGGGGACAAGACATGAAACCCAAAACAATCTGAAAAAGAACACAGCAAACACAAGATGTATATATAGGCAACAATTACAAGCCGCATGTGCAGCTGATCTGATTAGCTTGTCAACACAGTTGGTAGCTAGGCAACGCTGATAGGCAATCAGACCAACGACAGCACACAACAGTCAGAATGAACAAACCTGAAAACCGTGACAAAATCGTGTCTGTGTATCTGTCACATTTTATTATTACATGCAAAAATAATGTAAAATAGCCTACCATTAATTAAAACAAAATGTTTACTAAAGTTATAGACATGTATTTTATTTCCTCTCACTCAACAACAAATCCTTTCAATTTAATGGTATCCAGAACAAAACAAGAAAGAAAAATAAATGTAGCCTAAACAAATTTATTTAAAGCGAAACTGAAACTGGCATTAGGCACCTCTCTCATAAACGCAAATGTTTCCATATTCGCAGGCGGGATTTGAAATTAACTTTCACTCACCAGCCAATTTGGCTACTAAATTTTTCAGTTACCGGCCATTCAGAACTTCTACTAGCCAAAAAATAAAAAAAAGAAATAAAAAAACTAGATTAACTATGTTGCATATTTTATAGGCTATATTATAAAATTTAGATTTCATACATTAATTTCTTATTCAAACTAAATCCTGACATCCAGCCATTTCCTCCCTTCCTATTTCATCCTCATCACCAAAAAATGTATTTTAGGTGGACAGATTACTACAGTACAAAGAACATCAAAACAATGTAGGATATCTTAGAAAATAACAATGTCTTTTCGGTTAACCAAAGGATTTTTTATCTTCGCTTTTGCTTCAATGTAAATGAACAAGCGTGCCGTTATTTGGTGTAGATTGGAAGGAGAAGCATACCCCCACAGCAATAGCTCTGTCAAGCGGCAACAAAATCTGATACAACAAGCATGTTGTATAGCCATAGGACTAGTATTAAAACTAGTGTAGTTTGTTAAGGGAAGCATACACCCTACAGCAATAGCTCAGACTAGCAGCAACAAACTGATACAACAAGCAAGTTGTATAAAGACAGAACTATTGCTAAAACTAGTGTAGTTTGGCAGGGGAAGCAGCTCTGACTAGCGACAACACAATCTGATACAACAAGCTTGTTGTTTAACCATAGGAATAGTATTAAAACTAGTGTAGTTTGGTAGGGGAAGCATACACCCTACAGCAATAGCTCATACTAGCGGCAACAAATCTGATACAACAAGCATGTTATATAACCATAGGACTAGTATTAAAACGTCTCGGGTTACTGGATGTAACCCTGGTTCCCCGAGAGAGGGGAACGAGACGCTGCGTCGAATACAACGCTACGGGGAATGCCTTCGGCATGCGCTATCTGAAGTCACTATACAACTATCCCAATCTGGATTGGTGCGCGTCATCGTGCGTCATGACGTCACATGTGACGGTGACCCGGACGCTATATAAGGGTCACAGGAACAAGGAAATGACAGCTTCGACAAGGTTCAAAGCAGCTGCTCTCGGGGCGCCCCGAAGGTGGGGAGAAGGGACGCAGCGTCTCGTTCCCCTCTCTCGGGGAACCAGGGTTACATCCAGTAACCCGAGACGTTCCCCTTCGTTACGGGGAACTCCCGCTGCGTCGAATACAACGCTACGGGGAACGAGTACCAGCTAGCCCCCACCGAGAGCAGGCGCCCCTGGTGTGAAACATCTGGCACACTCAGAGGCGCTACGCCAGGAGTTGACAAAATCCCACTAGACTAAGAATCATAATCCTTATTTGGTGTGGTAAGGGAAAGATGCCTCAGCAACTTCAAAATTGAAATATGACCTGTATAATCTAAGCAGGTCCTTCCTTCAACTCCTCACCCGTCTAAAGGGAAAACTCCTTTCTTTGGAAGCCCAAAAACCAGGCTCTCTTGCACCGTCCATGCGACAGAGGATAAATACCTGAAAAATTAAAAGCCTCCGGTCCTATAGAGACCGGGAATGAGAGAAAGCTTATAATTCCAAAAATATCCTGCAGCGCCGACAGGAGCCAGGGGTCACCTGTCAGCCTGCAACAACAGGATTCATCCAAGAAGCTACAGGATCAATGGAGGTTATGGGACGGTCCCACGTGCCCACCCTCAGAGCATACGGAGGCAGAATGCGCCATAGAGGCTCTGAACATGGATGAGAGGTCCCGGAAGGGTGTAGAAACTCCCGTACTGAAGCCCATGGGCAGTAAACACTGGGTTCACCCTCCCTTAAATTATCCTGCATAGCCAGGAGTTCCAGAAAAAATTAGAACTAAAGAGATCTAAACCCCCTCAAGGGCCAGACCCAAAGATTCCAATCTTCAGGATGCGGGTGGAATAAAGAGCCCGCCGCCTGAGTCAACAGATCTCCCCTAATTGGTAACTGCCATGGGGAGCCTGCCAGGAGACTAACCAGGTCGGAAAACCAAATCCGTGTCGGCCAGAATGGAGCTACAAGAATAATATCTACTCCATACCTCCTTACTCTTTCCAGAACTCCCCATAACCGCACCCCAGCCAGTGCGGGAAGCATCCGTGGTCAGAATTTTTCTGTGACCCGAAGTTCCCAACACCTGGCCTTGAGACAAGAACCGAACCTCTTTCCAACTGACTAGAGCACGTAGGCACCTGGACGTAACTCTAATCGTGCGGAAGGGGTTACCCCTCGGGGAAAACCCCCTGGTCCTGAGCCACCACTGCAGGGCCCTCATATGGAGCAAGCCGAAGGGAATTACCACTGAAGCGGCTGCCATAAGGCCCAAAACTCTTTGAAATCGTTTTACAGTGATGGCCTGACCTAGCCTAATCGTCTTGACCTCAGTTAAGATACTCTCAATACGAGTTTGAGTTAGTTGGACTCGCATGGTTTGCGAATCCCACTCTGTCCCCAGGAATGTTGTTCTTTGCTGGGGACACAAGGAACTCTTCTTAACATTGAGTCTTAATCCCAAGCACTGAAGATGACGCAAAACAACATCTCGATGTTGGATTGCCAGGCTCTCTGACTCTGCAAGAATTAGCCAATCATCTATATAATTAAGGATGCGAATCCCCTGAAGTCTCAATGGAGCAAGGGCTGCATCCATACATTTCGTGAACGTGCGAGGAGATAAGGCTAGGCCGAAAGGAAGAACCCTATATTGATAAGCTTTTCCCCCAAAAGCAAATCTAAGGAACTTCCTATGATAAGGAATGATGGAAATATGAAAATAAGCATCCTTAAGATCTATCGTCACAAACCAGTCCTCGGATCTAATTTGTTGAACGATATTAGGTATAGTAAGCATCTTGAACTTAAATCTCCTCAGAGATCTGTTCAAAACCCTAAGATCTATTATAGGACGAAGTCCACCATCCTTTTTAGGAACAATGATGTCACGAACCACACCGAACAGAAGACAGGTAGATTCAAATGCAGTAAGTGAATTTTAATGGGGAAATCCGTACTCAAAATCCAGTCCAGGCAGGGGTCATAATCCAAACAAGCAATCCAAACAATGAGACACAAAGACAGGAACAGGCAGGAACAGAATACAGAAGTGGTGTGATATCTGACAACGACTCCGTGACAGACACTAAAACAGACAGGGTATATATACACAAGTGCTGACAAGGTGACGAGAAACAGCTGAAAGACAATGAACAATTAGTGACAGACAGGAATTGTGGGAAATGCAGTTCAGAATTGTGACAGACACCGTGGGGAAGGAGGACATCTAGTGGTGACCCAGGGAACATAAACCAGACACTATGACATAACCCCCCTTCTACGGAGCGGCTACCAGACGCTCCAAGACACAATAAACAACAAAACAAGAGTCCAGGAGGGAGGTGGAATGGTGGAGGATCAGGGGGGAGGGATGGAGGGCCAGGTCCAAGGAGGGAAACGGGGACAGGGAGTGACAGATCATCTGGCAGCCAGGGCGGAGACGACAGACCATCTGGCGGCCAGGGCAGAGACTTTCCCTCGGGCGGCCACGTGGTGAAGACCCCTCGGGCGGCCAGGGTGGTATCAACAGTCTATCGGGCGGCCAGGGCGGAGACTTTACCTCGGGCGGCCAGGGCGGTGTCAACAGTCCATCGGGCGGCCAGGGCGGAGACTTTCCCTCAGGCGGCCACGGCGGTGAAGACCCCTCGGGCGGCCAGGGCGATGTCAACAGTCCATCGGGCGGCCAGGGCGGAGACTTTCCCTTGGGCGGCCACGGCGGTAAAGACCCCTCGGGCGGCCAGGGCGGTGTCAACAGTCCATCGGGCGGCCAGGGCGGAGACTTTCCCTCGGGCGGCCACGGCGGTGAAGACCCTTCGGGCGGCCACGACGCAGGAACTGAAACTGGCACCAACGGCTCAGGCACTGGAACTGGCACCACTGGAACTGGCACTGGAACTGGTACCACCGGAACTGGCACTGGAACTGGCCCCACCGACTCAGGTTCAGGAACAGACACAGACTCCGGCTCAGGAACTGGAACAGACACAGACACAGGCTCCGGCTCAGGAACTGGAACAGACACAGACACTGGCTCCGGCTCAGGAACTGGAACAGACACAGACACTGGCTCCGGCTCCGGCTCCGGCTCAGGAAAAGACACCACCGGTCCAAGTGTGTGCATAGCCCACACACACCACATGGCTGTGGCCATAATAGCCAGTGTCGCGGTCACTGAGGGCTCAGGAACAGACACTGGCTCCGGCTCAGGAACAGACACTGGCTCCGGCTCAGGAACAGACACTGGCTCCGGCTCAGGAACAGACACTGGCTCCGGCTCAGGAACAGACACTGGCTCCGGCTCAGGAACAGACACTGGCTCCGGCTCAGGAACAGACACTGGCTCCGGCTCAGGAACAGACACTGGCTCCGGCTCAGGAACAGACACTGGCTCCGGCTCAGGAACAGACACTGGCTCCGGCTCAGGAACAGACACTGGCTCCGGCTCAGGAACAGACACTGGCTCCGGCTCAGGAACAGACACTGGCTCCGGCTCAGGAACAGACACTGGCTCCGGCTCAGGAACAGACACTGGCACCGGCTCAGGAACAGACACTGGCTCCGGCTCAGGAACAGACACTGGCTCCGGCTCAGGAACAGACACTGGCTCCGGCTCAGGAACAGATACCACCGGCTCAAGAACAGACACCACCGGCTCAGGGACTGGAATAGACACCACCGACTCTGGAACAGACACCACCGGCTCAGGAACAGACACCACCGGCTCAGGAACAGACACCACCGGCTCAGGAACAGACACCACCGGCTCAAGTGTGTGCGTAGCCCACACACACCACATGGCTGTGGCCATAATGGCCAGTATCGCGGTCACTGCGGGCTCAGGAACAGACATCACCGGCTCAGACACAGGCACCGGCTGTACGGCCATCTTGTCCAGGGACACCGGGTCTGCAGGCATGACGTGAACAGTTTCTGGCTGGGCATACGTGACGTGAACCGTCTCTGACTGGGCAGACGTGACGTGAACCGTCTCTGACTGGGCAGACGCGACGTGAACCGTCTCTGGCTGGGCAGACGTGACGTGAACAGTCTCTGGCTGGGCAGACGTGACATGAACAGTCTCTGGCTGGGCAGACGTGACGTGAACAGTCTCTGGCTGGACAGACGTGACGTGAACAGTCTCTGGCTGGACAGACGTGACGTGAACAGTTACGGAGGGAGCCTTTCTCCTCCTCCTGCGTTTTGGAGCCACCAGACTCTGGACCACCGGCACTGGGACCACTGGGACCACCGGCGCTGGGACCACCGGCACTGGGACCACCGGAACTGGCATGGAGGAAGTCTTCCTCTTTCTCCTTCGTGTCCGCGAGTGACTGGGTGCTGTTCTCTCCCCGGAATTAACCGGGATCGCAGCACTCTCCTCCCTGATACGAGCAACCAACGCAAAACATTCATATAAAGTCATGCGCGAAGTCCTCCTCCTAAAGTCCTCCTCTTCAGCTCGAGAATTCCCATTCAGCTGCCTCCTCTCCCTCTTAGTGTTTGTGGAATAGTCATGAAAACTCATACCGCTGGATCTATCTGTGACGGAGTCGTTCTGTCACGAACCACACCGAACAGAAGACAGGTAGATTCAAAGGGAGTAAGTGAATTTTAATGGGGAAATCCGTACTCAAAATCCAGTCCAGGCAGGGGTCATAATCCAAACAAGCAATCCAAACAATGAGACACAAAGACAGGAACAGGCAGGAACAGAATACAGAAGTGGTGTGATATCTGACAACGACTCCGTGACAGACACTAAAACAGACAGGGTATATATACACAAGTGCTGACAAGGTGACGAGAAACAGCTGAAAGACAATGAACAATTAGTGACAGACAGGAATTGTGGGAAATGCAGTTCAGAATTGTGACAGACACCGTGGGGAAGGAGGACATCTAGTGGTGACCCAGGGAACATAAACCAGACACTATGACAAATGAAGTACCGGCTATAAAAACCGAATTCCCTCTCCCGAACGGGGGAATCGCCTCCTTTGCTAAAAGGGAATTAACTTCATCTTCCATCACCTGGCTTTGATCGGCAGGAACCAAAGTGTGCAACACCCCCTGAAAATGAGGTGGTTGAATTTTAAATTGGATCCTATAACCCTTCTTAACTATATCCAGAACCCATTTCGATATATTCGGAAGGCCTTTCCAGGCGTCTAAATAATCTGAAAGCGGGATGAGTCTTTCTGGTCTAGTCTCAGGTGATAAAGCAGATTTTACAGTGACCTGAAGCAGTTTACTGGCAGGACATAACTGAATCTTTTTCTTCTCTTTTTCAGCAGACCTCAAGAGGGTCGAATGAGACAGGGTTTTTGATAGTGCCGTACATTCGTTAGAAATGGGTGTAACCAGAGTCTGGTTACATCGATTTCCTGAGGGCTCCGTGGAGCGAAGTTTTAAAATTGTCACACGGAGGGGGACACCCTCTGAGGCCTGCGGATCCCGTCATGGCCTCTTGGCCGAAGCCTTCCTACCCTGAATGACGGTCCTCAGATCCGCCTTCTGAGCCGGGGCTTTCGACCGAGCGAGTTGCCTCCGGAGCCAGGCCTTTTGCGGGGGTCCCCGGGAGGCAACACTCTCCTTCTGCTGCTGGATGTGAGAGGAGCTGGAGGCGGCGCCCTCGCGAGACTGCCCCCTGGCGGCAGGCTCGCGAGGTTTAGGATGACGGCGGGGAATCAGCTGTTTGAATGCGGCTGACTGCCTCCTCGTCTCCTGAAACCTCTCGACGACATTATTAACGCCGTCGCCGAAGAGGCCACGAGGAGAGAGGGGGGCATCGAGCAGACAAGCCCTGTCCTTGTCGCCGATACCCGCTAGCGTCAGCCACAGATGCCTCTCCGTAGCCACCAGTGCTGCCATAGAGCGGCCGATAGCACGGGCCGTCTCCTTGGTGGCACGGAGAGACACGTCTACCGCACGACGAAGTTCTCGAACATCGTCGTAGGAGACTTCCCCACTCTCATCCACTTCCTTTAGCAGGTCAGCCTGGTATGCCTGAAGCAGCCCCATAGTGTGCAGGCAGCTACCAGCCTGACCCGCCGCCATATATGCCTTCCCCACCAAAGCTGATGTTGTACGGCAGGGCTTGGTGGGGAGCGCCAGAGCCTGCAGAGATGATGCCGCGTCGGGAGAGAGATGAGAGGCGAAAGTCTCCTCCACCCGCGGCATCGTCCCATAACCCATCTCCCTCGCTCCCATTATATCTGAATATATATGCGTATTGGGACCGGAAATACGGGAGGAGAAGGGTTTATTCCATGTCCTCGACACCTCGGTGTGAAGATCATGGAAAAATGGCAGACTACGGCGTGGAGGTTGTGACCGGGTCTGCAGGAAACGTTCATCCAGCTTGCTTTTAACGGCCGTTTCCTGCACCTGCGGTGGCCATTCGATATTTAACTTGGCCACCGCTCTAGTCACAACATCCAGCAGCTCCTCAAAAGCAGGGGAATGGGATGGCGGTGTCACACATTCCTCTGCCTCGACACCCACAATATCTAACTCCTCAGAGCTAGATAAGTGAAGCATCGGGTCCGTTTCGGGGACGGGAGAAGCCGCAGCGCGGGCTCCCGAACCCTGAGCGGGACAAATGGATTCAGCATTGGAATGTTGAGAAAGGACCTCAGTCGTCTCAACATCCATTGCTAAATCCTTTTGTGATCCCCATGAATGCAGTCGCCGCGCTGCCTCAGCAGACGCGGGTCCTGATCCATCGGGAGCACGTGGTTGACCTGACTCTTTATCGAATAGAGCCAGGCGGGAACGGAGCTTTCTTAGGGGCAACTTTTCACAATGCTCACAGGCAGCACCCTCAAGTGCTGCCCGAGCATGCTCCATTCCCAAACAAACCACACAAAGAGCATGAGTATCTCCTTCACAAAGAAAACGTGGGCAAGGAGGTACACACTGTTGAAATTTCTTTTCCGCCATAATAACTCTTTTTCAAAAGACAGACAACACCAAATAGAACAGACAGTAACACAGAGCGCTGCTGAAGAACAGAAGCTGTCATTTCCTTGTTCCTGTGACCCTTATATAGCGTCCGGGTCACCGTCACATGTGACGTCATGACGCACGATGACGCGCACCAATCCAGATTGGGATAGTTGTATAGTGACTTCAGATAGCGCATGACGAAGGCATTCCCCGTAGCGTTGTATTCGACGCAGCGGGAGTTCCCCGTAACGAAGGGGAACTAGTGTAGTTTGGCAGGGTAAGCAATGTAGTACAGTGTGCTTCCTCATTCATAAAAATGATATCTGCTCTCGTCCTACTGAATTCAATTGGTTGTGGAGGTGAAGATGACGACTGCCATGATTCCACACTCATTCACAGGATCATCAGCTACGATGTTGTTAGTGTTGAATGACAGCCCTCTGCTGTGAACATACCTAATGTGTATTTTGCACAATATGTACCAATAATCTAGATACGCTTTAGCTACAAGCATGTGCTAAATTTAACACAGCATGTTGCAATAATCAGAATAAAGAATGATAATTTTTCCAATGCAACCAGATAAGCCTAAAACAACACTTTGAATACCACAGCATGTCACTTAGTACAGTATGCGCAATAATACTAGAAGTCTAAGTAATAAGTATATATTCAATAACATTTGCATTAGCAACCAGTTCAGTACTGATAGCAATGTTGCTGAAACAACGACAAGCATTTTGCTGATACCTGGAAAACAACCATAACCTTAACCATAACCTTAAAACAACCATGTTTCCAATAGCAACTAACAGCTTTTAGAGCACTGTTCTCAAACCTTTTTGGTCGAGCCCCCCTTTAAAGCTTAAAAAAAAAAAAATCTGAGCATGTTTCCAATAGCAAACAGATAGCCTTAAGCTGTCATGATTCTGCACTCGTGTCCTTGATTTTCTTTAGTCTTGAGGCAGAATCATGACAGACCCGTGTTTTATGTGCAAACACATGGCCTTTTGCTGGGCCATGTGCTTGTGTTGTCTAGTTCTCTTGCCCCGCCCCCTTGTTATCCTCGTTTTGTCTTTATTATTCAATCTGTGTCACCTTTTGTGTTAATCATTTGCTCCCTATTTAATCCCCTTGTGTTTGCTGTCCTGTGCTGGTTCATTGTCATTCATTGTATGATACCTACCGTGAGTTACCTGTTGAAAGTCTTGTCTAGTAAGAAGAGTTTGATCCTGTCTTTATTGTCTGAGTCTAAGTCGAGTGTTGTCAGTCTATTAGTCTATTCTGTCTTGTTTTGCCCCCTCGTGGGTTTTGTTTTCTGTTTTTGTCCCAATAAACCTTTTGTGTAATGCATACTGTCTGCGATTGGGTTCTACCCCCACCCTCATAACATAAGCTCAAACATTTTTCCAATAGCTACCAAACAGCTTTAAGGACAAGCATATTTCAATAACAACAGATAGTCTTTAGCAGAGGCGTGCACAGACCTCCTCCGGGACAGGGGGGGAAGGACCAAAAAGGGCACTTTTTAAAAAAACATTTTTTTAAATAAATCACCTGTATTTAAAGCAGTACCCGTCTGTCTGTTGTGTTTTTATATATTTTAATGACTTCCTCACAATTATTTGGAATATCTCGCTCGATGGAGAGCAGCAGTAGGTCAGAAGCCTCTCTTCATTACCAATGAAAAGATATTGATACAATTAGAATGCATAACACATCAAACAAAAATAGGGAAATGATGATATTTACTTTACCAAACAAAACAGAGAATCAAGTAGGTAATTATGAGGAATTCATGTTTAGTTATGTTGATGTTATAAATTTTATGTATGTATTCATTAAAGTGTTAGCTATCATGAAATCAGTAACACTTATACAATAAGGTTTCATTAGTTAAATTTAACATGAACTAATAACTGCACTTCTACACCATTTATTAATCTTAGTTAATATTAATTTCAGCATTTACTAAAACATTTTTAAAATCAAAAAGTTGTATTTGTTAACATTAATGTACTGACTGTGACAACATGAACAAACAATTAAAAGTTGTATTATTGTTAACTAAGGTTAACAAATAGGCCTACAGTAGCCTAACAAATGTTTTGCTCATGATTAGTTAATGTTAGTTAATATGAATAATAAACAAATGAACCTTATTGTAAAGTGTACTATGAAATCAAAGATATAAATTCCTTACAATTTAGAGCTGGACATGGACTTAAAATTTCCTTTCACTAGATGTATTTCCCCAAGCTAATAACCAGGGGCGTAGGAGCAATTTTGAACCTGGGGGGGACAGTAAATGCTAGGGTGGTTCGGGGTAAATACCCCGATTTTTATTTTTATTTTAGATAGTAGATTATAAAAACAGAGAGAAGCAATCTAATATAACTACAACCAGGGGTTAAATTGGGATTTATTATGTGGGGTGCTCTCCCGATGGGGGTCTGGTGGTATGCCCCCCCGGGAATTTTTTTTTGAAAAATAAACCATTAAATGGCATTTTCTGGAGAGTTTTGTGCAAAGAAATGGAGAAATTGAGTCTTACATGATATGTGAAAAACTGCAAGGTTAAGAGCATATACTTTGCATTGTTGTAGTATCAACAGGTATTAGCACATTTAGCATTTACATTACTGTTAATCAGCAGTGGTGGAATGTAACGAAGTACAAATAGCCTACTTCGTTACTTTACTGAAGTAGGCTACATTTTTCACGTAGTTGTATCTTTACCTATCTGTAGGCTACTTTACTTAAAGGGATAGTTCACCCAAAAATGAAAATGCTGTCATCATTTACTCACCCTCATGTTGTTCCAAACCTGTATGATTTCCTTTCTTCTGCTGAACACAAAAGATTTTAAAGAAGGTTGGTAATTAAACAGTTGCTGGTCCCCATTGCCTTCCATAGTATTTTTTTCAATGGGGTCCATCAGTCATTTGGTTACTGACTTTCTTCAAAATATTCTTTTGTGTTCAGCAGAAGAAAGAAAGTCATACAGGTTTGGAACAACATGAGGGTGAATAAATGTGGACAGCATTTTCATTTTTGGGTGAACTATCCCTTTAAGTAGAATCAATAGTGCATAGGCTACTTTTGACTTTTACTTATACTTTCTACTCCACTACATTTCTACAACGTTTCGTTACATTTTCTGATCAGTTTTTCCCCTGCCAAAACAGGGATTGAAAAAAAAATCTCCTGTTTTCGTTGCTGATGTGGTGACGCGTTCAAGTAACATAGCCTAAGGGTGGCGCTGCCAATAAAGCACCTAAAAGCTGTCACAAAGAACCGGCAAAAGTAATGATTATGAATATGTAAAATATAGCAAGGAGACATTTTAATTGTTTATTAATAACAAGTGTTTTCTGCGTCAGTGCCCTGCATAGATGAAGTTGACGATGCTGACTCGCGATCTTCGCATAGTGAACGCGCCAGAGAGAAATGCACATTTCATACGGATTACACACAGTAAATTTGAAATCTGGAAATCAACACCAATAGAGTTAATTTCAACACTTCAAAAGTGTATATATGGGAACCACCCACAAAGTGCTAGTTCAACACTTTCAAAAGTGTTGCCTCTCGCAACATCGACACAGTGTTACAATATGAACACCACTAAGAGAGTAAAATATTAACACCAATGCAGAGAACAACAACACTGTTACAGAGCTGGGTGCAGTTAAAATTCTACACTGTTCTGGTGTTGACCTAACACTTTTAATAGGATGGAAATCACAATCTTCTCAACCTTACAGGAGTCAAATATTACACCATCCTGGTGTTGATAAAACATAACAGGGAGTTACCAGTTTTTCTTATTAGTGTTCTGCATCTGCCACTTTAAAGAACTGTAAAAAACTCTTTGAGATAAACACACTATTTTACTCTTTCAAACCTTTATTTCAAAACAATCCAGAAAGTTAAATTGTAACCTCAGTCTGTGATCATAGTAGAATTCTGTTCAATGTAAAGTTAAAAATAAAGGCAAAATGCAAGCAGTTGTTTTAACAAAATAGTTTTTTATTAACTAACAAGCCCCTTTACATCATAGGTTAACTTTTAAAATAAATGAAGGCACAATATAGGCATTTCTGTCACCAGAATTATATGAAAGCTGCTTATTCAAATGGTCTGTAATACCTCAAGTCCTGTACATGTCAGTGAATGTAAGTCCTGTGTCATTGAAGGTGATTCAGTACCTTCGACTTTGCAACAGTACAGCAGTGCTTGAGTCAACAACATTCAGCAGATGGAAAACAATTGCAGAATATGAGTTGATCAGTTGTGTCCAGTAAAGTTCAGTGCATAGGTGTTTCACAGAAAAGGAAAGGCTGTGCAGATCCAATTTTCCCTAGACAACACAAAACCAGACCAATTACAATCAATACAATTTGTGTTTTATAAATACAGCAAGTTTATGGTGGAAAAAGTTCAACCATCTTAGACTTTTGTGACTCAAACAAGAAACTATTTTGGTAAGATTTAGACTTGAATTTACTGATTTCCAAATAAATTAAATACTTTATTCATCCAAAAATTTGTATTCTGTCATTAATTATTCACCCTTATGTTGTTCAAAACCAGTAAGAGTTTTGCTCATCTTCGGAACACTTAATGAAGATATTTTTAATGAAATCTAAGAGATTTCTGTCCCTTGATCGACAGCCTATTCAACTACCACTTCCAAAGCCACGGAAAGGTATAAAGAAAATCACAAGTAATCCATGTGACTCCAGTGGTTTGACCTCAATTTTACGACTTTTTTTTTTACACACTTTTAACTCAACTTTATTTACAAAATTTTAATCTTCAATGCACAATCACACAACAACATCTGCTCTTGCATTAACAACATGCACGTGTTTTAATTATCTCATGAACGCATGTTGGAAATTAATATTTTATAAATTAAGTGGCACTTGCATAGTTTAATAAAATGTATGTTAAACCACTGGAGTCGCATGGAGTACTTTAATGATGTACCTTTCTACCTTTCTGGGGCTTGAAAGTGGTAGTTGCGTGGACTGTCAATGGAGGGACAGGAATCTCTCAGATTTCATTAAAAATATCTTCATTTGTGTTGTGAAGATGAAAGAAAGTCTTACATGTTTGGAACAACATGAGGGTGAGTAATTAATGGCAGAATTTCCATTTGTGGGTGAACTAACCCTTTAAAGGGATAGTTCACTCAAATTCAATTTTGGTATGTTTTAGCTTACCTCAAGGGCATCCAAGATGTAGGTGTCTTTGTTTCCGCAGTAGTTTCAATTTTGATATTTTTAGGTCAAACCGTTCTTGTCTGTCAGTCATAGAATGCAGGTCTATGGTCACTATCTCGAAGAGCATGCACAGTGAAGTCCAAATTAAAAAATTCCCCATTGTAAGAACACATTGATGGCCTAAGACACGAAACGAGCAGTTTGTGTGAGAAAATGAACAGTATTTATATAGTTTTTACCTCTTGTACTCAACCACATCCAAGTGATCTGAGGGCGCACACGCTTCCTGGTGTATGACGTGTGCGCGCTTTCTGGCTTAGTCTTCGCAAGCGCCGGAAGTGATCTCTCGTGCGTATATGTCACTCATTGTTTACACAGAACAGAGATTGTAGGTAAGACGGCTAATAGAAATGGTACTAATTTGCGCTTATCCGGGATGTTTAAACCGACGTAAAAGAAAACAATTACGTATGCTCGCGCAAACTCATCCGGGAGTGGTAAACAATGAGTGACGTACACACCAGGAAGCGCGCGTGCCCTCAGATCACTTGGACGTGGTTGTGTACAAGAGGTAAAAACTATATAAATACTGTTAGATTTCTCACACAAACCAATCGTTTTGTGTCTTAGGCCATCAATGTGTACTTACGATGGGGAATTGTTTAATTTGGACTTCTCTGTGCATGCTCTAAGAGGTGGTGACCATAGACCTGCATTATATGACTGACAAACAAGAACGGTTTGACCTAAAAATATCAAAATTGAAACTACTGCGGAAACAAAGACACCTACATCTTGGATGCCCTTGAGGTAAGCTAAAACATACCAAAATTTAATTTCAAAGTGAACTATCCCTTTAAGAATAAATTAAGACACACACCTTAAGAAATCTCACTAAATAGTCAGCTGCCGGAAGAATCTTTGCTCCGTTGTTGTGGCTTTGTGATGTTGGGGGCAGGCAATGGGCAGATTTTTTCTGTTTAAGTCTAAAATTAAACAGCAAGAAAACATCTACCTGTCAAATCATGACAAGGTTTGAAAACTCATTTTAAGTAAAAAAAAAAAAAAATAGGGAAAAAAAAAGAAAAAAAGATTTTCCTTTGTAAAATAATTTGACTGGACAAATTCAAAATGAGTGTTATGAAACACAGAAAATGTACCAAATAGCAACAAAGCTATGATTATTTTTAATGTTTGTGCCCATGATTCTCTCATACATGTATGTTATCTGTTAAATCTTACCATCACCAGGTTCTAGTCTGTACAGTCTTTAAACACCCAGCCTGCTACTCTTAGCTAGTAGCTACTTGGTGCATCATAGAAATGCTCCTAGCAAACATAAATAGCAAAATCAATACATTTAAAGCATATCCAAACATCAACCAAAAGTAAATCTGATAAATACATTTTGCATACATATTTAATCTGAAAGAATTAACAATTTTAAGAAAATTGGTCCTCCAAATAAGGAAATAAAGTGACAATTTCACGTGCATTTGTGGAGTTATTCTTCTGTTTTTCAGTTAATGTTATACGTTAGGTGTGCTGGCAAACGAGAGTAAAAGATAGTTTGAGGATAAATACATAGGCTACTTTATGATATTTGCACGTCACAAATATTATCATAAAACAATATAACATTATAAAACACGTATTGTAAATAAGTTTAAACACTTACTCGGTGTTTTCACTGTTAAAAGCAAACTCCGTGTCTGCACTGCGTCACGAGTCAAAGAAGATGGAGGGCCTAACGTAAAGCCCCGTTCACACTACAAGCGACTTTATCGCTGCATGTCGCCAGTGGCTGGCGGTGAGGTCGTTAGTGGGCGTTCTCACTTCTGGTTGCCTAGTAATATTTGTGAGTGACATTCACGGATGTTACGTGTTGTAGACAACAAATCTGTTTTCTTGCCGCTACAAGCTAACATTTTGGAAGGAAAAGTCTAAATATAAATGGAATCAGTACATAAAATGCATAATATTAAAGATGAATGAGAAACAGCGAGTGCCCTGTGCTATCGCGGCTATTTAACTGCAGAAAATGGGCAAATACTGGTCTTTCTGAGTTCACGAAACCATTCGGGCTCGGAGTCAGCACAGCGAGTACCACTGCATGTACACAGAGACATATCATAAACTATTGGACAGTTTCTGACTGCTAAAATAAACTTCTCATTCATCTTGCCTCGGTCAGACGCTGCACTGAAGAGTGACGGATCACGTTTGCTCCATTGACTTCACTCCTATTGGTTGTCGCTCGCGAAAGTCGCTCTTCATTTGCATAAAGTTAAACATTTCTCAACTTTGTCGCGTCGCCAGACACGCCCCATCCAGTCGCCAATGGTCGCGACCGCGCGTGTCGCCGGAAGTCGCCCGCTCCCCATTGAAAATGAATGGTATCACGTCGCTTGGTCGCGTGTAGTGTGAACGTACCTTTAGTCTGTGAGAAAGGTTTAAGTGCGCACATCATATAAATATCGTTACAAAACAATATACCGCCACGAAATACATGTTGTAAATTAGGTAAAAACACTTACTTTCGGTGTTTTCCCTGTTAACGTTACAAGCAAATCTCCTCGTCGTCAGCTCCGTATTGAGTCAAAGAAGATGTCGCCTTTGAAAAAAAGTTTTGGCTCGTTTAAGCGCGCAGAGCATTTAAATATTGCTATAAATCAATATGTTATAAAATACATATTGTAAATTAGTTAAAACACTTACTTTCGTCATTTCCCTGTTAAAAAGCAACACCATCCTGGTCTGCTCCACATCGCGCATCGTGGAAAATGCCCCTCTGAGAGCAGTTTAGCCATGCACAGCATATACATATTGTTATAAAACAATATGATGTTATAAAATGCATGTATAAATGCGATAAAACACTTAATTGATGCGTTTTCCCTCCTCGTATGCCTTGCATCGCGAGTCAAAGAAAATGGTGTCTTTGAAAAAAGTTTCAGCTAGTTTGGTCGCGCCCAGCGCGTAAATGTCCCAGATGTAACTAATTACACTCTCTCGGTGTTATTAATTTAACTCCACATATTTTCACCACCCAGAGGGTGCGGTTTACACTAGCAGTGTTAATCCCTTGAAATTCAACACCAGAAAATTAACTCTTTACTCTAAAAGTCCTTAACACCAGGATTTCAACACTGGAGATTTTACTGTGCACAAGCAGCAGTCTGCTTTCTTTCATTTTGAATTGTTCTGTTTAAAAGAAGACATTTCAAGCTTTCTATAGATATTTCTCAGGTCTGTCAGGCAAGTAGGCTACCTTATACGCTGAGTTTCGGTTCATTTGTGAGACTTGTGTGGTTCAATCCGCAGTTCTGCCTAGCCAGCGCCAAGACGACAATGTAAAGAGTGACACTACGGTGCAATTTTAATGATATGAATATTTTCTAGAAATAAAAAAATTCCAGATACAGCATACTCATTTTTCATCGATTCTTGCACCCAAGAACACAACAAGATGACTTTTAATAAATAAATAAATAAATAAATAATTTAAGCTCCTTATTATGTAGCCGAATCTGTGCTGGTTTGTATTGGCCGCCTCCAGTTTTCCGTTTGTTTTGCCTCCTGCTAGCGCCGTGACGTAACTGTGACGTCGGCGCAAAAGGGGTCTATTGATACTTTGCACGTGACGTCACAAGTACGTCACAAGTACTGGCTGGCGGGCAAGAACGTCGTTCTCCAGCAACGAAACCTAGTAAACTAATCAAGGGTCGCCAGTTTTACTATACAAAAGTTGGTTTTTGAGGTGTAAACGACATGCCAGATAGTTGTTGTGCAATTGGATGCACTAACCGCAGATGAGATAAGCAACCTTCACAGTATACACACGTCTGTGCAAATTACCATCAAAGGTAATTTCAACATTTGTTTGAATACAATGGGTGTATGATAATGTAATTAATCGTGTCTTTAAGTTACTGTAGTTTTGTCAATCAATACCACCAGTATTCATCACCAGCTGGTTCGGCGAGTCAGCTGTTTGTGTTATGAGTCTAAGCTAGGCTAACTGTACGTTCACACCGCCGCTGACGAGAGCGGCAAAATTCATTGAAAATGAATTATTTCCGGGCACTTTGACGCTCTCGCCGGTGGCGGTGTGAACGCACAGTAACAGCTGTCGTCTTTTGCTAACAATAACAGAAGTGTGTGATAGGTTGTTTTGAGGTTTGCGATATCTATGATTTTCAATGAGAACCAGAGATGACCCAACAGTAGAGCTAGATTATTTATGGAGGAATTATTACTGCTCGATTATCTTAAAAAAAACTTGTCTGCTTTACACAATTTAGCTACCTTAGAGTTAATCCTAGTCCATAGTTATGCAGCTAGCTCGCTAACAGACTTGATAGCTACTAGAAAGTCCTGGAACTACAGGACTCAACGTTGAAAATACCCGTTTGTTGCCCGCCAGGTATCCGTGGTAGTCACGTGACTGCAAAGTATCAATAGTAGCTGTCGGTACATGATCCGTTCCATCTGCACGATCCGTTCTACGCATGCGCGTAATTACGTAGTAGAAAACGCCACGGTTTTCCTACACTATCGGTACCACAGTAGCCTACCTAGATGCGCATGGCATGCGCGAGCGGTGCGCGATCATGAGCCGCTTTCCGACCGGAGGAACCTTTTCACAGTTCCTAGAACTATTGACTAAAGTACCCGGATGTTCCTGCGGTGCGAACACGCCGACTAGGAACGATTTTAGTTCTAGGAACTCCATTTGTAGGAACTAATTTAGGTCCTACTTCAGAGTAGGGTCTAAACCAGTACTATAGGAACTACCCGTGACATTAGTGTACGCTGATTGACCGAACGCACGCGGAACACCAGCACCCGCAATTTTTTAAACAGCTAGAATGTAAACACACAGATTATAGCCTATATTTACTCCATAAACTAACTATACAAACATGGAAAACAGTGATAGATGGGTCTCTAAACCTTTATGCTGAAGAGAAAATCCAACGCAACTTTGAGGGGACCAAGCCAAACATGATTAACTTATGTTTATCTGCCCAGCTAGCAACACTGGACATCAACCACACGGCATAACGTTAGGCTAATAACCTTTTTCATATACTGTCTACTTTCTATAACAGTTCTATCTAATGAGATATTAAACAGTACTGTTAGACAGATTGCTAACTAATAAACACAGAGAATGCGAGCATTGTTGGAGCATTGTCCAAAATAAAGGTCCGTCGCGCCGTCAAAATAAAAGTCACCGTGCTTGCGTCACTCCCTTACCCCTCCTACGTGACCAGTTCCTATGGTCACTTGGCCAGTGCGAACGCAAACAGCAAAACCGAGTTTGGGGGAGAGTAGTTCTTAGAACTGTTTAGAATTGGACAGTTCCTAGAACTAAGTTCCTGTAACTACTTGGTCGGAAAGCGGCTATGGTCGACTGACAACGAGATTAAGCAGCTGAACAAGAATAAGGCGGCCTCCTGTATTTTTGCTAGTCGATTTTATTTAATCTAGTGACATGATGGGTTTTAACTTCATTCAGGAGATTTTGGGTAACTGCACAACTGACAGATGAGTTTGAGCGCACCGCCAACGGTGTGTGTGCATGTGTGTAGTGTAACCATAGCGACAAAACGACCAACTTTCAGACCCTGCACTTAAGCCTATAATTTCGTTTTTAAAAAATTAATTATGTATTTAAAAGTTGCAGAATTGATTCATTTGGAGACTCCGAAATCGGCAGATAGGCAGGCAATGCAAAATAAAATCTTACATTGGGAAATAGTGGGGGGGACAAAACTTAAATTTTGCTATGCGTATGCTAATAACACTGGCCTTGGATACAAACGAATGACATTGTCAGACTCAGAATGCGGCTGAAATTGAGTTATACGTTTATGATTGTTAAGCATAACTCACGTGCTGCCGCAACTTTTACAGTAGCATCCCAGATAGCAGGCAGACGTCGATTCAACGTTGATTCTTAGTTGTAAAGGTTAGTCCCAGCTAACAGGGGACGTCCCCCGGACTTTTCGAACGTCCCCTTAGGTCCGCATTTGGTCCGCTTTGTAACGTTCCCGAGTGGACGTTCGGAGGACGTCCGCATTTGGTCCGCTTTGTAACGTTCGGTGACGGACATTCCGATGACGTTCGCATTTGGTCCGCTTTGTAACGTTCGGTGACGGACATTCCGATGACGTTCGCATTTGGTCCGCTTTGTAACGTTCGCTGACGGACATTCCGATGACGTTCGCATTTGGTCCGCTTTGTAACGTTCGGTGACGGACGTTCTGAGGACATTTGTCCGGGCCACTGTGCGAACGTCCCTATTTCGTCCCTCACCTGCCATTTCCATGACAACACTTGCAAAATCCAGTCGCACATGCGTTTTCTTTTATCATCAGACCTGACAGCTTGCAACTCAGACAAAAGAATAATTAAACAAAAATATAGGCTAAATGCAAATAAACTAAAAATATTTGAATTAATTGTAAAATTAAATTTGTTAAAAATGTTAGTGTTTTAATTATGTTAAGATAATAAAGTAACTTCTATCACTAGTTAAAGATGTAATCAAATCACAAGACTGTTTTCAGCGTTATAATTTAAACATCAAAATATGATAATTGATTCAAATATCATATTTTAATATGTGACCCTGGACCACAAAACCAGTCTTATGGGTAATGTTTTTTTTTTTTTTTTTTTTTATTGAGATTTATACATCTGGCCACGAACGTGACTCCTAAACGAAGACCATCAGAGGGTTAAGGTGGGATTCGTGGGAAATGTACAAAATATCTTCATGGAACATGATCTTTACTTAATATCCTAATGATTTTTGGTATAGAAGAAAAATCTATAATTTTGACCCATACAATGTTTTGTTGGCTATTGCCACAAATATACCCGTGCAACATAAGACTGGTTTTGTGATCCAGGGTCATATATAAGCTACAATTTATAGGCTATTCATGCATGAAGAAAATAAGGTTGAATGCAGGAGCTCTAAAAGAATGCATCGACTTGAGGAAAACGGCAGCCAAGGAAAACGTGAAGAATGGAAAAGCACATTGCTGGGAAGAAAGTGGAGAATAACACAGGTAAGACATAAAATTATCCTAACTGTCCTATCCTATCCTAAATTATCAAACTGTTGGTCAGGCGAAGGTGACTGGTTTTATTCAAAAGAAGTTATTTTAGGAAAAATGTTATTCTAATTATTGCACAATTATTCTGACTGATAGCACATGCAGCTCAAATAACAAAAAAGGAGTGTAATATAGCTACACGGGGAGAAACAAGCAAGTGACGATCAAGTGCACCTAAGCGAGTGACGTCATTCCTTATGGTACGCACCATGTATCCATGGCAACGCTCAGCTGTAGTGACAGTTATAACGGTCCTCCTCAGACGCGGCCTTGTGTTTTCTCTTTCGTCTGTCTAAAAGGTATTTTTAATTTTTAAATTAGTATACATTAGTTACCGTAACCACTGTCCATCTTTAAATTATATAAAAAATGTTACCTTTTAAAACGTTTGCTTAAGTTGTCTGCCGTGTAACGTTACCGCTGCAAACCGTATGCTAACACTACGAAGCTAATGTTATGATGAGACGAGACGACGTTATATTTAACGTATATGGATATATTATATAGACATATACAATCATAATACTACTGAATGTGTTTATTTTGTTGTTTTAGGTAGATGCCAAGGGGAAGAATTGCTGGACTAACCCCACAGCTGACGGACAAACACACACACACAGCTGCCAGCGCGTTTGAAGACACACACACACACTGAAAGAGCACAACACCTTTGTTCAAATAAAATACATTTACTTTGTTCCTTACAACGTGTGTGTTTTCTTTGGTTAGCCAGAAGTAGAATAAAATATAATGATATTCAGGGGACTAAACGCGAAAGTCCCCTAAACGTTCCGAATGGCCGCTGGTGGTCCTGTGAATGTCCTCTTGAACGTACGGAGGACGTCTTCGCGAACGTCCGCGGGACATCAAGCGGACTCCACATGGGGACGTTCGGGGGGACGTTCGCACAGGCCATTTAGGGGACGTTCTGGGGACCTTTTTTGTTAGCTGGGGTATCAATCATCAATCAAATTTCAACGTTGGATCAATCTTTACTATTTATTACGTTGAAAATAAAACATTGATTCAATGTTGAAATGCGGTTGAATGGCGTGTCTGACGTTGATTCAACGTTAATTCGATGAGCAAAGTGATGTTGTTTCAATGTCAGGAGAGACGTCGTTTCCATGTTGGTTCAATGTCAGTTTGCTATCTGGGATGGTAGGATAAATGTAACTTTTCCTTATTAGCTTAATGCAGTGGTTCTCAATTCCAGTCCTCGTGACCCACTGCTCTGCACATTTTGTATGTCTCCCTTATTTAAAGGGTCATGAAACCCCCCTATTTCAGCGCAAGTCTAGCTCACACTGTTTTTGAAAAATGCAACTGAGATGGGCGTGGATGGCTGTGAGAAGGGGAGGGGAGTGTGGGTGTGGTATTGCACGGCAGGGATAATTGTTATTGCATATCATTACAAATGTGTCGTAAAACGTAAGCAAAAAAAGTTGTTTTTTTAAAAGCTGGCAATACACTGACACTATTTCTGTCATTTCAAAAGTAACTGAACGCCCTGTCATCAAATTCTATTGAATAAAACATATTAAATGTACATATTAATTATAATGTCATTATAAACAACTATATACTTTATATACACACTATAAATTAATATATTTTGCAAATAATAGATTTCCGGTTAAAAAAAAAATTCCGTGCCTAGATCGACGCGCCACCTGAACAACAATAGTAAAGATGGACAGCGACATATACAGTGACGGCAGCGCGCAGGGTTCTGTGGAGGTGGAGGACTTCTCTCCTCCTGCATCACCAGGGCAAAATAGCGAGATAATCGATGGCGGTGCAGGTCCTCTGCCCTATTTAACCTGAACCAGATCATCAGCTCATTAGGAAAGACTCGTTAAGAAATGTTACCTGCTGCCCGTGCAGTTTGAAGACTCGTGGCGTGGCGAGCTACAGGAAACTCCGCCTACTACCACTTCAACTCCGCCACATGCTTCCGCCAAACAAAAAAATAAAAATAAAAAAATATTTTTTTTTGTATTATTATTGTTAGTGGCAATGGTGTATACGTGTATTGTTATTTATTATAATATTTATATTAATAATTATTATTATTTACATCTATCAGAGAGGGGCACAATACATTTTGAGACAAAAGGGGCAGGGGCTTGAGCCTCATGATTGTGAAAAATGTTTCACACTTCCGGTCTTGTCGAGTATCCCCGTAAACACAGTCAGTTATGTCTTAAATAATTGTGTATATGATATGTCGATAGCTGCACAACATATTAGTATTACAAGAATCTTTCATAGTTCTTCATCAGCAACCAATCCAGCTGCACATGCAACTGAGCACGCTTAAACAAAGATCCATAAATCACCAACAGAGGAATTTTCTCGCTTGGAAATTCCACCCTTCTCATTATTAGAAACAAATTCACCCTCTCTTCTTTTTCTGGCCTCTACTGCTGCTTCTTTGGGTTGATGTCTGTGGGGACCCCCACTGGGACCCATGGGCACCGGCAGGCCTTGACCACAGCCTGCTATGCCTTCACTCTTCCAACAGATACAGACTGTAATTTCTTCATTCCAACTCAGAAGAAAACTTCAACTTTACTATCACTGAATGGACAGCCATCAACTCTTCCGACTTCCTCGCTTCTCCTCGTTGCTCTGCGTACCTTCTCTGGCCCAGGACTGGCAGGCCACAATCTGCATGTGCATCTGCATGCTCAGCCATGTGCTCATGGAGAGAGATAAAACCTTCAACCAGAACAGAGTCAAACAAACCATTCAAGTTCATCAACATTTCTTCATTCAACACTAAAAAATCCATTGAGACTCATGGAACCATCAAAATCCTTCTTCAGGAACTTCACAAAATGTCTTCACTGCAAAGGCCATGCAAGAATACATTTAATGAGGTGCTCTAAAAAAATGATAATCTGATAGTTCTTTTCATAGTTAAATGGATCTTTTCCATAGTCCCATTTCCTGCTTCCGGTTGCATTCTGTCACTTACCATTTTACCTATGCATGTACAGTATCTATGTGTGTTTAGATTAGTTATGTTTGTGATTAAGTTAATAAAAACATTGCAGAATACGTATTTGGTTCTGATTTTCTGCTTGCAACAAAGTTTATTTTACAATTTAGATTTTGACTACAGGCTCTTAGTAGTACTGTACAGTAAGAAAGACATTTCCCTCCCCCGGAAATAAATATTTCTTAGAATTAATAAACAATTGTGAGTGAGTGTTCACAGGACAAACAGGTTGATTGATTGTAATATTAATTTTACTACATTAAATTAATTCTATTAACTGATCCAAATATTCATAATTAATTATTACAAGTTATGATTGATTATTAATATTTATTTTGAGCTAATTTGCTACACGATGCACACGTACATTTGATAAAAAATATTTTAAAAGTGTAAGTGTAAGCAAGGAATCTTTTCAAAACATGATTACAAAGGAAAATATAGCTGCAAGCAGCAATTATCAGAGCCAAGCGCAAAGAAGACAACAAACCATGCCAACATGTCTGGGAGTGTCTGACCAACTGCAACAATGAGCAATTAAAGACATTTTAAGATGATTTTAGGCAAAATGGGTGAAAAAAAAAAAACTTATATACAGTCAGTCATATATACTAATACTATGATTTAATAGTTTGTCACTTTTGACCAATAGGTGGTGCAGTTATGAAACTGTTTGGTGTGGTCAGAGTGAGGTGACATTGACACATACAAAGTTAGGTGTCAATATGTCAAGGCATTGCAGAGATAAAGCCTGAATAGCCATTTTTGCAGCATGCCTCAACTTTGCTTCTGTGGTATACGGCGCAGTGTGGAGATGATACGATTCAATTTTGGTGAAAATCGGACAAACGGTCTAGGAGAAGGTAGAAAAAGTAGGTTTTAAAAGAAAATAAAGATGGACAGGAAGTATGGCAAAATTGGTATCTATGTTTTCGGCATAACCCAAGGAATATAATAAGACCAGTGTCATTACATAGGCAACATATGAATACATGGGCAAATGTATTCAAAAGTTATTAGCATGTTTGGAAATTTTGTTATAACTTTTTTTACCACAAGGTGACGCTGCCCTGAAACTTTTTGAGTAACTTCAAGGCATGGTGCCGATGAAATACCGATTTTCTTAATGGTACATCAATGCATTCATAAAGTGTAGCATTTAATATAAATTAATATTCCAATTAATGGCAATTTCCTTGATTTGTTACATTATAGCGCCATCAATAGGCACAATCCCACCAATTAGTTTATGTGTCCTCAGAGTGAGCCCATACATATGTGTGTCAAATTTGGTTAAAATATCTCATTTCGTTTTGGAGTTATAGACATTTATATGTATAAACAAATGTTTTTTAAGCGCTAAATCACAATGCTACATAACCATAAGTCGAAACCTAGCATGTTTGGTATCATTGGACTCGGCAAGGATTCAGGAATCTAAGGAGATGAAAATAAGTCAACCACACCCAGAGTTATAAGCATTTGAAATTTAAATTTTACCACTAGGTGGCACTGGTTCAAAACTTCTCAGGCTCCTTCAGGGCATCATTAATAGTTATAAGAAAAGTTAGCCATTTTTTTGTATCTCCGGACCAGTAGGTGGTGCTGCACCAAAATGCAGCATGTTGCCTCAGGTCATGCTTGTGATGACATGTACCAAGTTTGGTCTGAATGCGATAAAGCGTTGCGGAGATACAGCCTTAAGTCTGTTTTTCACAAGCGCTACGTAAAATTAGTTATTAGCATAAACATGAGTGAAACTTTGGACAGTTGGTGGCACTAGAGGGATTGAGTTAGAGACAGTGTGCCAAATTTCATAACTTTCCCACAAGCAGTTCTATGGGCTGCCATAGACTTCCATGGCGGAAGAAGAAGCGGAAGAATAATAAGAACGGCAACGATTTCAATAGGTGCCTACGCACTTTCAGTGCTTGGCCTATAATAATTTAAAGCAGCCTTCTGGTAAATTTTCATTCTGGACTACTTAAACAATCTATGCATAAAGTAATGTTAGTAAAGTAGTGTTATTGTCCAACTGTTCCAGACTAGAGTTGTCAACGGGTCGGGTCGGCCCGACAAACCCGACGGGACCCACGGGTTCGGGCCGGGTTCGGGTCGAAAATATAAGCAAATGACTCGGGTCGGGTCGGACCTCGGGCTTAATCTTTTCTGCTCAGTGAAAAACAAAACAAAACAAAAAAACATTTATTAATCATCGCTGCTGTTCACCGTAAAGAAAGTGTGGCTGCTGGGTGCAACGTGCATCATGGAGAGGGGCGGGGGCAGACCTGACGCCGCTGCGAGCATGGCTTTAGCCTGGAGAAGAAGTTGGTGAAAAGTAAACTTGCCGCAGGTGAATTCACCGTTGCTACTACAGGAGTGAGAAAATCAGAGGTCTGGAAAGTTGTTTGTATTGTTTGTATTGTTAAAAGGCATGAACATTAAAGGTTGATTTGAATTCCCGTCTGCTGGTCATGATAATACGTGTATGAGAAAAAAAAAAATATATCGTCGGGCCGCGGGCCGGGTTCGGACAGATAATTCATGATGATGTGTCGGGTTACATGGGGTCCGGGCTTTAAAAGCCACGGGCCGGGTCGGGTCGGGTCGGGTTGTAATTTTCAGGCCCGTTGAGAACTCTATTCCAGACTGTCTCCCACATGTGTATCCTTCAGCTGTGATAGGCCTAGATCATGACTAAATACACACATTAAACACAATAAAGTTTAGTAATATAGTACAAAAAATAACAAACATTTGACACCAATAACACTAAAAACTTTTAAAAATGCAAATATCCTAAAAAAAAACCCTTCTTTGTAAGGTAAAATTGTTGCTTAATGGTCGTAAATCCACAGACCACTGACAGCTGGGTAGGTAATTGGGAGTTAAATGCATGAGATGGTAACCGGAGGATCCTGTTAACTGATACTTCATGGACTCTCCAGAGACCAAATTAAGATAAACTTTCCCTTCAAAAAATGATCTGAGCCCCTGCTTCCCAAGAGATAAGACAAAGAGTTACTCAAGAAAATGACCAGCATGAAACAGCTGCCACTACCAATTATTGTAATTCAGCACCCTTTATACCTTGTTGGACAAATAATACTGATGAAAAAAATGCACTGAAACAAAGTAATCTTGTGAAATTATGAAGTCTGGATGCAGTGCTAGATGTGGGGGAAAAAAGAAGAGAAAACTACATCATGGTCTGCACGATAATCTTTAATATGTTTTTTGGCAGTTGCTTGCCTCTGAGAACTCTGGGATTTTCATGGTGCTTTCAACAAGACCACAGTGCTAGATCAGAGCAATATCCTTTTTAATTGCATCATACTGCAATGCCAGTGCTGGTCATAAACATGCAAGGTCATTAAATGATCAAGGAAGACGTTGTGTGAGATGAGACTTGCTCTCCCCTCACAACAGATCTTCACAACTGTCTTCACAATGAATCCTTTTTTCTATCAGACTCTTAACACTTCTTGCACATCATTCAAAAAAGTCCCTCATAGCTAGAAATAAAGGCACTTGAGTTTGATTATAGAGTGCCCAGTGTCTAGTAATTTTCAGAGAGAATCTTGTTACACCCAGCATGCAAAGAAAGTTACTTCCTTTTTTAAAAAGACACACAGAGCCGCCTTAACCTAATGTTAGGCCCCGGGACTGAGAGGTTTTGTAGGCCCCCCATCCCCTCTATTTATAGAGTCTAATTTTTAAAAAGTGTAATATCTAGGTAATCTACATCACAAAATGCATTAGTTTCTTTCGAGACCTACAGCAGTGAGTTTTTTAATATTGTTTTTAATTAATTTAATTAATTAATTTAATTTTAATAAACATATCACTGAGCCCACTTGAGCCTAAACACAAGACACTTTATTTAACAACCACACACAGCAACTAAATTTCAACTTTATGCAAATGAGAAGCAATGAGAAGAGATTTTCGCGAGCGACAACCAATAGGAAAGAAGCCTTTCAGTGGAGCTCATGTCACCGTCTCGAGTGCAGTGCAGGCAAGACAGAAGAGTTCGAGGGCGATTTCACTGTTTTATATGATTTGACTGGAACTAACCACAAACATAGATATAATAAAATGATGCATGGAAAAGAAACTGTCAACAGTCTCAGTGAGTTTAATTCATACATTTATAGTTCGAGTGTTGTAGTTTTATTATGCAAGTTTAGTACTGCTGCAGTTCATTTTACAGTTTCCCCTGCATTATGTTGACTATTAGGAACAAGAAAATGTATTATTTGTCAAATTCGGATGACGTTTTAGTAATTTATGACAGTTTGAGAGAGTTTAATTAGTAGATTGATCGATCGTTAATCTAGTAAATTATTTAATCCACTGAACACTGCTGTGTGGTAATATAAAAACACTCTCCCAACAGCATACTGTTTCTTTGAGCCTAATTCCTATAGTCAAATTAAAATAATATAGTTGTATCACTTGTGATGGTGTTTTGTATAGATGTGGCCAGACGAGCAGTCTACCAATAACTAGATAGAGCGACAGCACTACCAACTCCCACAATCGACTTCACAGTATAGAGACTAGTGACATACAGCGACAAAATCTGACAAGTTACAAAACAATATGACCTTTTCAGCTCATCATGAACCTGAACATGGGAGGCCCCTGAACTTGGGAGGCCCCTGGGCTTCAGCCCAGGTAAGCCTGTGCATTAATGCGGCCTTGCAGACACACAATAATCTGCTTTTTAGTCCAAGTGCCATCTCTCTATCAAACATGGCTGAGGTCTTATACAGGATTGTTCATGTACATCCACCACGACTCACACATATGCAAGTGAATTGGGTGGTCAAACTGGGGTTGTGTCTGACAAGAATTCTGACATACAATTCACCATGGTGGGAATCAATTTTATTGTGATATATGGTTGAGCTGGCCTGCAGATTTCCAACCTGGTCTCATGAGAAAACAGCTATTATAAATTGATGATTTAATATGAATTCCTATATTTTGATTTGAACGAAAACATACAATTTAAAAAGCAAGCATCATGAAGCTTCACCCCTAAATCTATCCCTCAGTGTGGTGTAGTCAAATCTTAAGTAAATGTATGAATTCATACAAATTCACCACCAATTTCCTAAATTTTAACCTACGAACTGCCATGATAATGTGTTGAAGATTTCATGTGTCTTGTATCCCTCTGTGATCTCTCTCTTCTCATACAAATGCAATTAAGAATAGGTTATGTAGCGGTTACCAACAGTAAAAATTGTGTTTACAGATGACTAGAAGCTCAGTCTGGAGTTTAGAAAGAAAACAAAAGAGCAAGGAACAGGTAAAAGACACAGAGCTAGATAAGAGAGAACAAAAAATAGAGAAAGACAAGTCATTTGGATTTCAGACTGATAAAAATATGTAATAATATATAAATTATTATTGTAATATAAGTGCTTTTCTTGTTATAATAATTGCCACATGATAGAGCCGAATTGGCATCTAGTCTGAACAAGGCCCTCAGAATGATCCAAATCCCCCTCCCCCATTACAGAATATAACAGAATATAAAGTATATTGCCACATTGGTCTCATTCAATCATAACTGCATAAAAGTACTTATGCGCGCAAACAAAGAACTGACACAAAATTTGAGGTGTATACACATGCATAGACGGACTTGTTCCTTAAGAAGGAACTTGCACACACACAATAATTAGCATACTAAACCAAACTTGGAACCAGTTTTCCACACAACGATTTTCTCCTGTATTAGTAACTTTCTTTAAACAAACATGCGCAGCAAGATCTCCAAGTGGAGTCAAGTGTGCCACTCGCGAAACTAGTCGAAATACAATAAACAACTTTTATATATATGGACCCATTTTGCATTAAGTGCCTTTAACTACTGTGTACTAACACTTAAATTAATGATTTGATCCAATGCCCTTATTCTGTACATAAATGTTTTTTTTTATTTTTTTTTATTTATATTTTAAAAATACCTGCATGTAATTACAGTTGTATTCAATTTCTGTAATGACATCTACAATTACATTGTTGACAAGTCCCTTAAACCTAACCATACCACCAAACCTACCCAAACCTTACCCGTATCCCACCTCAATAGCAGCAAGTGTTTTGCAAAACAGCACGAACAGAACAAGTACACCTGGATGATTTTTCATGTACTGTAACTACATAGTTAAAGACATCTAGCCTAATATAAAATGTGACCCACTTAATTTTGTATTGTAGTGCACTACTTATTCTGTTTTTTAATAATATTATTTTTTTTCTTTTTTGAAATCTTGTAGTTTATATTTAAGTGCAAATGTACTGATGAATCATAATTTCTGTTTAAAAAGGTTTGCACACAGGTTTTACATACAAATATGAGCTATGGGTCAAACAGAACTCTGAAATGAACGTTGAGAATGTATAAAAAATGATAATGTAATTAGTATTCATGCATGCACATAATTTTAACGGATTCACATTGAGCCACGCATGCAGGTGCAGACCTCACATCACAGCAGATGTGCATGGGTGCAAACTCTCTGCTGGTTAGCGTATCCCTAAATGTTGGTCTAAACCCTGGCAAAGCAGTAGCAGAGCAGAGCAACCGCTGGCAGACAGGAAGTGACCTGTGCCTCTCACGGTAGATAGCACACCCATAACACATATCAACACACATACCAACAAGCAAGCAGCACAAGTTTAAGATGCATCCCAGTTTTACCTTTGTGGTTACTAACGGTTATGCATGGCTGACTAGGCTCTGGTCCCTCTGGGAGGGTGTGGCAGGCCACAGGCAGGCCCCTCTCCTTTAGGACTGTCCAGCAGCTGTCCAGCAGCACCTCACAGAATGTCCTGCAGGGTAGCAGGACTATCCCAGAATTTTCAGAGGGCTGATGGCATCTTGGTGCCAGTAGTAGGCAAAAAAACCATTCCAAACCATGGTGGCAGCCTGAACGCAGGAGCCAATCCCATTCATTCAATACAGCTACCACATCCTCTGCATGGGTGTGGTTAAAAAAATTAGGTAGAGAAAATTTTACTTCACCATGAGAAATACAAAAAGGCCAGTCAGAGCCTCTTGGTAAGCAGTTTGTGGAATCCTTAGGGAAAGCGGTGGTGCTAATTATGCTAATCCTGCTGTCAGTAACCCACGTCCCTTTAAGGTTGGTTGTTTTTTTGCCTTCCTGAGCCAAATCCAAAGTGGGCCCTGAGCCTAAGCCAGACCCACTGGCATCACCTGAGGAACCTTTGACATTTATTTCATGTTTGACTTTCTCTGATAAATACTTATCATTACCCTTTTTCGAATGGCCATCCTTCGAGGAGAGACCAGGTATCCAGGTGACAGCACTATTCCATTTCACAGTTGGGTTCTGGTCCCAGTTCTGCACAAATCCTTGGATCCCTCTGGCTACATCTATGATATCTGACCCAACATCACCAATGTTCTTGTCCACACTGGTCGTTCCACTGACAGAACTGTCTTTGTCCACTGTGGGGCCCTTTGTGACACTTTGACCGGTCCACCAAAAGGCATTAAGAGGACCCACGTCCAGCATAAACAGGAGAGTCAAGCCCCAGCTGAACCTCATCTTTGTACATACACTAGTTCTTCCGCTGCACGAGTCATTCAGAACATGCTATCAGGTGCGTCTTGCAAAAGTAGCCAAACCAATACTGCAATGCAATGAGCTATCCTTTCCTTCTCTTAGCTCATTGTGATAGAGGGAGAAAGAGACAGAAGGCGTGTTCTTTTTAATAGTTGAACGTCATTGGCCACTTCTACTTGCCCTCCAAAATGTGAGTAACACTCAATATCCTTTTGTGTCCCAATGGACAACACTCCAAGAACACAGATGTGCAGCCCATGTGCAGCTCAGTTTTACTAATGCTCCTCTTCTGAGAATAAAATCCATGTATGGAGTGTACTTGTTTGCTTGTAACTTACCTAATTTGGTTACTTTTTAATTTTCATGAATGATTGTCAGTCAAATTAACAATTAATTTTTGACCATTAATACCAATAAAATGCAACGTGGATGAATCTAAATACCATGTGTACATAGCTTTTTAAATTATAATATAAATAAATATATTTAATTGGAATAATACCAAAACTATCATATGCTGTCTCCATTTATGCATTTATTTCTTTAAAAGAAGACATTTTGAAGAATGTTGTGCTCTAAACGACATTAGACCTCTTTGACTTTCAGTGTATGAACAAATCTCATTATCCTTTAAAATTTGTGTGACAACAATAACACCCAAAATAAATTAGTTTCAGTGCTGTCCTTTTATCACTGTGAATAGTTTTCAGTCATTTTTACACATTTTCAATACTGTTTTTTCCGTGGGCAGCTGCACAAAATAGTACTGCAGTTATTTAAGAGAAAATCCAAGCAAAAGTTTTTTGCATTTCTTTTTGCACAGCATTTCTTCTCAGTCCCCCACTGGTTGTACTCAGAGCTCATAGTGCATCTATTCATGCCAGCAGGGCTGTTTGGCGTGGGTCTGAATGACAGACACACAACAGCTGACAGCATATCTGATCTGGTGGACGCATCAGCCTTCGTATGTGTGGAAACCCATAACCTCATCTTTGTGAAAGGCAGTTTTCCCACATTCTGATTCTGACCATGCCTGAACCTCCTCTGCTCAAAATCTCAAACTGTCTGTCCAGCTGTTCGACTCCACATATGCTCTCAGCTAACCCTGATCACACCATGGGTACTTGGCCTTCTAACAATCACTTTGTCTATTCCGTCTCCTGCATGTTCTCACATTTCCTGTATTTCTTACATGCAAACACACACACACACACACACACACACACACACACACACACACACACACACACACACACACACACACACACACACACACACACATGTCTGGTGCACTATCTTTGTGAGGACTCTCCATAGACGTAATGGTTTTTATACTGTACAAACTGTATATTCTATCCCCTTACACTGCCCCTATCCCTAAACCTACCCATCACAGGAGACATTCTGCATTTTTACATTTTCAAAAAAACTAATTCTGTATGATTTATAAGCTTTTGTACCCATGGGGACCTCAATTTAGGTCCCCACGGTGACACGAGTCCCCATGAGTCTGTGTGCATTCAGGTTTAAGTCCCCACCGGTGTAGAAAAACATGTCCACACACACACACACACACACACACACACACACACACACACACACACACACACACACACACACACACACACACACACACACACACAGCATCTTCCAGGCCTGGTCCCAACAGGGTGAACACACTGAAACCCAGCAACTGTGATTTTTGCACTTCTGGCAGTGTGAATTGGCCTTAGAGCACAGGTTGTTATCATTATAAATTAAAAGTATTAGCCTACATACTAATATAAAACTAATATACTGAAATGCAGCTGCTGATACTACTATTACTTTGATAATAATAATAATAATAATAATAATAATAATAAAAGAAAATAGTAAAGCAATACATTTACAGCAACAGTATCATGAAGAGACAGAGCTGTGAAAAATGTTTTCGTTTTTCCTTTTCCTTACGATCTGATTTGATTTTCATACAAGATCTCTCCCAGGAATTGGTCATCATGAGCACTTCACCACATTCGTAGAGTGTGTGCTGGTGAGCAATGAGTCTGCGTTTACCATTGGCCATGCAGAGGATTCCCCCTGGTTCTCTGGTTCCCCAACTCGTCCCGCCCAGCTCAGAAGTTTCAATGCCCCCCGCTGGTCTGGCTCAACTCCAGAGTTTCCTATGCCCCTGGTGGTTCTGCCCAAATCAGAGTTTCCTGCGTCCCCGCTGGTTCCTGCCAGCTCAAAATCTACAGAAATCCTTTCCAGACTCCCTCTCCCACCTCCTCAACCAAAGCCAGACAGTTCTTCCAGTCCCCAGCTACGCCTAGGCATAAGGATTACCCATCTCCGCTTCCAGCCACTGAGCCCCAGACTCCACCTCGGTGCTCTGACCCATCGGCTCTGCCTTGGCTGCATGCTCCCACATCTCCACCTTGACCTGTCATCCTACCATTTTGGCTGGGCTAAGTCATTTCCCCGTCTCCGCCTTGGTCAGGCGTCCAATTACACCCCTGTCATTCATCCCTTCAGCTACACCAGGCTCCGCCTTCCCTCCAGCTCCACAGTTGTCATCTGACCCACTGGCTCCACAGCAGTCTCCCGGATCCCCGCCTCTGCTTCAGTTCCATTAGCTGTCAGCTCCACCTTGACCCTCCAGACCTGCAGTGTCTCCTCGGCTCCATCTGGGTCTTCACCATTACCGATTCCGTCCCTTCTCCCAGGTCTCCACCATGGCTCCTTCCTCCTGCAATTCCGCCATGGAACAACTCACTGGCTGTGGCCTGGGTCCCTGTCTCCTCCGGAACCCCCACCCTCCCACAGCTGGACTGTTACACAATGAGGACATGCCTGTGTGACCTAGATTCCTAATGTGTGCCAGTTTGTTCCCGTGATTTATGATTCCGTTCATCTGTCATTAAATTAACTCATTTAAACTGTGTATATATACTCCCTGTTTTGTTCAGTTCTTTGTCCGGTCTCGTCTAAGTGTAGTGGTTGTGTTTCTTGAGTTTCTCCTCTCCTGCTTGTTTTGTGCAGCATAGGTATAAAGACTGTTTCCTTTGAACTATTATTCTTTGTGCACTTACAGCACCCACGTGTGACAGGCGGATGCTGGTGTTTCATATGTTTCAAGTCAGTCAATCAGCGTACAGTTGCGTCACCGGTAGTTCCTATTGTGCTGGGTTAGACCCTACTCTGGAGTAGAAGCTAATTTAGTCCCCCCCAAAGGCATTCCCATAACTAAAATTGTTCCCAGTTCTTGTGGTGCGAACTCGCCAAAAAATGTGTATTTCCTCTAATAGTTATAGGAACTATGGCACGAAAGCCCTTAAAATTACTATATGATGATAAGTTTCATTTGAACTTTGAAGTTGCTGCAGCTTCTCCAATAGATTTTTTAAGGTCTGGGCTTCTTTAACCCTCTGGGGTCGATGAACGCGCTGGCACAAAATCGACTAAAAATACTCCATCATTTATGGTTCTACGTCAGAATGCCAATACGGAACGTATTGGCCAACACTGTTCACGTGAGCACCAAGACGCATGCGTGTGGTGCTAACGCAAGAGCTGGCCAATAATGAGGTGGTGTTCTGATGTAGAACCCGGAAGCGCTGCACTGTATTTACAACGTAAACTTCGTAGGAGACTGACGCAGATGTGAAGAAATTGTTGAATAAAGTAATTATTTGTGTTTCTTTTTGCGCACAAAAAGTATTCTCGTCGCTTCATAAAATTAAGGTTGAACCACTGTAGTCACATGGACTATTTTAACGATGTCTTTAATTCCTTTCTGGGCCTTGAAAGTGGTAATTAAATTGCTTTCTATGGAGGAGTCAGAGGGCTCTCAGATTTCATCAAAAATATCTTAATTTGTGTCCCGAAGATGAACGAAGGTCATATGGGTTTGGAACAACATGATGGTGAGTATTTAATGACAGAATTTTCATTTTTGGGTGAACTAACCCTTTAAGGCCCTGATATACTCACGGCAAAGTTCTTTTTCGTTCTTCACTTAGGGATAAAACGAAGTGTGAAATACATGAGCAGCGATATTCTGTTATCAAACATCCGACGCCACCCACTCTGCTGAGAGCGCCGTTTAGATGAATATGTAAATATGTGCTACATGCTATCCTCTCAACATCGAAATAAACACACAACAAAATTGAGAAAACAGCAAGGTTTTTCACATGGTTTGTCTTAAAGCATATTAAAAACACCACATAAACATATAAACAATATTAAAAGCTTAATTTTCACCACAGTTGGACTTTAAAATCAAGCAACTTTATCTTATTAAACATGATAAACATCTCGGGTTACTTGGCTGTAACCGTATTCTCTGAAAAAGAGGTAATGAAATGCTGCACTGAGCGCTATGGGAAATACATCTTTGTACAACTAACTGTGAATAAAGTGTGTAACACGTCAATAAAATTGACATTGAACTTGACAGCCTCAGATGGTGATGTCATTCGAATGCGTGCTCGTCTGAGGCTACAGGCTCAAGTACGTGTGAGCCCGGAATAGCATGAACATCCAAAATATAAAATCGTATTAATGTGTGCGGAGAAGACCAGCCTGCTGCATCACAAACTTGCCGCCAAAGCTTGGGCAGAGTGATTTGCTCGCAGCACCTGAGAAGCCCTTGTGGTGAGGGGCAGAGAGTTCGCTCAGAGTTGTACTAAATCACTCCGCAGAAGTAGCAGTGCTTCGCCTTCTGAGAATATAGTTCCCAGTATGTATACGGTTAGAAATGGCTGTGTCTCATGTGACCTTGTTATTTGTACACGCTGTGACACACATCACAACATGTAAATAGGAAAATGTTGGCATTATTTTGTCACTTATTGGGAGCAGTATACTAGCTGGAGCCGTTTACCTCCAGTCTTTGTGCTAAGCTAGGCTAGCGGTGGGTGCGTCAGACAGAGTTACGGTATGCACAGAGATGAAAAGGGTATGTACTTATCTAACTCTGGGGGATACAGTGAATAAGCTAAAATCCCAAAAAAGTCTGTGTGTTCCTTTAAAGGAGGGAGGATTGTAGTGGGAGAACTTGGGTGTCAGGTGTGACTGTGTGGCAATGGCAAATGGTTTACATGGCTCATGGGTCAGGTAGGAGGGCCCCTTAACAGAATTATGCTTATGGGCCCAGGGAGGTCAGGATGGGCTCTGATAACCAAGTATACATTTTATTGTCTAAAAAAATACAAGCATGTACATACATGTTGCTCACATAATATTGTAGCCCTATTTGTGCTGAATAAAGTGTAATCAGACTTTAGCCATCAAAGACCCCTCATGGGTCTTAAGTACATTTGATTTTCTGCAACTAGAAACATATTTTTGTTGGCACAAAATTACAATGGCAGGAAATTTTAAGTTTTAAAAGAAATTGCCTCCTGGTTTTGGGTTTAAATCCAATCCAATTTCATGTTTTGAGAATAGTACATTTATTTCTAATCAGTTTGTAATTGTGTAGTCCTGAGATTTTAACTGATGTCTAACCTTAATGTATGTGAACAAAATGCCAATGATATACCCTATTCAACAACTCTAATATTTGTACCTAATATTATCCCTGCTGTACTATGATTATCACAAACTTGGAATTAAAAAGCATGGGATGATTAGATCAGTGGTATCCGCTGGGCAGACAAAAACCCAAGGGGCCAGACATGAGACCAGTGCTGGATGAGTTTATCCCACTCTGAGGCATATTAATAAAGTGCTCAGTGTTTATAGAGGCAGAGAAGGTCAGTGGCCTATTCCAAATTTCACCATAAAACAAAACGTCTCGGTTGCGTATGCAACCCTCGTTCCCTGAAGGAGGGAACAGAGACGTCGACGTCGACTGAATGTGATCACGCTTAGGGAGCCAGTCATCTTCGAGTACTATTGAAACGAGCTAATGGAATTGATGTGCGTGATTCGCATCACACACTCCGCCCCCGTGGCGCGGCATAAATACGGAAGTGGATGCACGCACTAGTTGCTTTTTTTGCTGAGGAGTCGAGCGTAACTCGGAGTCAGCGGTGGTCCAGCGATATTGGCGAAGGAACTACATCTCTGTTCCCTCCTTCAGTCGACTGAATGGGATCCCCCATTGAAAACGCCACTAGAGCTGCCACCTTTCAGTGCCTAGACAAAAGCCTCCTGACCCTCCGCAATTTGAGGCGGAGAAGGGACAGAGCTTAGGCCAGGGAAGTCCCTGCTGTTCCACAGGACCACTGGGGAAGCGTGCCCTATCAATGGAAGGAAGGGACGCTGCGGAAGCCTCATCCTGCCCAAAGGGAGGTAACATGTGGAGAATACACATATGGACTGGGCGGATGACCAGGCAGTGCAGCATATGGAATGTCACTGGGGTGGCTCCAGCCTATGACGGGGGGAGAGTCAACACGGGCTCGCCGCAGGGAGCCGTACCGTGGAAGAATACACATATGGGACAACCGTAGGGATCACAACATATGGACCCAGCCTAACACAGGTTCAACCAGTGCATACGAGTGATAGGCCTGGCTTCGGACGTTCCACCATGTCCTTTGCCGAAGGGTATGGAGAAACTCAACAGGGTTCGGCTAATAAGGGGAATTCTACTGGAGCAAGAATTGCGCATGTATCCAATCCACGGGAGGGGAATGGCGCAGCAAGCCGACACTTCGAAACGGGATACAGTGAACTGGCTTCATGTGAAGGGAGCCCACGGAAAGTAGTGGTTCGACACATGATAGGTGTCGCCCAGCCCCCAACTCTTAAATCTGTTGCGAGGCACTCTGTGTCAACGCCTGGGAGGGAGCAATAATCTCACTTAGGAGGAGCTCACCACCCAGGTGGGCACATGCACCTTGGGAAAACTTTCTCACCAAGATGAAGGCAACCACATGTAGTGGGCCAACCTCTGCTTGGAAACAGTCTTCCCTTCTGCTGGTCTCTGTAACAGACAAGAGCTGGTCTAAGGTCCAGGCTTTGCATTCTGAGCATGTATAGCCGCAATGGAGCGGACGGACAGAGAAAAGCCAGGGCTGGGTCTGCCTCCTCCGGGGCAGCACTTGCAGGCTCACCACCTGGTCCCGTAGGAGAGGTAGGAACCTTGGGCACATATCAAGGCCGGGGTCTCAGATTTCATGAGAGTCAGCCGAATTCCAGGCATGATTTGTTGACCGAAAATTCGTGCAAGTCCCTACCCTCTAGATAGAGACCGAGTAAGCAGAAGAACTGCTTCTCTAAAAACAGGATTTTTAACTCACTGCCTGCAGGGCTCAAGGGAGGTCTCTGCAGTGCAGGAGCACCAGAGATAAGTCCCAAGAGGGTAAAAAGGGGGCGCAAGGCGGATTCAGTCTGCTTGCTCCCCTCAGAAACCTGACGATCAAGTCGTGCTTCCACGGATTTGTATCCACTGCATCATGATGTGCGTCAATACAGAGGCAACAACATTTTGAGGTGGAGGAGACAGCCCTCACTCCAACCCATTAGCAAGAAAGAAGCACTGAACTGATCGAACATCTTCGGGATCTCCTACGGAGAGAAGACACAATTTAGTGAATAGGTTCCACTTCTCATTTTGAGCAGTGCTCTCACAGAAGTGATGGTCTCTACGGCATAAAAATTCTTGCGGTAGTAACCAGAACCTCCGCGTCCCATTCTTTTTAAAACCAGACCTGGAACTCTCCAAGGTCTAAACACGGGTGCCATCATGCCCCATCCCTGAGAATGTACTCAGAGGAAGGAGTCAGGAAGGGTTGTCGAGAGCTGTGGTGAGGCTTGTCAGCGGCACGATTGAGCAGGCCAGCAGTAATAAGTGGAAGAAGCAACCTCAGAAGCTTCTGACTACGAGGAGGAGGTGGCGGGCAAGTCGCAACATGCGAGGGGAGCATAGTTCAACGGTTGCAATGTTGTCTGGTCTTTTCAGCGGTGTCTCAAAGTGAGATGAACTCCAAGTAACTCGAGGCAATGGATGCCAATGCAGTCGGAGGGCTGCCCAGACCTCTGTTACTGCATGCCCTTTATACGTGGCCCCTCAGCCGGTATTAATGGACACACGTTCTAGGAGCCGTTGGCCCAGAGAAATAAAAGGTCTGTTTACGGGCTGAGGGTTTGGCGACAGGCTAGGGTGATTATCACACGGAACGTGCCGCTCTGCCATGGGCACCTTGGGACTCGGCCATGAAGCCAGTGCTTAAGCGGTCTTATATGGAGGAAGCCATGTGGCTGCATCTGCCATTTGCCCCAGGAGCCTCTGAAAAAGTTTCAGTGGGAACCTTTCTCACTTCTTGAATAGCACTGACCTGACACACCTCCTAATAGATGCGCTGGACTGAGGCCATCTCCATACTAGAAAAGAGATCCTCAACCCTTGGGTTGAAAGTTTCTTTCAATGTTACTTTTTTTTCCAGTTGACCTAAAGACCCAACTGGCTATGGAGCACTCGAAGGTTAGGACCTTGTACTGATACTTCATTCCTTTGAACGCAAGAACACAGGAAGCCTGTGGGGCGGAAGGATAGAGATCTGAAGTACACGTGTTTCAGGTCGAACGCTGCAGACCAACCTTGGGGACGGAGCATTTGGGAATGCATCTCTGTGTTTAGCAACTGAATGGAGGCTTTCAAAAAAGGGCCTGTTTCAGTTGACACAGGTCCAATATGGTCGTAACCCACCGCATATTTAGGGCGCAATGAAGTACGGGCTCATGGAAGCCAGTCTTCATATCGGCTGGAGGGAACGGCTACATCGCGTCCTTCGCCAGTAGGACTGTGACGTGCACACACAGGACAGGAGCACTCCTCAACACCTAGGTATGATGAATATCACTGAGCCTGGGCAGAAGCCATGGTATAAGAGAAGCCGTGGAGTCTGATGGTACAATTTGGGGCCAGCTGGACTGGTTGGGAAGCATTTTGGGCTTCCACAAAACCGGGCCAGGGACCCAGCTCGAGAGGCCCGAAGGTGACCCGAAGCAGGGTCTGAGTGTGCAATATAACATTTACCTGACTCCACTAAGTAGCAGGGGATGCGTGAGAAGGCGTATGACCGGGTCCTTGAACCGCACCCTGCTGCGGTCTTGTGAATAAGAGGGGGCTGAAGGGTGCAAGGCTTTGCAGGGTCACACACCGCCAAATTTGCCCTCTTGGGGCCCAGGAACAGAGAAATTGGTCTTTCTTTGAGTATGTGGGAGCCAGCGGCGGAACAGACACACATTGAATATAAAACTTCACCCGGCCCTCCACTGGATGACGGGAGTGGATCGGTGATCATTTCCTAAGAGCATTCCTCCATCCCTGGGTGGCCCGCTCAGAAACGCTTTCGCTATCACTTGCCACCTGGCTTGGCAGCGCCTGAAGGTGGCGAGGCGGTGCTGCTGCGACGGTCCAGCGGGAGGGGAGGCAGCTGCAGATGGGCGCCTTCGGCGACAAGCAGGCAGAGGATCTGCCGCCGGCGGACGGGTGGAGGCAGCAGCTGGCCGCCAGTGCAGGATGTGCCGGATGGCATCCATCTGCTTCTGGGCGGCAGAGAACTGCTAGGCAAAGTTCTCTACCGCATCGCAGAATAACCCAACCTGTGAAATGGGAGTGTCCAGGAATCGAACCTTGTCCGCTTCTCTTATGTCAGCCAGGTCAGAGATGGCGCTCCTGGACCACAAGGGTGGACATCGCCAGACCGATCATGCAAGCTGCAACCTTCGTACCTCGGAGGGCAAGGTCAGTTACAGTGCGGAGCTCACCCATGAGCTCACGGTCTAGGCCACCCTTGTGCATGTTCATGAGTGCCTGGGCCTGATGGACCTGAAGCAACGCCATAGCATGCAGTGAGGAAGCGGCTTGCCCACAGGCTTTGTAAGCTTTGCCCATCAGAACGGACGAAAACTCACAGGCCTTAGAGGGGAGATGAGGATCCCCCTTCCACGAGGTAGTGGTCGCTGGACACAGTTGCATCGCAACAGACCGCTCCACTGTAGGGATCACCTAGTAACCCTTCGCCGCTCCCCCATCAAGGGTAGTGAGGGAGGAGGAGCTCCTCAGGCAATTTCTTGAAGAGACAGGCCTGGGGATGGGGACTCCCTCGCGAACAAAGGTGAGTCTCGACCTCAACACCGAGATGGTCATATTCCCGCAATAAGAACATGACTCATCCATAAGAGCTGCTTCAGCGTGCTTTAAGCCCAGACACGTGATACAACTCTCGTGACTGTCAGAGGGGGACAGAGCCCTACCGCACCCAGAGACGCCCGGATAGAATAGCATCTTGAAAAAGATGCAAACGTACCCGTGTTGCTCTTTTAGAAAATGAGACCCGTCACCAGTGCTGGAGCACACAGTGAATGACCGCGGCAACACTTAATGCAGCGAACTGAAACAGTGAAGCACTCACTTTTCCACCCTCAACCAGCCTTCAACACACACACAATAGAAACTTGTTGCTGTTAAAACAGCATTTGAGAGCTCAAAGCTTGTCACCACCGCTGCACTGCACTGTAGAAACCACCAGCACTGGGAGAGTCTTTCTAGAAGAACACCGACACACTTGCTTGTTGTACACAACAGTACTCTTCAGAGACATCAAAGACGATCGGCTCCGGAGCAAAAAGCAACTAGTGCGTGTATCCACTTCTGTATTTATGCCGCGCCGCAGGGGCGGAGTGTGTTATACGAATCACGCACCTCAATTCCATTGGCTCAGTTCAATAGTACTCGAAGATGACTGGCTCCCTAAGCGTGATCCCATTCAGTCTACGTCGACTACGTTGAACTTGACAGACTGAAAGGGAACTGATCTGCTTGATATGACACCCACATGTCATACACTGATCAGTGTGTCTGGTTTGAGAGACACACGTACAAATTAGGGCTGTCAATAGATTAATTTTTTTAATCGCGATTAATCGCACCCTTTTTGTGCGATTAACTGCGATTAATCGCACACTTATCGTGAAAAATTAAACATACACTTTTTATTTTGTTTAACATGTTTATTTTTGTCATCATTTCACAAAATTGTTATATCTAGCAAAGAGAACCATCAGAACAGTTTCAATCTCAATTCAATTACCTGCTTGCCAAACTAAAACAGAACAGCTTATTTTTCTAGTCTGCATTTAATCAGCTGCTAAGGCATACAACATGTTTATTTTTGTCATTTCACAAAATTGTCATATCCAGCAAAGAGAACTATACCAGAACAGTTTCAATCTCAATTCAATTTGAAGTTTTAAGAAGACATTTAATATTGCAAACTAGTCTGCCTAGAGACCCAATTCAGAATTAAAAGTCACTTTAATATGAACATTTATCATCAAATTAAAAAGCAAATGACCTGAACATACATTTGGACAGGAAACGCACTGAAATTTTACAGATCTCATCTCAGTTGATTCTAGACAGAAATGAACTTAACAGAAAAAGACACAGAAACCGCAGTATTTCATCAAATTATTCTAAAATCAAATTATCTGAACTGAAGAACAAAATTCATATCTCTGTAGGACAACCATTTGTATGTCTTTCTTTCAGAAGTATCTCGGGCAAAGTTAATACTTAGGCTAACTATTCCTGAGCATTCCTGACAGATAAACCTTTGAGCAAATCATATTACTTTTGCACATTTGCAATACATGTCTCTCCGTTTTGAATGTGGTGTTTTTTGTATGTGTGTGTTTATTTCATGGATGTAGTTTTTTTTTTTTTATGTATGTATGTATTTAGCAAGTCTGGTTCCCCCTCTTGTTTAAAGATTTTTCTGTTCTTATCTGTGTGCATGTCTTTCTCTCAAATATCTCGCTTTCTCTTCATTTAACACATAACCCAGAAAATCTTACCAGATTCCCTTTTTTCTTCTCCTCTCAATATTCCATATTTGTCCTAAAGTGGTGCTTATTTTTCTAGTCAGCATTCAACCAACTGCTAAGGCATACAAGTTTGTTAACATTCTCAGGTGCCAGAGCAGCCCTCTTCTTGTGCACTATGTGTCCTGCAAGTGAAAATAGTCTCTCGCATGGCACTGTTGAAGCAGGAGTTGGTAGATATTTCAGTGCAATGGTCGCCAGCTTGTCATGACTTCTGCTGTGTGCAGACCACCATTGCAGAGGGCATTGTTCAAGGCTTATGCTAGGCTCTGCTCTGTATCTAGCAAGAGGACTGGATTCCAGTGATGTTTCATCGTCTGACTCTGTATCAGAGCCCATCAAGAGGAGACCAATTTTCTTTTGCGGCCCTGATCCCGCATCTGAGGAATGTGGACAAAGTTCCTCCTCTTTTAGCATCTTGTCTAATGTTTCCCAAACTTCAGCTCTTTCTGCTTTAGGAATGCATTTCAGGTTTTTGAATCTGGGATCAAGAGCTGATGCGATTTTGAGCCAAGCAATGTTTGTGTTTTCTTTGCGCTTGGTCAAATCCTCTTTGAATGCATCCTTAAAGCGCACAACATAAGCAGGGTCATCTTCTGTGACAGCCATCTTCAGGGCCAGGTGGCAAAGGGCAGGCAACACAACAGAACAGGAGACATACTTTTCACCCCCAAGAAGTTCCATGACATATCTGAATAATAAACACACATCCAATTAATAGATTGCATTTGCTAACAATGACCTATCATTTAATGTCAGCATTTACAATTTTTTTTATTTTTTATTTAACGTTACAAGTATTAGTTAACTATAAAAACAAAGATTAACACTAAACAATACTTTGCTAGTAATTGGTTACTGTAGTTACTAACATTACTCACAATAACAACATGACATGAGCCATTTTAAATATACAGGACTTGTTTTAATAAAAAAAAAAAAAAAAATCATTAAATACTGTCTAAAAATAACATATCAAATAAACTGAAGTACCAACCTGCATGGTTCCAGTAGTTTCTCCAGCCTGGCAAGCTTATCAAACTCTGCAGATGTTAGAAGGGTTAGCTTGTGGTTTTGATGAGCCAAGGTTGCCATCAGGGGGTCTTTGTTCCGTAGTATCCGGCTGACCATCTCGAGGGTGGAATGCCACCTTGTGAGAACATCTTGCACTAGAGACTCTTCGCCCAGGCCATGAGCAATTTGCTGTGCTTTCAGGTCTATCATATTAGACGGGCTATGTTTAAAATGTCCGACTAATTTACGACATTTCACTAAAACGCCATCAAAGCCGCCTTCACGAAGAGCCATGACGATTGCCCTCTGTATAATGTGCGCTATACACGGCATATGCTCGAAAGGAAGCAATCTAGATGCAGCGATCATGTTTCTTGCGCTGTCCGTACCAACAGTAGTGATTTTGCTCTCTATCTCCCACTCCTTCGCTACTTGTATAAACTGTTCGGCGCAGGCCTCAGCAAAATGCCTTTCTTCACTTTTAAGCACAGTTAATGCAAATGAATGCATATGCCAGTCTTTATCGATAAGATGCGCAGTTGTACCTAAGTAATTATGCTGGCTTACCGATGTCCAGTGGTCCCCAGTCAATGCAACACTGTTTGATTGTGATAGCAGCTCTACTTTGCATTTCTTTTCGTTAATGTACAGTTCGTTAATCCTGGGCATGATTGTTGATCTTGACGGTAGCTCGAACGATGGGTCGGAAGTGGCAATCCTGATCACTTCTTTCAGGCCCTGGTCAGTTACGATGTTGACTGGACGGCAGTCCTTAGCAATCCACTTCGCTATGGAAGTAGTAAGCCTGGCTGACTTTTGACTATTCACACTCCGTGGTATACACTGATCCAGTGTGGGTTGTTGCACAAGACTCGTCAGATTGCTAGTAACGTTAGAACCTGTGATATGTTTTGCTTTTAAATGATATTTTAAACTCGATGAGCTTCGATGGTAGGCCAGTTCTTCCTTACAGTGTATGCACACAACTTTGCGTTTATCCAGAGTGCCATCCAATTTTCTTTTAAAAGAGAAATGTCCGCCTACCAGAGTTACTGCTTTCGCCATTATAGATGCTGATTAGACTCCCGCCCCCGCGCAAATTACGTTAATGACGCACCTTTGTGTATATCGTTTTTTTTTTTTTTTTTTTTTTTTGGCGGTAATTTATTTGCGTTAAATTATTTTAACGCGATAAGGATTTTTTATTAATCGCATGCGTTAACGCGTTAACGTTGACAGCCCTAGTACAAATCTCCATTATCTACCCATAACTTTAATAAACAGTATAATGATTACATCATGAAATGCAAAACAAATGCTAACAATAAAAAAATAAAAATATATGGAGTATGCTCTTGTTAACTTAAAGGGTTACTTCAGGATTTAGCATTAAGCTTTGTATTAGAAGAAAACCTGTAGTATTTTCGAATTACCATGCTTTCCACCCTCATATCCCCCTGAGACAAGAGATTTATTTATTTTTTGTCTGGAAAAAATCCTCCGATGACGCAAAAATCGTCATTTTGCGTCATCAGAGGATTTTCTGGACAGAGGCTAAAGACTACAGCCAGTAGATGGTGTTGTTCCGCATGTTTTCAGCCCGCCCATACAGGGTGGGATCTCACTCAGAATGTAACGTTACACAGTGTCAGCCGTCTTTCTTTGGAAGCTAAGCTAGCAGGCTCTTGTTCTGTGGAGATGGAGAAAGCTGAATAGTAGGAGAAAGTTGAGTAAGTACCATCCTCCTTTTGCCTGACTTGTCCGGCGGGCGAGATCGTTCAAAATGTCCGGGATTCAGCTTTTGCTTTCTGCGGTCGCCATTCATTGTTTACATGCACACCTTTCAATCTAACTGAATTCATTCCGATTGGTGAATTTGAATGTGTTTACATGAACGCTATGAATGTCTTCTAGTGATCGGTTGATGTGCGTTTTACCATTGCTAAGAAAAATTCCCGCTCCTCCGTGAGAGATGCGAGACCCGGCGCGTCTCAGTAATCACGCCACCGGCCTCGCGCCGTTCTCCCGCGGCCGTCAGCCTCGTCCTGCTCGCCACAGTAAACATAATGAATGGCGACTGTAGAACGCAAAAGCCGAATCCCGGACATTTTGGACGATCTCTAAATCCCTCGCAAACTCATCACGTAGACTAGCTTTGTTGTTTTCAACTGCTCACTCTTACCGGTAGGCGTGGCCTCCTAAGGCAGCGAAGCAAGTGCATTCTGGGAGTTGTTGTCTTTCATCCACATAAGCCAAAAATACATTTTCTGGCTTTTCTCAGTTTAGAAAGCTCCAAATTCAAAAATTTCTTCACATTTCTTCTACTTAAATGACATATTTTAAATACACATTCATCTTCCCAGAGGTGAAGTATCCCTTTAAAAAAAAATGCCCCATAATATGTGTTTAAATTGGCACTGTGACATTATGCAAAGGCTCATCAAATAGCACTTGATGGCTTAATGACTTATCTGTATACTGGGCCTATTGTCCTAATAATCCTGTTCAGATGGACAGCTTATCTTCTGGTTGAAGAGTATACAGAGAGACCACACTTGAGGAAAGCAAATTGAAACCAAAACAACTTGTTTAAAAGTACACTCAGAAAAGTTCTCATTTTATTAATGATTGATAGCTTTGAAAGTATCCATTAATACTTTTGAAAAATATGTTTAAAATTGTAGGATTGAGTGCGAAACAAACACAAATGAATCTTCCAGGTGAATTGTTCAAACATAATTTCTCACAGAACTGAACATTCCAGACACCAAATCACCAACCCCAGAGCCATCGAAGAAGGCTCCAGCCAGCCAGTCTCCACTAACCAACGAAAACCCCCAGCTAAGAACTTTTCTAGCCATGCAAGCTTCAAAGAAGATGAGCCCAACTAAAGGAAGAACTTGTCAATGCGAGATAGCTTGGAAAAGAATGATTGGCTCAGAGATGGCACAACTCAGTGCCCGATCAAGATAACAGCAGAAGCTGCTCGAGCCCACAACATTCCAGACCCCCTTCTTCTTAACCCTTAAAGGGGCAAGCATAAATAAATTTGATGGAAAAATGTTTCATTGCTATTTTTGTATGTATCTAGACTAAAATGACACAGTTCATGCATTTTTTCCAAAATATGACCTTTTTTTTCTAAGTTACACTCTGTATCTCCCAACTCTGTACATTGCCCATTTAGGGTAACATTTTGCAATGTATTCTTTTTTATTATAGTTCATATGACTACACTACACTACACTACACACCACACCACACCACACCACACTACACTACACTACACTACACTACACACCACACCACACCACACCACATTACACTACACTACACTACATTACACCACACTACACTACATTACACTACACTACACTACATTGCACTACACTACACTACACTACACTACACTACACTACACCACATTACATTACACCACACTACACTAAATTACACCACACTACACTACATTACACCACACTACACTACATTACACTACACTACACTACATTACACCACACTACACTACATTACACTACACTACACTACATTACACCACACTACACTACACTACACTACATTACACTACACTACACTACATTACACCACACTACACTATATTACACCACACTACACTACACTACATTACACTACACTACATTACACTACACTACGCTAGACTACATTACACCACACTACACTACATTACACTACACTACACTACATTACACCACACTACACTACACTACATTACACTACACTACACTACATTGCACTACACTACATTACACTACACCACATTACATTACACCACACTACACTACATTACACCACACTACACTACATTACACCACACTACACTACATTACACTACTACACTACACTACATTACACCACACTACACTACATTACACCACACTACACTACATTACACTACACTACATTACACCACACTACACTACACTACACTACACTACATTACACTACACAACACTACATTACACCACACTACACTACACTACACCACACTACACTACACTACATTACACTACACTACATTACACTACACTACGCTAGACTACATTACACCACACTACACTACATTACACTACACTACATTACACCACACTACACTACATTACACTACACTACACTACATTACACCACACTACACTACATTACACTACACTACACTACATTAAACCACACTACACTACATTACACCACACTACACTACATTACACTACACTACACTACGCTAGACTACATTACACCACACTACACTACATTACACTACACCACATTACACAACACTACACTACACTACATTACACTACACCACATTACACAACACTACACTACACTACATTACACTATACCACATTACACAACACTAAATTACACTACACTACATTACACCACACCACATTACACTACACCACATTACACAACACTACACTACATTACACTACACCACATTACACAACACTACATTACACTACACTACATTACACTACACCACACCACATTACACTACACCACATTACACAACACTACACTACATTACACTACACCACATTACACAACACTACATTACACTACATAACACTACATTACACTACACAACACTACACTACATTACACTACACCACACCACATTACACAACACTACACCACATTACATAACACTACATTACACTACTCTACATTACACTACACTACATTACATTACATTACACTACACTACACTACACTACATTACATTACACTAGACTACACTACATTACACTACACTACACTACACTACACCACATTACACCACACTACACTACACTACATTACACTACACTACACTACGCTAGACTACATTACACCACACCACACTACACTACATTACACTACACCACATTACACTACACTACACTACACTACACTATACTACATTACACTACACTACACTACACTACACTACATTACACTACACTACACTATATTACACTACACTACACTACACTACACTACATTACACTACACTACACTACATTACACTACACTACATTACACTACACTATACTACACTACACTACACTACACCACACCACACCACATTACACCACACTACACTACATTACACTACACTACACTACACTACGCTAGACTACATTACACCACACTACACTACATTACACTACACCACATTACATAACACTACATTACACTACATTACACTACACTACACTACATTACACTACACTACACTACACTACATTACACTACACTACACTACACTACATTACACTACACTACACTACACTACATTACACTACACTACACTACACTACACTACATTACACTACACCACATTACACAACACTACATTACACTACACTACATTACACTACACCACACCACATTACACTACACCACATTACACAACACCACACTACATTACACTACACCACATTACACAACACTACATTACACTACACTACATTACATTACACTACACCACATTACACAACACTACATTACACTACATTACACTACACAACACTACACTACATTACACTACACCACACCACATTACACAACACTACACCACATTACATAACACTACATTACACTACTCTACATTACACTACACTACATTACATTACACTACACTACACTACACTACACTACATTACATTACACTACACTACACTAGATTACACTACACTACACTACACCACATTACACCACACTACACTACACCACACTACACTACACTACACTACGCTAGACTACATTACACCACACTACACTACATTACACTACACCACATTACACTACACTACACTACACTACACCACATTACACTACACTACACTACACTACATTACACTACACCACATTACATAACACTACATTACACTACACTACATTACACTACACTACACTACACTACATTACACTACACTACATTACATTACACTACACTACACTACATTACACTACACTACACTACACTACACTACACTACATTACACTACACTACACTACACTACATTACACTGCACTGCACTGCACTACACTACACTACACTACACTACACTACATTACACTACACTACACTACACTACATTACAATACACTACACTACATTACACTACACTACACTACACTACATTACACTACACTACACTACACTACACTACATTACACTACACTACACTACACTACATTACACTACACTACACTACACTACACTACATTACACTACACTGCACTACACTACACTACACTACACTACACTACATTACACTACACTACACTACACTACACTACATTACACTACACTACACTACACTACATTACACTACACTACACTACACTACACTACATTACACTACACTGCACTACATTACACTACACTACACTACACTACACTACATTACACAACACTACACTACACTACATTACACTACACTACACTACACTACACTACACTACACTACATTACACTACACTACACTACACTACACTACACTACAAGTTAAAGAAAAACCTTTATCCTATTCAATATCTGTAGAGAACAGGCCTCAAAACATTAGAATATCTCTGAGTGATCAGCCCTGTTAAATACCCTTATATGGGCAATGTATCCCCCAGGATACAGACATTCAATGCCTGATAATCAAAGTTGTGAGAAGATTATTTTAAAAATATCCACAAGAACATGTAAAACTATCCTTAAAAAACTATTTTCTAAAACAAAATCACTCTAAAATATTATAATCGTGAAAAATATAAAAACACTTCCCTCATGGCCAGTGTCTTTGTCCACGTATGCTGCCATTTTGGATTTTGATACAAATGTTTGGAATGTTGGCATAAAGTCACATGACCTGATTACATGACCCATCACCCCATCAGTGTTTCTCATCAACTGCAACCACATAATGGCCCTCCCCCCATGGCCCTTCCCCCCACAGCCTGTTAAATGACTGTATCCCCCAAGATACAGAAACTCTTTTTAAGGACCTCTGAATGACCTCAGGGTGTAAAATCTTTTCAAACCACAGAACTGAGATTTTACCTATAACTATACATAAAATCATTCAAGAACAATTTTCAGTGGACTTATAATCAAACATCATGCAACGACATGATTCTATATTGTTTCTACAATAGATGGGTGTATCTGATATGCTTAGATGCCATATAATTTATGTAATTGTTATAACTATTAGGTGTGTGAATGAAAGTGTGTCGTGCTTCTTGTCAGCATGATCGTATGTTCTTAATTCAAAAGATGGCTTGATTGAAATCTGTGTAAAATGTTTCGTATTCTTATAATAGTAATAATGTCTTAGCTGTGGCCTCTGTACTCTCTGCTAGAGCTTAGAGAGTAAGGAGAGCACAGATAAGCTTGATTTATGATAAGAAGTGAAGAGAATGCCACCTCCTAAATAAAGACAGTGTCTAATTGGTTAGAACTGTTCCAGGAGGCTGGGCGGACATTTGAGTTTAAAATCTTAACACCAGAACAAAGTTTAGGTTTTTAGTGCAGAACCAAAAATGCAGCGGGAGATGAAGATCTAAACCAAACAAGTAACCATGTAAACGTGCAGACGAAAGAACCCAAATCAAGATCAGAAGAACATGGGTTAAACAACTTCATTCAAGCCATCATCTACTCTCGTCTCAATTTCCTTTCTTTTCTTAGTTTCCTTTCTTTTCCGTTGTGAGTCTCGGTTCTAAGTTAAGTTTTGCGGCAAGATTTCGGTCCACGTTTCTCCTGCAAAGCCTGCTTTCCAACAATAAAGACTTTCCATCAATCCGCCATCCACACCATGTGAGTGGCCGCCACAGACATCTATCCAAGCACAAGGATACCAGCCAGCGAACGAACTCGGGAAACCCCTTTGACGCCGACCAAGGGAATTCCCAAAAGGAACGCAAAACGAGCAAGTAACCTCCAGACTCTTAAGCTGAACTGGTGTATTGATATAAATGTAATAACCTGTCTAAGAAACGATAGAAGGGTTAAATTAATGATTGATGGTTCGTTCCAGGTCATGTCTTATAAGTGCATATAGAAACTTGGGATTTCATCATCTCACTCTTAAACTCACTCTTAAAACTTAATCTTTCCTAACTCTTTTTCCTTCTGCAACTCGTATGAATGTGTGTGCATGTGTTTGTGTTAGTTTTATGTGTTAGAATAATCAATAAAGTCTTGTTTGTATTTTAAAAAGAAGTATTACTTGTGTTATGTGCTTACGAATTTAATGTCTTAAACTTCTGATCTAAGTTACCTTGCTGTGTTACCTATAGTGTTTCACTATAGTTCGGATATTTATACCCGTTGCAGAGTTGATAGTTACAGCCAGTTCAAATGAACCGTAAACGAGTCATTTGCTCGGTTGTAATAAGTGACTCTTTCGAATTCCCTATAAATTAATTAATAATTCATTTGAGCTAAATTGACGAATCACTACAAATACAAATATCTTACAAAATCATGCATGCTCATTAAGATGACACTTCCGCAGGTGGAATAAATTATTCACGCCTGAATAGAGCATTTTTACAGCAAACTTTGATCCTACAGTAAATACACACTGATATGTATAGGGATGGGTATCATTAAGTTACTTTAAATGTATTCTTATCGGTTCTTTTTGTTATATATATTATTTTTTATAAAAAAAAAACAAATAAAATAAAAACAAATTAAGAACATAACTAGATGTACCGCATGGCGGTACAAAATATGACCGCCGCTCAGGCCTGCACTGGCTTTCCACAAAAATAAACACTAAAATGGCCCTCGGGGACCAAACGGAATTTTTCCGTAAAAGTCTAGTGGGGCTACATGCCCACCACATTTCATGTTCCCCGGTGTTTCGGTGTCCCTGGTATCGTTGACGAAAAATTCACGGGGGGCCCAGCGCGGGGGGAGTGGCCCCCGGGGACCAAACGAAATTTTTCCGTAAAAGTCTAGTGGGGCTACATGCCCACCAAATTTCATGTTCCCCGGTGTTTCGGTGTCCCTGGTATCGTTGACGAAAAATTCACGGAGGGCCCAGTGCGGGAGGGGGGGAGTGGCCCCCGGGGACCAAAAAAAATGTTTCCGTAAAAGTCTAGTGGGGCTACATGCCCACCAAATTTCATGTTCCCCGGTGTTTCGGTGTCCCTGGTATCGTTGACGAAAAATTCACGGGGGGCCCAGCGCGCGGGTGGGGAGTGGCCCCCGGGGACCAAACGAAATTTTCCGTAAAAGTCTAGTGGGGCTACATGCCCACCAAATTTCATGTTCCCAGTTTTTCGGTGTCCCTGGTATCGTTGACGAAAAATTCAGTAGATGACGCAAAAAAAAAAAAAAAAAACTTTGACAATCCCTATATGACCGCTTTCGCTAGCTACGCTAGCGGCGGTCATAATTAACACTGCTTTATAATCTGAAATGTAAAATATCTATAGCAAAATAAACAGCATTGCTTGAGCAAAATGAATCAAAAATATCTATTTGTAAATGGACCAGGATAAGATAAGATACTATAAGAACAGGAACAAAGAAACAAAGTACAAATGGTCAAATAAATACAATAAATATACAATAAAACAAAGATACAAATGAAACGCAGTCCTTTAATTTCAGGAAGTGTACTAACATCAGAGGTGTCAAGTAACGAAGTACAAATACTTTGTTACCGTACTTAAGTAGAAATTTGGGGTATCTATACTTTACTGGAGTAATTATTTTTCAGACGGCCAATTGGCCAATTACACAAACAGTGTAGACCTGACTCCCGCCTCCTGAATACACATCGCTAAACTGATTGGCGTTGTGGTGTCTTTCTAACTTGTGAGAGGCTGTAGTCACATTTGTTTGTGCGCAGCGCCAAAAGTCCTCCGAAGGAAACGTAGATGTGGTAAGCGAGGGAGAAATAGGGGCAAATCGCGTCAGGTAAGCGAGGGAGAAATCGGGGCAAGTCGCGTCAGCATGAGAGAGAGAGAGAGAGAGAGAGAGAGAGAGAGAGAGAGAGAGAGAGAGAGAGAGAGAGAGAGAGAGAGAGAGAGAGAGAGAGAGAGAGAGAGAGAGAGAGAGAGATTTTCCTTACATTACTTTTATACTTTAAGTAGTTTTGAAATAATTATTTTTTATACTTTTACTTGAGTAAAAAGCTTGAGTTGATACTTCAACTTCTACAGAAGTCTTTTTAAACCCTAGTATCTATACTTCTACCTGAGTAATGAATGTGAATACTTTTGACACCTCTGACTAACATTACTGTTCAGGTAAGTAATATGGCCTACAAAAGAAATCTAATAAAGTAATCAAACTTAAAATAACACTGCATAATTTTCACTGTATAAATGGATATATTAATGCTTATTAAAGCTAAAGTTATTCATTAAAGAACTGAGTAATTTTCTCTTTGCCTTATTGTTGTTTGATTTACAATCACATTAATGGCGCAATCGTCAGTAGGTTTATTAAACTGCTTCCACTTTAAGACCAATGATGATTTAATGATTATTACACTCATATTTTCTCTCAACTATTTATGACCATTTAAGACATTAACTGTGTTTAAGTGAATACTGCTTTCATTTGTCAATTCATGAGGCAGAGGAAAGAAAGCCTTACAAATTATAGGGTGACCAATTGCAGAAGACACCTTAGGGGGATAGTCCGTTCTGGGTGCAGAATAGCCCTGACCAGTCTAGGAGCAAAATCCAAGAAAGAAGGAGCAACATATAAGGCTTATAAATCCCCTACTCTTTTCAAAGAGGTCAAAGCTAAAAACAAGGCAACTTTGAGAGTTAAAATAATTTCAGAAACCGACTTCAAATGTTCAAATGAAGCTTTTGCTAATGATCCCAGGACTAGAGATAGGTCCCAGGAAGGTACCCATGACCGACAAATAGGCCTCAGCCGTTTGGCACCCTGCAAGAATTGTGGCACCAAAGAGTCTCCCAACCGAAGTCCTATTCAATATGTCAATATGCAAGCCAAAATAGCGGCCACACATACCTTAAAGGGATGGTTCGGAGTAAAATCAACCCAGGGTCCTTTGCACCATGACCTCGAGCCAAACACCCCCCCAGAAGCCTTTTTTTCCCTTGGTCGAACATTATTAAAGTTAGAGCTTATTTTGAAATATCAGCCGGATGGCTTAGTGCAGGCACTAATGGATCCTATGATGTATCTCGTAAATGACCCCACTAATAATGCCCAGAATGGTACCAACTGCGATGCATAAGGATGTAGTGTAACGACACCCAGTTCCAAGAATGCACTAATATTTTGTTTTGTAGTACCAGTTTGCAACAATTATTAGTTAACAATAAGTTGTTAACACTTCGGAAAAAATAATCATTTGCACTACATCCTTATGCATCGCTTTCTGCTAGGACTTTTACGTGCTTTTCCCAAATCACTGAAGTGACGTCGACGTCCGGGTTAGCAGTAGCATGAGTGTTATTTAAAGGGATACTTCACCTCTGGGAAGATGAATGTGTATTTAAAATAGGTCATTTAAGAAGAAGAAATGTGAAGAAATTTTTGAATTTGGAGCTTTCTAAACTGAGAAAAGCCAGAAAATGTATTTTTGGCTTATGTGGATGAAAGACAACAACTCCCAGAATGCACTTGCTTCGCTGCCTTAGGAGGCCACGCCTACCGGTAAGAGTGAGCAGTTGAAAACAACAAGGCTAGCCTACGTGATAAGTTTGCCAGGGATCTCTAGAGATCGCCCAAAATGTCCGGGATTCGGCTTTTGCGTTCTACAGTCGCCATTCATTCATCATGTTTACTGTGGCGAGCAGGACGAGGCTGACGGCCGCGGGAAAACGGCGCGAGGCTGGTGGTGTCATTACTGAGACACGCCGGGTCTCGCATCGCTCACGGAGGAGCAGGAATTTTCTTAGCAATGGTAAAACGCACATCAACCGATTTGTTTATTGTTCATGTAAACTCTACATTTAGATTCACCAATCGGAATGAATTCAGTTAGATTGAAACAAAAGGTGTGCATGTAAGTTAAACAATGAATGGCGACCGCATAAAGCAAAAGCCGAATCCCGGACATTTTGAATGATCTCGCCCGCCGGACAAGTCCGGGAAAAGGAAGATGGTAACCCCTACTTACTCAGCTTTCTCCTACTATTCAGCTTTCTCCACAGAACAAGAGCCTGCTAGCTTAGCTTCCAAAGAAAGACGGCTGACACTGTGTACATTCTGTGAGTGAGATCCCACCTTCTATGGGCGGGCTAAAAACATGCGGAACAACGCCATCTACTGGCTGTAGTCTTTAGCCTCTGGCCAGAAAATCTGGAAAAAAAAGATTTTTTCCAGACAAAAAATACATAAATCTCTTGTCTCAGGGGGATATGAGGGTGGAAAGCATTGTCATTCGAAAATACTACAGGTTTTCTAGTAATACAAAGCTTAATGCTAAATCCTGAAGTATCCCTTTAAATAAACTCCTGATGTACTTACAAACTTTCCAATGCCTCATTTTATGAGTACAGAACCTGTTTGAACATGTTTTTTTGACGATGACCCGTCACTACCCGAATTCATTTTGGGAGCGATGGCTGATTGTATGTATTTTTGGTCCAGTGCCAGTGTCTGTATATAGGGTACTTCTCAATATCCCTCCTCGTCTCCTCGCTCCTCCGTCCTCCATCCTATGACCCGGAAAACGATCGAGCTCAGCCATCTTGAAGTAATTTGCAATTCTGTAATTGCACCGTGAGGAGGCGAGGATCGAGGAGTGGGGAGGCTTCCTGAGGAGTCATGAGCAAGGATACATAGGTGTATCCTATGCAGAAGAGTTTTATCGACTAAACGTGACGCACGTATAAACTCTCCTCCCCCTTCACATCGTTCACACTAACTTTAATTTATACTTTACCTTTGCAGTTTATATAATCTCACATCTTATATATATATATATATATATATATATATATATATATATATATATATATATATATATATATATATATGTACAGTCGTGCTCAGAATTAATCATACCCCTGGTGAATATTGCCTATTCCACATTGTCCATGGTCGGATCTGGGCATTGACTTTATGACTGACCTTCCACCCTCAGCGAACCATACCTGTGTGTTCGTCATCGTGGACTGCTTCTCAAAGGCATGTGAAATGATTTCCCTCAAGGGGTTACCTACGGCCTTCGAAGTGGCTGAAGCTATGTTCCAGAACGTTTTCAGTCACTTCGTTCTTCCCGAAGATATAGTTTCAGACCGGGGTCCGCAAATTAATCTCTCGGGTTTGGCAGGCCTTCTTCAAGCTCCTCAGAGTATCAGTAAACCTCTCTTCCGGTTACCATCCTCAAACCAATGACAAGCCCAAAGAACATTGCCCGAAGAACATCTACCCCTCGCTATGAACCAGGCCAGAAGGTGTGGCTCTCCACATGGGACATACGCCTCCGCCTGCCTTGTCGTAAGCCGAGTCCCCGGTACATAGGTCCATTCACTGTGCAGAGGCAGTTACAGGCTAAACCTTCCACCTCACTACCGTATTTCACCATATTTCCATGTGTCTCTCCTAAAACCCCACACTGAACCTATGTTGTCTCCTCCCACAGAGTCTGGTGGCGATGAGGTACCTCCTCCTCCCGAAATCGCAGAAGAAGAAGCCATCTACCAGGTCCGAGCTATCCTAGACTCGCGATGGCGGGGTCCAAGGCTGCAGTACTTCATTGACTGGGAGGATTACGGTCCCGAGGAGCATTCCTGGGCTGCTCATCATGACATCCTTGATTGCACACTCCTCACACAATTCCATACTGAACACCCAGTTTGACTGGCTCCCAGGGGTTGAGGTAGGTCCCATCGTCGTCCCATCCAGCCGTCAGGAGCCGCCCGTGGAGGAGGGGGTACTGTAACGGAGTCACCAGATCAGCACGCTCTGCCAACTCGTTTACTCTCCCCAGAATTCTGATTCCCTGCACCTGCACATCATCATCATCTATATAGACTCTCTTCTCCTTCACTCCTTTGTCTGGTCTCGTCCCTACGAACGCATACAGACTCTACCCCGATACCTACCTTACCCGCTTCAAGGATCCCTTACCCGAACTCCTGTCATTCGTCTTCAGTCATCCATCTTCAGCCGCCTGTCATCTGCCTACAGCCTGCTGCTCTCTCTCGTTCATCTACAAGACAGACCCATATTGTCATCCAGCCCTTCATCCATTCTGTCACTCTGCTTCAAGCTCACCTGTCTGCAAAACTGTTTGGATCCGTGCCACTGCTCAATAAAACTGTTTACGTATCACTTACTTGTCTGCTTCCCTCTGTATTGTGACAGTTGCCTTCTAAAACATGATTACAATACATAATAAATCATGCAGTGAATTATATATTTTTTTTTATAGGCTATTAGGTGTCTCTTTGTGTGTGGTATGTTTTTTGTTTGTTTGTTTGTTTTTTTGTTTGTTGTTTTTTATTCCATAGCATAGCCTAGTCTAACACTTAATGGCTCCAGAATGGTTATAAGTGACTAAATGAATTCCAGTGACAGAAGTGTCTTGCTTTCCCACACTATTAACATCACACACACAAGCTGACAGATGTTAATTCCATTGACAAGGGTCACAAATATAAAGGGAACCCAATTACTGTTTAAAGATTTTGAATTACCTAGAAGGGATTACTTCGCTAACATTTGTAAACAGTACCCCTTTATGTAACCATTTGACTAATATTCATGTGTTATTATTCTGACAACCACATTTAAGGACAGAGAACAGATTTGGCTTCTGCTATATTTTTTATTTTACCATAGCCACCATTACTCCTGAGATTTTGTGCTTGTGAGAAAAGGGGATCTCCAAAGGAAACAGGCCTACCTCCTAGCAGTACAATGACAATCAGTACAGGAAACCTAAACTAAGGATATAAACACACACTGTATTGTCAAAGGGCTGAGTCTAAAACAATAATTGCACAAAACGCTGGGCATAAAATGACCTTAAACACTTGCATTTAGAAAAAAACACAAAAAAAATTCTAAATGCAACAACAATAAGTGATGATGTTTTTATAGTAAGAGACTATGCATTTGCTCCTCTGTTAAAAAGTGATGATGTTTTGATAGTCAGAGATATTGCTTTTACTCCTCAGTTTAGAAAGAGCACCATCTGCTGGAAAATAAATGCACTATTTCTGAACCTGTGTGTTCAGATAGACTGCCAAAATCTCTATCTTTCTGTACAGTAAAAATTCCTTTTTAATTATAACCTGTAAATTTTAAAGACAAACCAACCAATAACTTCTTACGTACAGTATGCTTCTGTCATGTCAGTATGATATAATCTAGGTTTTTTTTTTATTGCTGTATTGAATTCCCAGAAAGAAATACCCATAATCTTATGCAAGATCCATCAACTATAAAAGTCCTTACCATGGAAGTGGAAACTGTTACAAAACACTCAGCAGTGATTTCCCACTCCCATAAAACTCAAATAATTAGAAAATGGATTCAGGCTCCATACACTCAGACACATATTTGAATACTACCTGCACATAATACAATTGAAGTATTTTGTTAAATACATTAGACATAAAATTAGACATATTTTTATATTGAATGACTTCATGGGTCAATAGTCTTATACAGTAGATAATGCAATTTTATATTTTGTCATATTATGAAATCTTTGGCTTTAAATTAATGTTTGTAATGTAATCTATATACTGTAAAACAATTATTGTCTAGCATCATTCATTTAAAGTGTGAAAACATTTAAAAGATACTCTTTAGCACACCAGAATATTTGCCCTGTGAAGGGTTTTCTCTGCTCCCTCAGCTTTGTATCATCCCGTCACAAACTTTTCAACATGAATGCCATATAAGAGTAGGATTTTGGCAGAGTGAGGTAATGGAATTAATGTTCCATACATTTCACAATGCAGCATTCATTAGAAGTCAGAACAGAAGGACACAGAGGCACATTCCCTCCTTTACAAGAAAACTAAAGGGATTCAAGTGAACTGAAAGAAAAAAGAATACTGACAGGGAGTATGATTACGTTTGTCAGCTAAATATTAGGCTACTGTATGTATCAAATTGGACAATCACTTCCACTGAAATCAGGCATTGTGTGAACTTTATAGTGTGCATGTTAGAGCTCTTTGCTATTTTTTTTTGTTTGTTTTGTTTTTGTTTTTGCCATAAACATTCAAAATACATTAAATGTGGCATGTGGGATTAATTGTTCATTCATTTACAAATTACATGTAAACTCTAATGGTTTATTGTGTTCAAATTAGCCTATACTGTTGTGTTTCAATAGGTTGCTTTGGAGATGTATACAACTACAGAAATGTAGGCTACACAAAGTCAAAATAAACAATAATATCTTAAATGATGTGGCTTAAGATATTAAAATTGGCTGAGTAGAGATGTCCAAACATGAACACATGTTTTGGCAAACATATCATATATTTTTAATCACTGAAGATTACTATTGCACTTACACATTTGCAGCGGATAATTATTCTAACATTCACAAAGAAGACTGTGAAATGTCCACAAGAACACAAAACAAAATATATAGGCCAAATATATGTACAATTCTAGTGGATGCTGGACATTCTAATTCATTAATTACTTTTTTTTTTTTTTTTTTAATAGGCCTACTGCAACATTTCGATAAGAGGAACAGGTGATTTTGTTACCTGTATGGTGAGATTCCGTTACCTTCTTCATAAGTACCAGGTAAAGCGATAATCCCAATATAGACCAAAGAGATCGCATCTTTATCTAAAACGTTTTTTTTTTTTTTTTTTATATTCCAATATTTTTATTCTAAAATTAAAAGTAAAATACAAATGAAAGAAAATTACCAGTGGAGACTTACTGCATGCCCAATAAACACTGACAACATTGTGAGACAGAAAGAGGGGCTGAATGCAAATCATGAGGGCATCGCTTGACTGTCCTTGGGCCGGGGAGTTTGTGACGAGTGGAAATAAGGTGTGGCTCCTTTAAGAGCTGCGCGCGCCCTGTTGAACTGACTGCACTGCAGTCTGTATTGTATGCGCGACTCGAAGTATGCGGGTTATTTCTGTTTTCTGTTTGATGTTCATGTTTATCTTATTAGGGCCCAAGCCCTGAAAGGGCAAAGGCCCTATTGTTTCCGTAAGGATTATTTTTTTTTTCTTCATTATTTTTTTTTTTGCCTTTTTGACACTTTTGGGGCCCTTAACATGCTCAAAAACTCTTGAAATTTTGCACACACGTCAGAACCCGCGGCCATCAGGGCCGGGCTGAAGCTGGTACCGGTGCGTGGCAGGGGGGCTCGACGGCGCCCCCTGGAATGGGGTCCGAAAACTTGGTCCATAAATCAAACACGCTTGCATGTAATAATATGAAACTCAGTACACATATAGATCTCATCGGGCCGAACAACTTTCGTGCTCTAAGTTTTACAAAAGCCCAACAGGAAGTCGGTTATTATACGTTGTTTGGAAAACGCATACAATGGAATGTGAAATACTCCTCCTAGGGATTTCATCCGATCGCCACCAAACTCGGTGAGAATAAAGTCAAGACATTGAGGATGAATTCTTGCGAACAGATTTTTGATATCTCGAACGGTTTGGCCGTGGCGAGGAAACTAATTTATGGCGAATAATGGGACACAGGAAGTGTGTTATAACTTCTGCATACATTGACAGATCTTGATGAAACTTCAGCAGTGTATTCGTTGTAAGAGGCCGATCACATGGATGTGACTATTGTGAGTCAAAGTTATAGCGCCACCAACTGGCAGCAGGAAGTGTGTCACTTTCAAAATGCTTTGAAGTCACCCTCTTACTTTTACCCGATTTGCTTCAAACTTTATGTGTATAATGTAAACACACGGCAGATGTAGACCTGTGAAAGGATTATTGATATCTTAGATACTGTTGCCGTGGCAACGCATAAAATTTTAATATTCTTTTCGGATGCGTTTGAAACTCTTAGCATGCTTGAAATTGGATGAAACTCGACAGACACATAACACTTATTAGCCAGTAGACATGTGAAAAGTTTCAGAAACGGGCGTGGCAGGGGGGCTCAACAGCGCCCTCTTGAACAGGGTCTGAAAACTTGGTTCATATATCAAACACGCTTGCATGAATTAATATGAAACTCGGTACACATATAGATTTCATCGGGCTGAACAACTTTCCCTCTGTCAAGTTTCACGCCAGCCCAACAGGAAGTCGGCTATTATGGGTTGTTTGGAAAACGCTTGCTGTGGAATGTGATGTACTCCTCCTAGAGAATTCATTCAATCACCTCCAAACTCAGTCAGCATGAAGTCAAGACATTGAGAATGCTAAATTGCGGACGGATTTTTGATATCTCGAACGGTTTGGCCGTGGCGAGGAAACAAATTTATGGCGAGAAAAGAGAGGAGACGAAGTGTTATAACTTCTGCATACATTAACTGATCTTGATGAAACTTTAGCAGTGTGTTCGTGGTAAGAGGCAGATCAGATGGATGTAACTATCGTGGGTCAAAGTTATAGCGCCACCAACTGGCAGCAGGAAGTGTGTCACTTTCAACATGCGTTTGACAAAAGTGGGTGGGTTAGTTTTACCAACAGTTACAAAAATCAGTATATATATTGGTCTCACCGAGCCGGACAACTTTCTAATTTACAGTTATTAGCTCAGAGCAAAAGGAAGTCAGATATTTTGGTTTGAATGTGGATTTTTTGGATATTTCAGACTCTGAGTTTTTAGCTACTCTTCCTAACTGGTTTATTTTATTCACACCAAACTTTTTCAAAATGATAAAGATACATTAAAGATGCTAAATTGTGAACGGATATTAAACATCTCAAACGGTTTTGCTATAGTGAGGGACTAAAGTAAAGTAACACTTAAAGCCTCATCTTCTAAAAATGTAATTAAACACCATTTATTTCTATATAAAAGTATAAAAATATCACAACTAAACCCATTTTATTCTTTTTTTTTCAATTTAATAAATATTTATAAGTTTAAAAATAGTAATTGTACTATTTAGTCCCATAAAAGTCAAGTCATACATAGGGCTATACTGCCCTCTTGTGTTCAAAATCAGGTAGGCCTATTGTATCTACTTAAAAATATACTAGGTATGTGACGGTGAGAATATTTTACCACCGGTTAATCGACATGTGACACCGCTGGGGGCTTTTGAATCGCCAACTTAAAAACGAAAGTAAAATATGTTCGTCCACACTGACATTGATAGTGGTTGAGCGAGCGTTTCAAATTAATTCCTATGGAAGTAGGAATTAACTGAAAAACGTTCACTCTGTTCTGCTCGTTCCTCGCCGTGGATGTGCACCGTTATGAATGCCCGTGCAGCCATGAGCATTTTAGTTTAATTTTAAAATTAGCGCCTTTCGGGGGTTGATTGCTTGAAATTATTTTACAAAAGCACAATGTTGTGTTTTATTGCGACTGTACACAAATATAAGTTAACACTTTGCAGTTTGAATGTCGTCCTGTATAATGACGGAGTATGTTTTTATGTGTCCACTGTTCAAACGCGCCCACGCCACACACACACACCCACCCACACACACACGGTTTACTATCTTTGTGGGGACTCTCCATAGATTTAATGATTTTTATACTGTACAAACTGTATATTTTATCTCCTTACACTAACCCTACCCCTAAACCTACCCATCACTGAAAACTTTCTGCATTTTTACATTTCCAAAAAAACTCATTCTGAATGAAGCTTGTTTACCCATGGGGACCTCTATTTAGGTCCCCACTGTGATACGAGTCCCCATGAGTCTGTGTGCATTCAGGTTAAAGTCCCCACCGGGACAGAAAAACATGAACACACACACACACACACACACACACACACACACACACACACACACACACACACACACACACACACACACACACACACACGCACACACACACTAGCATTGCAATCTTGACATTGCAGCCTGTTCATTATAGACTTAATAAAATATAATAATAAAATGGTCAACCTAACATATAAAGATTACACTGCTCTAAATAGTCAGTAGTACAATTCGTACAATCACAGTAAGCACCGCTCCACTGTGAATTTTCCAAGGACATTTTTGCGCATGTGAAGAGGATCATTTTTCCCTTCGATATTGGAACGTGAGTGAAGTACAAAGCATATAATAAACAATAGTTTAGCATCCAAAAAAAGGTAATTATATATATATATATATATATATATATATATTTTTTTTTTAAGTGACAAGACAAAGAATATTACTTGTCTGATATATATATATATATATATATATATATATATATATATATATATATATATATATATATATATATATATATAATATAGCTGCGAGCAGCGATGGAGGGCCCAAGCCGGTGACACCGCCACCCCGGTGCCTTTAGTGTACTAAAGGCACCAGGTTGGCGGTGCCACCGGCTTGGGCCCGCAATCGCTGCTCGCAGCTATATTTTTGTTTATTTTTATTTATTTTTTTATTTCATTTGTTCTGCACGGATATCACATGGATAAAGTACAAGGAGGGGAACGAAACCCAATTGGGTTCATACAGAGTTCCACTCCACTTGCATAAATAAACAAAAAAGGTACGCAGACAAATAAGTTGAATAAATAAAAAGAGGGGAAAAACATTTTCAAAAGCATAATTATCCTAATGGAAGTAACTTAAAGTTAAGTTGTTTTCATTTTGTTTATTAAGTAACACTGTGGACGGTAGAACGTGTTACAAACAGTTACCCTATTTCGATTGGGGAATAAATTGCGAGTTGTAAGATGCCAACAATGGCCTCCGTGAGTCTGTCTGGCCTCTGCAATAACTTAAGCTGTGAGCTATCCCTATTTTTCCTCCTGACACAATGCGTTACAAGTTCCAGAATCAGATTTGCACTTGATATTAATTCAGCCAAGACAGACTAACCACGTTCCGTACACTTTTCACTTTTCACCGCACATCAACGGCCACTCCTCTGTTGCTGATAGCCAGACATGCTTGTGTGAGTACTCATTCTCTGGGGAAATTCCTATTGGAGGATATATTCTTTGATTGATGTCTTTTGGACCAATAGTATTTGAGAAAAGTCGGGTAAAGTCCCTCCTCCGCCTGGGTTCGGATGCTCACAGACGTCAACGGTGTTCTGTACAGGCTGCCAAGTGCCAACGGTATTCAGTACAGAGCGCATACCTTGATTTCAACAGCGGAATTGACTTTAAAATTATAATTTGTGAGCTGTTTATTTGTTTTAATTGTCTATTAAAGAATGACTATTTTAAATGTTAAAATATTATGAATATAATCATCACTGCACGCAGTCTGTGTTGACGCAGAGAGAAAGCAGCGTTTCTGCTGCCTGTCTCAGTGCGAGAGTGGCGCCAAGTGGACTAGTTTCATTTACTTTATCATCTTTATTTTTCTTTTCTTTTCTTTCTTTTTGTTCTGTAAAGTTGCTTTGGGATATTGTGTAGGCCTATTATAAAAAGCTCTAAATAAATTGAAATAAACTAGAAATATAGCGACTATGGCTCTGAAAATGATCTGTTCTCTTACGAGAGGTCTCTCGTACTGCGTAAGGTATCTTACGCTAGGGGAAAATCCTTTTTCCGCGAGATATTGAAGCCAAAAATTATCCTTAATTTTGAAATAATGCAAAACGCGTTGCAGCAGCATGCAGACATAGGCGAGACAGCTCGCGCGCCTATTGGCTGGTCTGCGGCAACTGCAGCAGCCTATCGAGCGAGGCCTGGCGTGACGCCAGACCCAATGAGGGTGCTTCGCGCCCGCTGCGTCACGTCCCGCCGAAACGGGCGTGGTCTAGGCCTATAAATATCGCTCGCAGGCAGCTATTATCTGATTTTTCATCCTTCAAGCGAAGCACACGCATCGCTGGAGCTGGAGAGAAGCCGCGCCGTCGAGAGAGAGCATCTTCAGCGGGACGAGTCACTGAAGTCGCTGGCTGCGCCGCCTTCCTGCTGCGCTTTCCGGCGCCTATATCCTTTCATTCTCTGTTATTTGTGTGTGTGTGTTGCCAACGCGACACACATTCTAAAAGAGCTAGCGTCTTTTTTAAGATGCCCTCCTGCGGCTCGTGCAGAGCCACACTCGGTGACGGGGACCGCCATGTCATCTGCGTTTCCTGCCTGGGTGAGGAACATGCAGCTCTCGCGCTCGCTGACGGCGGCTGCCCTCACTGCGAGCTACTGCCCATGGCGACTCTGCGTACTCGCCTGGCCTCTTTCGCCGAGACTGCTCCCCCGCGGCATCGCGCCGTAAAAAGCGCCGTGCCCAGCGGGTCCCGGAACCCTCCCCCAGCCGCCAAAGCTCGCCGGTTCGCCCGCCTGCTTCGCCGGCTTCTTCAGCCTCTCTTCCTGCCGCCGCTTCCATTGACATCGCTGAGGAGGAAGCCCTGCTGAGAGAGGAGGATTCCTGTTCCATCCTGGCGTCAGGCAGTGAGGATTGGGCGAGCTCTGAGGACCTCGCTCCCCCTGCCCGTACTTCGTCAGGCAAGAGAGCGTCCATTGAAATGGAACTCATGCGAATACTCGCACAGGCCGCGGCGAGCCTCGGCCTCGAGTGGTCATCGCCCGAGCAACCCGCTCGCAACCGGCTGGATGGCTGTTTCCTGCCGGGGGATCGCGCTTCGCCTGCGTCCAGACCAGCGCCCTTTCTTCCTGAGTTACACGAAGAAGTCGCTAAGTCCTGGAACGATCCCCATTCAGCTAGAGTGCGTCCTTCTGTTTCTCTGGCATTCTCTGCAGTTGACGATGCCAAAAACAGAGGATATCATTCGCTGCCGCCGGTCGAAGAGGCGATTGCGGCCCACTTATGCCGCCCTCCGCTGGACGGCGCGCTAACCTGGCCCTACCCTCTAAAGCTTGCCGCACAACGTCAAGCCTGCTCCGCCGCGCTTTCTCCGCTGCCAGGCAGGCTGTGTCTGCGCTGCACACCATGGCCACACATCAGATCTTCCAGGCCGATCTCCTCCGAAGACTGGACGAGAACGGACCTGAAGCGGTCTGTGTGCCGGACTTAAGGAGCGCCACGGACCTCGCTCTCCGTGCCACTAAGTCCGCGGCTCAGGCTATTGGGCGTACGATGGCTTCTCTCACTGTTACTGAGAGACACCTCTGGCTGACGCTCTCGGACATGGCCGATTCAGAGCGCGCCGCCTTCCTCGACCCCCGCTTTCTCCCGCCGGTCTCTTCGGATCCTCCGTGAAGGACTTCGCTGAGAGATTCGCTGAGGTACAGAAAGCATCTCAGGCTATGAAGCACTTCCTGCCGAAGCGCTCCAGTTCTGCTGCAGGCCGTGCGAAACCGTCTGCACAGAGCTCTCAGCCCCAGCCGCCGCCCACTGCCGCTGCTCCGCAGCGCCGCCAGGCCCGAAGCGCGAGACCGCGCTCCCGCTCATCCGGCCGCCGCCCCACTATGCGCGGCCCGTTCGCTGCAGTTTCGCCGACACACTCGCCGATATACGGTGCGCGTCGAGACCACGGTAAAAACAGAAGTAGCACATTTACTTCGAGCCGAAGTGACGAAACTATTGAGCAAAGGGGCTATAGAGCCTCTCTCTCAAGTTCAGAGCGAAGGAGGGCTATACAGCAGATACTTCCTGGTACCCAAAAAAGACGGGGGTCTCAGACCCATACTAGATCTAAGGCAACTGAACAAAGTGCTTGTGAAGCGACAGTTCAGGATGCTCACGACCAGGAAAATCCTCGCGCACATTCGCCGAGGAGACTGGTTCGTGTCATTAGATCTGAAGGACGCGTATTTCCAGATACAAATAGCGTCACGTCACAGGCGATTTTTGAGATTCGCCTTCGAGGGCCAGGCATATCAGTACACAGTCCTGCCGTTCGGTTTGTCCCTGGCACCCCGTACATTTACGTAGTGCATGGACGCGGCGCTCGCGCCCCTCAGAATGAGGGGCTTGCGAGTGCTGAACTCTTTGGACGATTGGCTGATCCTAGTGCAATCTCGCTCAGTGCTCGTGGAGCACACAACCATGTTACTCGATCACCTCGAGAAATTAGGTCTCAAAGTCAATTGGGCGAAGAGCTCCCTGTCTCCCAGTCAGAAGATTTCTTTCCTGGGCACAGAGCTGAACTCGCTGTCTATGATAGCGCGTCTATCACCACAGCGCGCGGTGGACGTTCAGCGCGCAGCGAGCTCTTTCCGCTGCGGCGCTTCTGTCCCGCTCAAGAAATTTCAGAAAATGCTGGGTCTCATGGCCTCAGCATCCTCAGTGCTCCAGCTGGGCTTGCTCCGCATGCACCCACTGCAGTTCTGGCTGAAAGCGCGAGTCCCACGCCGAGTGTGGAATTCCGGTTCGCTTCATCTCAAGGTCAATCAGAGGTGCGTTGCGGCTCTGAAACCTTGGAAAGTGGACGGATGGTACCGGTCAGGTGTAAGCCTGGGAACTTCCTCGAGGGTGAGGGTGGTGTCTACGGACGCATCCACCTCGGGATGGGGAGCGCTGCTCGAGGGCAGACCGTTCTTTGGCCAATGGTCAGAACGCGAGAAGCTCCTGCACATAAACTGCCTCGAAATGTTGGCAGTAGACAACGCGTTGACGCGTTTTCGTCCCCAAATAAAGGGACACCATGTTCTAGTCCGGTCGGACAACATGTCAATGGTGTCCTACATAAATCGCCAGGGCGGCCTCAGGTCCCGAAACCTGTACAGGCTAGTGAAACGCCTCCTTTTGTGGGCTCAGTACAATCTGCGCTCGCTGAAAGCAGCGCATGTGCCGGGGCTCCTGAACGTAGGACCAGACAGACTGTCCAGGAACAATGTTCCGGCAGGCGAATGGTCTCTACATCCACAGACATTCCAGCTGCTGTGGAGGAAATTTGGCAGAGCGGAAATAGACCTGTTTGCGTCTCAAGAAAACGCTCGCTGCCCGGAGTTTTTCTCCAAGAGCAGGGACGCGTGTGTGGCCCCGCCGCCCGCTCTATGCTTTTCCCCCCGTCTCTCTCCTGCCTCAGGTGATAGAGCGGATAAGGGAAGAAGGATGTCCTGTACTGCTCGTAGCGCCGCTCTGGAAAAACCAACCTTGGTTCCCAGCTGTGATGCAGCTAGTGAGCACTGTCCCGTGGCCAGTGCCAGTGAGGAGAGACCTCCTCTCCCAGGCTTACGGCTCGATATGGCATCCTCACCCGGAACTGTGGTCCCTTCATGTCTGGGCCATCAACGGGTACATGCAGAGCTCCCTAAGGAAGTGATGAACACGATCACACAGGCTAGAGCTCCGTCTACTAGACGCCTCTACGCATCGAAATGGTCAGTGTTTGCGGGCTGGTGCACAGCCCGTGACGTGTCACCCACAGCTTGTGGAGTGACGGAGGTGCTTTCCTTCCTACAAGAGCTGTTGGAAAAGGGTAGAACCCCTTCCACGCTCAAAGTCTACGTGGCGGCTAGCAGCGTTCTCTAGAACAACGCTTGGTCAGTCAATAGGAAGGAACGATTTAGTTATTCGCTTCCTCAGAGGAGCTAAGAGACTGAATCCTCCCAGACCTCCCTCAGTCCCTGTATGGGACCTTTCTACGGTTCTGGAAGCCATGAATGGTGGCCCGTTCGAGCCATTGCAGACGATTGATCTGAAACACCTGTCCTTTAAGACCGTGTTTCTGCTGGCTCTCGCTTCGGTGAAGCGCATAGGGGACTTACACGCGCTCTCGGTGAGCACGATGTGCATGGAGTTTGGGCCGAATGACTCGAGGGTTATACTCAAACCTAAGCACGGTTATGTTCCAAAATCTCTCAACACACCGTTTAGGGCGCAGGTTATTTCCCTGTCTGCCCTACCGGTCCCTGATGAGGAAAGAGACGCGAACCTCCTTTGCCCAGTCAGGGCGCTGCGAGCTTATGTGTCTCGCTCGTCTGTTTTTAGACAGACAGAGCAGCTCTTTGTTTCGTTCAGCGGGCGTTCTAAGGGACTAACCGCGTCGAAACAGAGCCTATCCAGATGGATAGTTGATGCTATTGTGCTAGCATACACTTCCAAGGGCGAGCAGTGCCCTTTGGGTGTCAGAGCGCACTCCACGCTTAGTCGAGTGGGATTGCCTTGCAAGATATTTGTACGGCGGCGGGCTGGACCTCCCCGTCTACATTTATAAGGTTCTATAACCTAGAGGTTCCCGCCCTGCAGGCCAGGCTGCTGTCGGTCTAGTTACCAGTATTGTCTGTCCTGATACTATCAGCCCAGAATGATGTGTTTGCTGAGCGCAGCTCATTGATCGACAGCGTGAAGTGGTAGCGCTAAATGTGTGCGGGCAGAATGTGTAAGACCCATTTTTCCACCAGTTCAGGCCGTACCCCGCCCTGTCTGTGTGATGTATTAGCGTCTAAACGACGCTGCTATGTGTGGAAGAGTACGGTTTCAACCCCTCTCTCTTCCCGGACTCCCAGTGAGCTCCATGGGTGATTGTGCACTTAATGAATCCCGGGCTTTCGCCCTTAGATCTATGGTGTCAGATCCCTGCACGCACGGCGTTTTGCATTGGGTCCCCTAGCGTAAAATACCTTACGCAGTACGAGAGACCTCTCGTAAGAGAACGTACTCGGTTACTAACGTAACCTCGGTTCTCTCTAGAAGAGGGAACGAGTACTGCATATCTTGCCGTGCATGCACACGCTCTGGTTGCTTCTATGATGAAAAACCAGATAATAGCTGCCTGCGAGCGATATAACTGATATATAACTGCGAGCTGCAGTTGCCGCAGACCAGCCAATAGGCGCGCAAGCTGTCTCGCCTATGTCTGCATGCTGCTGCAACGCGTTTTGCATTATTTCAAAATTAAGGATAATTTTTGTTTTCAATATCTCGCGGAAAAAGGATTTTCCCCTAGCGTAAGATACCTTACGCAGTACTCGTTCCCTCTTCTAGAAAGAACCAAGGTTACGTTAGTAACCGAGTACGTTTTACAATAAACATAATGAAACCACAACAATACAAAAAAAGTGACACACAGCACACTAAAGCCAAAATAAGGATTTTTTGATTTCTATTTTACCAATGTTACTGTACCATAATAATTCTTTACATCTGTTTCCCATTCACTTTCAGCAGGATGCCTGTACAGTACTGCTAACGTATGAGTAAATGATGTGGTGAAACATGTAGACAGTACATAGAATTACTTAATCAGTGTATTAAGTCTTAATTTAAGATGAATTTAAGATGGTTTGATTATAACATTAGCATATTCCAGTGGGGGACGTTACATCTTAAAAAACAAACAAAACAACAACAAAAAAAACAACAACAACCTTAGATTAGAAATGGTCAGATTTTAGAGCATTAACAATAAACTATTAACACCTATTTTATTTAAATGGAGCAGGTTAACTCCTCATTTCTGTCACCCTTATATTAAAGGGGTGGTATAATGTCCTTTTCACAAGATGTAAAATAAGTCTTTGATGTCCCCAGAGTGTGTATGTGAAGTTTTAGCTCAAAATACCCCACAGATATTTTTATATAGCATGTTAAAGTTGTCACTTTTTGAGGGTGAGCAAAAACCATAGACTGTAAAAAATATAGACAAAGCGTCTGTGACGTCACCCATAGACTTTTATGGGGGGTATGGGCGGCGCCATCTTGGAAAATCTCGGGAAATCCTAACCCCACCCACCTTCTGGCCAATCCATATATGGGTAAAAGGGCGGGCTTTGTGTGAGACTGGAACAATGTCATTTTCGCGTGAAGAAAGCAACACAAACAACAATGGATGACATAGCCTACAGCAGATCTTGTTCTTGCTTCTCGGTGTGTTTGTCACAAGAAGCCAAGCACCAACATTAGGCGTTTCTCGATAGCAAGTACGCAAAGTTCGGACTTAATTGCCAAGTCCGACTCAGGAGAATGACTCCTGAGGACGCGAGTCCGGTTATTCTGCGTCACTCCGCTCGCTCTGCTACTCTGGTTATCTCTGTATGTATATTTTAGGCAACAATAAAACGAAATATGTTATAAAACACCACACTGCCTCTTTTTATTTTAATTTAAAGAAATCTTAGACATTATAGCCACACAAATGTGGTTCAGGCAACGCGTATTGATTATATTCACTGCATATAACATTAGCCTATTTATAACAAAACGAAATATAAAACACAACCCTGCCTCTTTTCGATTTATATACAGGGTTCCCACGCGTCCTGGAAAACCTGTAAAACCTGTAAAATGAAAGACCAATTTTCCAGTCCTGGAAAACACATGGAAAATGGGAAAAAAAAGAGTAAAATGTCCAGGAAACGTTTGCGTTGTCCTGGAAAATAATTTTCCCTCCTTGTGGATGAATGCAAACGGGTTAAACATTTTACGCATGAATGTCTGTTTTCAGCTGCCTTCAACGGGTAATTTTGGGCTGGAGCGCTTGTCTGCTTTAATTTCTCCATGTAGCCAGCACAGCGCCCCACGTGACACAAACCTGCCAATATGTATGCATTTTGCGTAGCAAGTACGCAATTTGACATCTCAGTACGCTGGTAGGACTTGCCCCTCTAAACTAAAGGACATGTGAGTTCTGTGGCAAATGTGCACGTGCGGTAGGCTACTCCTGTCTGACAACACGATGCGGCAGCGTGGTGAAGCAGTTTCAGCTAATCATTGTAGAAAAGCAGAGAATAACGAGTCTACCGAACCTACAATGTACAGTAACATTACCGTCCCTCTCCTCCTGCCCTCTGCCTCAGCACCGCTTTACTCAATGGCACTGCTCTGCCTCACTCGCTGTACCCCGTTCCCCATTCGCTGCAGTTGGGCTTAAAAAGGTAAACTGTGTGTGTGTGTGTGTGTGTGTGTGTGCGTCTTGCCATACTTGTGTGGACCAACCTTTGACAGGCCACCATCACTGTGTGGACATTTAGTTGTGAGGACATTTTGCCTGGTCCACACAATGTTTAACAAGCGATTAAACTCTACCAGTTAGGTTTAGAGGTATCGGTGTGAATTAGGTTTAGGTTAAGGTTAGGGTTAGGCATGTGCCAATAATGGTTAGGTTTAGGGAAAGTGTGTGGGTTAGACATAGTAAAATAGTAAAAGACAGGAGTGCGTGTGTGTGTGTGAGAGCGGACCTGCCAGCTTTTGGTAGATGTGAACCGTTACGCGTTACTTTCACTGTGGAAACATTCGAGCCGAAGTCTAAGTGAAAAAAAGAAAAATAAAGTTTTGGGAGGTGTTTTTTCTTAGCAAATATATCAATCATGTTCAGCAGCAGACCTGCTGAACAAGTGTGTGTGTGTTTTGCAGACTGTCGACGCCATGTGGAGGGCAAAAAACATTTAAATATTGTGGCCAGTACGGTACAAAATGTCTATATTTTCTTTATTAAAAGTATTGTAATCAAAAATATAGTTTTTTTTTTTTAAAACCAATTTCTAGCCAGTGAATGGGGAAATTACTGCGTGCAAAGCAAGGTTATAAACGTTAACGAAAACGAACGAAAAAACGAAAACTAGGTGGGAAAAAACATTGTCATTAACTGAAATAAAAATAAAAACGAGGCATTACAAAAAAACGACAATTAACTAAAACTGTAGGCTAATGTGTGTTTGGCAAAACTAACTAATATAAAATAAAATTATAGAGTAAATGTCCTTAGTTTTCGTCTTTGTCAAGGTCTTTCATTTTTAACGCAATTTAAAACACGCAGCGTATTCGTTCAGCTGCATTTCCTTTCCCTGCTCTCCCTCCGTCTCTCTGTCACTCATGCGTCTCTCACATGAGAAATATGCACACACAAAGAGGCAGTGAGAAATGAAGACTTGCATGTTCATTTGAACACAGTTGTTAATGTAAATTAATTGAATTCAACATGGCTGAATTAATAAATAAAATGATTTTTGAAGTGGTAACCATAAATTTATACCAATACCAATACTGGAACAACAAAATGCAGTTTAGCATCTAACCATGTGAAATAAGCAGTAATGTGTTAAGTACAGTAAGTATAATACATAGAATATGAAAGATATGAAAAAGCTAAGGTATGAAAAGTAGGCCTAATTTATTGAGTAAACAGTCAATATAAGCAGTATTAGACTTTCAAATTTGTGTTGTTGTCCTTTATAGGCAGGAGTTAGTGACGATGTCAGGAAGACGATGGGGGAAGGAAAACCCCCAGTTCAGGGACTGGCTAGGAGAAGTGTCTGGAGATGTGCATAGGGCATATTGCAAGCTCTGCAGGAAGTCTTTTGATATCGGTAACATGGGAGTCTCAGCACTCAGGAGTCATGCACGGGGACAAGGCCATGTCAAGGTTTCTGGACAGTTAAACAGTGAAAGAAGAATGACAGATTTCATGAAGAAGACTTCAACGGACACAGGAGAGGGAAGTAGCTGTCCAACAAACAGAGAGCTACCAACAGCCAGTGTACATGAGGAAAGTGCCAGTAATGAAAGTACAGAATTACAATTGTCTAGTGCAAGTGGACAGAGAACAAGCTCAGAAACACAGGGCAGCTTAGCATTCTTTTCAAGCCAAGCTGTGTTAGAAGCAGAGATTCGCTGGGTAATTAAGATGGTGTTGTCACACTCCTCATTCAACTCCAGCTCTGATATCTCAGCCCTTTTTGGTCAGATGTTCCCAGACAGTGAGATTGCCAAGAAGTTTTCATGTGGCGCAACAAAAGCAGCGTACCTTATATGTTTTGGCTTGGGTCCTTATTTCAAAGAGCAACGGATCAATGATATAAGAAAAGCACCATGCTATGTAGTTTCTTTTCATGAATGCCTGAATAAAGTGACACAGACAGAACAGTTGGATGTGGTAGTGAGGCACTGGAGTGAACGTGAAGGGAAGGTTGTGGTGCACTATTTTGATTCAGAGTTTTTGGGACACACTCAAGCAGAGAAACTTCTGGAAAGGATCAAGAGAGCCCTGTCACCACTTAATCCCAATAAGCTGTAACAGATTTCAATGGATGGCCCTGCTGTAAACTGGAAGCTCCTGAGGATTTTCCAAGAGGACAAAAGCCAAGAGGACCCAGATGCACCAAAGATGATAAATTTGGGAAGTTGTGGTTTGCATGTTCTTCATGGAAGTTTTCAAGATGGAGAGAGAGAAACAGGTTGGAAGGTGGGAGATGTGCTCAGAGCACTTTGGCAGATGTTCCATGACTCACCAGCAAGACGAGCTGACTTAATTGAGGTGACCAAAACAACAAAATTTCCTCTGAAGTTCTGTGCCATCGATGGGTTGAAGACTTGGCAGTCGCAGAGCGGGCAGTGGAAGTGTGGCCAGCTGTGCAACAGTACATCAGCAGCCACCAGAAACTCCCGAAAAGCAAAGTACCATCATCTGCATCCTACTATACAGTAAAAGGGGCCACAGCTGACCCTCTCTTTCAGGCTAAGCTCCAGTTTTTTGCATTTGTTGCTAGACAGCTGAAGTCTTTTTTGGAGAAATTCCAGACAGATGCACCAATGGTGCCTTTCCTTGCAAAAGAGCTTGAGTTCATCCTGAGATGCTTGCTGTCATGCTTTATTAAGAGAGAAGAATTGTAGAAGATGAAAACACCTGTCCAGCTGCTGAAACTTGATGTCCAAAACAAGTCAATCCATGTGCCACTCAAACAATTGGACACCGGATTTGCCACAAAACAAGCTTTGGAGAAAGCATCTAAAAAGCTCCAGGAAAATCCAGTGAACATACAGGTTTTCAAGAAGGAATGTGTCTCCTTCCTTGCTGTGACCTGCAAAAAAATTATGGAGAGAAGTCCTCTTATGTACCCAGCCAGCAGTGCGGCACATGAGCTCCCTCGACCCTGTGATCATGGTGACAGAGACTGAGCATGCAATAGCAATGTTTGAGAAACTCCTACAGGTTATCCTCAATGCAGGATGGTGCACTGCCTCAGAGTGCGACAAAATCCTTGCTCAGTATAAAATATTCTCAGTGCATGCAAGTGCAAACCTCAAGGCAGAATTCCAAGATTTTTCATACAGTTGCAGGCTTGAAGAATTTTTTGGGAGATTTATCAGTGGCAGAGCAGAGTATGCAGCACTGTGGGACATGATGAAATGTCTCCTAACTCTGTCTCATGGACAAGCAGGAGTGGAGCGTGAACAAGGACATGCTAGTGGAAAACTTGAAGGAGAGGAGTCTGATAGCATTGCGCCTGGTCCAGGATGCAATGTCTGAGCGTGCAGTTGATGAAGCCCTGCCAAAAGACCTAATCCAACACTGCAAAGGAGCAAGAATGAGGTATATGCAATACCTTGAGGATGAAAAAAAGAATAAAGAATAAACTGCAAATGAGAAGAAAAGAAAGGAGCTCCACCAAGACATAGAAAATGTCAAAGCAAAACAGAGAAGAATAATGAAAAGCAGTGAGATGATGCAGAAAGAGGCAGACGAAATGACAATGAAAGCAGAAAAAAAACAGGACTTCACATTACTGTCCAAATCCAATGCTTATCGCAAAAGTGTGGCCGAGAAAAAGGAAGAGCTGCAAGCCCTAGCAAAAACACTGGAAGACCCGCAGGAGAGCGTCAAGAAGCTACAATAACAGATTTATTTTAGAGGAACATTTTAATTGAAATGATTTTGCTTTGTTTTATATTGACCTTTTTGCACTGCAGGATAGGATTTGAGTTTGATATTTATATTTTTGATTTTCATTTTTACTTGAATGCAGGTGTCAGATGCGGGGGAGGAGCAAGATGGCGGAGTGAGCAGTCGTAAAAGTTGCAGGGTCCGACAGAAAAAGTGATTTTGATATCCAAAACAGTTAATTTTGAACAACAGTCACCCCTCAAGCCATTGTGAGGTAAACAACACTCTTAAAAGACTATTGTGAGACACTTTTTTGAAAAGACGCACAAAATAATACACTCGAAAAAAATGGCTAACACTCAGGAACAAGCTAGCCTCAACGAACATGACTGCAGCGTGGATGGGATACGTGGGGCATGTTTTGACGAATTTGTTGAAGAAGAGATGCAGATGGCAAAACCTCTGAGCGACCACACTCCATTACAGAGTCCAAATCCAAAAAAACTGAAGAGGAGAGATGAATCAAAAGAAGTAAGCATGGAAAGCATATATGATGCTATTCACACTCTGTCACAAAGATTTGAGGAAAGACTGGATGCGTTTGAAAGAAAGTTTGAAAACTTTGAACAGCGCATCCAAAATAACGAAAAAGAGGTGACAGAAAATAAAAATGAAATAATTAAACTCAACGCGCAAGTGGATAGTCTGACAAAAGAAAACAAGGAGCTGAAGGAAAGATGTCGGGAAATCAAGCGATACGGAAGACGATGGAATCTCAAATTGATCGGGCTACCAGAGAAGGAAAACGAGGATACAAGAGAGATGGTGATCGGTATTCTCACAAGAGTGATTCCGATTTCAGTGTAGAAACTACGAGAAAAGGTTGATACTGTCCATCGTCTGGGAAAGAAAGATGATCCCGCCTTTAGCATGAGACCACGACCGATCATCATGCAGTTTGGTATGCATGATGATCGTCATGCATACCAAACTTCGTCGGGGAGTTCCCAGGACGAAAGGGAACGTCTCGGTTACTTATGTAACCCTCGTTCCCTGAGTACAGGGAACGGAGACGTGTCGTCCCGTCGCCATGTTGCTGTACCTTCGCGGAGGACTGGACACTGTTCGGCTCCTCAGCGAAAAGCATTGCGCAATGTTTACTTCCGCCTTTTGTACCCGCGCTAGTAGGCGGGTCGCGGAATGCAAATCTTGCATGCCAATATTCATTGGCTTGTTTTTATTCTCTCGAAGGCAATTGGCTCCCTAGCGTGATCCCAATTCGTCAGGGAACTCCCCGACGGCACGTCTCCGTTCCCTGTACAGGGAACGAGGGTTACATAAGTAACCGAGACGTTTTCTTGATGAAACAAAAGGGAAAGCAGGAGTAGAAATTGGTGACTTTTTCCTGATCTTGAGAAATTTGTTAGCTTGGGCCCGAAAAATGAATAATTGTACTGAGCTCTCTCAACAGAAAAGGTTTCGGCTTAAGAAACATATTACATCTGCTAGACAAAAATTGAAAACGTTTGGAAAAGAGCAACTAACGAGGGGGAAAGTTAATTAAAGACTCATGATGGGTTTCACTTTTTCTTTAATTTTTCTTTGCTGCTTTCTTTCCTCTCTCTTTCTGATGGAGATCTTACGAGTAGGATCACTAAATGTGAATGGGATGAGGGATATGAAAAAACGTGTATTTCTTTGAGATTATTAATTTGAGAGAGTTAAATCTTAGTTTCTTGCAAGAAACCCACAGTAATTTAGATAATGAAGTTGATTGTGGGCTATGGTGGAAGGGAGAACACTTTCTTAGTCATGGGAATAATTTAAGTGCAGGGGTAGCAATTTTTTTTTTGCTCCTTCTCTCAATTTCAATATTTTGTGGAAAAATGAATTGGAACCTGGAAGACTCTTGATTGTTAGAGCTGAAATACATAATATGAATTTCATTTTTGTGAACATTTATGCTCCAAATTTAGGCATTGAGAGAATAAGGCTCTTTTCTAAATTAGAACAGTTTTTAAGACAACAACATGATGGAGAATTTGTTGTTTTTGGTGGAGACTGGAACTGCACCTTAGATTTTATAATAGATAGGAATGGGGAAGAACCACATCAAATGTCAGCAACTTGTCTTGCAAGATTGGTAAATAATTTTCACTTATCAGATGTATGGAGAGAAAACAATCCTTTAGTTAAGCAGTACTCTTGGGTGAGTTTTAGTAATGACACACTTTCTGCTGCTTGTTTAGACAGGTTTTACCTATCTCATAATATGATGAACAGGACCCTGAATTCAACTATTACTCCTGTCCCTTTTTCAGGGAACTAATCACAGTTGAATGTCTCATAACAAAAACCTATAAGAGTTCTTATTGGCATTTTAATGTTAAATTGTTGGAAGACACATTCTTTTGTGAAAATTTTAAGAATTTTTGGGAAGTTTGGAAGACTGAGAAAGGAAGATATGACGATATTATTCAATGGTGGGAGATTGGGAAAGTGTTTATTAAGGAGTATTGCCAACAATATTCTTCTCATTCTACTTTGTGTTTAAAGAAAACATTAGAGAGTTTGGAGCAAGAACTTAAGATATGTAGCGACTGCGAGGATGAACCAAACACAAACTAATCTTTAATTCAAACTTTCCACTTCCTGCCGAACAAAGGGGCAGATTTGGTCAGGACTTCGTATCCTCATCAATCTTGTCATGGGGTCCTTGTCACGCGCCAACCAGTCTGGCTATTTAAAAGAGCCCCCAGCACTAACTGGTCAATGCTAGATGTATTGCCGAATACTGATTGGTTAAGAGAAATGAACAAAACAGATTTCAGCGGGAACTATCCATGACCTCAGATTGGAATGTCTTATCCCCCATAAACTTTGCACACCAAGAGACTTTACATATCAAAATCATAAAACTCATCCCAGAACAATTCTTGACTGACCAATAATCAAACAAAGTTGAAGCTTCTAGGAAGAACGTTGTCGACGTTTGATAGTTTTGCAAGACGGATCGATTCAGAGATGGTACTGCTCAGGGCCCTACCAAGAGGTCACCTGACCCCCACAACATTCCTGACCCCTCCCCCGTTAAGACCTCTGAATGACCAAACCAGAGTTCTCTTCTCTTCAAACCACGAGAACTGAGATTTTACCCATAACAATAAATAAAATCATTCCAGAACAGTTTTCGATGGACTTATGATCAGACATCGTTCAACTACATAATTCTTTGTTGTCTACAATATATGTGTGTGTCTAATATGCTTAGATCCCATATAATTCATGTAATTGTTATAACTATTAGATGCTTGAATGAAAGTGTGTCGTGCTTCCTATCAGTACGATCGTATGTTCTTAATTCAAAAGATGGCTTGATTGAAATCTGTGTGAAATGTTTCGTATTCTTATAATAGGAATGATGTCTAAACTGTGGCCTCTGTACTCTCTGCTAGAGCTTGGAGAGTAAGGAGATCCCAGATAACGCATGATTTACGATGAGACAAATAAAGCCAGTGTCTAATTGGTTCGATCTCTTCAGGAGGTGGGACAAACTTTTGAGTTTAAATCTTAGACCCAAAACAAAGCTCGCTCTCTATCTCTGTGCTCTCGCTCTGTGTTCACTCTCAAGAAACGCTCTGCTATCACTCCCAAGAGAGTTGGGCATAAAAGGATGAAGATCTAAATCAGACAGTAATCATGTAGACGCGAAGAGACAACGAACCCAAATTAAGATCAGAAGAACGGGTTCAACAGCTTTATTCAAGCCATCTTACTACTCTCATCTCAATTTTCTTTCTTTTCTGAGTTTTCCTTTCTTTTCCGATTGAAAGTCTCGGTTTTAAGTTAAGTTTTGCTGCAAAGTTTCGGTCCACGATTCACGGCTGCAACGCACGCTTTCAACTTCAAAGACTTTCATTCACCCGCCAGCACACCCCGTGACTGGCCGCCCCATCTATCCAAGCACGAGGAGAGCCAACGAATGAACGAGGGAAACCCCCTATGACGCTGACCAAAGGAATTCCCAAAAGGAACGCAAAAGACAAGCAAGTAACCTCCAGACTAAAAGCTGAACTGGTGTATTGATATAAATTTAATAACCTGTCTAAGAAACGATAGAAGGGTTAATTAATGATTGATGGTTCGTTCCAGGTCATGTCTTATAAGTGCATATAGAATCTTGAGATTTCATCATCTCACTCATCATCTAACTCTTTCCTCACTCTCTTCCTTTCTGCAACTCGTATGAATGTGTGTGTGCGTGTGTTTGTGCTAGATATTAGTTTTATGTGTTAGTATATAATCAATAAAGTATTGTTTGTATTTGAAAAGAGAAGTATTACTTGTGTTGTGTGCTTACGAATTTATTGTCTTGAACTTCGATCTAAGTTACCTATGCTTTTACCCTTGATTTAGGCTATTTCTTAATTTACTGTTAGCTGGGGATTATTCTTTCTTGGCCAGGAAGATATTATATTTCCTAGAGTTAATAATTGTTTATGCTTTCTGTTCCTTGGATGAACTGATAAAATGATCATACTATTGATTCTGCTACAGTAAATTCTGAAAATAATTAAATAATTAATTATTGATCACAATCCGTTATGAGTAATAATTAATTATATTTATACATGGGCGTATAAACGCTACAGATTATTGAAGGGAATATGATTGTAAATGCTTCTCCTAACTTGAAGGATATGTGGACTGAAAAGAAAAACTGTTTGAATTTAATCCTTGATGAAAAAGTCAAAGGAGAAAATCGTTTTCTAACAAAAAGAGACATAGATGCTCCTACGTCCTTCTTTTTTAATTTAGAACGGAAAACTAAACATGGAAAAAAGATGTTGTTTTTAAAAGATAAGGATGGACACCTTGTTTCAGACCCAGAAAGAATGCGTAGACTTGCAGTGGACTTTTATACTGAACTATATTCTGCTGATTCCTTAAATGATCAATGTAGACATGAACTTTTACAAGATCTTCCTGAGCTATCTACAGAAAAAAAGAAAAAAAAAAAAAAAAACTTTTGGAAGCACAACTTACTTTTAATGAACTGACCTCAGCAGTAATGGATCTCTCATCAGGGCGGGCATGTCTAACAAGAAGGATGTAACAAGTGAAGGATTTCTAACAAGAAGTTGTCAGCGTGCTATTTTAACATTGCTTCCAAAGAAGGGAGATTTGACGCTACTAACACATTGGAGACCTGTAGCTATCTTATGTTCAGAATATAAAATTCTCTCTAAGTGTCTTGCTAAAAGGTTAAATGATGTATTGCATGAAATTATTCATACGGCTCAATCATATTGTGTAAAGGGCAGATCTATTGCAGATAATTTACATCTGATGCGGGATCTGTATGACTATGCTTTTTACAACAATGTTGATGTTGGGTTTTTGTCAATGGACCAAGAGAAAGCCTTTGACAGAGTTGACCATATTTTTCTTTTTGAGACTCTTAAGGCTTTTGGATTTGAAAAAAATTTCATTTCATGTATAAAATTTCTTTATAATGAGGCAACTTGCTTGATAAAAACAGGTGGCGGTCTCAGTGTCCCCATAAAGGTTCAGAGGGGTATTAGACAAGGTTGCCCTATCTCAGGGTAGCTTTATAGCATTGCTTTTGAGCTGTACTCTGTAAATTAAGAAGCGAATTAATGGGACTGCAAATCAGAGAAATAGATTCTTTTCAGTTTATTAAAATGTCTGCATATGCGGATGATCTTACAGTATTAATAAGAGGTAATCAAGATGTTAATGTTGTTATAAGTGTTTAGAAACTTATGAAAAAGCATCCACTGCAAAAGTTAATTGGGGCAAAAGTGTGGCAGTATGATGTGGGCATGACAATAATGGTCCCATCCTTCCTGGAGAGTTGCAATGGGGAAGAGAAGGTTTTAAATATTTAGGGGTGTTAGGATCTGAAGAATATAGGAAACAGAATTGGGATGGACTAGTGGAGAAAACATGTGCTTGGTTGTCTCGATGGAAATGGTTGCTCCTCCAGTTATCCTATAGGGGTAGAGTTTTGGTCTGTAATAATATTATTGCTGCTACTTTATTCATAATTGAAGCGACACGCTCGTTTTTTCCAGGCGTTTTTCGGTGGTGGAAATCCATTAGCCGCTAAAACTTCTTTGTCACTGTGGAGAGCGCAGTGCAATGGTTGCATAGCAACGACAGATATTAATAATAAAAGATAAGCTAAAGTGCATTGTAAATGTCAGTAATTTATCTTTTTTTTTACTCATTCTTTTTATAAAAAAATAATTTAAAGTCTGAAATATGTGAGGTTTATCTTTTTATTCAAAACTTTTTTGTCAAAACTTTATTTGAACTTGTACGTTAGTATATAACATGTTGCAAGACACTTTTAAAACCATTTTAAGGTTATTATTTTAACAAAAAGTGCATATTGATGCTAATTTTATTTGTTATATGCTGGTTTTCGACATAAAACTTGGTGAACTGATTTCATTGTGTTCACTGTAAAACCGGATAAGTTAATATAACTCAAAATAATAGTTGAAACTGATTACATCGAAAATTTTAAGTGATACTAACTACATTTTATAAGTTAAAGGAACATACTTTTTTAAGTAAATGGTACTAGGTAGTTTTAACTGATACAAACTAAATTTTATAAGTTAAAGGAACATACTTTTTTAAGTAAATGGTACTAGGTAATTTTGACTGATACTAACTTAATATCACAAGTTACTGTAACATTATTGATCAAGTAATTTTAAAGTAAAGAGTTTTTGGGTTCACATAACCCAAAGATAAGTAAGGGATATTCCGCTTCGCGTCGGGTGGTTCTTCGCCTCTACGTCGTGCATTAAAATCCTTTAATGCATGGCTAGCCGTGGATTATCCCGCTTATACCTTGGTTATTTGCCAAGTTAAAAATAAGTTAAAGCTGTAACTGATGTTTACAGTGTAATTTTTTAACAGACGTGTAGAAATGACGGTTATTTCTTAAGTTTAGGCTCGTCAGTTCTTGCACTCCGTCCGCTTTAAATAAAGTAGAGCCATCGGATTGCTTTTATTTGAATGAATTCACATTTATTTAAATTCATTATTAAAAGAGAGAGACAGAGAACTGAAGGAGAAGGAACAGAGAGAGAGAGAGAGAGAGAGAGAGAGAGAGAGAGAGAGAGAGAGAGATGCGTGCGCGAGTTAACGTTACCTGTGTGTGTCGATCTCTTCTTTAAAGTCTAGCAGCTACAGTCCCCTCGTTGCTTAAGCATATAGCTAACTTAATGATTCTTTAATGGATTTATTACAATTATTTATGAATGACAGGCAACACTGACAGTGACAAGGCAATCTTTATTTGAACTAATCATGTCATTTATTTATTGTTAATTCTTTGTGCCGCTTTTTGTCATTCAACGTCTTCTCCAAGTCTTCTATTTCGTCTTGTGCCTGGGCCCATTTCTCAGAGTTGCCATATTCACCATACAAATTGAACGATATGCAAAAATCATCCATTTAGCCTACCTAAACGTTTTCATATGCGTCTCTCACTCTGCTTGCAAGTGTATCTGTGTTACTATGGTTACCAATGTAGCGGATTAATTTCGAACTGTAATCAAACTGACTGGAACTACCTGTGCATTAAACGGTTTTACTGCACACCTTCCAGCCAATCAGAATCGAGTATTTAAACAGCCCATGGTATAACTTACATTTTTTGTTACAATACAGTTTATTTTACCTTCATAAAAAAAAACAGTTTTAATTTTTCAGTAACAAATTACTCCCTTTAATAATTTTTGTAAGTTTTTAGATTTACGTTATCAACTAAATTGCTAACTATACACATTCTGAAAAAAAAAAAAAAAAAAAACAGGTCAACACAGACAATTTAAATGCAAGTTACTCTTTTATTAAGTAACCACAAAACATTAACAATAAATTGTTTGTCAAATGGAAATACTCCAATAGAGTGCAAGGCCCTTGAGAAATGGGCTGAGATAACTATCACTTTTAGAAGTGGACAATATGGATATCTGGATATCACCCAGCTGTAAACACTTCCATCAAGTAGGAACAGTGGAACACTATTCAAAATTCACACAGTAACCTTAGAAATATAAAAGTTATACTAGAATACAATATAAGAGAAAGATAAAAAACAAAATGTTTTTAAACTGTTATCTCTATGAGTGGTATATGGAACTTATACCGTGGTAGTTATTTTTACATGTAACGATTTACTAAACTGCACATAATGACCGTATTAGGATACAGAAATCAAAGATATGATTACTACAGTGTAAACTGCAATGCACTGCATTGTCTGTTGTAGGCTACTGTATGACATCAATATGCCAACTTGAACAGCAACACATTTAAACTGTATGTTGAACAATTATACTTTAAACCATCTGTAAGCTGTTATCAAAAACTAATTTCCTTGCTCTACGGTGTGCACTAAAAGTGACAGAAGTGAAATTTGAAAATGAAATGTCAAATAAAAGAGTACCTTTGTAAGCTTTGTTCAAACACTGAGGTTACTCCACTGCAAAAAGCTAATTTTTAAGACTCAACACTCTGGGCCTTAGCTTCCCATCCTCCAGACCCATCAAGACTTTATGGGTAAAGTCACATGTGTTGGCCAACTCTTTTGGGTAACTTAGGGTGTATTCACACCATCAAAGTCCGATAGTTCACTTGCTTTGGTCCGGACCAAATAGAATGCTGATTTTTTTGTTTGGTACTGTTCGCTTTCACACTGCTCTTTTTGCAAGTGAACCAAAATGTGTAAACAAAACCACACGTGTGCTAAGGTCGTCCATTCATTGGACATGAATTCTCAAGCAGGGAAAAGCAGGAAGTGCACAAACAGGCTCAGCATGGAGATATTTCGTAATGTAATATTAGTTATTTTACTGATTTGGTGTTATTCTCTACAAACGCAATATGAAGAAACTATATGGTATAGATAAAAGCCCGCCCGCACCGACAATTTATTGCTTTGGTCCTTACATGCGCTTCGTGAGGCACACTAGCTGGCACACACACGCAAGGTCTCTCGCTCCCTCTCTCTCTGCCGTGCGCGCACTCTTGCTCGTTCGCTCGCTTTAGACAGCATTATGCCAAAATGTCCGTTTTGTTAAGTATAGTCATAAGAGCAGTCAAATAAAAAGGCGCAGTTTTCTGCAATTGGGTCGGTTCATGTTCACACCGTAAACGAACCGTACCAGAGTTCGTTTGGAACCGTACCGAGACCACCTCTTCAGCTGGGTCTCGGTTCGGTTGTTTGGTCCGCACCCGAGTTCGATTGCTGTATTCACACCTGCCCAAAAGGTCCGCACCAAGGGGGGAAACGAACTAGAGTTCGATTCAATCGAACCAAACGAGGCATGTGTGAATACACCCTTAGATCCAAGGTGCAAGTTAGTCCAAAAAGCATGACACATGCATCAGCCAATGTGGGAAAATTGATAACCATGTTACCCTCAAGAACAACTGCAATCTTCTCTGGGCAGAAGAACGTGGCATCTGTTGAATTGCCACTAATGGAGAGGAGACCAAGTGGTACGTCATCAATGTCTGGTTCATCAGATTGCTCAACCTGAAGACAAGAACAGAGAACTGTTACTCTAAACTTCCAAAGGATGACTGCTAATAAATGACATGTTTACATCTATTTCAAACCATTCTATACCATACAGTAATTACAACTCTAATTAATATATTAAAAACATGGAACTAGAACCAGGATGACATCTTAATGGCAAGTGAGATTGTTGGTAACCAAACAGTGCAACACTTACATCCCACGTCTTGAGAAAGTTGGAGTCATTCTATTGCAGATAGGTGGGGAGAGCACGGAGGATGGCAGCTCGTCGTACATGGATGTCCACATTTTCCTTCAGTGTGAGAATTAGAGACTTGAGTATAAGAATCTTGATTTAACATGGAATATAATCTGCACAGCCACACAATACTATGCATCAACCTCTAAAATGTCTGTAAAAACAACCAAAATTTTTAAAAATCCACTGCAGTTTCTTTATCAGGCATCAAGTGTAACCAACTGACCTGGAGGTCATATATCCTGAAGACCTGACTCAGTAGACACTTTCCCTGTGCGAGCAGCTTTCTTTCCGAACAAGCTCTGAAGACGGGGAGCATGCTGGGCTGGGTTTCCCAAAACCTCCTTAACGCTACGTCGTTCTTAAGTTACACCTTAAGCTGTACCTTATCGTTAATACAAGTTTCCCTAAACGTTCTTAGTTAAGTATACCTTCTGTAAGTCATACGTTCGGAAGGTTGGTCTAGACCAGGGATTCCCAAAGTGTGGTACGCGCACCCCCAGGGGTACGCGAGAGGAAAAATGTAATGGCAGTCTGTTTTTTTAAGTGGGATTTTTCCATACAATAAAAAAACATGAACAGTAAACATTTCCTTTGTAAATTCCTTTTCCTTTTATTTTAAATAAAAAAACTAAAATTTCATTAGTTTTTGATAAAAAAAATACATATGAAATGCACAACGACACACCTAAAGTCGCACACACACAAACTGTCCACGCACATACTTATATGAAACGCGAGCACACACACACACACACACACACACACACACACAAACTCTCCGCGCACATAGCCTACACATACTCAATGTGACCCGAGCACACACACACAAACTCTCCGCGCACATACTCATATGAGACGCGAGCACACACATGCACAATACCATAAAGATGTGGAAAAGTCAAGAGTATGGCTACATTTCTCCAGGCTTGATGCCAACAACGCGCGATGCAATATTTGCGGTAAAATAATTGCTGCAAAGACCGGTACCACGACAAATATGATGAAGCCCTTGACAGTGCATGGAGTAAACATAAGAGCAGAAAGTGGCTCCGTCTTCGCCTGGTAAATGAAGAAATACCTTGTTGATCAGTCTGATAGTGTTTATATTGCAATAATGACCTACTGAATGTAGCCTACGCTGCCATTCAAAAATTTGTTGGTTAGTCAGAATTTTTTTTCACTAAGGATGCATTAAAGTGATCAAAAGTGACCTTAAAACATGTCACATGTGTAATGTTACAAGATATTTCGTTTTTAAATAAATGCTGTTCTTTTGAAAATTCTATACATCAAAGAATCCTGAAAAAAATATATAGTTTCCAAAATATTAAGCAGCAAACTGTTTTCATATTTCTGAAGGGTCATGTGACACTGAAGTAATGATTTTGAAAATTCATCTTTGACATCACATGAATAAATTACATTTTGAAATATATTCAAGTAAGATTTTAAATTGTAATGCTATTTCACAACAAGTTTTACTGTATTTTTGATCAAACAAATTCAGCTGTGGTGAACTCTATATATATATATATATATATATATATATATATATATATATATATATATATATATTGTTCAAAATATTGTTGTTTATTTTATGTTTGAGCCTATGCTCTTTGTTACTTAATTATGTTGTGGATCGTGTGTAGGCTAATTTTATTGTCGCACTTGAAAAGTATCAGATTGATCCTCGTTTTTATTTATTTTATCTATTTCGGAGCCTATTCTCTTTAATGTTGTGGATCGTTTGTAACTTCATTGCAATTTATCGTTCTAATTTCCATAACCGTTGTGTTTTATGATGATGATGCTAGCTCCACGGTCATTTATGGTCATTTAATATTGCTGCAATGTTTCTTTTACGCGGCTGAAAATAACCGTGCTTTCTGTTACTGAGCCTGTGTCTGTCACTCGTCCTCTTAAAAGTGGAAGCTTGTGCGTAGCTTTGTTGCATTATATTGAAACTTTGTTCATGTTGTTATCGTCATGCGTGTTCTGGTTATTTGCGCAGTCTTTAGTCTTTATATGGCGATAAAACAAAGCTTTGTGGGGATTGGGGGTGCGCCAACCCGGTTGGGACATACAGTGAGGAAAATAAGTATTTCAACACCCTGCTATTTTGCAAGTTCTCCCACTTGGAAATCATGGAGGGGTCTGAAATTGTCATCGTAGGTGCATGTCCACTGTGAGAGACATAATCAAAAAAAAAAAAAAAAAAATCCAGAAATCACAATATATGATTTTTTAACTATTTATTTGTATGATACAGCTGCAAATAAGTATTTGAACACCTGTCTATCAGTTAGAATTCTGACCCTCAAAGACCTGTTAGTCTGCCTTTAAAATGTCCACCTCCACTCCATTTATTATCCTAAATTAGATGCACCTGTTTGAGGTTGTTAGCTGCATAAAGACACCTGTCCACCCCATACAATCAGTAAGAATCCAACTACTAACATGGCCAAGACCAAAGAGCTGTCCAAAGACACTAGAGACAAAATTGTACACCTCCACAAGGCTGGAAAGGGCTACGGGGAAATTGCCAAGCAGCTTGGTGAAAAAAGGTCCACTGTTGGAGCAATCATTAGAAAATGGAAGAAGCTAAACATGACTGTCAATCTCCCTCGGACTGGGGCTCCATGCAAGATCTCACCTCGTGGGGTCTCAATGATCCTAAGAAAGGTGAGAAATCAGCCCAGAACTACACGGGAGGAGCTGGTCAATGACCTGAAAAGAGCTGGGACCACCGTTTCCAAGGTTACTGTTGGTAATACATTAAGATGTCATCGTTTGAAATCATGCATGGCACGGAAGGTTCCCCTGCTTAAACCAGCACATGTCAAGGCCCGTCTTAAGTTTGCCAATGACCATTTGGATGATCCAGAGGAGTCATGGGAGAAAGTCATGTGGTCAAATGAGACCAAAATAGAACTTTTTGGTCATAATTCCACTAAACGTGTTTGGAGGAAGAAGAATGATGAGTACCATCCCAAGAACACCATCCCTACTGTGAAGCATGGGGGTGGTAGCATCATGCTTTGGGGGTGTTTTTCTGCACATGGGACAGGGCGACTGCACTGTATTAAGGAGAGGATGACCGGGGCCATGTATTGCGAGATTTTGGGGAACAACCTCCTTCCCTCAGTTAGAGCATTGAAGATGGGTCGAGGCTGGGTCTTCCAACATGACAATGACCCGAAGCACACAGCCAGGATAACCAAGGAGTGGCTCTGTAAGAAGCATATCAAGGTTCTGGCATGGCCTAGCCAGTCTCCAGACCTAAACCCAATAGAGAATCTTTGGAGGGAGCTCAAACTCCGTGTTTCTCAGCGACAGCCCAGGAACCTGACTGATCTAGAGAAGATCTGTGTGGAGGAGTGGGCCAAAATCCCTCCTGCAGTGTGTGCAAACCTGGTGAAAAACTACAGGAAACGTTTGACCTCTGTAATTGCAAACAAAGGCTACTGTACCAAATATTAACATTGATTTTCTCAGGTGTTCAAATACTTATTTGCAGCTGTATCATACAAATAAATAGTTAAAAAATCATACATTGTGATTTCTGGATTTTTTTTTTAGATTATGTCTCTCACAGTGGACATGCACCTACGATGACAATTTCAGACCCCTCCATGATTTCTAAGTGGGAGAACCTTCAAAATAGCAGGGTGTTCAAATACTTATATTCCTCACTGTAGAAGAGGGTGCGCAGGAAAAAATTTGGGAACCGCTGGTCTAGACCACTCTTAGCTTTACCTTATCACTGTTGCAGGTTTATACGAATATAATTCTGAAGTTTTAATACAGCCAGACAGTGTTCAATTAGGCTAATTCAAGTGTTTTCACGCAAAGAATAAAATTGTCATTACACTGATTGTTGTTAGATTTTTAATTTTATTATTATAAAATATTATTAATTTAATTAAAGAGCGCTTTTAAAGGCCAGTGAAAGCATAGGCTACAGTCAGAAGTCCTATTCGGACGCTAATATTGTTTCTCATGGGCTCGTACGGTATTTTAAACATTTACAGGGGCAAGTCGGTGATTTTAGTGCCGTCCGAATCCATAATATCAGTGTTTTTTCTCACCCAACCCGCGTAAAAATACCTGGCCAAATTAGTACTGTTTGTTGACAAACAGGTCGTGTTGTAATTTAATTGCCATCTGAATCCACATCTCTGAGTTTACAAGAAGAGATTCAAAATCCACTGTTTAAATCCTTTTTGATCACTGCTGAGCACCGTACGTTAGCGGGCGTACACAGTGCGAGTTCGGACACTCGGGAGGTCGTGAGATATTGCAGATGTTGCGAGTCAGTTTAACTGATAATCGCGTCAAAGCAGCTGGTACACGGCACGACTGTCCTGCACGAATTTTATCCCGAGCCGGCAGCAATCACGTGAGCTTTCCAAGTGTGTGTGTGTGTGACAGTGTATGCGCACGCTGTATGGTTGCTGCCACTGAGGTATAGCACCATCGACGTGGTTGTGTATGATTTGGCTTGGGCTGGGCGATATGGCCAAAAAAAAATTATCACGATAATTTTTTTATATCAGTCGATATCGATAATTATCACGATAAATGTCAAATCTTTATTTCTTTATTTCTAAAGTTTAAAGGCAGATTTTTGCTCCTAAGTGAAAGTTGTAGAAACCAGAGCGTTAACTGTGGTTTTAAAGGGGACATATCATGCTAAATCCACTTTTTTAGCCCTTAAATGCATTTTGTTGTATATTTGGAGTGTTTAGAAGTACAGAAAAGTTGAAATTATTCTCTTCAGGTGCTTCGTTGATATCTTTATATTCTGTTTTGGCCTTATTTTTCAACCTGTTCAGATTTTTCTGTTATCTATGACGTTTTGTGAACTATTACATCACAGTATTTGCAGCGGAACTGCCAAATAAGGACATTGACTTCCAGCCCAACACTTCGAGCAATCCGCCATTTTTATTTCTCGCTGCAATTTTGTAGTCCAAGCTAAAGGATGCAGAAGTTACGAGAGGGTAAGTAAAAATGTTCGGTTGTTGGATGTAGTAACCCACACGCTTCATTACACCGTCTAATGAAGATGAACTGCCGCGCTTGTGACAGGGCGCATGTTTAACTGAAAGAACGAGTAGAGAGAGAGAGAGAGAGACCCGGTCGCACGCACTCTCTCTCTCTCTCTCTCTCTCTCTCTCTCTCTCTCTCTCTCTCTCTGCGGAGCCAGGCGAAAATGTAAACAAGACACCGTCTCCAAACTAGACGCTGTCTTGCTCTCTCTCCCTCACACATATTAATCAAAGTAAATCGACACGTTGGTAAAAGGTCAGAAGACCAAAGTTTCATGTGTAAATACAGTAACACACCATTGCGATACATCCATATGAAGACGTTGTTCTGCAGGTTCGTCGTCTTCATTTTCATCTTGCTCCGGCTCCGACTCTGGCTCGAACATGTAAGGCTGGCTGGACAAGTCTTCCGTTGTTGACATTTTGTTAAAAACGTGTGAATAAAAGTTTCTGTGCTGCTAGATAATCGTATCTCTGCTATCAAACTACAAAAATGGCCGAACGGGGTGGAGTTGAACCGAGTGTCACCTCTGCATCCTGGAGAGGGGGCGGGGTATGAAGTGTCTCAATTGTATTTAAAGAGACCGCAACAAAACGAGTTGCTCTCAGACGCACATCAGAAAAGGGGTAGAAAAGGGGCCGGTGGAGCTATAATAATGAGGAATTCAGACCCAAGCATTGCAGTTCCGCTTTATATAGACTACAAATGTATGATTTATATGTAAAAAGGAATGATTTAAAAGCATGATATGTCTCCTTTAAACTACTCTTTACTGTCAGAACATGTCATGACAAACACTTGCCAAAACGGAGAACATTTCACAAATCTGAGGTAGAACATAGTGGTGAAAATCGGGCTGACTCCCCGAATTTTTTAACCCTCTGGGGTCTGAGGGTTTTTCTGGGCCTGGAGCATAGACTGTAAAAAATATGGAGAAAGCGTCTGTGACGTCACCCATAGACTTTCTGAAGAACGGGTTTGAAGCCGTTTATGGGGGGTATGGGCGGCGCCATCTTGGAAAATCTTGGGAAATCCTAACCCGCCCACCTTCTGACGCAGCGCGCACTCAGCTCGCTCTGCTACTTCGTTATCTCTGTGTATATTTTAGGCAACGAAATATGTTATAAAACACCATACTAACTCTTTTCGTTTTCATTTAAAGAAATCTTAAACATTATAGCCACACAAATGTGGTTCAGGCAACGCGTATTGATTATATTCACTGCACATAACGTTTGCCTATTTATAAAAAAAACAAAAAAACAAAATATAAAACACAAACCTGCCTCTTTTCGTTTTAAATATAATATAAAAATATTAAACATTTTAATATGGTCCAGGCAATATGTGCATTTGTACTAAAAAACAGATGTTGTAGTAAACAACATTACAGATCATATTCGTAGTATTAAAATTTAAAATGACAAAACTCAACCCAGTCTCTTTTTGTTAAATTTTAGTTTTATCAATATTAGCTATTATAAAAGTATAAGTAAAAGGTATGTTACAAGAAGCTATACAAATAAAGCAAACAATTCAGTCGAACATACAAAGTCAGCGCTCGATCTAGTCTAACCATACAACGGTAAAGTTAACGTTAAATAACTTATAAAGTTATGAAACTTCCCCTCAGCCAAAACGATTGGCCAGGGAACAAATTATAGATTTACGAGACCAAAAAACGCCTGTTAGATTGTTAAGTGAACATGCAATTTATTATATTAGAACGCCTCATATATATGGGCTGATATGATATTAATCACCATTGTAGTTTTATAAGTGAACTATATATGCAATTTATTCTGTATTAATCTTTAACCCTCATATATAAAGTATGTATGTTACTAACTAACTTTATAACCAAGTAGAATAGAGTGTTGTATAAGAAAAGACTTGTAAATTGTTTTGTAAAAGTCTTTTATTTGTAAATCTGGTTTATTAAGAACAGACAATGCAACTTGTTTGGTAAAAGCCTTTATTGTGAAATTGTTTTATTAAGAAAGACAATGGAGATGGTTTTGTAAAGGTCTTTATTATTGAACTGTTGTGTTCAGAGAGACACTGCAACTTGTTTTTGTAATAAACTTTTTATTGTAATAATGCGTGCAAGAAACGACAATAACGTACTCATGTTTAAACATTTAATCAATAGATAGAAGTAACATTAGGTAGTGAAAAGCATGTAACTTAGCAAAGTAGAAATGGCAAGCATTACCCGTTTGATGAGGAGCGTGAGACGCAGGAGAGAGGCAGAGGGTCCAGAGCAGCAAACAAAGGAGAACAAAGGAAAGAGCTTTATATATGGAGTTACAAGGGGGTTTCCAGAACGGAGGAAAGTTCAACACTTCGGATTGGACAGATTGTCTGTAAAGGACTGAATCTGTGCGGAGGGCGTGTGGACTATAAAAAGTATTGTAAAGAATGTCAAAGTTAGACGCTGTTTCACCAAGGACGGCCTCTCCGGTGTTAGATACCTTGCCATTGCGCCTCATGAAGATGAAAGCTTGTAAATTATTTAGTTTTGATTTACTTTTATTTTTATTTTATATATTAATACCTTTTATGTAAACTAGTTAACCTGTATTTAATAAAAATTACATTTAATTGAAATTAAGAAGCTCGCCTGCCTTAAGTCTCTGTTTTACCAAATATTGAGCTGAACTAAACCACGGAGCAGTCTTTCGACTGAATTGTAAGTATGGAAATTTATATACTTATTGTTTAGAACGAATTTGACTGACTTTACCTAACCTGAGAATAAACAAAATAAGGTAGAAGGTGTCTATGTTTAAGACCCAAACAAGGGGTTAAATTAAGCACCATAAAACATGGCGCCCAACGTGATAGGGGCAGATTAATCGTTGATCCCTGGCCAAGATCGATGATTAAAATCATCCAAGATTGATGATTCCAAGAGTGCTTGAGTGAGAAGTAGAGTATTGAGAGCAAATAAATCGGCGATAGAGATAAAGTCGGATTTGTTTGTACTTTAGTTTCCATCCAGAAATTGATTAAGTGTAGGATTTAATGAGTCTGAAATAGCAACCTCAGTAATACGGTGGGCACAAATACATAGAAAAATAAGGTTTGAAGTTGGAGATGATGCAGGGAGCTGCAAATAGAAGTATGGAAGAATTAACATTAAAACAAAGAGAACGAAGAATGCAGATTGGTGAAATAGAAGTGGAAATTTATGATGGATTGATACAGGATACCAGAGGAGGTATGATAGTTTTAAATAATGAAGAAAATGGAGATATAGAAGAGGTTAAGAAAATGTTAACGGAAGAAGCTTTAAGAGAAATATATGATGTAAGTGAAACTCTAAAAACGAAATCCACAGGGTCAGTAAACATAACGAGGGGAGAACCTCACTGGCAATTTATAGCACATGAGATCTTACCAGGTAGTAGAAAGAAACTATGCACAATAAAGAGAATGGAAAAAGAAATGGAGACAATCATGACCTCAGTGATAAATATAGCAATTAATAGTAAAGTAAACGAGATACATATGACGACTAGCCGAGGAAAGGCTGTTCCAGGCGGGGTACATGAGCGCCGAGCGCCCGGTCAACGCTGGATCTCACAACTGGATACAATTTTCATAAATCTTTATAAATAAACCACAGATTTGAGCTTTAAACAACTACATTCTCGCCTGAAAAACTCTTAAAACTACATTTCATGATACAGAAACAGTAGTATTATATGTCAACTGTATTAAAAAATGGCGCTTCTTATGTTGTCATTCTCCGTGGCGCTGCCTTGTCAGCTGTCAATCAAGCTGTCAATCAAAGTTAACCACGCCCTTATTGTCATACATTTTATATCTAAATACGATCTAAACTAACGAGTTAGAAAAAATTTTACAGCCCTCATGGTTGTCAGGCATTCGGAACCTATCAAAAAATACAATAAAAGTCCATGGGACCAACCTGTAAAAACATGAATTTATGCTGTGAAATGGACATTTTAACATGGGGGCTATGGACATTTGCTCCCTTTTGGGACCTCGCCCTAGCGGATTTTCGATGTATTGCAGTTTTTTCGCACTTCCGGGTAGGCTTCATTTTTCAGATCAGAATGTTGCCGCTTGGCCTGGAGGTGTTCTGACATGCTCTGACATTTGTGCTTATTTCTGTTACTTGTGACATTTTCATGGCTAAAGTCTGATTACACTGTATTCAGCACAAACTCTGCTACAATAATATGTCAGCAGCAAGTATGTAAAAGTTTGTAGTTTTGAGATAATAACATTTATGAGTGGTTTGTGAAAAAAAAAAAATTGTCACTGAAATAAGCTCATGAAACCCATACTGATTATTTCTTCATAAGACTTTTGAAAATTGTATGACGTAGCCTAGAGAACATTTGCTTCAAAACTATGTGAAAATCATCCTGACTGCTCATTCAGAGAAGACAATATATTGATTTAAAATTTCTAAGATGTGTTTTGTGTGATAAAGCTTTATGCAAGAGGCGTGAACATAATATATGTAAGCTTTTCACACCTGAGAAAGACAAAGACCCTCCCATAATTGCCCTATTAGGAGCCATCAGGTCCTATCATTCTGAGCAACCTTGCACAAAGAATGAGGAGATTTAAAAAAGAATGGCTTTTTGATTGTTTGGATTTATTTACAACACAACATAATCCAAAGATACACAACAAATGACAAAAAAACATATTATTTAACACACTGAACTAAAGACAGAGACTTGAACTGTCACACACCTTTGTGCCATTCCTGAAACATAGTACATACCTTTCATTTCCATGGTGTTTGATTTTTCACTTTAGCATGTTCATGTATGGAGATTTATGTGAATGTTGAAGTCAGCAGGACTCATCAGTGACATCTTGTTCCTCTAAAAACAACAACAACAACAACAACAACAACAAAACAGCTGTGAACATGCTGATATCAAGAGAAACTATGCTGCACAATTTGGGGAATACATTTTAGCTTTTTCAGGTTAAAATTGCTTTTTAAAATGTTCAGAATACACACACACACACACACACACACACACACACACACATATATATATATACTGCCCTACAAAGGCTAAGAGCAGTATCAGCAAAAACACCAAACTGAGAAAAACAGCTTTTTGTGTTTTTCTTACACCAAATATAAGCATCCAATTAAATTTAACAACAAAGGGTACAATTAGATAGATCAGAGGGAGGTGAATATTAAACATTTAGTTTTTTGACAGTCAGGCAAAAATTTGGTAGTTTTATAGGCTATACTGCGCTTTGCCTTTGCATTACTGCGTATACTTACATGGCCATACAATAACAAATAGCAGTAAGTGTAGCAAGTCATCATAATCACTTGCTTATATCATAAATCATAAATCATAAATCAAATAATTTTTTATTACCGTGAGTCTGGAGAGGAGGGGGTAGGGGAGACGACTCTCTCCAGTATTTTGAATTTGTACTGCAGTAACTATTTTAAACACTAGCTGTCAGTATTACAGATTAACTTTGACCTTTAAGGTTTTTTCTCTAAGGTATTCCCCAAGGTATGGTTGCTATCCCAATGCTGTAAAAAAAGCTAATGCTAGCTAGAAAGAGCTAAACAGACAAAATTGACAACGATAAAAAGGTTAAGAGGTTTAAAACTTAACAATTTTTGGTGACTTGTTTAAGGCAAGTTTCACCAGCATTTTTCCACGTAAAAGTGAAGCCATTTTGACAGTTCCTTTCTTCTCTGAGAGAGGTTTTATAACATACTGTATGCTATAAAACCTGACTCATGCCACTTAGCTAGCTGCAACAATGTTCATGCTGACACAAAGGCAAACTGCAGTATCATAGTGAAACCAAGGCAGTACGGGCAGATATTGCATTCTGCCTTGGTTTCACCCTACTTTTCAATACAATACTGCAACTAAAAATGTCAATTTATATAAGAAATTTATTAGGTAGCCATATGAAATTTTAACAGATTGAAGAGCAGATCCTGCACTTTTTATTTGTGCAAAAAAAATGTTTTTGAAAAATTGAAGATACTGCTCTTAGCCTTTGTAGGGCAGTATATATATATATATATATATATATATACTAGCCTACTTTTATCATGCTGTGTTTTATTATAGAATATAAAAACATCCTCGTGTCGAACATGTAGGCTATACAAGCACTGAAAGGTTGCCTACCATTCTAGTTCACATTTCACATTTCATGTTTGTGTCTATATATACATGTACATATATGACATTAGGCTTAGTTCATGTTTTTACTCCAAACTCATTTCATAACATACATTTTAATCTGGCACCACCAGTTTTTATCTTACCTTAAAAATCGTCTCATCTTCAAATCAAGTTCTTCTGAGGTAAGTCCAAGGTAAACAGCACAGCACAAACTGTCTTCCAAACTCGATGAAAAGCAGAGAGGAGTAAGTTACTCAAGTCTCTAATACTTTGTTTTGAGGTAATGAGGGCAGGTCTGCGTTTCTCCGTGTGGATCATTTGCATGTCAATCGCTCGTGCACGCATGGGCGTGTTCAAATTAAATTTAATGAGGACGCGTTTGAGAAACTGTACATGCCGCTGCTTTCGTATGGATTACTTAAAAATAGAATATTTGTTTTTTATATAATTTACATACTTTAAAAATAGAGATTCCAAGTGTTGTATAGACATGCGTTTCAAGTCTGTGTGACAAACATTCGCTGAGTTACAGGTCATTTTCTGTCGCGTTTCAGAATGAGTTTCACATTGAGACTGACGGCAGAACGCGCATCATGTTTATTTTCTTTGTTTTACGAAAAACACAACATTTAGTTTTTATTATGAGTGTACACAAATAAAAGAAGACATTTAACAGTTTTGAATGATGTACAACACAAGTATGTAAAATCAAAATCAACAGAGTATTTTGCACTGATATGAAAAAAAAAAAAACGAGCAGATCATGCCGGCGTGATTGCCGACCTCAGGGGGTTAAACATGTTTAAAAATTATCGGGAGGTCGGGAGGTGCTCGTAACGTGCTCGGCCCGGCTCGTAATTCCTCTCACACGCTGCGAGCCACGACCATGCGAGCATCACCGATTCCACTCGATTTCTCCTGAGTGAAAAAAATCATCTGCGAGGTCGTAAAAACAGCAAAAATCGCACCGTGTACACCTGCCTTACTGAAATGCTGGAAAGTATTTACAAAAACAATATTTCATCGCAGCTCCACCTCAGCGAACAAAAATGGGTGATACAATGATACAATTGTATATGAACTATAATATACAGAAATATGATACAATTTAAAAATATGTAGGCTAGGCTATTATAGGCTATTATAATTTGGATTCTTTTTTTATAATATCCCATTAGTCCTAATAAATGCAATTTCAACTATTTCTGAAGTGCTTCTTTCATAAAGAACACCGCTTTCTCACATAAACAGCCCCTGCAAGAGAGAACAATTGATTCTCGAGCCATCGATATCAACCAATTCAGCACCATCGCCACGGACAGCACCGGGTAACGTCGCACATAAGTAACATTTAACAAAATAACATTTTGAACTTCGACTGTCAACAACAAGTGTAAACCTGACACACTGAAACTGTCAGTTTACTCACCCTTCAGCCATCCAAGATGAAAGTTACTTACTTTCTTCAGTAGAACTCTAAAAATTATTTTAAGCTGAACCTGTGGTCTTTGGTGATTCATAAAATGCAAGTCAACAGGTGCCACCACTTTGTGAGTCAAAAAGCAGATATAGACAACACATTATAACCAGGAAAACGAGAGTCTGGAGCTCAAGATTTCGAGAGTCTGGAGCTCAAGATTTCTGTGTCACTCACTGGTATTAATTTTGTGTTGCTTGTTTATGTTTTTTAACTCGCAGAGTGACAACACCCGTTGACCTGCATTTTATGAGTCACCAAGGACCAAGAGTTAAGCTAAAAATCATCTTTAGTGTTATACTGAAGAAAGAGCGTCACCTACATCTTGCATGGCCAGAGAGAAAGTAAAATTAACAGCAAATGTTCATTTCTGGGTCAACTATTCCTTTAAATATAAAACATTTTCAAGTGTACTAAGAAAAATATTTTTTACCTGTGACTCCATTTTAAAGGCAGGCCAGCGTTCCAGGATATCACCAACAGGTAGGTTTTCAGTGATGACCTTTTTGCGTCTCAGGGCAAAGGTCGTCTGCATTAACTTCGTAATCAGGACAAGATTTTTGTCACTCTTCATAACAACCTCTACAATTTGTAGTCTAAGTTGTTCCAGGCCATGTCTTCGCCTATTGGGAAGTTAGGGAGGAAATTCACTTCTGCCCTCTTGGGACGTTTGATGTTTGTGTGAGGAGCTTGCTTGTCCGGGTTGTTTCTACTCCTCTTCCCACAATTTACAGCAACCTCGTGAAATCCTGCTTGACTCAATTTAGTGCGGTAATTCCCCATCTTAAACTTCAGACTGTTTTTCCAACTATACCACCCTGTCTGAGATCCTGGCTCTTTTAGACAAGGATGCTTGGTGACAAGTGCTTCTGCTACCTTTGAAACTTCTTTATCATTCGGGTATGCTTTGAAACTATGCATTTTGGCTGCAAGGGTCTCAAGAATGTCATGCTTTTGTCCCCTGGATAACTTGAGAGTCTTCCCTGTTTTCTCACATGTAGCATTTCTCTCACCAAGTATGAGTTCTACCTCGTAAGAAAAAGTGGGCACTGGAAAAACATACGGCCATCTCTCAGTCCTGTCTGGAGTCACAGCATGGGGCAATGTTATTGTGTCATCTGATGCTACTGAACTTGCATCAATCTCACATTGTACAGCTTTTACCACAGCCTTTTGTGGCAGTTCCTCTATGTCTACAAGGGAACATAATTGCCTGTCAAAATCTGGATCTTCGTAAGATAGGTTAAAGTCAAAGTCCAGCTTAAACTCAATCATTGTTTTTAACTCATTCACAGATTCTGGAAGTGAAGACAGAGTCATCTTCCTCACAATGTCTGATGAGATATGGACATGAAGCAGGAAGTTCTGAGCTGCCATTCTTACTGTTTAAAAGAAAATAAAGAATGCATTAATGAGTTTAAAGGGAATGTTCACCAAAAATATGAAAACTCTCATTCCATACCATATGTGTATGACTGTCCTTCTTTCTTTACAAAGACAAATGAAGATTTTTTATATCCATATCCATATATTTTACGAGTCCATATATTACAAGTGACTGGGTTTTGAAAAGTTAACACTTCAAACAGCACATACAGCAATAATGATGCTATCTGTACAATTACAGTATATGAATAAATGTCTTCTGGAGTAAAATTATTGGTGTAAGAATTTTTATAATTTTAAATTTAAGTTTCACAAAATGCTTACATCATGCTTCACAACATGCTTAAATTTACATCAAGCATGAACTTGACGTTCTCATGAACACATGATTATAGATAAAAAAAAATATATATATATTAAAATGTTCCTGACACACACCTATTGATTTGCTCCAGAAGACATTGATTTATCCACTGAGGTTTTATGGATTACTGTCATTATTGCTATATGTGCTTTTTGAACTTTCAACTTTTTGGAACTCATTCACTTGTGTTATATGGATTCACAGATATGGTATATTTTTCTAAAAATGATCCGTTTTGTTCAGTTGAAGAAATAAAGTCATATAGATATGGGATGGCATGAGGTATGTAAATAAGAATTTTAATTGTTGATATCCCTTTAACACTATTCTGACCACAAACTATTCTAGGTGACTGTATTTTTTTCCTATTTCTAAATGGGTTTGATCCTCCAAATCTCTGATCAAAATAGATCGTTTCTGTGTTAACAGCAAATGTCCATCGATAGTGTATGCCGTGAGACTTACTGTGTCATTTAGTTCCGAAAGTTGATGCACAGAGAAGATGTCCAATGATGCCAGCTCAAATGATCTTAAATGTTCTCTGTACCAGGACTCGTAGTTCCTGCAAAGAAAGGAAGCAGAGTTGTTCATAAGCAGTATATTTTCAATCCTGCTGAATTTTGGAAGTCCTCCTGCCTGCCCTGCGGAAACAAACATTCCATTTGCAAACTCTGTGCCATCAATAGAGACTTTTGATGTACTGTATATGTTTTGGCTGTCTGTCTTGGTCTCTATGAAGTCTCTTGCCACTTGAGGCAGAGTAGTGACTTGGACAGTAGTAACACTTGAGACCTGTATGTGGGGTCTGAAAAAAAAATGGTGCATTGAGGTGATACGATACGCCATCATGTGCTGATGCCTGGTAGCCAGGGTTTTCAAGACATTCTTGAAATTCTGTGTGTCATGTATCACCTTTTTGAAAAAGCGGTGTTTTCCCTCAAATTTCATGGTCCACAGATGAACCAGAGGCCCAAAACACTTGGTCAGTTCTGGGTAGTGTTCGATATAATGATGCTTGGGTCTGAGTTTAAAGTCTGGAAACACTGCTTTTAGAACCTGTCTGTGATCACTTATTTTAGGGTGTATTCACAGCAGGAAAGTCCGATAGTTCACTTGCTTTGGTCCGGACTAAATACAATGTTGATTTTTTTTGTTTGGTACCATTCGCTTTTACACTGCTCTTTTTGCAAGTGAACCAAAATTTGTAAACAAAACCACACGTGTGCTAAGGTTGTCCATTCATTGGACAGGATTTTTTTTTTTTTTTTCTATCAACCTGCCAGTTGTCCTGATCGGGAATAGTGGTGGTGTTATTCTTACTTATCTATATCTAAGGCTTTCTTATTGATATGTATTTATTGTATTGTTGTAGTGTATTATTGTTTTCTCTTAACCATCAACCTAGAGACTGCAGATGAAAATTAGCCTGTATGGCTAAATCTGGCACATTTACATTTTGGACTTTGTCCTCATGTTGATTAATGTGCGCTGTCCCTTTATATATATATATATATATATATATATATATATATATATATATATATATATATATATATATATAAAAAGATTTCTCAAGCAGGGAAAAGCAGGAAGTGCAAAACCAGGCTCAGCATGGAGATATTTCGTAATGCAATATTTGTTCTTTTACAGATTTGGTGTTATTCTCTACAAACGCAATATGAAGAAACTATTGAGCATCATATGACACAATGTCATCTACAGTATATGATGTTGTAATTAGGATTTTGAAAAGACGACGATGTGCTGCAAGACAGTTCCGGCGGAGAGAACATAATTTTAAACCATGTAAGCGCGATAAGACAAGAGAACGCTCTGTCTGTGAATGTCCTGATGCACACACGACTTGCAGAAAGACGTGCAACAGTATTGTGAGCACAGACAGCGCGCCGGAATTCTCTTTCTCTTTCGCGCTTGAACGAACAATAACACACACCATTATGCCAAAATGTCCATTTTGTTAAGTATCCTCATAAAAGCAGTCAAATAAATTGGCGCAGTTTTCTGCAATTGGGTCGGTTCATGTTCACACCATAAACGAACTGTACCAGAGTTTGTTTGGAACCGTACCGAGACCACCTCTTCAGCTGGGTCTCGGTTCGATTGTTTGGTCCGCACCCGAGTTCGATTGCTGTATTCACACCTGCCCAAAAGGTCCGCACCAAGGGGGGAAACGAACTAGAGTTCGATTCAATCGAACCAAACAAGGCATGTGTGAATACACCATAAGTTTGCATGTACTGGATGGATTCTTCTGTGAAAGATGGAGACAACACTAGCTGCACAATTTCTTTAAGGTCCATCAATATGGCCCATGCTTCATCTCCTTCAGGGACTTTACTTCCTACCATAAGTGATAATAACCTCAGCAGAGTGGAATTTTCATGCCCATTCCCACCAATGTTTCGTTTGGCAACAAAATTTTTGGGGATTTGCTGAGGTTTATCAAGCCTATCAGTGTGCTGATGTGGAAATGTGCAATTTTTTTTATATATAGGCTATATAGCAGGAAGGGTTATGACCCCTCCTACTTGTTATGGTTTGGCCAATGGCCAAAGGGAAAAAAGGGAAAAAAGGGAAAAAATGCTTTTTTTTTCCCTTTTCTCCCAGGGAAAAAAGTTCAGGCTCAGAATTTTTTTCTACTATCACCCCTGCAGAGCACATTTTGATCCACTAGCGGGGATAGGGTGTCCTTTCTGTGAACAGCAGGAGACGGTTTTCAATTTGTTTGCTGACTGTAGTAGATTATTGCCTCTCTTTGAAATTCTTGGAGGGTGGTGTCAGACATTAGGAGAAGTTTTCACACTTGAGTTGTATATCTATGGACCTATATATAAACGTAGCAAGAGGGAGATTTATCATCTACTCAATTTTATTTTCGGACAAGCAAAGTTAGCTGTTTGGCTCTCTCGTAAAAGTAAAATAGGTGGTATGGGACAAACTGATGTGGTATTGATTTATGAGGGTTTGATGAAGTCAAGGTTAAGAATAGAATTTGAATATTATTGTAAGAATTGATAAATTAGGAAATTCCAAACAGTCTGTTTTGGGGGTGACCAGGCCCTGAGAGGACAAAAGGACCTCTCTGGAGATTAGCATTTGAACTGGCTCTCATGCACCATCGAGACGAAAGTCTCACCTCCGAGTCATCTAATCTACATCTCTTTCCCTCTCCCCTCACCCCTGTCTCTCATGCTCAAATGAACAGCTGAAATCACCCAAGAAAATGTATAGTTTAATGTGAATGATTATCACAGAGTATTTTCATGTTTGGTATCATTTAAAATGTCACAGTGCGACTGGTACAGATATCTCATATCCAGATAGATACAACAAAAGGTAATAAGGTTTTTAAGAGCTTATGGATAACTGATTTACAAAGGAAGGTGGTCTCTAAGCAAATGGTCCCACACCCCCATGAAGATGTGACCACTGCATGCAAATTTCTATTGTTACGTGTTTCCAGGTAAAAGGTTTGTCTATTTAAGGAATTGCAGCAGGGAGATCGGGGCCTTTTCTGTATTTCAGATCGGTCCGTGAGGCTGAGAGTGAGAGCTCTCAGCCTCATGACTATTTCTTAAATTTTGGGTATGCATCTCTTTTCTTTATTCCAGAGAATTTGATGTTTTGTATCGATTATCTTTGAATTGATTATGAAATTGGCATGATACATTTACCTGACATAATAAATTGTTACATTTGATTATTCTAACTGACTTTGATATTATTTCCATTGAAGAGATAAACGGAATAGTCAAATGTTCACTCACTTTTAGTGAGGCACAGATATTATTAAAACCTTTCATTTATGGAGTCAGATGAATTAACGAGAGAATACATAACTAAATGTATTGTAAATTTAACCAACCAATACTCTGCACGAGTAAGGACAGAACACGTGATACCTTCCCCGTGTATTGGCAAACCGGCAGATTGGACCAATTTCACGGGCCTTACAAAATGGTGACCTTGAGCCGTGATCTCAAAATAGATCAAAACAGATTCACGAGAGACGTCCTTTCCAGCAAGTATTGGGAGTTTAGAATCAACAAGAGGTTTTAACATCTTCTCTTTCTTCGGTGGTTGTGGTAAGTCAATTTTCTTTGCATTCTCAGAAGTGTTGAAGAAATGTTTGCATTGTTTATGGGTAAGCGTGATGCCGCAGCCAGATGAAGAGTGATTAGATTTTAAAGATCTCCTTGTTTTGCCTAAGCAACAGGAAGCAAAACCTAAAGTGAGAATAACATCTTCCAAATAATTAATAACTCGATGAAGAGCCGAAAAAGTAAAGCCTAAAAGTTTTAAAATCAGCCGCATGTTTTCCGGCCATTGTTGTATCTGGGCTTGTTAAACAAACCAGCAACACGTGAAGAGAATGAGCAAACTAACAAGAAACAGAGAAAGAAAAATCTACGTTTGTAAACAATCGGAAAACACATGATTTTATAAATAAAAAGGCAGATCGATGCATTGTTTATGGAAAGAAAATTTTGGGAAAACAGGATGATATGATGTACAGGCTAAAACTCAAATATCAAAGATAATGCTAAATGCTATTGTCCATGTTGCTTTCAAAACGCTCAAGGCTATGCTAAATGCTAAAGCCATGCTGCGCTCAAGGCTAATGCTAAATGCTATTGTCCATGCTGTTTTCAAAACGCTCAAGGCTAATGCTAAATGCTAAAGCCATGCTGTGTTGGTTTGTGTCACTGGCTGACTGATAGACAATATCCTATACCAAACCAAAACTAATCTTGACAAACTCTATATTGAATTTAAAAGCTTAAACTTTTACATTGATGGAATTAAATTAAGATATTCAATTTAATTTGGCTTATTTCAGTTCCTCTGAAAAGTAAACCTCTAAAGTATTTGATATGCTATCTAGTCAAAAATTCGGGAAAATTAGAAAATTTTGCTTGGTTATCACTGTTAGGTGGTTGGGGATATGGCGAGACTGTAAAAACGATGGCAGAGTAATCTCTAAAATATATCCAACACAACTGACAGGAGCTGTTAAATGTGGCGAGTCTGTAAAAACGATGGCAGAATAAACTCTAAAACATTGTAACACGCTGGGGTAATACAAGTATAAAAAGGCGCCGTTATAACTAGCTATGATCGTGCGCATCCTGATTTTGATGTCAAGCTGTTCAAATATTCGAGGATACTATTCTGAGCGATGCATATTCTGTTTGGATTTTCAAATTTGTAGTTGTGCTTAACACATTGTGCTAGAACACACTTTATAGTTGTTTGTGCTACGAAAATGTGCACATAGGCTAGTTGAGTTTATTCTTTAAAAACACAAGATTGCTTTACTGTAAGTGTTGTAGAAAACACTTAGGTAAAAGGTTGTAGATGCCAGGCATGCTAGGCCACGTGTCTTGTGTAAACTGGATTAAATATCAAGTGTGTTTGTTGAATTTGTTTGTCTCCTAACAGGAGCATAGGATTGCCATGTGGCCACAATGTAAATCACAAAACAAAGAAATCTGAAAATCAGAAACAGTGAACGCATCTCATTAATCCTGAAACAAAAACCTTTTCAGATTTAAGGCTTCAGAGAACTAAATATTGTCACGTTTGAACTCATTCTGGATTGCTCTGCAATTATTTTTCCCAAATAGATTACCGGATTCGTATATTTCCACAAGTTTGCGCCAGACATTAGTGACGACTAATACTTTATTTAATGTTCTTTTAGATAAGTGTACGTGGATATCCCACGGGCTTGACTAAACCAAAGCCATTTTAAGAAAAGTAAGTTGATCGGCTAACGTCTTTTAATGGTGGTCTTGACCTCTACTAATTGAAACGATTGAATTAAGTTCCTGAGGTGGCATTCAAGGGGGCTATTTAAGTGTCTGTTATTTTGTACGTGTGAATACGGCAGATTCCAGATATTTAGCCAATTACCTCTGTTTTGGTAAGTCAGACTGGCGAGATTGTGTCGTGCATCCTTAGGAGAAGGACTGCAAAGCGATATAGTTTCCTTGTCTATAAACGGAAAAATCTAAAGGAAGAGTAAATAGAAGAATCAAACATTATAATGGCCATTGAAAAAGACTAAATTAGAAGAAAAGGTATTTGAAACCTAGCAAAGAAAAAAGAGAAATAGCGAATGTACATCTTATCAGCCCAGAGCCAAAAAAACCTTTTCATATTCAAATGTATTGACATGAGAACAAGCTGAGATTTGACCATGCGTTGTTGTTCCAGAGACTCTTCAGAGACCGAAAACAATATAATCTGACTTGTATTGTTAAAGAATGTAATTATATTATAACTTGAATTATAATAAACATTATATTACACTCGCAGAGCATAATAATAATTGGAGAAGTGTGATTTTCGTCATTAAAATTGAATTTCTGAAACAGAATTTTATTTGTGTGCTACCCAGTGCCAAAAAAGGGGAGGGGTATGCCTTTATTTTTCACCATTAGAAAACACGGCTAGAATTGTGGCACAGGTAATAGCAAACCAAATTGTGCAACAACTAAAATGTAATCTAATCAGAGAACTAAATTTACAAGGAGGGTGTGAAATGCTAAACAGCAGACTGAAGGCTGAACTGGAAAAGCAGCTTCAGGTGTCACAACACACTGTTACGACAGTAACAATTCAGACGTGGTCAATGAAACTCGGTTTCATGTGACATCTGGAATTAAAATTGCAATTGACATGATAATGGAACAAGTAAAAGAATTCCACACGTCTGAATTTAATGCTTTTGAAATATTGGAATTATCTGTCTGTGGTTCGCTCTCCTCTGTTTTATGTCTCAGGTTTACTTCTGCAAATTCCTTGAAGGACGTTAGCCAGGATGGGCCGGACCCCACCTGGATCAAGGCCAGGACAGCGGAATTGTTAGAACATAACCTCGGGAGATGGGTGAAAAGACACTTCAAGAGGCCATTCACACTCACAATAGTACAACACTACGTAAATATGGCCTCCCAGTTTAGAACTGGAACTAAATTTGCAACACAATTGTTATAGATTATTTTCCACCCATCTCCTAGACATGAACACTGAAAACACACCTCCCACATTACACAAAAGTGTCACTTCACTAAAAATCTATTGTCCATCTTCACACTAACAGATCCAGATAGCTTCACACACAGAGGATGGTAAAGCTGATCCCATGATCATGGTCTAACAGAGACACAGAGAATAGCATACGCTAGATCAACACACACTCTCAAACACACTCTCTGTCACAGACACACACACACACACACACAAAAACACACTCTGACATTCTAAAAAAATACTCACACAAACACACAAAACCATTGATTGGTTTACACCGACCTCTTTCTGCATTTCTGAAACCTATTGTGGTGATGAAGATAAGACCCAAATGCGAAATAGAGGAACAGTCTCTTTAATTGAGAGAAATGGTGAGTTCAACAGAAATAAGTTTCCTCTTCTTTGTAGGTAAACAGAAAAATTGCCAACAAGGCTAATGCTCTAATCACAGATAACAGAAAGTCTCGTCTTAAGTAGGCAGCAGCAAACAGTCTGGAAAAAAGGATCCAGCGGGTACTGTCCTCAGACCTCTCATGTAGAACAACAGCAAACGGATGAAGAGGAGAACGCTCAGGGTGATCGTCAGCAATCGGCAGGCTGGGCAGAGTGCAGAACAAATGGTTACTAACGAACAGATAGAAATAGACCTGTGCCTAGCTGGAAGAATAATCGGTCTTGCACTCGTGTAGATACGGATAGCACTTGGACAGGACTCTGATTAGACTCGAACAGGACTCAGACAGGACTCGGACAGGATTCGGACAACAGGTAAGAAAAGACTTCTTGCATCAGTAGCGTACGAAAATAATCTGGCAAAGAAGCAGGGAAAAAGGGGAACTAGAAGTAGCAAATACAATTAGAGGAAACAGAGAACAGGAGTGAACGAATTAGCGTAATGACAAGTAGAAACTGGAAACAGCTGAAGATAATTAAAGGTGAACTGAGGTAATGTGTGAGTGTGTGTGTGTGTGTGTGTGTGTGTGTGTGTCCAGAAGAGGGAGACAGAGAAAGATACCAGAATGATGACACCTATGTTGATTTCTGCATTTTTTTCCTTTGAGTAATTCAGAAAAACATTTCTGAAACTTATTTTGATTTTAATTCTGAAACTTATGTTTATTTTAATTTCTGAAACTTATTTTGATTTCCTTTGAGTAGTTCAGAAAAACATTTCTGAAACTTATTTTGATTTCTGCATTTCCATTGACTAATTCAATGAATGAACAATCTCCATTCTTATATGCTTAAACATGTTCCAAGTCACTTCTTAGATCTGCATAGGTGGCTTGCATTGGAGGATTCATGAACAAAGTGCTTATTATATTGCATATTATTATTGCTGTTATTTATTTAGGTTACACCGACCTCTTGCTGCATTTCCTTTGAATAATTCAGATCAAGAATATTTATATTCCACTACCATTTAACATCACAGTGGTAGTGAAGAATTGGACATTTAAAATGAGACCATCCTACATGACCCTGAGAAACATTTGAGACCAGATGTACCATTCGCACTTGCTGACATGAACATGATATTTTATATAAGGCATGACATGATTTTGTTTTGTTGCATTATGTGTTCCCATGCATTTCCATACGACTTCAAGTTCATAAGTGCTCAATCGTGAAGTGGACATTTAAGATGCTTTTCAGGTGTCTCAAGCTTTTCACACAAAGCAGTGTGAACTAAGGAGAAGCCCTTCATCCACTGAGGTCTGCCCAGACAACCGCACCGCTGGAGGTGACAGGATCGGTCAAGAAGGGTCAGATCATCATCGTGGAGAAGGTGCCAGAGAAGCAGAAGTTTCTCCATGGAAGAATGACACGCCAACTGAACAAGTAACAAAGGTCCAGATTGACTCTACGAACTTTGCTCACATCTCAAGATCACAGGAAGAAAACCTGAAAGCTTTCATCCACCTGCTGGACTCAAGCAACATACACCTGGTGAGACCAGGTGTTCTGCAGGTGAACACAGCCCTCTGCAAGCTTCTACAGATGCTAACATTGAAAAGACAATTTTTGGGTGACATCTCAAGAATGACAACAGACGTTTATCAGTGACTCCATAGGAGCTCATTTGAATTTGACCCACGGAGTCAAGGAGGGAAAACTGTAAGAATTGATAAATTAGGAAATTCCAAACAGTCTGTTTTGGGGGTGACCAGGCCCTGAGAGGACAAAAGGACCTCTCTGGAGATTAGCATTTGAACTGGCTCTCATGCACCATCGAGACGAAAGTCTCACCTCCGAGTCATCTAATCTACATCTCTTTCCCTCTCCCCTCACCCCTGTCTCGCATGCTCAAATGAACAGCTGAAATCACCCAAGAAAATGTATAGTTTAATGTGAATGATTATCGCAGAGTATTTTCATGTTTGGTATCATTTAAAATGTCACAGTGCGACTGGTACAGATATCTCATATCCAGATAGATAAAACAAAAGGTAATAAGGTTTTTAAGAGCTTATGGATAACTGATTTACAAAGGAAGGTGGTCTCTAAGCAAATGGTCCCACACCCCCATGAAGATGTGACCACTGCATGCAAATTTCTATTGTTACGTGTTTCCAGGTAAAAGGTTTGTCTATTTAAGGAATTGCAGCAGGGAGATCGGGGCCTTTTCTGTATTTCAGATCGGTCCGTGAGGCTGAGAGTGAGAGCTCTCAGCCTCATGACTATTTCTTAAATTTTGGGTATGCATCTCTTTTCTTTATTCCAGAGAATTTGATGTTTTGTATCGATTATCTTTGAATTGATTATGAAATTGGCATGATACATTTACCTGACATAATAAATTGTTACATTTGATTATTCTAACTGACTTTGATATTATTTCCATTGAAGAGATAAACGGAATAGTCAAATGTTCACTCACTTTTAGTGAGGCACAGATATTATTAAAACCTTTCATTTATGGAGTCAGATTAATTAACGAGAGAATACATAACTAAATGTATTGTAAATTTAACCAACCAATACTCTGCACGAGTAAGGACAGAACACGTGATACCTTCCCCGTGTATTGGCAAACCGGCAGATTGGACCAATTTCACGGGCCTTACATTATCGACTGAATGAGAATATTGAATACTTCAAGTTTAAGTGGGCTATAAATAACTGTATATGCGATGTTGACTGCAATGGCTATTTACAAATGTATGTATAATTATGTTTTCTTGTTGGTTAAATAATTGATTGAAGATTGTTTTAAAATTTTTGTAATAAAAGTTGTTCAAAGGTCTCTCTCTCTCTCTCTCTCTCTCTCTCTCTCTCTCTCTCTCTCTCGTGCGCATGCGTGGTCGTCTGTTGAGTGAGTGTGGAGAGCGTGTGGTGAGTTTAGTTTTTTTCTTTTTTTTTTTCTTGGTTGAATATCGCTATTTCTGGTGTTTAATCTGCATTGAGTGGATAAAACAAAATAGTGTTTTGACCGTTGGTTGCTAGTGTATCGCCGAGGGCATGGCGGCCCAAGGTGTTGACTCACTCTGTTCACTAACGCGGCGCCACGGAGTCAAAGTGGTGGCCGCTGCAAGTGTGGAAGATTGCATCTTGGCAATCGGAGAGGTTGTTGGACACAAAAGTATTCTAGCAGCGTCAAGGATGAGTAATGCCGTTGTTTGTTTTTTTAACACTGTAGAGAATGCAAACAATGTAGTGGAAAGAGGGGTTGTAATTCATGGCCTGTTTACACCTGTGCTTTCTCTTTCAACTCCTGCTAGAAAAGTTATTCTGTCAAACATCCCCCCTTTTATTAAAGATAAAGCCTTGGTTAAGGAATTATCGCGTTTCGGAAAGTTGGTTGCTCCATTGAAAAAGATCGCGATTGGGAGTAAATCCCCTTGTCAAAAAATCCTATTGGAATTTCAGTTTATCCTGTAGGATCTTATTGGATTCCAATAGGATCTTATTGGATTCTTACAATCCTATTGGACATTCTGATTTATTTTAATGGAATTTCACTTTGTCCTGTAGGATCTTATTGGATTCCAATAGGATCTTATTAGATTCTTATAATCCTATTGGACATTTTGATTAATTTTAATGGAATTTCACGTTGTCCTGTAGGATCTATTTGGATTCCAATAGGATCTTATTAGATTCTTATAATCCTATTGGACATTTTGATTAATTTTAATGGAATTTCACGTTGTCCTGTAGGATCTATTTGGATTCTTATAGGATCTTATTAGATTCTTAGAATCCTTCATTCAGATTTATTTTCATAGAATTTCAGTTTGTCCTGTAGTATATTTTTTATATCTGTATTTCTATATGTTGTGCTGTTTTTCCAGGTAATTACAATTAAATATTATAAACATTTATACAGCAAGATCATTTTAATCATTTCAATTCAGAAATTATATACATTATAGATAGATTCATAAATAAAAGAATATAAATACAATTTAGGTAGAATGTCATGTAGTCGACACAATAAAATGATTTATTTACACTTACAGGAACACCATTAAATATTACATATATTAAATTAAATATATAATATTAAACATTAAATATATAATATTAAATATTATAAACATTTATACAGCAAGATTATTTTAATCATTTCAATTCAAATATTATATAGGCCTACATTATAGATAGATTCATAAATAAAATAATATAAATACAATTAAGGTAGAATGTCATATAGTAGACACAATAACAGGATTTATTTACACTTGCAGGAACACCATGCAGCTCAGTTACTGTAAAAATATTCAGCCATCAGCTGAGCTTTATGCTAGGCCTACATCAGTCAAGCTCGATGCTGTTTGGTTGTAATGCAATATAGCATGTTTTTTTAAAGCAAATGTGCACAACCTTGCGGACAATTTCCAGAGGTTTTACAATCATACGTGTTGGAGTTGCCACCACTTCTTTTATATGGGAAGGAGATCCTTCAGACACAAAACCAGCAAGTGTGGTTTGTAAAAGCTGAACTTGGATGAGCGGATTGTTTTTGTGATCATGTATGATATTTACAATTGACTCAATCTTTCCAATGCAACCATTATTTAGCTGGACAGTAAAACTGTTGTGTTTGTACTCCTTTCCATATTTCTCTGTCGTTAACAGTTTTCCATTCACAATTGCTCTGTCATATGTCTCTGCTACTCATCATTTTCAGATAGGTCACAGACTGGGAGCATTAAGAACTTCTCTTTGTGATCTAACATTTTTTGTCGAGAACATCCCAGCAAAACAAGACCCTCTAGCTTTTGCGCCTTAGCAACAAGAGGATAAACACCTAGCCAGTCATTGACAAGTTTGCACACCCTATTTGAGACATCAGCACTAGTCGTTGTTCGTTTAAGTAGTTGGGGAATTGACTGAAGTATGTTGAATTGGCGTGCAATTTGAGATGGAATACAATTTGTTCCATGACACAACCTCTTCAGTTTCTGGTTGTGACCCTCAAATGAAAATGCAGATGTACACCAAAGAGGTCCATACATCTTGACAGAGAAGGGCAAATGTGTAAGTTGATGGACATTGAAGGACATTTGGCACAAGCCATATGTGGTTTGTATCTCCTGCACAAACTTTGTGATCTTGGATGTTGCTGCTACCAAGTCATTTTCTGTGACAGTGTCTTTCAGAAAGCAAAACATGGCAGTGACCAGAAGTAGCCAATGTTTCAAAAATTTAGTTGGAAGAATCTTGTACAGAACAGGACCACTGTAGAATAATAGCCAGCTTCTGCATTCTGCAGCCTTCCACCTTTGTGCAACTTTCACAGTTCGTGGTATTCTTGGTATATCAGATGGAGGTTTGAAGGTAAGCAGCCTTTGATCAACAAGCTTATGTGATGTCCCAATGTACCATGGGCTGTCATGGTACTTGCTATTGAACCACAAGTCCAAGAATTGCTTTGTCACTCCCAAGGCAACACAGTGCATGTAGTCAATTGGAAAGCTGTTCACAATGTCAAAACCAGTGGAGGGATTCAGGAGGACTAATGGTGAAACTGTCTTCACCCCAAACACATGGTCAACATCGTTCTCAATGGCCCTCTGCCCACATTCAATGACATGGTTATGGGTTCTTTTCTGTGCCTCAGTGGGTGGATAGACTCTGGCATATCCTCTTCCCTTTGGCACTGTTTTCCCTTCATTTAAGCAATGTCCACATCCATATGCACCATTGAACTGATGTATACCTTGAAGCACACATCGAGCTACTGCGTCACAAGAGCATACGATAGGGAAAACTTTAGACACCACAGTTGTGTTTGTATGTGGGTGTCTCCATTCCAGACCTTGTGAATTGATTTTTAGAATGTCATCCACAAATTGCTTAAGGTAGGTGGACATGTCAGGTTTACCACGCCCAAACCAGACGCCTGCGAGTATCATGTTTTTGAAACGAACATTTGGTTGGAGTTCGTTTATTACACATCTGATGGGCCACAATGAAAAAGATGAAGATTTAAACATTGGAATGCCATCACAGTTCCATAGTAGTGATATGTCATTAGCTGTGAAATTAGGAAGTGTTTGATACATTTCACCCTTTCTCACATCATTTGTTCCATATACTTCTGATTGAAATGCACAATCATCTTTTTGTAGGATGTCTCTTAGCTGGTCCTCGAAAGAGAGACTTATATAAAAATTGCCTTCTGCAATATTCTTTTTTGGGTCATTTATCTCATTACACTCTGGACAATGCATGTTGTTCTTTAGAAGATATGTTTGGCAAATGTTGCAGAAAAGGTGAACATTTAGAGACTCAGATGGATCATGGAATATTTTTCGGAAGAGGTGGAGAGACTCTGGCAATATGTTGCTACTCGGGAGAAAGACATTTAAGAGCTTTAAAAGGTCTTCCACAGCACTTGCTGTTAAACTGTGCCTCAGAGAAAAGGACAAAATTAGAACTATTGCCTGTGCAATTGTTATCTCTGATCCTGTGTAAAGAGGGGCCCCAGATTTTTCAAATTGTGCATTTGAATCAGAATTTGTGACAGCATAGTAGAGTCTATTTCTCCCTGAGTGTCACTCCACTCATCTTCACCATGGTCCATTTCATCAAAAGAATCATAAAATTCCTCCTCATCTTCCCCACTGTCTGCAAGGGAGTCATTCTGATGGGTAAGATCATCCCAGTTGTAATGAGGAGTGTTGTTTGTCCGCCATCGACTTGTTTTTGGAAGGAGGCAACTCGATTCTGGATCCAAAAATCTAGTAATATCAAAGACTATTTTAACATGTGGCAGTGCTTTCAAGTAATACTATTATAAAGATATACAGTGCTATGCATACATTTAGACACCCATGCTAGGACATAAATGAGTGAGTGAGTGAATGAATGAAGGTATCTAGTGAAGGTATCTAAAATTATAGATGATTTTATTTCTTTCTTTCCATCTGATACCACCAATAGATTTGTAAAACAAATTATGGAGAATTAAATGGTCCATAATTTAGATATTTAGAATATTGTTTAGTATGTCCTCCAAAATTCCAAATATTAAAGAAACATTGAAATGAAATGTTGAACATTATTTTAATATAAAATAAAATATTAATGATACAAATATAATCTCGGGTCTGTTTTGACTGTAAACCATAAGTGTGGCTACAATATAAATTAACAATACTAGAGGGTTAAAAAACTTTCTTTACAACAAAAACAAATAATTATATAAATAACATTGTATTAGATGTACAATGTCAATATTTATGAAAAATAATTTGCATTATTCATATTTTAAATTTACTAATTATTTCAAATGTATTGAATTGAAATGATTATCTATACTCAGCTTCAAGCTGTAAAAATAGGGTACCTTTTATAAGGGCCTCGTTGTTTTGCATTCATTTCAATGTAGGGATATCTTCTTGTTTAGAGGAATCATTTGTCACTGTTGTGGAAAGATTAAATATGTATAACGTACTGCATATGTAAATGATAATAATTATAATACACAATCTTGGCGTTAGAAAGTTAACATGATAAAAACTGAACGGAATTTTTTTTTTTTATATTCATACAAAGAACACCGCCCACAACTCACATTGTAGGCATGAACATTCAATTGCGCATGCGCATCCTTCCTTGCTCACTCACTGCAGCGCAACGGTCGGAGGAGACGAACTTTCTGGAAGACGACGAGCTGTGATAAACAATTGTAAGTAACATATTTAAACGTTTCTTTATATTAACATTTGACACAATCTAGAAATATTTATTTGTAAACCTGCGTAAAATGTTTTTTTTCTTAACATCTTAAGACAAGTGTGGTCAGTAACGACCGTAACTTACAAGTTAGTCATCTATCTTTCGATATATATAATTAGATCATTAACGGTCTTTCTTACATTTATCAACTACTTACATCACAAGTAGAAACTTTTAAGTAGAAATACACCATATAGAAACTTAAGTAATTTCTTAAATGTTATTTTTGTAGTTAACATCACAATGGACTTAATCAGTGGCTATCGGTTATGCCTCGGACGTAACGTTACGTTTCTGTTGCTGGTTGCTTAGTAACAGTTTTAAACATTATTTTGGAGGGAAATGGCCCCCTTATCTGTTCTAAATCCACTGTAAACCTCGCAATATAAACGAGAAACAACTTGTGTTCTTTGACCTTGAGCATGTCTCTCCTGAGAGAGAGCAAGCAACAGGCTGTCGTAATGTAACTTACAAGACTCATGCAGGCGACTCATAGTTGCTTCTACAGTAACCCGGCTGGTGCGAAGCTATATCTGAATTGAGGTCCAGATCTAACAAAACCTTAACCAAGATTAATACACCTATAAAACATTTGTCTTTTTACATTACATCAAAGCATATAATATTAGGATAAACACTCTTTGTTTTGCCCACACATCAAGAGCATATGATTGACTGAATATTGTCTTTTTTAAATTTTTATACTATTTAGAAAATGAGGTTTATGTTAATCCAATGGATTGAAGATCCCCCAACATGGGATGTGCTTCCAACGGAAAAAAATATGAATGGACGGTGTGAAATTGGTGGTTTATGTGATGTACAATACAAAGAAGAATCCAGCCCTGCAAAAATCTTAAACGTTGGTAAGTATGTTTTTGTAATATGTCTGTGCATTACTGTGATAAACTTGATTCATGTTGTGATGATTATTATTTATAATTTCAGGAACTAGATCTGCCATGCTTAAGCAGCTTCATTCTATTGAGAAAAATCAGTCCATCAAAAGATCCAGACCTGAAGGGAATGAAGAATTAGGGAGAGGGCAGCGCCAGAAATACAGCAGAATACTTTCTGAATCAGAAAGCAGTGAAGAATATGAGGTAAGTTAGACCCAGATGATTGCCACTTTCAGCTAATTTGAAGGTTATATTTGTAATTATATAATTATTTTTTATTTACAGTCGGTCAGTAAACAAGTTTCTGAAAAGAGCGTCAAAAGGATAAGAGCCAGATCCTTTCTGCAGCAGTATAATCTAGAAAAAGTAAGATTATTTAAACAAAGTTACATATATCAGGGCTCTAGACTCATTCTAGATGTATTTAACAGTAGCATACAAGAAAGAAATTAAATGAACAAATATAAAAAATAAAAGACTACAAAGACTTTACTGTATAAATTATACATTGATTCTTATTAAAGTTCTCACAAGACTCTTATTTTCACAGCACCCATTCACTGCAGAGGATCCATTGGTGAGTAAATGATGTAATGCTACATTTCTCCAAACCTGTTACAAATAATGAAACAAACTCATCTACATCTTGAATGGTCTGGTGTTGAGTACATTTTCAGCAAGTTTTAATTTTTGACTGAACCTTAATTCCCTTTAATAACTACATACAAACTGTATTAACAAATGTTTTACAATTCTAGGAATCAAGCAGGGAGGCAACAACATCCACAAGGACAAGCAATGACAGTGGCGTCAATCAACAAATTTTGGCTGAATTAAAAGAGATTAAGAGTGTTCTTGTGGAAACTCTAACACTTTTAAAAAATGGTAATGCTTTGAAAAGTTTTTCATTTTTCTAAGTGATTGTGTCAAAAGATATAAAAACCTATTTTGTTCTAGGATGCACTCCTTTAATGACTGCACCAGTCCAAAATCTCCCTGGAACCACTTTGGATTTGCCAGCCCCAGAGTCTTCGCCTGTACCTGCCCCTTCATCTCTACTGCCTCTTCGTGTAAATGAGACTAGGAGTAATAATAACTGCAAAAAGGTATCGTTTTTAAGTAACAATGCCTTCTTACTAGGGCTGCATGATTTGGTCAAAAATTATTCATTCCGTGAGATGAAATTGTCCTGAGAGACTGAGCACGAGCTCATGAAGCTCCGCCCCCTGTGTGTCCAGCAGCAGGCAATTTGCATTTAAAGGGCACACACTAAAACAGCGCGTTTTTCTGAGCACCAAAAAATGACAATTTAAACATACTGTAAAAAGATATCTGTGGGGTATTTTGAGCTAAAACTTCACATGCACACTCTGGGGACATCAGAGACTTATTTTACATCTTGTGAAAAGGGGCATTATAGGTGCCCTTTAAAAGAAGTCAGAATTGTTAGATTATGTTTGGCTCATATTTTCAGCCTTTTTTCTCTTTTTGGCTAAAAACCGAAAATGACATTTTACATGAGACATGATACAGATTACGGTAAATCTAAATCTGACAGAAATGTAAATCTGACACTTTAAAGGAACAAAAATACAAGTAAACACAACATAATCCTGACAACTTCCTCCAATGTTTGTTTTATTGATTTATTTTTCTAGAGATATATGCAAATTAGCACATATTTAAACATAACATTTCAGAAAACAAAATTACAAAAATGTTTGCAAGTAATGTAATCAATCATTTGGAGAAGTATGTCAATATAGGGTATGCGTGTGACGTCACCGTCGGCTGGATTGATTGTGGTCACGCCAACTGAGTGGCAAAAAGCGGCAGCATAGGTTTCTCCTATTAAATCCAGTCACACAGCAGCTCGTCTGCCACTCAGTCCGGCTGAGGGAGTGTGATATTGCCTTGATGTTTCTTAGTATTTTTTTTTTACCCTATTCACCTGGGGTGTCTTGTCGTAACTCACAGAATGAATTAATCAGGCTGAAAAAATATTGTGCTTTCTACAATGGCATCAGTAACTTTTGCTCTTGGATGATTCTGAATCTACGCTCATAGGTTTCATCATAACAAACAAAATATTATCAAGTTCACTTTTTAACTCTGTTACTGTTTCATTGTTCGATCACTGTTTTCAGGTTAGAATTGGCCCCAACACGTCCATTGGTGCCGAACAGTTTGGCCACATGAAATGGACATGAACTAATCCTTTAAGAAGTTACTACACATACACACACACACACACAGACACACACACACCAGAAGTTACTACCATTTACACACACACACCACACACCATCACAAAAAATTTACTTGTTACTAGTAACCATTAACCAATACTTGTTGATGTATGTTGTTGTGCCCATTGTCAGCAGGCTGGAAATTCGGGTCAGGGGAATGATGGAGGGCCTTGTTCGAAAATTACAGGCTGAGCCTGACTTGTACAAGGCTCCCATGGAGAAGATGCTGGCATCTTATGACAGACTGACTACCGACAGCCAGCTAATCTCTGCACTGGCCACATTTGGCCGACAAAGTGCATCTGCCGGATCAGGTGCTTGGAAGATGGCAAGAAGGGGCATGCAAACGAGCACAAAAATTGGAGTGCAGCCGACAGCAGTGGCTCGTCGGAAAACGCCACTTGGAGGCAGACGTGCCCTCATTACTGGGCGACCAACAAAAAGCTCGAGACGAGAGCACAGCTACGGAAGGGCAAGGGGCAATTCACTTCCGAAAAGGCAGGCACCACATAGCCTATCGCAGTGTGTCACTGACTGTGTTGCACTTGCCAAAAAACATAGTAAATAGAAAAGTTCTTTTTTTTTTCTTTTCTTTTTTTTTTTCTTGTTTAAATATGACATACTTGACAAACAGAGCACTTGCAGTTACTGTTAAGTTTACTAGTACTAGAATTGTTTATTAGCCAACTTGTAGATGATACAGCATTGTTTCTAAGAGATATCTCTCAGATCCCAATTGCTTTAACCTCTCTTCAGTCTTTCTCTAATGCATCTGGCCTTTTGCTTAATATTAATAAATGCAAATTACTCCCGATAAAAAAATGCTGCAACCTCTATCTCAAACATTCCCAATCAAAGAAAGTGTCACCTATTTAGGAATAAAAATAATAAAAGATACTAAACTGAGATGTCAGATGAATTTTAGTTCAGTTGTGGAGAAAACACACAAAAAATGTAACCTATGGTTGTTAAGAGATCTATCTTTGAAAGGCAGAACTCTGCTTACTAAAGCAGAAGGGATTTCCCGCTTATCCTTTGCTGCTCAGTCTTTATTTGTGGATAATCTACTTGCAATTTGATTGATGTAATGTTGCTCAAATTTCTTTGGAAAAATAAAACTCATTATATTAGAAAATCAGTTATTTTGAATTCTTATAATAAAGGTGGCTTAAATTTCATTGATTTTGATTCTCTTAACAATACCTTAAAAATTAATTGGCTTAAACGTTTCCTTCACAATCAATCTTCTATTTGGAGTATAATCCCAAGATATATCTTTTCTCAATTAGGAGGTATACATTTTCTTTTAATGTGCAATTATTCAGCTAATAAACTTCCTGTCAAGCTTTCCAATTATCATCAGCAGAAACCTTTCTAATTAAGGTCACATTTTTTTATCGGGAGTAATTCGCATTTATTAATATTAAGCAAAAGGCCAGATGCATTAGAGAAAGACTGAAGAGAGGTTAAAGCAATTGGGATCTGAGAGATATCTCTTAGAAACAATGCTGTATCATCTACAAGTTGGCTAATAAACAATTCTAGTACTAGTAAACTAACAGTAACTGCAAGTGCTCTGTTTGTCAAGTATGTCAAATTTAAACAAGCAAAAAAAAAAAAAAAGAAAGAACTTTTCTATTGAAAGGTCATTATTTTTGGACCCTGTTACTTCAATTCCTTCCTGCTTTTCTTATTGGAATAACCTTTTTGATGATATTAAATGGTCATATGTTTGGTCACTTCCTCAGAAATTCTTTCTAACAAATAAAGTTAAAGAAATATCCTATAAAATTATTCAAAGATTTTATCCAGTTAAATACTTTTTAAAGAAATTTAGAAGTGATATTGATACTTCCTGCTCTTTTTGTGAAGCCTCTTCTGAAACTGTTGATCGTTTGTTTTGGGAATGTCCTTTTGCTCGGTCTTTCTGGAATAATATTGATGCAAGTTTTTGTATAAACGTTCTTTTATATATTGGAAAGTTTCATATCCATAAATGTAAATATATGAAAAGTAAACCCCACTTTAGCTTTTTCAAAGAAGAATTGAAGATGTATTTAAATACAATTTCAACTTCTCTTAACAAGAAAGCAATGAAAACAAACAGAATTTGTGCCATGTTTAATATTCTCCCTTAATGTTTTTTTGTTGTTGTGCCCTCTCCTTTTATTTTATTTTTTCTTCTCTTCTCTCTTTTTTTTAAGACTATTGTTGAATAGATTTAAATTATTATACTGAACCATAATTTCTCTTTTGTCTTGAAAGATTGTTTATATTTCTTGTATGTATCGACTTGTTTTTGTTTGTTAATATTGCAATAAAAAAAATCAACAAGTCAATAACAACTAGGGGTTGCACGACTACTGATTTCTGCTAGTCGATTTCTTATCAAAACAATACTCGAGTTACTCGACTACTCGTGGTTCATGCTACTGTAAATGAAAAGACATGAAATAGCTAGATCTTATCAATAAACATTATTAATTCATAGCCTAATGCAACAATTACATAAGTAAACTCTCAAAACATTATAATTATGACATTTCATTTTAAAATTTTCATGTAACAGTCTAAAGCCAAATAAATAGCCGTTCTTACCTTTCATTTCAGACGGGGCCGTTCACATATCGCGTCTTTTTCGCGCTCAAGGTTGACATTTCAAATGTAGGCGCGCGGCGAGCGCGTTCATAATGGAAGCAACGTGGTGCGCTAGTTTTTCCAGGCGGGTTTTTCCTTCTCATCTCCAGAAATATATATAGTAGTAAAGCTAATGCAAGGGCTAGAAATCAATTAATCCTTTGCTGATACTTCGTCGTCATCATGGAGAGCGCAGTTCATGGTTGGTTGCATAGCAACGATAGACGCCATGGGAGCGGGAGCGCAAGCGCTTGTAGGAGACAGCGGCACGGCTGCGCTTTCCACACGTTTTTAGACGCAATATGTGAACGGCCTCTTGCAGAGTTGGCCAATTACTATATTTTTGTCATGCTTGATGAAATACTTCCACACATCTGACGTGTGTTGTCTGTTGGTGACGTTCGCCATTTTTAATTCATTTATGGTTAATGGACGCTCGAGTAGTCGATTGTTTCCGACGGCGTCGAATAGTGGTTGAAGTAGTCGATCTATCGACTACTCGACTAGTCTATGCAAGCCCTAATAACAACACTACTCATTTATTTGCGTTCATGATTTTCATCGCTAATCCAGTGAAATTAATAACATTAATCATGTAGGTCAATCACAATCCCTCTCGTCACGTAAGTTATTTGTCACAGCGATCTGATATCTCATTGTTTGGGGTTACCATGGCTTCTCAGAACATTGGAGTAGTCTTCAGAACGGCGAGCCAATCAGGGATGAGTTCTCTATGAATATTAATGAGTCTTCCGCTACCACCCTGCAAAAAAAAAAAATTGCTGGCTGCCCAAGGTGTTGACTCACTCTGTTCACTAACGCGGCGCCACGGAGTCAAAGTGGTGGCCGCTGCAAGTGTGGAAGATTGCATCTTGGCAATCGGAGAGGTTGTTGGACACAAAAGTATTCTAGCAGCGTCAAGGATGAGTAATGCCGTTGTTTGTTTTTTTAACACTGTAGAGAATGCAAACAATGTAGTGGAAAGAGGGGTTGTAATTCATGGCCTGTTTACACCTGTGCTTTCTCTTTCAACTCCTGCTGGAAAAGTTATTCTGTCAAACATCCCCCCTTTTATTAAAGATGAAGCCTTGGTTAAGGAATTATCGCGTTTCGGAAAGTTGGTTGCTCCAGTGAAAAAGATCGCGATTGGGAGTAAATCTGAATTGATCAAACATGTAATGTCTTTTAGAAGATTCACTTACATGATTTTGAGTGAGAACAGAACTGAATTTAAATCTGAAATTCAGATTTGATGATTTCGACTATACTGTCTATGTCTACATATAATGAAGTGTTTCAGATGTGGAAAAACTGGCCATTTGGCGAGAGGCATCCAGCTGCAGCCCCGCAGACTCACTTCTTGCTAGACACCAGTGGATGGACAGCAGACGTCATTTCTGTATCGTCATTCACTTTTCAAATTGATGTCATTTCTTCTTCTTCTTCTTTTTGGTGTTTTATGCAAGGGTGCAGGGATTTGTATTATTTTGAAGTACCCCCGGACGCCGCCATTGGCTAACGGAACCCCACCTGCAGTTAGCATCCCATTGACTCCCATTCATTTTGGCGTCACTTTGACAGCGAATAACTTCACATCTGAGGCGTTTAAAGACTCCATTTGTCCATTATTTAATTCTAAAGAAACACGAAAATGTATAAAAGGCTCCATTACCTTGTATCTTACGTTATGGCCCTGTAGAAGCAGTTTTTGTAAAAGTAAGCTAACGATTGCGTCACAGCCACGCGACAGTAGAGAATTACCGTATGGACAGGAGGAGAAGCTCGCGGGCAATCGGGAGGACGTCGAGGCAGAACACCTACAAATCAGAACACCTACAAAAAGTTTCTCCTGCTCCAAGATCATGGACAGCTCCTACTCACGCTCTCCGTCTCTGCGAGTTTCGGAAGGTAATGATTCAGATTGATCTTGGCACAGCTACTAGAAGACAGACGGTTTGCTCACGTCACATCTACGTCGTCGAGCTCAGTTTGAGTCTGCGCAGTACGCTGGACCCCCAGGAAGTAAGATTTTCTAATGCCTCGTTTCCACTGAGCAGTACGGTACGGTACGGGACAGTACGGTACGGTACGGTTCGGGTCTGTTAACCATGATCTGGCTAGCGTTTCCACTGCCAACAGTACCCTTACTTGATAGGCGTGGTGTTTCGATCGACGTCATTTTCGCGCGAAGAAGAACATAGTAAACTACAGTGGATGACATGCAGCAGATCTTATTCTTGCTCCTCGACATGTTTGTCACAAGAAGACAAGCGCCGACATTAGGCTTTTCTCAATATCAAGTACGCAAAGTTTGTACTTGCCATGTGCGACTCCTACATGCAAATGGTACAGCGCGTTCTTAAAAGCGTCGCTGATACACCGGTTATCTCGGTTACTCTGTCTGTACATTTTAAGCAACAATAAAACGAAATATGTTATAAAACACCACTCTGCCTCTTTTCGTTTTCATTTAAATAAATTAAACATTATAGGGACACAAATGTGGTTCATGCGCAACGCATATTGATTATTCACTGCACCTTATACGTTATTCTATTTATAACGAAACGAAATTTAAAACACAACCCTAACCTTACCTCTTTTCGTTTAAAAAAATAAATAAAATAAACATATTCCAGGCAATATATGCATTTGTACAAATGTTGCAATAAACATCAGTGATAATCTTGTAATAAAAAATGACAAGAAACCATATTTCTTTTTGTAAAATTTCAGTTTTATCAATAATAGCCTATATAAAAGTTTAAGTAAAGTACAAGAAGCTGTACAATAAGAAATAAAGCAAACAATTCAGTCAAATATCCAAATGCAGCGCTCTAACATTACAAGTAGTTAAACACAAATAACGTTAATATAAAACTAAACTTAGCCCTCAGCCAAAACGATTGACAGGGAACTCATTATATATTCACGAGACCAAAGATCGCCCGTTAGGTCTACACAAAACGAATTATATCTTATGTTTAACCACTACCGTCGGAGTACGCGACGAACGCCGAGGCAAGGCTCATCCAGCCGGGAAACATGAGCGCCGAGCGCCCGCTGAACGCATGGATCTCACAACCGGGGAAAAAAAAATCATCTTTATAAATAAACCACAGATTTGAGCTTTAAACAACTACATTCTCGCCTGAAAAACTCTTAAAATTACATTTCGTGATACAGTAACAGTAGTATTATATTAAACTGTATATTAAAAAATGGCGCTTCTTATGTTGTCATTCCTCTTGTAGCACGCGCAAGTGACGATTCTCTGTCAACCAATCAACGTCCTGCAGTGAGTCTAGCTCCACCTTTTAGTACCGTTCCACTGTGCTAGGTACCCCAATGGAAGGGTACCTAAAAAGTGGTACGGTACGGTTCGGCATTTTGGTACCATTCACAACTTTTGATAGTGGAAACGCAAATAAATGCGTACCGTACCGTACCGCTCAGTGGAAACGAGGCATAATTGGCTTCACTTTGTCTCCGTTGAATCCAATGGGGTCGCTGTGTCCATTTCTTTTACTGTCTATGGTTTTATGGCGGTTGGCAAACCAACTTTCGGTGCATTACCGCCACCAACTGGACTGGAGTGTAAAACAATAATCAACTAAGTAAATAATAATAACAATAAGCACTGAAAAACAATAATCAACTAAGTAAAATAAAAAAAATAAAAAAAAATAATTATCCCCTATACTTCAAATTCTCCAATCTACTCCTATTGCTTTGAGATATTTCATTATCGCACTATATATTTTTACTTGTTCTACTTGCTTTCCCAATAGACTTTCCATACTGAATACTACCACACCCATTTTTCTTACCATCCTCTTAAGTACTAATCTTTCTTTTCCATAATTTAAACATTTAATTAAAACATGTTCTATTGTTTCTGCCTGATCACAATAATTACACTTTCCCGTATCATGTTTTCCTATCTTAAACAAGGAATGATTTAATCGTGTGTGTCCTATTCTAATACGAGAAACAATTGTATCTTCTTTCCTATTCCTACAAACACTTCTTCCATTTCCTACTTGCTTCTGAATACTATACAACTGTCTTCCCTTGACCTCATTATTCCATAGTTCTTGCCATTTATTGTTTATGAATTCTTTTATTTTACTTTTAACTTCATTTTTGCTCAACGTCACTTGTACATTTACCTCATTATGTTTTACTGCTTGCTTTGCTAGTCTATCTACCATTTCATTGGCCTCCAGTCCCACATGAGCAGGAACCCACACAAATACTATTAAACTAACACTATTTATTCTTAGCAAACTTGCAAGTATCTCATATATAATGTCTTGCCTTGATACTTTATTTCCACTTACGAGACTTGTAATTGCTGCAAACGAATCAGAACATATAGCTACTAATCTCGGTTTTACATCCTCTACCCACTGAAGAGCTAGCATCATGGCAACTAATTCTGCTGCAAATACAGACATATGGTCAGTTATTCTTTTCTTGATACTAATTTTAAACTTAGGAATATATACAGCAGCTGCTGTTCTTCCAGATATAGGATCCTTAGACCCATCAGTAAATATTTGCACCCATGAGGAGTAAGTCTGATCTAAATACTGCTGTGCTATTATATTCTTTAGGATGTTTTTCTCATTCTTAATTTTCAGTTGAATTTGTAGATCAATTATTGGCATTGGAAAAATCCATGGTGGTATACTGGATAATAACACAGTAGGGCTAACATCACAATTTTCAATACCCGCTTCTTGTGCTTCTCTTTGAACACTCCATCCCATTGACGTCATTTCCGTATCGTCATTCACTTTTGAAATTTGACGCGCCATGTAGATGTCAGCGGTAAGAAAAAAATAATAAACTGTCGATGATTTATAGGTCATGTCAGAAGTTTGTCTAGAGGTGATCCTCTCAGACGGAGATGCCGCCTACCTTACCCTGTCATTAACATGTACAGCCTTGAGGGATGTGGTGAGCAGTCTAGAATTTAGACACCGGGCCCATTATGCTTGGCTGGAGAGTAATTTTTTAATCAATTTTTCATTTCTGTATTGGCCTTGAATCAACACTTGTACTCTAATATAGTTAAATATAAACATGCTCATTCTAATCATATTGTACATCTGTTCTTGCTTTAGGTGTGGTGAATGTCAAAAAACTGCCCCAGGCTGTAAGAGACATGTGTGTCCCTTTTAAAATTGTACAATGCAGAAATTGCAGATGTTTTTTCAAAGACTGAGTGGGGTACTGTGGAAATGGAAGACGTGGAGACCTGCGAGGGTTTTATACAGACCCTGAATTTTCTGAGCATTGCCCAGACTGCCAGTTTTAGGGGGCAGGAATGAGGTGTGGTGTGCACAGTGTGCAATAGTTTATTTGGAACTGTCATGTTTTATTTTCTCTTGAAATAGGGACTTCCCCCACAACCTTACGGGCCTGACTGTGGCATCTTCATTCTGATGGTCAGATTTGACTAATTTTACTAATTAGATTGTGTAATTTCCAATAAATATTGCAAAACCATGAAGTGTTAATTTGATCTGGATTGTTTGGTAAATTATCTGATCATGGGAATCTAGGTATATTTTAAAAACAGAAGTGGTTACATTTAAAAAAAAATAAAAAAAATAAGAATTGAATATCCAAATGGGCAAGGCAAAAAACTGGGGTCAATTAACATGTACAAGTCTGTTGTATTGACAAAACGTTATAGTCCATTGATCTAGGCTGAATTTAAGTCACAAAAAATAGTGATATGATCTGAACAATATATATTTTCAAGGTGGTTCTTGTGAATGCAGTTTGCATGAATTATTGATGTTATAATATTAAGTATATTATTGAGAATTGTTTTATGTAAAGAGATATGATAAAGATCATATTTCATTTTGCACACAGCTTTTATATTATATATTTTAAGTCATAAAAGTAAAATGACAATACAGAAAAGACGTGTGCAATTAAGCCTGCAAAGAATGCTGTCTATCCACTGATGAAAACAGAAAATAAATATGCTGTCTATCCATGGGTGAAAATATAAAATAAATATATGTCAATCCAGAGGTGAAAATATAAAATAAATATATGTCTATCCAGAGGTGAAAATATAAAATAATTATACTGTCCATCCAGAGGTGAGAACTAAATATGCTATCTATCCAGAGGTGAAAATATAAAATAAATATATGTCAATCCAGAGGTGAAAATAGGAAATAAAATCGCTGTCCATCCAGCGGTGAAACCGGAAATTAGCGGCGAAACGGAAATGACGGAGAAAATGGAAATGACGTAGGCTGTCTATCCACTGGTGAGTCTGCGGGGCTGCAGCTGGATGCTATTGCATTTGGCTCGTGCCTGTCCGGAAAATGGGGGTACACGTACAAGGCAAGATACGATAGATGAGAGGGTGGTGCAAGACGCGGAAAGCGCTGCTGGAACATCTACCAGTACCTGTGAATTCAGCACAGAGTGTCAAGGGCAAAACTAACAAAGTGCCTTGTGAACAAACAGTTGAAACTGTTCAAACCATGATTCAAGTCATGGAAAATAATGATTTGACTGATAAATGTAACGGAGGTATTTTTCTCTATGGGGACTTTTATTTTGACGGGTTTTTCTTTCTCTGGCGTGCTCGCGGGAGATGCAAAGAAATCTGGGAAGAAGAGAGAGCAATAGTTTACGAGAGACACACGCCATGATTGCTGTACAAGAGGTCGATATTTTTCCGTTTAAGCTGTAATGTAAACGGAAAAATAAGTGATGCACGTTCGGATTAAGTTTCGTGAGTATAGTGTATATCAACATTGTCATGTGAAACTGTAGACGCAGTTGAAACAGAAGTTCGGTCGATTGCGTCGTCGGTCGGAGAACGGTGTTGGAGTATGGCGGGTACTCCGTATCAAAATCAAACACCCGAACGACCGACCGACCGATCGAACGTCTATCCGAACGTCTTGAACTTTCAAACGGGTGACCCACGTGACGACCTGACGTGACGTCAGCGTCTTCGAATTTGCAGCTTTTTAACCATACATACAAGCTGATGTGTAAAGGCTATAAATGGACATGATAGGCAATACATATACAATTGTACCCCAAAAACAACTTTCCTGAATTCTGTGCTTTTGCAGCTATGTGTTTTACTTTCAAAGAGCAGAAATACTGCCTATAAGCTACAGACATTCAATAGTCTTGACCATATAATCATTTTAACTAGTTTTTATTGTTAATTTTATTGCCCAATGTACAAAGTTCCCACTGTCCATAAAAACACTCAAAAGTCGATTATTTTATTTTTTACTTTTTGATCCAGAAAGTTTTCATATTAGATATATATATTTGGACTGAATGATCTAATGAATGCTCTGCAGTGTTTATGATATTGAGCTGCATGATCTGAAAGCATTGTTTGATTTTGAGCACAGATAAAATGGTTTTGAGTAAATTTCTTTATTTTGAAAAGCATCAGATGGTCTCTGAATGTAGTTTGAAGATTTGGTTTTGTATTTAAATTTTTGAGAAAGTGGGTGATGGTTCCAAGAAATGTATTTGAGCAATTCAGGAAAACTGTCCTATAGATTAAAAACATTTTTTTATACATAATATCAAACAAATAAAGTAGGCCCAATAAAAAGTAAATCTAATCAAGCATGATTCTTTTGTTTCAAGAACTTAGAGATCTCAACACTTACTAAATTATCATAATCTTTTACAAATAATCATCATAAATGTTAAAGTGGAAAGGTTTATTAAAAACATATGTATAATAGTTCTAATATTACATTATTACATACAGACAAGATCAGCTGAATATATCTTATTTTGTAATTAAGGTTCTTTGATTTTCATGTCTGCAACTTATAAACAATGAGCCCAAAAAAAATGGAATGATCATTTAAATAAAATCATATGTAACACGTTCCTACATGTTAACAACACGTAAGCACGCGTTCCCATGGCGACCGGTCGGAAGCGCGAGTAACTGATCGTCTTCCCAACGTGTTGTTTACGTGTGAAGACACGTTGTACCACGTTTTTTTATATATAGGGTGAATAGTGGTAAAGTGGGACAATGGGTAAAGTGGGTCAGTTAAGCTTTTTAATTTCTATCTTTACATGATTCAATTACTAAAAATCAACACTGAGCTCATCATAAGCAAGTATGTGATAAAAAAATATAGATTCTGTGGCTATGACATCACTTCCGGGGGTGTGGCACACCATATTCAACAACCTTACTGTGAATGTGAACCGTGATGGTAAAGTAAAATGACATTGCATTCTGAGGTGAATAATGTTAAATTTATACAAATTAAAACACTCATGGATAATTTGTAATTGTTATATATTTTGTTATAGGATGTAATGGTGAATCAGAATTTGTAAAAATCACATTCATATGAATCTTTTTTTGTTGTTTTTTATGTAATTTTGACACTGTCCCAGTTTGCCAATAGCGTATTGTTAAACTGGGACAGGGTATTACTGGCAAACTGGGACAGCCATTTAAGTAATTCTAATGGGGGAATTGAGTTCCCTTTTTGTATGCCCCTCATAAATTTAGTTAGCTAGCTACATATTTCAACAAAGATTGTAAACTGATTTTAAAAAACAATGCCAATTCCAAAAAAAAAAAGAAAAGAAAAAAAGAAAAGAAAGATGGAGGATACATGCTTGTATGGCTTGTAAACATTTTTATTTTTAAATTTATATGAAATAAACTAAACCCAATACAAAATATTGTGGACAGGCGAGGGAGGGAGGGAGGGAGGGAGGGAGGGGTGGAAAGAATCTGCTGTACCTGCACCCCTCCTTAAAAAAAGTGTTTTTTATTATTTTTCTTGTTGTTGTTTATATTGTTATTGTGTATTTAATTCATTGGGCCTACATTTTGAGTAACAATTTAATGAGTTTGAAGTGTCCCAGTTTGCCAATAAAGGTGTCCCAGTTTGACAGTAGCGCCTGGAAAAATGTGGTTTGGGGTCAGTGTGTGTTTGAGGAAGAGTCATCCATCCTGTGTTTAATGTTTCTTTCTTTTTTATTCTGTATAGTAGAGTAGAGCTCTTAAGCTATTTAGAATAGTATCATATGAGGGGCTAAGCCATTTGGATCATAATAAAACATTATGCAAAAGGTAAATTATCAGAAAGTGTCCCACTTTACCACTATTCACCCTACCTTAGTTCAACTTCTTATTCTTCGATTGTATCCTCTAACTAGTCCACATTTGATTACTGCAATCAATGACTGATTTAGAAAGTGATTTAGAAAGTTATGTATGGTGTAGTATTATTAAAGTTAAATAAATTTAAATTTAGGCTAAATATTATTGACAAACCTGACATGCTTAAACTGTTTGGAAAAGCACGATATTCCACATAATTTTTCTCCATCTCCCATTAAATCGGGAATAGATCTTATTGAATAGAAATACGCTGTAGCGTATTCAAATGCAGCAAAAAACTGCAATCAGTATCCCATCTGCTTTACCTAAATATAAAAATAATAGGAAATGAATTATATAGGCTACATAAAATATGCTTACCTTTTATCAGACATATTGGCATTTCAAATACAAAGCTGGCCTATATGTCTACTTTATGATACCCTTAAGAGTGTAATGTAACCCAGACTTAATTTCATGAAGTCTCTCGTCTCAGGGGGACATGAGGGAGGTCTACAGGTTTTCTAATAATACAAAGCTTAATGCTAAATCCTGAAGTATCAACAAAAAAGGTTCTTAATATGACAGTTTTTTCAACTTGTTACATTTGTTAGAAAAGTATTTTTTATTGTTTATGTTATAACATTTTCAGTAACAATAATTAATATTGTAGATCTTTCCCCCTGAAATATCCTGTAATTGGACCACTAGGAGGTGCTCTACAATTCATTCACAGGTGACCCCCAAAACAGAAACCCTTATTCTCAGCATAACATAACACTTATTAACAAATGACAAATTTTATTCACCTCACAAAAAATACAAAAACAAAACAGAGATGCATAAATTGGTCTTAAGGGTCAACATTTTATACATATTTTAAACTGCATTTACAGGTCACAACACTTTGTGTATATATAGAAACATTCCAGAAGGTTTTCTTAATATATATTGTTCCCAAAAAAACACTGAAGCAAAGAAAACTCACAACAACAAAATGCCCCAAAGGTATATACATATAAAAAAAAGAGAGAGAAACTGTGATTTAAGCAATGCCAAATGTCTTGGCACAAGCTATGGCTAATGCCATGCCTTCAGAAAAATCATTAAATGTTGAGCACATCGGTAGATTGAGGCTCACTGAGCAGGTGTTGGCCAAGAGTCAGCAGAGTCAGCAAAGTAAATTTCAGAATGAAGATGAAATCATGGTAAAATTGAACAACGTAGCCTAGGCAATAGATTATATTGGATAATCTTAACTGTGTCTTTCTCAATGTGTTATTACCATGAAAAGTCAATGGCCAACTAATGACAACATGGTCCATGGCATTGAAGACTTTGAAATTAAAAACCCTTTATCTTATAACTTTTAACTCTTACTTGTAAAACAATCAGTTTGACAAAAAAAAAAAAGGAAAAATACAACAACATTAATTAAAAGCATACCACTGTAGCCTATACAGTTACAATAGGTGAGTCTCTGGTGTTTGAAACATTAGAGTCATGAAATACACAGAAAGTCATGATATAGCCTACAGGTGGTAACTTGTTCAGTTCATCACTTAGCCTACAATAGGCTTATTCAGGGAAGTGCAGGAAATGGTTGAGTATTATTTTAGGTATAACATCTGTAGGCATATGTAGTGCCTATCATGTCCATTTATAGCCTTTACACATCAGCTTGTATACTTGTATGGTTAAAAAGCTGCAAATTCGAAGACGCTGACGTCACGTCAGGTCGTCACGTGGGTCACCCGTTTGAAAGTTTAAGACGTTCGGATAGACGGTCGGTCGGTCGGTCGGTCGTACGGATGTTTGATTTTGATACGGAGTACCCGCCATATTGGAGACTGGCTGACAGCACGAGAGAGAGTTGCTAGAGCCGTGAGTTTCATCCGGAACACTTGTTTTTCCATAACGTTAGTATGCCTAAGACATTTTGAGCGTCCTATGTTTTTCTGGGTGATCTACAGACCGTTTTGGAACGAGAGACATTTATTTTTTTCTGAGAATCATTTGAGTGCACTTTTCAGTGCGCGACAATGCTTATGTGAGCTGATCGATCGATCTTGAAGGAGTGATTCGTTTTTGGGAGACTGACGATCGTCAATGGTGAAGATTTGTTTTTGAAAGAAGTTTTTTTTGTGTGATCCAGATCATTTGATCTATGCGTGCCGCGTGCGAGCTGGGCTGACCTGCGCCATTTTGTTCCAGAAATTACCTGAGTTATTTTCCTGAGCCACGCTGAAACTTTCTTGTGTTTTTTTATTTTTTAATTTTTATTTGCCCTGCCATCCTTACGACATCTCACTGTCCTGTCCCAGCTGTTCATTAAATCGTTACAGCTGTTGTTCAAGTCATCGCAAGTCATCACGAGTCATCAAAGTTGTCGTTGCCACAGACTGGTACTACAGTTCGATACACACACAGACACACACGAACACTTCACTGATATAGTGTGAACTGAACTGAGTGTTTGAACAAACTGAGGGTTTCAACTGTCAATTTGAACTGTGTTTGTGATAACTGAGTTGTTTGGAAACTGAATCAAAAAATTGATTCATGAGAATCGTTTAAGTGATTTCAAGGTTATTCTACATATTCAAAATGAGTTATTTGAAGTGAGTCATTTGGGTGGAAAGAGTTTATGAAGTGAATCATTTGGATTGAACTATAAGGGTCATCTACATCCAGTGTTTTCTGTAAATAAGTTTGTGCCCTATACTGACATTAATTTTAGTAAACACTTTTGAGGTGTTAAAAGGTTTGTTTTGAAAGTGTTAGCCTAACTATTTGAAGATCTTTCAAGAAAACAAAACAAAATCTCAAAACTGTTTATTTTTTTTTTTTTTTGTTACTTTTTGGTATTTTATGCTATTGAAACAGATCCTTCCAGCAGAAATATAATTTACAAAGAGAAGGAAAATAAATTGCTAATTGTTAAAATGTGAAACATTTGACAGTTATTTTTTTAACTTACCTTGGGGTAGGGGCGTCTCACTTACACTATTTAGGATTAGGTGGGTGGGGATGTGAATTTCAATTTATTTTTCTCTACATACACTTCAGGAAGCCACTGTGTCGACATACTCACCTGAAGCCTACGCTACCTATTCCTGTAGCATAAAATAGTGTAAGAGAAAACATATACATTAACATATTGCATATTGAGGCTCAAAGCACTCGAGCGGGGACTAAGATCCTTTCGCTTTTAAGTCTTCCAAGGTAGTGTTTTAATTTTCCCCTACGAGGCGAGACTTACAGTCCCGTTACATAAAGATCAAGAAAAGTCGAATGTGAGCTTGCTTAAAGAAGCTACTGTAATAGAATTGATGGACACAAAATAATTCACTGAATTGTTTATCTGATATAGAGTCTTTATCAGACAATGTAAATTTGTGTGAAGTAGACATGGATCAAGCTGTCTTCAAAACTCCTCTAAAAAGGAAAAAGAAAAACAGAAGAAGAATCGAAACAAGCAAGAAAAGAGCAGAAGAATGATACAGATTAGTGCTGGGCGGTTTACCCGTTCATACCGAATACCGGTGTTTATTTTTGTTACGATATGAATTTTTAATAAACAGCAATAACTTTGGCTAAATCTGATTGTCCTTCTTTAGTTATTGACTTATCTTTAGTTATTGACAATACTGAAATTTATCCTTCTCAACAGGTCAGGAGTCTGGGTGTCATCCTGGACAGCACACTCTCCTTTGAAGCACATGTAAATAATATTACACGCGCCGCATATTTTCATTTGCGTAATATTAGCCGTCTTCGTCCTTCTCTCACTAAGAGCAGCACAGCAATTCTAATTCATGCGCTGGTCACTTCACGAATTGATTACTGTAATGCTCTTCTCTCTGGTCTTCCTACAAAACTTCATCGTAAATTTCAACTGGTTCAAAACTCAGCGGCACGTGTCCTGTCTAGGACTTCTTTACGCGAGCACATCACTCCAATTCTTCAACAATTACATTGGCTTCCAGTTAAGTACCGTATTGATTTTAAAATTCTGCTTCTCACATTTAAGGCTTTACATAATTCGGCTCCACCGTATCTCACTGATCTTTTAAACATTTATACTCCTTCTCGTTCTCTGAGATCGTCTCACTCTATTTCTCTGGTGTCGCCACGTATTCGCTTAACTACAATGGGAGCGAGAACTTTTAGTTTTGTGGCGCCTCGGTTGTGGAATTTGCTTCCCCCTAATATACGGAATTGTGACAGTCTTCAAATTTTTAAATCCCGTCTAAAAACTTATCTTTTTACTCAGGCTTATGTGTGAATTGCAGCATTCTTTTCTTTGTGTGATGGATGTAATTTTACTGTAATTTTTTTTTTTTTTTTTTTTTTTTATATTGTTATTATTTCATTGGTTGTTTGCTGTAAGGTGTCCTTGGGTGTTCAGAAAGGTGCCTTCAAATAAAATGCATTATTATTTTTATTATTAATACCGGTGTATGTCGCTTTAATCGGAACGCGGCGTTGCTCGCACCTTATTTACAACACAGAACACACGGCTGCGACAAGGTTTTATTCCGTCCTCCACACGCGTGCGTCAAAATAGACTAGGCGCCTATATTTAGCGAAGTGGCGCGGAGAGCTGCTTTTGGGAAGCTTCTATCTGAAACACAAGCATTGACTAGAATGGGCGCGATCAGCTCCGGTAGCCGTGTCGCAGCCGTGTGGGGGTGAGAGTGTTTTTTTTTTTTTTTCTCGCGACGCGCGTTTTTATACTGTATACGTATCTGAAGTGAACTGACGGTCTTTAGAAAAGTTTCTTTGTTATTACGATTGAATCTTTCTTTATCTTTCCTGATAAAGCAGCGTTGAGTACAGCCGTTACCGAGGAAACTATTTCTGCCGCTCCTAAAGCGCGTCCTGCTGGCACCTCTTTGTAAACAACCTTGCAAACCTGTATTATTAATATTAGTGTGGATTTTTTCATTCACTCATGACAATAAAATAGGGCATTATAAGTTAATCTACTGCAGTATCTCCTCTCTCACTCAGTAGAAAATGTGGTTAACACCCATCATGCTAAAAAAAAAACAAAAAAAAAAACACCGTCATTTACCGTGAAACCGGTTTAATTTAGAAAAAAACCGTGATGTGGATTTTTGGTCAAACCGCCCAGCACTAATACAGATCATTTTGAAAGTGAAAGTGAATTGTCTGATTCTGGTGCTTCAAGTTGCTCACAAAGTGAATGGAAATGTAATGATTACACTGTAAAAAAATTATCGTAAAATCAACAGTAACTTACTGGCAACAAATATCCAGCAAGCTTCAGTATTTTACTCCACGGTAAAATTACTGTAAATCTGACAACAGTACTTCACAGCATACCGTATAATAACTTACAGTATATTTATACTGTAAAATTAATTACAGTTCTTGTTTTTGCACTGTATTTTAAAATACAACACTTAACAGCATACTGTATAATAACTTAAAGCATTTTTATACTGTAAAATTAATTACAGTGCTTGTTTTTGCACTGTATTTTAAAATACTGTAGTTACTATGCAGTATAATTGATTATGGTATTTATATATATATATATATATATACATACATATATATATATACACACAACATATAACCAACTGCAATCTGTTACACGCTTAAAAAAAGAATGAAAGCTAAAGGCGTGTATGCAAAAAATATTTCACACAGTTATATTACTGATTATTAGATGTTACGTCAATTATGACAACACACAGAAGTCAGTTTAAAATTCTTTATTAAAATTTAATTAAACTAGAAACACTCCAGACTTGGCAGGGCCAAGCAAAGAGTAAAACTCATCCTCAGCACGCTGAAATCTTGAACAACTGTACACACACTGAAAGAAATGAACATGAAACATGTTCAACACTGCATAGACACACACACAGAGAGATTACTTTTATGAATTTTAGTGCATTATTCAATAACTGAAATGACTTACCTCTGTTTTTAGTGGAGTAAAACTCATCCTCAGCACGCTGAAATCTTGAACAACTGTACACACACTGAAAGAAATGAAAAACATGTTCAACACTGCATAGACACACACACAGAGAGATTACTTTTATGAATTTTAGTGCATTATTCAATAACTGAAATGACTTACCTCTGTTTTTAGTGGAGTAAAACTCATCCTCAGCACGCTGAAATCTTGAACAACTGTACACACACTGAAAGAAATGAAAAACATATTCAACACTGCATACACACACACAGAGAGATTACTTTTATGAATTTTAGTTCATTATTCAATAACTGAAATGACTTACCTCAGTTTTTAGTGGAGTAAAACTCATCCTCAGCACGCTGAAATCTTGAACAACTGTACACGCACTGAAAGAAATGAAAAAACATATTCAACACTGCATAGACACACACACAGAGAGATTACTTTTATGAATTTTAGTTCATTATTCAATAACTGAAATGACTTACCTCAGTTTTTAGTGGAGTAAAACTCATCCTCAGCACGCTGAAATCTTGAACAACTGTACACACACTGAAAGAAATGAAAAACATGTTCAACACTGCATAGACGCACACACAGAGAGATTACTTTCACAAAGAATCTTCTTTCTGAATGACCCTGATTGATACAATTAAGATAAAAATGCTCCTGATTAAATGTAATGCTGGTATTTCCCATTAAAAGCAAATGAAATATTGAAATTAGACTTTTGTTTGTTGATACCTTAATTACACTGACTAATCTTTTATTGAATAGGTACTTAAAAGTCTTACCTAACTCTAATAATTCTGCCAGTCATAATTGGTGAATTCCTTGATGAAGTTGGCAACATGTGGATTCAGGGCCCTGCTTTTACGTTGCACCATCCTGCCACTGTTATGGCTCTGCTGAAATTTGGCTCTGCATTTTGTGTTCTCTGGATTTATCCTCACCAAAAATCTGTAAATAGAATATTTTTAAATATACTGAATAAGCAATTTGCTAAAAAAGCCAAGTTTAACACAAACATTGTTTGCTGCATCCCAGCTTTGGAACATACAAATAAACTTCTAACGTTAGCATGGGTTTGAATGACCATAGTACTTTCACTGTAGATAGGGACCTGCAATTATAGCATTATTTGCAAAATCTTGCATGAAAATCAGTCATAAGTTGGTCACGTCACACTGGATAAAGTCTTCACTTTTCCAGTACTCAACATGATCTGCTGATGCCAAACAGTATGATTTTTTTTATGGATTCACCAATAGTTACCTCTGGATGAATTCCAAGGTTGATGCAGCCTCAGCTTGGTACTCCAGGTTGAAAATATAGAAAGAAGCGAAGAAGACACCCAGGGCAGATGTGAAGTCATCCTGAGGGTTAACTGACTGGATGACCACTTTTCCTTCTACGCAGAGCATCCATTTTTCTGATGTCAGGATGGAATCTCCTAACAAAACAAATTTGAAAACTTGACCTTATAGGGACGGATTTTCTCTTAGAGCCAAATCATAAACGGTCGCATTAAATTATCTGGTATAAGTCTGAATGACAACCTCACCCAGCATGATTATCCTTGGTGTAGTGGGAAGAGACAACTGAGCTTCAGCATCTGCATGGGTGCTAGTGACCTGCATTCAAAAGGTCAGACAGAAGGAGTGCTTATGAGGGAGACAGCAATAAATCTTTACACATCTAAAAAAGTATTTTCATTGGCCATTATATTAATCCAGTATAATAATTACATCAGCAAGAAGGAAAATGGCATCATCTTTCTCTCTAAAGAAGGTCATCATCAGCAATATGACAGCAATTGTTGAGTCCATGTTTTCGCCTTGGAGACGTTCAATGTCTGCAAGAACAGTCTTCACTTCTTTTGTCCAGCGAAGAAGCTGAGTTTTGAAGAACTGGAGCACCCTCCTTCCTTTTCCAGCAATGCATTCTCTCAGCCTTTCGTCAAGCTCGATCCCAGTAAGTGAAGTGAAGTGCTGCATTAAAAACTTCTTCACAAACAGGAAAGGCCATTCTCTTTTCAATTCATGTACACTAAGTGAAGGTGTGGCGTTTATTGCACTGCGCTGACTTGCATAAGTTAAGACCATCAAATCATTCACCCTTGCACGGTCTGCTCCACTTGGTCCTTCCTGAGAGAAAATTAATTTAAGTTCTTCTTTTTTATGATGTAGAGAGTCTATTGTCTCTCCTTCTGGTAATTGAGATGGCTGCCATTTTATGCATCCATAACTGTCAGTTTTTGCAACTTTTTCTGGCTGTGCTGGGTGAACATCATTAGTATCAGCAGGTCTTTTTGGCTTTCTGAGACGGGCAAGGGTATTGTTTCTGTTAAGGTTATCCACGCTATTTTTCAGTTGTGAGGACAACGTGAAGTATCCATTGCCCATTCTGTCACCTTCATCTGTCCTGTCTTCAAAGCTATCAGGGTATTTGTCAACTACACTTTTAGCAATTACTGTACACTGACTCCAAGTTGGGTTTAAGCATTTTTCTCTCATGGCATCTACAGTGATCCTAACCATGTGCCGTCTGTCTGTCTTCTGGGATTGTGTTCTGAGAAAGACATCTTTGTAGAGTGGGCCTAGTCTTCTCCCATGGAATTTTAAATGTCGAAGTCCAGGTTTTATTTTGCAAAGGAACACTGCACTGTGGTGAAGTCATTACTGAGGAGACTTCCAACTCAGTTACTGGAGTTAATGTTAGTGTAATTGTGTCGCTTGCTGCATTGTCGCTCTGCTCACTGAGCTGTGTACCACCACCACCACCTAAAAATAAAAGCATAAAAAGGACCAAAAAAAGGGGAGAGCACAGACAGAGTCTACTAAAGACAGTGTAGCGTTTGCGACTCGGGGTAAATTTGAATTAGCTCAAGAATATAGGGAATTTTGGAAATATTAATAATTATGACTCATGGTCATAATTCATAAGTCGCATGTACATTTATTTTATCAATTATAGAGATTAACTGGTTCTGTAACTGATCTAATCGTTATTCGTCCAGCGAATAAAGGTGAGATTATCACAGTTAAGAAGGGTTATCTCTTTACGAACTCCAAGAAAGTTTGATCTCCTGGCCACGGACATCAAACCCTTCTGAGTTTATTAATTAAAACTACTGAATGTAGTCTAATATCGAGCTTGTAGCTTAAGATCTTTTAGATTCATTGACTTAAAAGGTGGATGTTTCAAACACAGAGGCAGTGAAAAGTATTTATGAATTTTAATAAATGCAAAACTATGATTATATGATCTACGAACATAAACGTACATAAAAATGCACACAATAAACAAACAAACAGATAACCAAACAATAAAAATACGTGATCAGAAGTAACATGAAATGAAAGAAAGATAGAAAGAAAGGCAGAGAATGGGGAAGCTAGTAATTATTACATACAAATAGAACCTAAGTTCACGAGACAACCTGGAAAGCAGTTTTATCAGAATAATGTTTTACTTGCACGTTTGTTCTCTGTTCGGCGTGAGGCGGAGGCAGGGCAGCGTGACGATGTCGATCCTGTTTCTGCGGTGTCGTCCAAATTAAACAATTCCCCATCGTACACATTGATGGCCTAAGACACGAAACGAGCGGTTTGTGTGAGAAAACGATCAGTATTTATATCGTTTTTACCTCTTGTACACAACCACATCCAAGTGATCTGAGGGCGCGTGCGCTTCTGCCGCTTTCTTCTTCTTGTTTCTTTTACGGCGGATCGCAAACAAATATGTGCATTACCGCCACCTATCTCAGAAATGGACCATTGACACTTTCCTATACTTCTTTAACCTATCAACCGACATAAATTCCCCTTATTTACCCGCCTAGAGGCTTCATAGAATTTCAAGAGGTAAAAACGTACAAGAGGTAAAAACGATATAAATACTGTTCGTTTTCTCACACAAACCGCTCGTTTCGTGTCTTAGGCCATCAATGTGTACTTACGATGGGGAATTGTTTAATTTGGACGATGGGGAATTGTTTAATTTGGACGATGGGGAATTGTTTAATTTGGACTTCTCTGTGCATGCTCTTTGAGATAGTAACCATAGACCTGCATTATATGACTGACAGAGAAGAACGGTTTGACCTAAAAACATACAAATTTAAACTACTGCGGAAACAAAGACACCTACATCTTGGATGGCCTTGAGGTAAGCTAAAACATACCAAAATTTAATTTCAAAGTGAACTATCCCTTTAAGTAACATTTAAACTCTGAAAATCAAGTTATTTACAACATATACAAAATATATATGCAAAATGTCTTACCTCTGTTGTTAAATGCATGTAGAAGTTTTCTGCTATCAATCAATGAAATCACTTGTTTTAAATCATCTTCTGCTAGAAATCTGAAGTCATCTGAGGCCCTTATACCAATGTTAGAGAGATGTTCAAGAAGACATGTCAGCCTCTCCTCACTCAAGTGGGCAAGAGTGCCCTTTATGATTGACTCCATGTCGTCTTGCCACCTAAACAGATAGAATGATGAAGCACAACAAGTTTGAGATCCAAATGTCTATAAACAGACACTGGGTGATAGTCTGCAAGCTCGTCGACACAAACACACACATAATGAGTCTCACTGTCATGCTGTACACAGTGCACACCAAGATCCAACACTGGCACTGACTGATGTCTCTCTGAAACAAAATACACCTTTTCCTGGCAGACTATTATCAGAGCAATCTTCCCCAGCACATATCCACCATCACTAACATCAAGTACAACAACACCCATTCCCTTCTTATATGTTGTACCTTTGTATGTGACCATGGCTGTCTCCATGATACTACCAGTCAAATGACTGAGTCGTACAGCTTCTTGAATGGCGAAATTATACATGTGGGCAGTCAATTCATTAGCCTGACCTTGAAGTACAGGAGGAAAGATATTACCAGCATGAAGATACGCCTGAAGCAACTGGTGCCTTTCTGCCAGAGTACTGGAGAGATTTTTGAAGTTGTGAAGCTTCCGTGCACACTGTTTAAAATATGTGTGCTTACTCTCAAAACGCATAGTCCAAAGACGAATGAGAGGACCACATTTAAGGATTAGGTCTGGATAGTGGAGAAGGAAGTGGTGTTTTGGTTTGATAGGGGTATCTGGGAAAATATCCACTCGCATCTGAACATACTCCCTGATGAGAACCTTGAGATAGGCTACCTGATTGGTGTGAATCTTGGGTGCACAAACAAGCTCTACAATTTCCCTGAGCCTTAAACACAACTGCCACACTTGGTCATCAAGGGCATTTTTGATCCGATCACCAATAAAAAGAGGGAGAAGGCGCAAAAAACACCAATTCTGGGCTGCACTCCCCCCCAACTTCTTTCCATCTTGCACAACTTCACATGGCCGGTTGTTTGCATCACTGCCAACAAGCTTTATCTGAGATATACTCCTGTTTAACTGAGTGTATGTGAAATGCTTTACTGATACAAAGTGCTTGATGTACAAAGCAAGATCTGTCGACACAATCCCCTCGAAAAGATCATGCCCTAAACATGGTGGAAGGCCTGGCTGGCATACATGAAAGTGTCTCAAACGATTGAAAACAGAATCAAATTTCACACCATCTATAAGGCTGTGACCCAGTGACAACTCTCTCAAACTGTTCTTATAGGCCTCTTGAGTCCTCAGAGGACAAATTTTTGTAGCCTCCCTTTCAAAGTCGTCTCTATTTATCATACAGTACCGACAGAAGTGCTTGCTTTTGCTGAAATTTTCAGTAAATCCTCCCAAAGAATGGGATCCCAAGTTGTCACCTACAATTGCTATGAGAGCTCCTTGCAGTTTCTCACCATCATCCAAAATAATTTCAGATTCCTCAATATCCCTCAAATCATTAACAAGGCGAGAGAATACCAAGTCTTGGCCAAAAAACTTTAAATCCTGTTCCCTGCAAAGCATCACTAACTGCATGGGATCAATAGAGGACCTATTATATGGCAGAATTTCACCCAAGGTAAGGTATACAGCCAGAAGTTTATGGATTTTTTTGCCAGATCCAAGGGGATTTGCAACCTCTAATGCATCCTGGTACAAAATTATGGAGAAAGAAGATGGACACTGCTGAAGAAGAGTGTTTTTTCTCCAATTCTTTCCATCCTGGACATCTTCCAGTATATCTGAATCTACAGCTTGCTGCATTTTAGTGGTGTTGTACTGTTGTCTAACTGAATGGTGACTTAAAAAGGCTTTAAGTGTATCTTTGACAGGCACATACTGACAGAAACACTCATTTCCTTTGGCATTAATGCCTAGATACATCCGAGTAGGCTCAACATAAGAGAAATTCCTCTTAAAAAAAGTATTTCTTGTTTGATCTGACCTAAACACACCCTGATTGTACATCTTCAACAAATTTTCCTTTGAGAGGCCTTCAACTATGGTTTGGATCCTATCTCTAGGTATCTCAAGTTTTGTAAGTTCTTGGCTTACTTTTGCCAGTACATGTGCCATCCCGTGCTCATGTAAATCTTGGAATTCGTCTATTAATGCTGATATTGTGGTGGCTGGCAGGAGCATTTTTGCCTGCATTCTGAGGTAAAAGAGGGCTAAGTTAGTCATTAGCACATCTCCCTCTGCATGAGCTGAAGTAGTCCCTACAATCTCAGCAAATGTTTCATTGTCAGACTCATCAGCAGCACATGACACACTGGTGTCAAGACCTACAGCACCGCCTTCACCACAGACATCACGCGCTGAATGTTTTCTGCTTATGTGAGACAGAAAAGATGACCTAACCCTGAATTTTTTCTTGCAGCTTTGAAAAGGACATTTAACTGCCTTGCCATCTCTAATGTGCCATTTTAAATGCTCACAAAGACCAGATATGGATGTGGAATTGAAAGAACATCCCATAACCTGGCATGTCATATTAACACCACTGTGTGATTTGTCAGCACATGGTGTAACGACTGCATGGTTACGATACATATGTATACGAAGGCCAACAGCAGTTTTGAAGTTACATGGACACTGGAAAACTCCACAAGAGAATCTATGGTTTGCAAGATTCCTGTGTTCCTTAGCATGTCTGACAAATTCTGGAATAGACTCTACAGAGTACTGACACACTTTGCAAGAAAAAGGCATTTCTAATCTTATTTTCACACAATTTTAACTTTAGATACAGTACTTACCCATCCATATCTGGTGACTTCACCAAGGATTTTTACCTGTAAGACAAATAGAAACATGGATCAGTTAAAACATAAAAAGGTTACAAAATAATTCCAATTTGTAAAATCAAAATAAATAATTAGAAAATAAAACTAATTTCAAAGACCAAAAATTACAAGCTAACAACTAAATTGCAACTTAAAAATATCAAAAAAGTTAACATATTTTTTGTAAATGAAATAACTGAATGCTCATATTAATTATTCAATCTGTGCATTTAATTTATTACTTGTAAAAAAGGTGGCTATCAAACTCACCAGAGATTAGGATACTTAACAGTTGATGGTAAAACGAATATCTTCACATTTGCAATACAATTTTATAAGATTTTGAATACAATTTTACATCTTACCTAGCTAGTTCTTGCTGGTTCTGCGTGCTCCGTCCGAAGTCCCTCTCAGTCAGGATGAAATGGAAAATTCGAGACGAGTGTGACGGCTGACGGTTAGATGATTGGTTGCCAGGTGTATATCCCCTGCGATTCGCTCTTTATGTAATTAAGTGTGTAAATCGAAAGCAAAATAATAATAATAATAATAATAATAATAATAAATCATGGAAATCGATTTTTATCTATTTACATTGCCTATATTATTGATCATTGGATGGGACTACATCTCCCATCCAAACATTTTAGGCTATAATAACCTTTGAGATTAGTTGTGTTTGTGACAAAATCTGGCAACCATAAAGAAAAAAAAAGAAAAAAACACCCAAGCAAATTTAAACTTTTTTTTAACTATATGCTAAATGCCTTAATCTATGGGTTACCTTATGAAACGATGTATTATACAATTCCTAAGCTGAAATAACCTCAATAAACCAATACAATTCCTAAGCTGAAATAACCTCAATAAACCAAAAAATGTCCTCTGTCAGGCTTGTCTGTTGGAATATTACTGTGATCAATTTAACAGGAGTATAAGAATTACTGTAATTATTTTCTTCCCCCCACCAAAGAAAAACATAAATTGACAGCAACTTTCCTGTAAATAGTTATACGGTGAAAAAGCTGGAAATATAGCAAAAATGATGTAAAAGCTATAAAATTAACAGCAACTTACTGTAAACTGTTTCTACAGTAAACTTTCACTGAAAATACAGCAATAATACTGTGAAAACAACAGAAATCATTTACAGTGTACAGTGCTGAAGAAATTAAGAAGTTTTTAAAAGAGACAAAAAATCAGAGAGGGGTACAGATTGCTGTTTTTTCCCAGATCTGAAACGGTTTGTGGAAAGCACTAAGAATTTAATGAGTGAAGGTTGTTTTCTGGATAAAGAAGTATATCGACTATGATTTTTTTTTTTTTTTTTTTTTTAAATACAAAATCAGTTGAATAATAATGATGACAAAGTGGCATAACTTTTTTATCTTGAGCGGTTGTGTGTTTCTGTATGGTTTAATTTTTTTTGTTTTCTTTTTTTCTTTGCACATGGCAGATATCCGTATAGCATCTTTAAATGTGAACGGAGCCAGAGATGATGTAAAGAGAATGCAAGTGGATGAAACAATGAAACAGAAACAACTTGATGTTCTTTTTTTTTACAAGAAACACACATGATAAAAATGTTACAGATTGGATAAAATAATGGAATGGTCATATATTTCTAAGTCATAAAACTTAACGTAGTGGAGGAGTTGCCATCTTGTTTGCAAATAACTTTACCCCATGCTCTTTTAAAATGGAGGAAATAGTGAAGGGGAGACTTTTGAAAATTCAAGCCCTTTTTGAAAAATATGTTCGGGTGTTTATTTGTGTATATGCCCCCACTTTACCAATAGAGAGAGTAGCTTTTTTAGATATTTTATGCTCAACTCTAGATAAATGCAATAGCGAAGAATATTTATTTCTTGGTGGGGATTTTAATTGTGTTGAGCAAAATATTGATCGCAATCATATAGAACCACATATGCCTTCTTGTAAGCGGCTTTGTGAAATAATTGAAAGAAATGACCTATCTGATGTCTGGAGAAGTTTAAATGGAAATGTAAGGCAATATACATGGGCTCATGCACATGAAAATCTATTGTCTTTACCAAGACTAGATAGATTTTACAGTTTCAAACTAGGCTGGCTAACGTCAGACCAAGTCTCAAATGAACCACGTGTTCATTTTCTCGTATTTGAGGCGTGGTTTACGAATGCCCAGAGCCGTTTATTGGGCGTTATGAATGTCTATCAAATGCGCCTGTATGTAGCTCATAGCCAATCGCTTCAATTATGCCAGATGACGTATGTAGAGTGACAGAAATTCGACGAGGAAAAAGACGATGGGTCAAAGATTTATTTGTACACGATGGCGTTTAGCGAATATTACCGTTTGTGCACGATAAACATGAGGGTAGAAGGTAGCGTCGAGTATGATGCCATGTTGGATATTTTACAAACTGCTTCGGTGTCGTCATCGTCTTGCTGCTCCCTCCCCGTTCTGTGATTGGTTCCCTTTTTCAGGGGAAAATTTGGTCCATGGTGTCCAGACTGCCTAGCAGCGTGAATAAAATCGCGCTGCGAGCAAGGCAGTATGGGGAAACCCAGGTTAGTTTCAAACACCATCACAGTGTTTTTAAGAGCTGTAAAATATATCCAGTTGGTTTTTCAGACCACAGTTTAGTTATATGCAGTGTTTTCTTTAATTCTGTGTCACCAAGGAGTGCGTATTGGCACTTTAACACTGCTTCGATGAATGATGCTTTTTTTTAAAGAGACTTTTACATGTTTTGGGGAAAATTTTAGAAATGAAAAGGTTTCTTTTTCTTCCCTGCAGAGTTGGTAGGATTTTGGCAAGACTCAGATCAAGATTTTTTGTCAACAGTATAGGCCTACTCAAAATATCACAAAAGAGACAGTTAAGTCTATAAGAGTTTTAGAAATTGAAATTTTGAATTTTCAAGATATGGCACAATTAAGTGGAAATCAAGCGTATATCGATTCTCTTTTTTTAAAGAAAACTGCTTTATCTGACCTACAAGAGATAAAGGCACAGGGTGCACTGGTCAGATCGCGTTTTAAAACGGTAGAACAGATGGATGTACCGTCAATTTTTTTTTTTCAGTTTGGAGAAAAAGAAGGGCCAGAAACGTTTTATCCATTCATTACTTTCTAAGTCTGGATCTTTGTTGTCAGACTCTAAGGAAATAAGAGAAAGAGCAGTTAGTTTTTATGAAAAACTTTACAAGTCTGAATATAAAGAAGATAAAGACATAGAAGAGGCTTTTTTTGAAAATTGACCAAAAATGTCTAATAAAGCTAATTTAACGCTTTCAAAGCCTATTGGCCTGGAAGAATTGTTTTAAGCTCTTCGGGGAATGGATAATGGTAAAGTTCCTGGGTTAGATGGAATCCCGGTTGAGTTTTACAAAAGTTTTTGGTCTGTTATCGGAGAAGATTTGTTAGTAGTTCTTAATGACAGTTTAACCAAAGGTCAAAGGACTATTGCCAATGAGTTGTAGAAGAGTGGCTTTGACCCTTTTGCCTAAGAAAGGTAATTTGAGTGATATTAAAAATTGGAGACCTGTGTCCTTATTGTGTTGTTATTATAAACTGCTATCTAAAGTACTAGCTACCCATTTGGGTGAAGTTTTAGATGAAGTCATTCATCCTGACCAGTCGCACTGCGTGCCTGGTAGGTACATTTTTGATAAAATTCATTTAATTAGAGATTTGTTTGACATATCTAACATGTTTGGTCTTGACATAGGCTTGATTTCCTTAGATCAAGAGAAAGCCTTTGATCGCGTAGAACACAATTATTTGTGGAAGACTCTTCAGGCGTTTGGTTTTAACCCTGACATTTTATCTTATGTTAAAGTCTTATATTGTGATATTGAGAGTATTCTAAAGATTAATGGTGGCTTGTGTGCTCCTTTTAAAGTATGCCGTGGGGTAAGACAGGGTTGTTCTCTGTCAGGGTTATTATATACTCTCGCGATTGAACCACTTTTAAAGGTCCCGTTCTTCGTGATCCCATGTTTCAAACTTTAGTTAGTGTGTAATGTTGTTGTTAGAGTATAAATAATATCTGTAAATTTATAAAGCTCAAAGTTCAATGCCAAGCGAGATATTTTATTTAACAGAAGTCGCCTACATCGAACGGCCCGTTTGGACTACATCCCTCTACTTCCTTCTTTAATGACGTCAGTAGAACAGTTTTTTGACTAACCTCCGCCCACAGGAATGCTCCCTCAACTCTACCGAAATTCGTTTATGTACTTGCGCACTTCTTATAACTTACTGTGTTTACTCAGCTCTTACGGTGATTTTCTGAAGTAAAACTGATGCTTCATCTTTTGTGTGATGTACAATAAGCTTTATTAAACTCATCAGTATATGTTTGATCATCATTCAGACAGCAGACTTGTAGGCTATCAATAAATAATGGATACATACAAGCAGATGACAAATACGTTATAATAACCGTAATTAAACTACTAAACTATACCTGTTTCATCTCTATACAGCACTCTGACTCTGTAGGCATTATTGTCCGACTCGAAATGAACACCGTTACTGAGAGTTTCTGATATTATCATCATTCCGTGAGATGAAATTGTCCTGACAGACTGAGCGCGAGCTCATGAAGCTCCGCCCCCTGGGTCGTCCAGCAGCAGCTCATTTGCATTTAAAGGGCACACACTAAAACAGCGCGTTTTTCTGAGCACCAAAAAATGACAATTTAAACATACTGTAAAAAGTGATCTGTTGGGTATTTTGAGCTGAAACTTCACATACACACTCTGGGGACACCAGAGACTTATTTTACATCTTGTGAAAAGGGGCATAATACGGGACCTTTAAGTGTTTTAAGGAGAGTTTTAGAAGGGGTGCCTTTACCAAATTGTAAGATTTCTTTGTGTCTGTCTGCGTATGCAGATGATGTAATTATAATGATTAATAAACAAAATGATGTAGATTTATTACTAAAGACATTAAAGGATTTTGGTTTAATTTCTTCTGCAAGAATTTTTTTAAAAAAAGAAGAAGGGGGTCAAGGACTTATACATGTGCAAAGCAGGACTGCGGCCTTTCGGCTACAATTCAAACAACGATTGCTTACCAGTTCGGAGAACTTGGCTTGGAAATCAGTGGCCTGTGTTATAGGTAAACATTTATTTTTGATGGATCCAAAAAGAATCAACACATCGAAGCTTCCTGTTTTTTATAGAAATCTGTTTAAAATATGGGACCTTTTTAAAGTGAAAAGAACTGAGTACAGATTCTCTTTTTTGGTTACTAGAAGAACCCATAATTCCCGGTGCTCGTCTGGATATTTCAAATACATGTGGACTATTAAATGGTGCTTTTATTAAATCCAAGATTGTAACACTGGGGCGTTTAATTAATGTGACTGGTCCCTGTTTTAAAAATGTGGAAAATGGGGGTGCCTCATAGGTATTAAATCAGTTCGAATTGTTGAAAAATTTCTTCAGAATTTGCAATCTGTATTTACAGTAAAAGAGTTGAACATGCTTGAAAATTGTTTTGCTGAGAAACTTGTGCCTAATGATAAAGATGCTTTTCCAAGGTGTTTTTTTGTCCCCAAATATCGGGGAATATTCGGGAGTTTTTTTTTTTTTTTTTGGAAAATGTATCAGATATGGATTTATATGAAGTTGTGGGGAAACAAATGTACAATTCTTGTGTAAAGGTTTTCAACAAAAAAGGTTTACATGAAAGAGTTGATTCACCTTGGCGCACCTTTTTTGAAGTTGATAAAGATGTAAAACCAGAGTGGAGGGCACTTTACAAGCCACCATTAATAAAAAGAATTGGAGATTTACAGTGGAGAATTATACATGGCTGTTAATTATTTTATTTCTATCTTAAATCCAAATGTTAGTCAAAAGTACCCTTTTTTGTTCTCAAAGAGAAACTGTTTTTCATGTGTTTATGAATTGCTCAAGACTTAAGCCTTTATTTGATTTGTTGAAGAATATTTTCATCTGTTTTGATGAAAAATTTACCAGAAGAAGACAATATGAATGCCAATTGATACATTTTATTATAGGCAAGGCAAAAATGGCAATATATGTTGGCAGAAAGAAAAAAAGTTGAACAAGAAGGTGTTTATAATGTTGTAATGATGTTTGCAGCTATATGATCAAATCTAGACTGCTAATTGATTTTTATTTTTATAAAGCTACGAAAATATATGGTGTCATAGAGGGGCATTGTGTTCTGTTATGGAAAATGTAATATATTGTTAATATAAATATGATGTGATTTACATTTTAATGTTTTTATATTTTTAAATATTTCTGTAATAAATGTTTTTTTGAAAAATCTAATCTCTCTCTCTCTCTCTCTCTCTCTCTCTCTCTCTCTCACTCGCACACACATGACAGGCACACTCACTGGCTCTCTCTCACACTCTCTCTCTCTGTCCTCTCACATAGGCCTACTCAAAGGACACACACACACGCACACTCACTGGCTCTCTCTCACACACACTCTCACTCTCTCTCTGTCCTCTCACATACTCAAAGGACATACACACACACTATGTGATTTGTTTTATGTAAAGCAGACAATGGTTCTACTTTTTATGGGTTCGACACTTTACTGAATGCCAATGTTTGTATTTATTTTAATTTATTACTGACTGACTTGCCTATTGAATATTGTTATCATTATTTAATATTTTTAATTATTTGTTTTTTCATGCATATGTAGTGGACAAATTGGTCCTACTTGTTACAGGTTTGACACTTTACTAAAAACGACTCTAAATGTATTACTTAATAACGTATTGAATATTGTTATCATTACTATCATTACTTTTTTCAGGTTCGGCACCGAATGACTATTAGCCTAAATGTGTAACTAAATGATTTGAATGTATTTTTAACATTGTTGTATTTAAGGACTGGTATTTGTATGTGTGTTATTTTTAAATTATTTGTTTTATGTGGTGGACAATATTAGAACATGTCACTGGAAATATTTATTTTATTTTTACTATTTATTTTATTTGACTATTTATTTTATTTGTGCAGCTGCAATGTGTTTTACATAAAAGCTTCAATAAATCTGAGGAAAGGAGTTTCCCCACTGCGTATAGCTACGCAATACTCAATCCCTACTCTCAGGGAACCGAGGTTACGTTAGTAACAGAGTACGTTTTGCTATCTTACTAGTTTCCAGCAATTTGTTTGATTTAATTTTCTGATAAAACTTCCATTTGTTGGTGAACAATGGAGTTGTGTGTCGTTGTTCAAGACAGTCGTGTTAAGGTAGGGGTTTAGTGAAGCGCTGCAGAGCTTCTGGCCCAACGGTGAAAATGCAGTGTGAAAATCCAAGGCTATTAACTGCGCCCGGCACGTTGAAAGGCCTGGATCACACTGGCCCGACATTGGAAAAGCGGCTAATGTGTGTTGGAGCTATATATTGATATTTATTTCAATATTATCGTCATAAGAGAATATTAATCTATTTATGTATTATTTTATTCAGAGCATGCAGTTATGACAACCATATATCAGGTTTGTCTGAACCAAGGTTTATATATTTTTAACAACAGTTATAAACAAGTATAAATAAAAATGTTTCAACAGCTTCCCTATGAAATAATTTCTGAGATCCTCAAGGAAGTTGTTGTAGCAACTGGTGATTCTGCATATTTGACCCTTTCACTGGTATGCAGATGGTTTAAGGATGTGGTCAGGAATGACATTTTTCGGAAAGCAGCACACTTTGCCTGGCTAGACAGTAAGATTTTTTTTTTCCTGTTCAATTCAGATTTCTTGGATTGAAATTTGTGGTATGAGACATTTAAACTTGAATCTCAACACTTATATCTTTTCTGTGTTTTGTCTTTACATTTTAAGGTGTTGTCAACTGGAAGATTTTCTCTCAGGAGTACTGTGAAGAGTTCAGACAGATGTAGAGCATCAGGGAATGCTTGGAGCTTTTTAAGTCCTATCCACCAGGGTATAGAGGAAGAGGAAGACGAGGAGAACTGCTGGGCTTCTACTCAGTCCTTGGAGCAAAATCCTGTGCAAAGGTCTTCTGTTTTTTTTTGCTGCAGGAAATGAATTTGTGTTAAACTCATAAAACCTGTACAGAAGGGGAAATACAGAAGGGGATTAACTGGTTTTGATGTATTATAATATTGTGCAAAAGTTCATTTATTTCAGTAATCAGATATTCAAATTTTTCGAGTTTCACCTTTATATATTGGTTCTTTAAGGTTTACATAAATTCCATTCTGCTGTTCTCATTTTTGATTTCAATGTCATTTGCTATAACAGGCATGAACTAATAAGTGAATTCTTAATTTGGTTGTAAAAATGTGCAATTTTTCTATAACCACTTAGAAAGAAAATGTTTAAATTTATTTTTTTATATATATAGAAGGGGTAACTACATAAATGCAGTGCATAAGTGCAGTTTGGAGTCCATATAATAAAGAAAGTGACAAAAAGTCTGTTTTGGCATTTTAGTTTAAGTATAGATGCTCCCTTATACATTTATTATAGCAAAACCATGATTATTGATTACCATTTGTGTAACAGAAATACCAGAGTTAAACTGTTTTATAGCAAAACCATGGTTAATTTGTGTGTACTATGGCTTTTTGAAACAATAATCCGTAAAGTTTTCAGTGAAGTTTAATAGCCGTAAACCTGTTGTGTTCTTCCGCATTCCAAAGCCTGCCAAAGCATCACATTTCTCTGCACCAATAATCTGTTGCACCAACAACCTCATCTTTATTATAAACCAATAAACGTTAAGGTGGGCGGGGCGGCATGTGTCACTCCGCCCAAAAGTGACGTCCCACTTGGATGTGGGCCAGGTTGGATGTCCACCGCAGGATGCAGTGAGCTGTACTTGCTAAAAGTCGCTAAATGTCGTCATACGTTCTGCCTGCCTAATGTGTTTTCTCATTAAATTCATGCTCACATACTGTATTTTAATATAATATAATATAATATAATATAATATAATATAATATAATATAATATAATATAATATAATATAATATAATATAGCCGAATGTACAATAAAGCTGTTCTCATTTCATAGATTGGTAACACTTTAGAATACTGTATCTTACTTGCTGCATAACTAATAAGTAATTATTGAAGAACTAATAGGTAATTATTAATTAACTACTTCTTCACTACTGTTAACTACTAAGGAAGATGTGTTAACTAATCAGTATGTAATATATTTTTATGATTGTGTTAAGTAACAGTTAGTTAATAAATAATGAATTCTGTCATAACTCTTGAAGAACTACTACTAATTATCTACTAATTAAGGTTCAAGAAAAATAACAAAGAAGTAACTACTAATGAACAGTCATACAAAACTAACCTCAGATTAGTTTTTATATTTTATATACAGTACTGTGTGTGTCTGTTTTCCTCAGCATAGAATGCCATTGAGTAAATTCATGTTTGAGGCAATGACTGAGGGAAACTGAAAATATAGGGAACTTATTAGTAATTCATAAATAATTATCAAATAATTCTGCAGGAATTACTTAGAACCTGGAACAGTATTCTAAAGTGAGAATATAGGGAACTCATTAGTAATTAATAAATAATTATCAAATAATTATCCAGGAATTAGGCTACTTATAACCTGAAACAGTATTCTAAAGTGAACATATAAGGAAATTAATTGGTAATTAACAAATAATTATTAGATAATCCTTCAGGAATTACTTGAAACCTGGAACAGTATTCTAAAGTGAAAATATAGGGAACCCATTAGTAATTAATAAATAATTATCAAATAATTATACAGGAATTAGGCTACTTATAACCTGGAACCGTATTCTAAAGTGAGAATATAGGGAACTCATTAGTAATTAATACAGAATTACCACATACTTCTGACACAAATCAAACTTACTGTAAAAAACACATTATTAACGGTATTATCTAAACCTTTGTAAAATAGATAAGTTATCATATATTATGATACATTTTGCTAATTAAATAAAAAGTTTGCTTATTTGCAGATCAATATATAGCCTAGTAAATGTCTGCACTTATCTTTCTTATTAGTGCTGAAGAATGACTAAAACTGGCTAGAAAATAAAATAAAAAACATTGATCAGTGCTTTTTACTTTTCAAGTAATTACCTTTGTACTTTTACTAAGGTAATTTTGAAAATGAATAGGCCAATAGTTTATCATTTTACTGGAGTAATATTTTATTGGGTTATCTGTACTTTTACTCAAGTACTTGATTTGTGTACTTCATCCACAACTCCACTGCTACAATAAAACAGTTTATTGTAGTAACCACTGTGTATGACTGTTCATTAGTAGTTACTTCTTAGTTATTTTTCTTGAACCTTAATTAATAGATAATTAATAATAGTTCTTCAAGAGTTATGACATAATTCATTAATTATTGATAAACTAACTGAAACTTAACACAATCATACAATTCTATTACATACTAATTAGTTAACACATCTTCCTTTGTAGTTAACAGTAGTGACTTAAGTGTTAATAAAGAATTACCTATTAGTTCGTCAATAATTCCTTATTAGTTATGCAGTAAGTAAGATACAGTATTCTAAAGTGTTACCCATAGATTTTTTTGTCAGACAATTTAACGAGTAGGCTAGCTAGTGAATGACTACATTTGTTATGTGTAAAATTATCTGAATTGAAAGAGTTCGGGAACTGGGTGAACTAAAGCACTGTAATAGTGAGTATTACAAGTGATAAGCACAAGAAAAGAAAGGGAAAAAAATGGTCAAACTAAATTCTTTAAATATAAAACAAAAGAGAAGCAGATAAGTGATAAGTCCGTAGAAACAACTACTCATTCACATCTGCCAGCTGCCATGCTGCTGCTCCTCTCAGCCATCCACTGAACAGGGTAGACGCAGAGAGAGGTGTGACGGCAGGGAGAAAGCAAGACCCCGAGTCGCAGGACTGTGCTGGCAACATTTGGAGGTTACTGAGGTTTCAATAACCTCAGGTTTGTCCAAAAAGTCGCTAGATTTGTCGCTAGTTGCTTTTTTGAAAATATGTCGCTAAAGGGGTCTGAAAAGTTGCTAAAAATAGCACCAAAAAGCGACAAAGGCGCTAAGTTGGCAACACTGGGTGTGAGAGTGCAAAGCTTTCAGTGTATTCTGTTCTGACCAATTGCGTAGCTTAAGTAAAGGCTTAACAGATAGCGTACAACTGAAAAAAGAACTCCAGAAAGCAGTCTATATAACTTTAGTGACTTTACTGGTGATTAGCTTCTCAATATTTTTTCTGTAAAACTACAAACAAGAAGAAAAATATGTATGAACATTGTTCACATTTACATACACATATCCATCTTGACATTACGGTTTGTACATAGTTGCTTTCACATAATTTTAAGTAATAAACACAGAGAAATTATATTCAAATGAGATTATGTACAAACAGAAGAGAAATTAGCATGTCGGTACGCTACAACATAGCACGTTACCAATAACATAAATCAAGTTAGCTTATAACAAAAATATAGCAATAATCTCTGTTCTAAAAATTCTTAAACACTTTAAATCACTAATTAGTGAAATATAGTGCACTTACAGACATATATTTCCAAGGTTTAAACGATGGAATCAAAGCTGATAGAAACTGCGTGCCCGTTGTTTTTGGCTGCGTTCACTGAGAGAAATTGAAAGTAAACATAGTGCAGTAATGTCCAGTGGGAGGCGGAAAAGAAACACAGCTAGACATAAGCAACAGCACACAGTGCCTTCAGCTTTCCGCGTTGATTAGCCGGACTTGTGACTTCCAACAAATCAGATGGGTGGGGACATTGGTCTGGTCTACAGAGTGGTGAGTTCCGACAGAGGTGGCTGCGTCAGAGCCCAAAATAGCGCTTTTCAAAATTATATTATTTTATCAGCAAATCGGTTTTGAAAATGGCCGATATCGATAACCATAAAAAATTGCTTAATATCGGCGCCGATAATCGGCCAGGCCGATAATCAGACATGATCAGACAGTGAACAAACTAATGACAGAGACTCGAGCTCTGTGAACTGCAGATAAGCAGTGCAAAAACGAGAGATCAGTCAAACCAACAGCACAAACCAATGCTTTAAGAAAAACATAAGGTTAAATAAAAAGTTGGACTAAATGTGTCAATCGTCTGCTACTAGTGCTGTAGTGTTATTATGACAGTAGCAATATCTTGGTATTTTTTAAATATTTAAAGCACTCAAACCATCGTGTTACAGACTTCTCCATTTGTCTATGGACGCGAGTCCATTCTGCAAATGGAACAGCGCGAGTCACTCAGCTCGCTCTGCTACTCCGGTTATCTCTGTATGTATATTTTAGGCAACAATAAAATGAAATATGTTATAAAACACCACACTGCCTCTTTTCGTTTTAATTTAAAGAAATCTTAAACATTATAGCCACACAAATGTGGTTCAGGCAACGCGTAGGCTATTGATTATATTCAATGCATATAACATTAGCCTATTTATAACAAAACGAAATATAAAACACAACCCTGCCTCTTTTCGATTTATATAATATAAAAATATTAAACATTTTAATATGGTCCAGGCAATATGTGCATTTGTACTAAACAACAGATGTTGCAGTAAACAACATGTGCATTTGTACTAAACAACAGATGTTGCAGTAAACAACATTACAGACCATCTTCATTGTATTAAAATTTAAAATGACAAAACTCAACCCAGTCAACCCATTTCAGTTTTATCAATATTAGCCATTATAAAAGTATAATAAGTAAAAGGTACAAGAAGCTATACAAATAAAGCAAACAATTCAGTCAAACATACAAAGTCAGCGCTCTAGTCTAACCATACAACGGTAAAGTTAAATAGCTTATAAAGTTATGAAACTTCTCTTAGCCCGATTGGCCAGGGAACAAATTATAGATTCACTAGACCAAAAATCGCCCGTTAGATATACACAAGACGAATTATATCTCATGTTTAACCACTACAGAGACGCCAGAGTCAGTGGCAAACGTCAGAACGACTAGCCGAGGAAAGGCTGTTCCAGGCGGGGTACATGAGCGCCGAGCGCCGAGCGCCCAGTGATCAGCTGCATCTCACAACCTGGATAAAATTTTCATAAATCTTTATAAATAAACCACAGATTTGAGCTTTAAAACAACTACATTCTCGCCTGAAAAACTCTTAGAACTACATTTCATGATACAAAAACAGTAGTATTATATTTCAACTGTAAATAAAAAAATGGCGCTTCTTATGTTGTCATTCTCCTTGGCGCAGCCTATGCTCGTTATCAGCTGTCAATCAAGCTGTCAATCAAAGTTAACCACACCCTTATTTGTCATACATTTTATATCTAAATACAATCTAAACTAACGAGTTAGAAAAAAATTCACCCCCCTCACAGTTGTCAGGCACTCTGAACCTATCGAAAAATACAATAAAAGTCCATGGGACCAACCTGTAAAAACATGAATTTATGCTGTGAAAACGGACATTTTTACATGGGGTCTATGGAGATTTGCTCCCTTTTGGGACCTCCCTCTAGTGGATTTTCAATGTATTGCAGTTTTTTGCACTTCCGGGTAGGCTTCATTTTTCAGATTAGAATGTTGCCCCTTGGATGGAACTGAGCTCGAATAGCTTCAGTGGCAGCGACTTTTTACTGTATGAAATCACTGTCTATCAAAAGGAGATGCAGCCTTTCGACAGACCCTCCAATCATCACGCAGAAGCCCGGAGTCCAAGCCAGCCCACTACTCATTCACCCCCAGAGATGCTGAGCGTCCGTGGGCGGGACATAATCGCAGCATTTATCCAATGACCGTCTAGTTTCGAAGCACTGAAAAAACTGTTCGAAGCAGCCCCATTGAAGTCAATGGACGCTGGGCTTCAACAGGGAAATGCACTGTGACGCTACGGGAATGTATGAGAAGGAAATCGAGTCAGCAGACCTGCTATATGTAGCTGATTCTGAACAAACTCGTCTTTGAGATGAACGTTTTCTAATGCATTTTTAGTCAAAATGTTCACAATAGTGCATATTTGACCATTCATTTTTTGACATTATATTTTTTGACATTCCCTTGCAGTCTTAAAGAAATCCCCACTGCTATATATATATATTAGGGCTGTCAAAGTTAGCGCGTTAATAACGCGTTAACGCAAAATCATATTAACGGCACTATTTTTTTTAACGCGCGATTAACGCAGCGCGTATTTTCTGTTTGACCCGTACGTGGCCCAACCCCTAGTTGGAGAAATGGAGATACACAGTGTTGCTAACTTAGCGACATTGCAGACCCCTTTAGCGATTTTTTTCCCTTCAACAAAGCGCCCAAACCTTATTTAGTTTCTGAGAATCTCCCGGTACCGCCGGTACTGCTCTCCCAGCACGCGCGCGCGCCTCTCTCGCGCTCTCTCTCGCTCTCTCTCTCTCTCTCTCTCTCTCTCTCTCTCTCTCTCTCTCTCTCTGCGTCTCGCGCGGAGGAGCAGCTCTTTAATTCACAGATATTATGTTGCTTCTCTAATTTTACAAGTATAGCCGAAATCAGAGCACAGATATTGTCTTTATCTTATGTGTATTTGATTTCACCAGACGACGGCTCGATTATCAGAATTTTTGTGCAGATTAACTTAACATCTTAGAAGGAAGAGCTGGTTATGTCTTAATGGGTCGCGTTTCAGTCACCTTTTCAAATCCATTCCGTTGACAACAGAAACAGTAAAATATACCAATGAAAACATTTTTATTGAGAATTTAGCTTCATCAAAATGGGCACAGAGAGAGACAAACTACAATGTAATAATAAATAATAAATAATTAATGTAGCCTACATTTAGCATTTTTAGAAGAGCTGCCCCTGTCATGCAAAAATCTAAACATGTTTGTGTTAGTAAATTGCTCAGTGCAAAGAAAGAGAAGTAATGGTAACCTGGCATTTTTTTTGTTCTTTCTACATGTCTAATAGACATGAACAAGTTCTTTGAAAAACATCTATGACCTTTGAAACATGTCTCCTCCTTATGCTCTATATTGACTATGGTTTCAATAATAAACATACATTTGCATAAAGCATCTATTTATCCATGCCCACGTTGATTAGAGTATTACAAACTTGAAAAGTAGTAATTTAAGGAACATTTAGAACAAATAAAAAAACGTCAGATTAAATGCGATTAATCGCGAGTTAACTCATGACAATCATGCGATTAATCGCGATTAAAAATTTTAATCGATTGACAGCCCTAATATAAATATATATATATATAGGCCCTGTCCCAAATGGCACACTTCATATGCACTTTCGGTCTTGTGGACTTACAATGGCTGCCGCGTGCGGGTGTCTGTTAAAGGAGAACTCTGGTCAATTTTAACATTGAGCTCATTTTTTTTGTAAATTTGGAGTGCTGTCAATACAGAGAACAACGACAAAAATCGGTGTTGCCTACACCGTGTTATCCTCTTTTTAAAATTTGCACCCTGTTGACTTCAATGGGGCAAGTTTTAAACCAGCTTTTAGCCTCTTAACATCCTTGATGTGTCATTACAAGTGCAGAGCTAATGTGAGTGATTCCTTCAGAGTGATCACGGGTGAATCTGACTGCAGTAGATGTGAAAGATATTACTAAAAATTATGTTATTTCAGCCAGCGCACATACCTGTATTTTCTTCCTGTTTTTGGTCGAAGTCCATAGTAATCGATTGTCGAGTTCACGCGCGTGATCATAGGTACTAAACCTATGCGTGTGAACTCGACAATCGATTACTATGGGCTTCGACCGAAAACAGGAAGAAAATACAGGTATGTGCGCTGGCTGAAATAACATATTTTTTATTAATATCTTTTGATTGACCGGAGTTCTCCTTTAAAGTCGGCATGAAACGGAAGTTGAGTATTGTCATTTTTTCCTTGTTGTGACGTCTATCCGAGTGAAACGGCTTCTGAAAATAGAAAAAAATGTAGGGTGGGGTTTGATTTCGTCCTTCGGGAACTGATTGGATTGTTGGAGGTTGGGCGTTGCAAACAAAATGGAGGCAGATTTGAATGCCAGTTTACATTCAGTTGTGGAGGATTTCCACCGGACTCCCCACCGTTACCCTCCCATGAATTTTCCCATGGATTTTTTATTTTATTTTATTATTCCCACGAACCAAGATGAGTCAAGTCAAGTTATCATCCTTATTAGACATTCTCTGTTATCAGTCAAGTTCACCCTCGAGAGCATCTCTCGATAGCCGCACCCTCATCGGCTCTGGCCGCACCCTTTCACCATGGCACGTGATCGAAAGAGAAGAAAGGTCGTTTCGAGGGGGGAGGGAAGGGTAATGTATTTGATTTAAGATTATAAGGGTACATGAATTTAAAAAAAATAATGAAGTGCACAGATAAATAATTTATAATAAACACTACAATATTACATATAAAAAGAAGATTTGTCAAATTTGATTTCATGCCGACTTTAAGTCCGTCAGACCATAGGGTGTCCCATTTGTCATTTTAAGCCTCAGAAGGGTGCTCGCAAGTGCCTCCTTTGCGGTCGATATGCGCCCTCGATACGCACTTTTGCCGAGCCCGCGCAGCAGATTTCTTCCCAACAGTCAAAGCGGCATTACGTCACGAAAGTGCGGACTCATTGGAAGACCACGAGTGCTTAGGGTGCCATTTGGGACAGGGCCATAAACATTGAAAACGTAGTCTTCAGTAAGAAGTTTTCAGAATTATGCAATTCATTGGTCTCACATTGCGTTCCCAAGCAGTGTAATTGGACATTAATGAATTAAGACATTTAAAATGTTTTTCAGGAAAAAGATTTTCCAACCAAGCAACAAATACATTACTCAAAAGAAACAAGTTCTTTCAGGGGGATTGGTTAACTGAGAGCGCAGCATTTGGGTCCTCGAGAGAGAGAGAGAGAGAGAGAGAGAGAGAGAGAGAGAGAGAGAGAGAGAGAGAGAGAGAGAGAGAGAGAGAGAGAGAGAGAGAGAGAGAGAGAGAGAGAGAGAGAGAGAGAGAGAGAGAGAGAGAGAGAGAGAGAGAGAGAGAATTTGAATTTGAAAACACATTTTAATACCATAAAAAATTATTTCATTACATCATTCACATTAAAGACAAAAAAACAAAAACAAACATACACAAAAAAACACCCTTTAAACTATTCATAAATAACAACATAAAATACTCCTTTACTGCAAACAAATAGCAAAAATTAATGCCCCTTCATGAACAGAACATAATACCTCTCCACTACACCATCTCATTTCAAACAATAACAAATCATTCATAGCCTTGAAATAATTAAAATCTGTAATTACTCTTGACTTGATTACATTGGAAAAAACCAACAATACATCATGTCCAGAAATGTTTTCAATCTTATTCTTCCTACTCACATATATTGCCATTTTTGATTGGCCCAAAACAAAATTTAACAACTGACACACAGGAGCCTTTCTCTTGACATATTTAAAACCACAAATAAACATTTGCATAGAGAAAGTTTCACCAAAAGCCTTAAAAAAAGACTCTACAACAATAAATAAAGGTCTCAATCTATCACAAAACATAAAAGCATGAAAAACGGTTTCCCTCTGAGAACAGAAAGGACAATCAGAGCTAATCTCTGGGTTTATAACAGAAATAAAAGCATTCACGGCTATAACCCCATGTAAAATTCTCCACTGCATGTCACCCGCTCTCTTAGGTAACGGTGGCTTATATAGTGCTCTCCATTGTGGTCTACAATCTCTACCAAAACCAATGACATTACGCCATGGTGTATCACTCCTGTTATGTAAAAGCTTTCTGTTAAAAACTTTCACACAATTTGTATACACATCTTTCACATTAAATGAATCAGCACTGAAACATACATCTTTCTTTTCCAAAAAAGGACCTTCACACTCATCCATTTTAGGTGACAGGATTAAACAATGGAAAGGGTCATCCTCATTTGGTTTTATGACACCTCTGCAAAAGTCTTTGATGGTTTTCAACTCTTCTTCTTCAAGAACTGACCTCCACTTCATTAAAAGTTGATGAACCAGCCTTAAAGATTTAAAGCCCAACTTTTCCGCTGTCTTCTCAATATTGTCCAAGTCCGGTCCTGCAATATTCACTAAATGTCCCAGTGTCGTAATTCCTGCTTTAATTAATAGTCCAGTGTTTGCAGGAAAATAAGAACGGTTTACTACATTTTCAAACCGGGTTCCATAAATCAGTGGTTCTTGAAGTAACCAAAACAAACTTGAATTTTGTCCGATATTAACACCAAACAAATTCCAGACTTTAAAAATGTTCTGATAAAAAATTGGTGCCTTCAATGCATTCATCTTTGGGGGGTCCATCAAAAAAAGAGACTTATCAAGACCTAATCCTCCCAAGCTCTTCAAAATCTCACAAGCAACAACCTTCCAATTTGACTTGGATGATCCATATAAAAGTCTGTGTATAAAGCGCATCCGAAAAGCTGCAACTCTACTTTGCACATTTATAAGACCCTGTCCTCCTTCATCTTTAGATAAAAAAAGTACACTTTGAGATACCCAGTGTAACTTTTCCCAAAAAAAATCAATTAAAACCTTCTGAATATCAGTGAGTAAACACAGAGGAGGGTCCACACATGCTACACGATGCCACAAAGTAGAAGCAACAAGGTTGTTAATAATTAAAGTGCGTCCCCTGTACGACATCTTAGGAATCAACCACTTCCATTTACTTAATTTTTCTTTTACTTTTTCAAAGGCATCATCCCAGTTTTTTTTAACAGTAGAATCATCTCCCAGAAATACACCCAGATATTTAAAACCTCCAGTAGACCATTTTAAGTCATTTGGGAGCTTTGGTGCACCCTGTAACCAATGTCCAACCAAAATTGCATCACTTTTGGCCCAATTTACCTTAGCTGAAGATATTTCTTTGAAATCATTTAAAATATTTACCACTGTATCAATGTCCTTTTGGTCACTAATTAAGACCACCACATCATCAGCATAAGCTGATAGTGAAACAGTTTTACCAGAATACGGCAAACTTAAACCTTTGATGCTTTCTCTCACCTTACATAAAAGAGGTTCTATTGCAATAGAGTATAACATGCCAGACAAAGGACAACCTTGTCTTACACCTCTTTCCACTTTAAAAGGAGCACATAAGCCAGCGTTAACCTTAAGAATACTTTCAATATCATTATATAAAACCTTAATCTTTCCCACAAAATCTTTAGTAAAACCAAAAGCCTCTAAAGTTTTTAGAAGATAATGGTGTTCAACCCTATCGAAGGCCTTCTCCTGATCTAAAGAGATTAGGCCAACATCAAAACCTTTCATTTTTGTCAAGTCAAAAATATCACGGATGAACGATATATTATCAAAAATAGACCTCTCCGGGATACAATATGTTTGGTCAGAGTGAATCACTTGCTCTAGAACTCCTGCAAGTCTATTAGCAAGGGCTTTGGATAGTATCTTATAGTCACTACATAAAACTGACACTGGTCTCCAACATTTAATTTCTGTGAGGTCTCCTTTTTTTGGTAGAAGGGTAAGAACAGCTCTACGACAGCTCAAAGGCAAATGACCATTTGTAAAACTGTCATTTAAAACCTCAAGCAAATCTTCCCCTACCACAGACCAAAAGGCTTTAAAAAACTCGACCGGAAGACCATCTATACCTGGGGCCTTCCCAAGTGCCATACTCTGAAGTGCTTTTTCCAGCTCTTCCAGACGTAGCTCACCACTAAGATCCCCATTAGACACAACAGAAACTTGAGGTAGTTTTTTAAGAAAAGAATCACTTATGTTTTGTTCTTCTTTTAGCTCACTTTTATATAACTGTTTATAAAAACTAGAAATTCTTTTGCGAATTTCACTAACATCAGTCAGCATTCTCCCAGAGTCAGATCGCAATGAATGAAAAAACCTTTTTTGACCATTCTTTTTCTCCAAGCCAAAAAAAAACTTAGATGGTACATCCATTTGGTCCACGTTTTGAAACCGTGACCTAATCAAAGCCCCTTTCGCTTTCGTCTCCAATAAGTCATCCAATTTGGATTTTTTCTCTGAAATACTCCTCATAACAGTCCAGTGTCCATTAGATTCTAACTGCTCTTGCAATTGTACAATTTCCATTTCTAAAACTTTCATGGACCTGTCAATATTTGCAGTAACATTTCTTGTATACTGTTGACTTAACTGTTTAATTTGGGCTTTTCCATAGTCCCACCACTGTTGTAGAGAGCTAAAAGTTGACTTCAAGTCTCTAAAATCCTTCCAAAAAAATTCAAAAATAGCTTTAAATTCTTTATCATTTAAAAGAGCATTATTAAAATGCCAGTATGCACTCTGTGGTTTTACACAGCTCAAAAAAACAGAACAATGAACCATACAGTGATCAGAGAAAGAAACTGGGAAAATACAACAACTTCTAAAAACATTACTCTGATGACTATAACAATATAATCTGTCTAACCTTGCCAAAGACACAATCTTATCTCGAACATGTGTCCATGTATATTGTCTACTATCCCGATGAAAAGTCCTCCATATATCACTAAGTTCATGTGTGTTAATAAGTTGTATAAGCCTTTTACGTGACAACATGTGAGGTTCAAGGTGATTTCTATCCATGTTCTTTTCGGTACAATTAAAATCACCACCAAGAACTAAAATATCATCATTAGTACACTTTTGTAAAGCCAAACATAAAGAGTCTAAAAAAACTATTCTGTCTGCAGTTACAGTAGGAGCATAAACACACATAAAAACAAAAACTTGATTCTCAACCACAGCTCTAATTTTTAAAATTCTTCCCTTTATAATCTCATCGACTTCGTAAGAAACAGGGGTGAAATTTTTAGAGAAAAGAACAGCAACTCCAGCGCTAAGTGAATTATTATGACTCAAAAAGGAAAGCCCATCCCATTCCATGGCCCAATTTACTTCATTTTGTACATCACTATGTGTCTCTTGCAGTAACACAACATCAATATGTTTTTGTTTAACTAACTCATAAATCTCCACCCTTTTTTTGCTATCCCTTGCACCATTCACATTCAGGGAAGCAATATTGATGTTACTCATGCTTGATAATATAAAACACAAATATAAGCCCCATACAAGCATTACAGCAGGGACCATGGAAGCCGACACTTTAAACACCATCATTGCTGCCTACTTCCATACTAATTTTCCTCACGATTTTCTTCAGTCGGTACACCTCTCTATCAGTAAAAGACCCTTCGCTCATTAAACTCCGCGATCTTTCCACAAATAACTGAGCATTCGGGAAATGCTTTTCAACATTTACATTCCTCTTGTTTTTTGTAATTCTCAGAAACTGCTTAATGTCTTGAACATCATAACCCCGAAAGCTATAGTCCGACTGAGAATAAACACTACTGGAATCAGATGAATATTCATCACTTTCATCTTCTTCTCCATTTGACAACTCATTTGTACCTGCCTTTTTCACCATCCTTAAACTACTACCACTTTTCATCTTTCTTTTCAAAGGCACTTTAAATGACTGTGAATCTACAGTTTCTGTGAGAGAGATATCAGAAACCACTTCAGATGTTTTTTTTCCACAATTAGTAGGCCTACTACTATTCTGCAATTCGCCTTCCACCAACACAGTCATTTCTTCCATTGGTTCTTCAGACCCAGAAAGTCTAGACTCTACAGTCTCAGACACACTCTTATCAACAACCACTTCCACATCTGGCTCTTTTTCAGCAACCTTTGAAACATTCAAACTAGCCCTGGAACCCTCCGTTTCCACCAATGCTTCTACAGATGTCTGTGGTCTAACCACCTCATCCTTTTCACCTTTATCTGGGCATGTACGCACCAAATGTCCTACTCTACCACATCCGAAGCATCTCATTTTATCAGTAGTTGCATAAATCAAGTAATCAAAATCATCCATTCGAAAATTAAATGATACTTCAAGTTCAGCGTTATCCTTTATTACCATATATGCATATCTCCTAAAGGAAACAACATGCTTCAAGAGTGGAGAAACATTTCCTAGTGGAATCCTTTTAATTGGCGAAACCAATTTTCCATAACGAGACAGCATGTTTACTAAAAACTCATCCTTTACGAAAGGTGGCACATTTGACAACGTCACTCTTTTAGACGGCATTGAAAGCGGAAGCACGACCGTAAAAGCATTATTTATCACTAAACCACGCTCCACTAATTCATTGGCTTTTTCCACAGAGCTCATAAACATTACTATGGCATTATTCATTCTAGAAGCCGACAACACCGAATCATAACCTACCACTTCACCTGCCGCTAAACAACACTCTTCTATATTCAACGCTGACGCAACTTTCACTCCATTTCGCCGCGTGAGAGACTCCAAAACTCCTGCAACGGCGCCCGCCATACTTCCGAACCCCGGAAAAACGGCGCGCCGCACAAAAGACAACAAACCTTTCCTTAAAACTAGACTACACCAACTAGTTTAAGCAAAGAAAAGAGATAGAAAAGTTTGAAAAACGCACCTGCACACTCGCTCTCACAGCCACGCTCAACTCGCTCAACCACACTCGCACATGCGCAGAGAGAGAGAGAGAGAGAGAGAGAGAGAGAGAGAGAGAGTTAATCTAAATTAGATGTTAGTTACAGCTATTGTGCTGTTTAATGCCGCATTGATCATCATGGAAGTAAAATTTGTATCCTTCGCTAAATCAAATGCAGTGTCTGTTGCTAAAGATATTTTAAGAGCATAGATGTGCAATGGTATTTGTTTGCGTTCCTGTCCAACACTTGTGATAACAAGTATAATAATAACTAGTGAATATGTCACGGGACCTTGAGAGGCAAAGCAACCTCTAAAGATGTAGCTGACTACACCACCCTGTTAACCAGGGAAACATCAATACTAATGAATTTAACCACCTACAAAGGACACACGTGAGCGTGGTTTTCGAATGGAGGGCCTGGGGCGTAGATACCAAAGATTCAAAAGCTTTATTTCAATCATCAAGCAATTATCTTAAAAAAAAACATTAAAGGACTGTAGAACCAGGTTAACCTACACAAACACTGAAGACACTAACAAAAATGAAAAGGAGGCAAACACGCACACCAATAAGGTCAAGCATGAACGCACAGCACTTATATCACATATACAAATAGAAACCAGTGATATCACCTTTAACTCCATATGTCCACACCCACGCGCGCATGAGCAATTGACATGCAAATTGTTCACGTGAAGGAACTCAGGCCTGTAAACGCCCAATCACCTCAAAAACAAAGAATCAGAGACTCCAGTAACGTACTCCTCTGCTTTTCATCGAGTTTGGAAGACATGTTGTGTTTGTGCTGTGCTATCCTGTTTACCTTGGATTTACCTCAGAAGAATTAGAAGAATGCGATTTGAAGATGAGAAAGATTTTTAAGGGAAGACATTTCCACTCATAATAGTGTAGCATCTGGACCAATCAGACACACACAAATTATTCATTTATTTAAAGGTATAGTGGAGGATCTTTCCAAATTTTAGATAAAACCCGCCCTCTCCACTTTTTGAAAAGTTTGATTGATTCACCAGAATGATTGACAATTAGGAGGACCAATAGTATAGGTGATCCACCCGGAAGTAAAAAATCCTCCGCTATACCTTTAATGAATAATCCAGCAAACTCACTCTCCCAACAAATGCCTGTGAAACTTCCCCCAAAACTAACATCCAAATGAAGCTAACACACTGGCAGGACGCGGTGTCTTGTTACAGGACACACAAAGAGTTTTACGATCCAAAAGAATGTCTCCAGAGAGCTGCTACTCTCACTTAAACTCTTGCAGAGGAAGAGAAATAAAAACCCTGTTAATCCTATATCTTCTATATATATTACCACTTGATAAATGTGTAAACATGTATCTCATTTTCCCACCTCATGATTTTTCTTTTATGTGGTTGTCTTTTGTATTCTTGTAAACTCTATTGGATTAATGTTTCAGACTTTGCATGTTATAGTTAACCAAATTATATGTGTGGTATGTTTGGTCTCTATAAAATCCATTCTTCGTCTCCAATTTGTTAATTTACATTACATTTTGCTAACTTTGTGACGCATTAGTATTATAAGAATCTTAAAGATTCTTTTCTTAAACACCCAATGAAAGTACATATTGTTTAAATCGCAGTGTTTTTCTTAATAAACCAGATTCATAATAAAACCTTTACAAAAACAAATTGCAGTGTTTTTCTTAAAGGTCCCATATTATGCCCCTTTTCACAAGATGTAAAATAAGTCTGTGATGTCCCCAGAGTGTGTATGTGAAGTTTCAGCTCAAAATACCCAACAGATCATTTTTTACAGCATGTTTAAATTGTAATTTTTTGGGGCTCAGAAAAACGCGCTGTTTTAGTGTGTGCCCTTTAAATGCAAATAAGCTGCTGCTGGACGACACAGGGGGCGGAGCTTCATGAGCTCGCGCACAATAGGCTTGTTTGAGATGAGCAAAATCTGCGCAGAACCGATCACCGGTGATCAGCGCGAGATGCATGCTGGTTAGAAATGTGTCCGAGTGCTCTGATGTCATGCTGACGTATGTCAAAAATCTCTCGCGAGCGCAAGCCGCACGTGTCGGATTCTGCAGTCGAGCGCAGTTGCTCTCCACTGACTGCGCTGATCAAAAGCACGATGGGAAACGACTTGCTGACACACAGCTTAATGCTCATTGGTTTAAACAACTGTGATGTATTTTTCTCTTTTAAAATGTTTGATTTTAAAACTCTAATATCATGTTTTATGTGTATATGTTATGTGTGAATATTCCCAAACTATCTGACAGTGCGATCTCTTTGGGTTATGCAATTTAATTTTTATAAAAAAATAAAAACACATATGTCTGTATTAAAGAAAAAAATATTGATAAACATGTATTTGGATTGAAATTAAATAACAAGTACTTTGAGTGTCTTGTTCATTTTATTTATTTTCATATAAAAGCAACAGAACTTGAATTACATCCAGTTTATTAGCAACACTGTGCACGAGCGTGAATCCCGCGATATCCATCTTTGATCTAGCAGGTGTCAGATCCACTACGAGAAGAGAGAACTGTCCGGCTTGCCTGCGCTTTTTTCACTCCTCCTCTCACTGCAGACGCCTACTCTCGCATACATTTTCAGGCGAGGCAAGTCGCATCTCAAACAAGCCTAGTCGGTCCGTGTACGTTTTGATAGTTTGTTTTCCAATTTGAAATGAAATAAGCAGAAATGAGAAAACGGCCCCTTTATTCGTTTTTTCAAAAAAACAAAAAAACGAGATTTCGGCTTGATTTTTCGTTTTTTAGTTCACAGGCAAAATACGAATAATTGACTTCAAAATTCGTTTTCCACATGTGGGCGGCCTGTGTCGTGGCCAATTCTCAGTCTCTGGTTCAGGTCTCAGAAGAAATCTTTCAGAGTCGAAGTTTCAGGTCTCAGGAGAAATAACTTTATTGAGCAGTTCAATAAAGTGAGATGGTAGCTAAGCATCTGATTTTACAATGGTCTGCATTTGGGTCTTATACCTCATTTTACGTCATTTATTGTTTACTTTGGTATCCAATTAACATTCGTATAATTATCTTTTTCTCTTTGCTCCTCCTCATCACTTCACCACGATTAGAAACACCTGCATTAATGCTCAATTTCTATTGGTGGCCATACTGGCGCATGCGCTTTTCTGATGATGACTTTGCATATGGTTTTTTGGGTACTTTTCCACTCTTTAGCCTTATTTTACCTTTTACCCAGTTTTCTGTCTTGTCCTCACACGACTCCTATCCTCACATGCACTTTTGACATGTCCTGTGTTTCCCATCATGCTTTGTTTTCTCTTTCTCCCTTAATTGCAGGCCTTGTTTTCTATTTCTCCCTTGGTTGTAGGCCTCCCTTATTCTAGGCCTAGTTTCTTCAATGTTTGTATCATGCATTTGGACTCATATGAGACAGATATAATTCTCCAACATATACTTATGTATAAAATTCTCCAACACATCCCCCCTTTGGGACTAATTCAGTCCCACCTTCATCTCCTTCTTCCCAGAATGTACTTTCATGAATAAGTCACTTTTCTTTTCTTTACCTATCCAATATGGTCAATATAGACCATCCATCTTTTACCAAAAGACCCCCTCACAAAAGTACACCCTGGAGGAAAATGAGACCAAACATCTCCACCCCCACTTGGCTAGAGTGGAGTAAAAGATCTCACCTTCCTGTAATATCATCTTTTTAAGGGGTGTGTTACATCAATCTTTCAATACCTATCTTGTTGTACAAACTTGGAGTTTAATATCTATCCATCGGTGCCAGAGGTACTGCGCAGGCGCTTCCGGTGGCCTGGAGTGCTATCTGGGTTGCTCCATCGTTGCCAGAGGTGCCCTGGTCCTGCCTAGGGCGCTATCTGGTGTTGGAGCAGACAGCGGGTTTTTAAACCACCAGTTGAGTCAGCTCTTGTTTCTTCAACAATCGATGACCGCGCTTGCAAATAATTCCTCTTTTGCACTATAACTATATATATGCTCCAATGACCCAATGTATATAATTTTTGTCCTCTAACTTGCTACAAGAATATACTTATACATTTCAAAAATGTAAAAAATAAAAAATGAATAAAGTAATAAAGTGACTATTAGTGATAAAAACATTCTTAACTTTTTCCTTTATGTCTGGTTGCATTACCTCGTACCACGGGCAATGACCTGCTTTAAACCCTCTATCGTCCCCTCTCATTCACATATTATATAAATGAACAGTAGGTATGATTATATGTAGCAGCAATTTTAATAGGATTATATGTGTATAATGCTTTCAAAACAATTATATGAGTAAAATTCTTTCAATTGATTATATGAATAAAATACTTTCAGGAAAAGGGGCCTTATAAAAAGAAATACAAAAATACAAAAATCCCTCTAACTAACTCCCTATTCTACCCACATTCTAATTATTCTGTCTATTTTTACCCCAAAATAAAATACACAGTGGGGCTATCTCCCTCTCTCACCAAAAACAAAGTAAAATTGTTAAACCCAATATAGTAGAGTAAAAGAGAAAGAAGAAAAACAATAATAACAAGGCACCCCCTTCCTTACTCCTCCACCAGGACTCTTTACAGGAAGTCGTCTAGCTCATCCATGCCTGGTCCAATTGAATGCACTCTGGAGTTGTTGCATCCAGTATCAACTCCCGTTTGCCTCACTATTATATTGACCATCTGCTTGGCAGCTGCGTTGGCTAGCAGTGATCTGAGGAAAGGCACAACACAACAGAATAACAAAAGAAAAACAATAACACCCACAGCTATTATTGTTCCCACCTTAATGAACCATTCTTTCCAGGATCCAAACAAAGAATCAAACCAGTTTCCCAATTGTCTGTCCCTCCCCGCATTTTCTGCGACCTCTTGTCTTAATTCCTTCAGCTTTTTCATGGCTTTTGTAAATGATCCGTCCGGGGCTGTATTATTTGGGATAAATGTACAACAGTCAGTACCAAACATTACACACACTCCTCCTTTTTCTGCCAGCAGCCAATTCAGGGCTACTCTGTTTTGCCACGTCATTTTGCTAGTATACTTTAATTGCTGACCTAAGGCATCAAGTGCTTGGTCTGAGTAGTTAATGAATCTCTGCTGATTGTAGTAAATATAATTAATCCATTCCATATTCTTATTTGGCGTTATCCAGACAAATATTGATTCAAGTCCAGATGCTACCTCGTCTCTAGCTTTGAACTCATGTGGTATCCCTCTTGGCTGTCCAATTGCATCAATAGTAACTTTAGGGTCTGGAACATATGCTCTTTTAACTCTTTGACTTTTCTTACTGAGCTTCTCCACTGTTCCTGCATCATCAGGATCCCAGTTTACGATCCCTACTTCCTGGATTAATCTTACTCTGACACAAAGTCCTCTCCAGTCTACTAGGGTGGCTCTTAGTCGTCTTCCTCCACATAACCAGAAATAATCTGCTATTGCTTCAGTTTGATTTTCTAATGGTCCTATCAATGGAAAACTCAGGGTAGCATTTTCACAGTCATCTTGAATTTGCGTCACTGTCATGTTATTATTTACTGTGGCTGTGGCATATATTAGGTTAGTGGACCTGTACACGTCTGGATCATCGTACATTTCATAGTCTAAATGCCATATTATGGCACATTTACCTATGAATGTCCCCATATCTCTGTAACCTTTAGTCTTGTTGAAACATTCGTATTCTAGTGACATGTCTAGTATGTAGTTATCCGGGATCTCTCGCTTAGATTTATCTATCCTTATGTCTAATTTTTTACACTCTCTCCCCCATCCAGTCTGATTGTAGAATCTCTTATAGTATTTATGACCCAGCATTGCCAGACAGTCTGCTGGACAATATGGTATTATTCGCCCCTTTCTATCACAGTATTTCGAATTAAATTTAGCACAATGCATATTGTCATATTGATTAGGGACTACTCTTAACTTTTTCAAGGGAGAGGGTGAGCATAACACACAAGTACTTGTTGTTGTCTGTTTTACTGTATATTGTGCCCATTTATACCATTCATTATGATAAGCAGTGTCTAATAATTTCTCTTTTCTTAGTTCTGATTCAAATTGATTCTTAGCTCGGACATTCCTTTCTCGAATCGCATTAGCCCTCTTCAAAGCATTTCTTTCTTGAACAGTTTTAACCCTCTTCAGGGTAATTTTCTCTTTAATCTTTTTAGGTCTCTTCGTGGGCTCTTTCTTTATGTGTCTGCTTGTTCTGTTCAAATTAGGCTGGTTCATTTCATTCAACGCCTTGGAGGTCTGGTAGTTCAATTTCTGGAAAGTCCCGTATGAAAAATGTTCAACACTGGAATGGTTCTCTGGTAGAAGGACCTCTCTCTGGAGGCTGGTGTTCTGGAGGCCTTGTGTTTGAGGCAACTGCTGCACAACATGTATCACTAAGAAGACCAGTGCCAGGAGCTCTCTCATTTTCGGGCTCCATGTCTTCTGGATGGTGCATATCGTTCCGCATCTGCATTTCATCTCCTGGTTCAGCGTGTTCAGTCTCCCTAGAATAAGGTTCAGCAACATTATTATCTTCGCCCTCAGCTCTCTGCCCTTCTTGGGCATTCTGTGTTACTTCCGTGTGGTTTTCTTCTGAGCTATCTATTTCCTCTTCTTGCCTCCTATTCCGCAATCTTGGGACCCTGGTACAATGATTTAAATGATACCACGTTGTGCTACCCTCTACCTGAACTGCTGTAGGGGTTGCTCTTACTACAGTATAGGGTCCTTCTCGTCTTGGTTGATTCCACTTTCTTCTGAAGACTCTTAAGTATACTTGATCTCCAGGAACTACCGGACAGGGAGCTTCCTCCTCTTCCCTGGGCCCCCTATTCTGCTCCTGTGAATAAATAGCTTCATGTATAGCAGTCAATTGCCTCATATATGTTCTTAATTCCATTTGCAACTGTTCTAGGGGCGGTCCTTCGTACGGACCTCTCAAATGAGGCGCAGGCATTGGTCTCCCTGTCAACATCTCATGTGGAGACAAGTTAGTAATTCTGTGGGTCTGCATACGGTAGCTCATTAGCGCAAGGGGTAACGCATCTACCCAGTTAAGTTTAGTGTCTGCACATATTTTGTTGATTTTTGCCTTAATAGTCCCATTCAAACGTTCTACTGCCCCCTGTGACGCTGGATGGTAAATGCAACCTAGTCTCTGTTTCATCCTTAATTGTTGTATTACTGTCTTTACTGTTCTTTGAATAAAGGCTGATCCATTGTCTGAACTAATCTGTGATGGTATGCCAAATCTTGGTATGACTTCTCTGGTCAGGAATTTGATCACTGTTTGTGCTCCTTGATCTGCTGATGGTTCTGCTTCAATCCACCTACTAAACCTGTCTATTATAACTAACATGTATCTTTTCCCTCTTACTGATTTGATCATGTCCACATAATCCATCACCAGATGTTTAAATGGTCCCTCTGGGACTGGAATAGAGCCTATCGGGGTTGCTATTCCTTTTCTGACATTATTCTGTGCACAAATTTCACATTCACTTAAGAATTCGTCTACTCTTGTTTGTAAGTATGGGGACCAGAATCCTTGTCTTTTTATCTTCCTTAATATCTCCCCCCTTGCGCAATGGTCAAAACCATGCGCATCAGGAATTAAAATGTTTAGCAATGGGGTGGGGGCTATCATATGGCCTTCATGTGATCTCCATATGTTGTTGGCATCTCTCGTTGCCCCCCTTTGCTGCCATAAGTATATTTCAGGTGGTGATGCTCTAGACTGCATTTGGGCAATACTCTCTATGGTTGGGAGAGGCTGAATCAAAACTGAAGGTGCCATGACAGCCAATTGGCACCCAGAGGCTTGTTTTGCATGCATATCGGCCGCATTGTTTCCTTTAATGACAAAGTCATTTCCCTTCTTGTGAGCTTGACATTTAATGATGGCCAATTTTGTTGGAAACATCATAGCTGTAATCAATTCAGTAATTTGGTCTCCATGTTGGATTGGTGTTCCATCGCTCTTTTTAAATCCTCTTTGTTTCCATACCGCCCCAAAAAGGTGACAGACACCATGAGCGTATGCAGAGTCGGTATAAATGTTAGCAGCTTTGTTTTTAGCCAATATGCAAGCTTCAGTGAGTGCTTTAAGTTCAGCCAATTGGGCAGAGCAAGGTTGCTCACAATGTTGTCTTTTCACTGCAGTAAAATTGTCTCCATCTCTTTGTACGACGGCAAAACCAGCATGATTACCTAAGTGGTCTCTAAAGCATGAGCCGTCAACAAAATAATCCACGTCTGCATCAACAATTGGTGTTGATTCCAAATCTGGTCTCAGACGGGTAAAAGCTAGAGAGACAGAAACACAGTCATGAGGTGTTCCTTCACCCTCCAGCGGAATAAAGTTTGCTGGATTTACTGTGGCACATCTTTTTATTGTGACGTCAGGATAAGTCATTAATGTGGAGTATGCTACACATCTAGCTTGTGTCAAAACAAAACGTCCTTGTTCTAGTAATTCTGCAGTCTTATGGTGAGTGTAAATAGTGACTGGATAGCCCATGGTGATAGCAGAAGCTTTATCATATGCAAAATAAACAGCAGCTAAGCCTTGTTGATAACATGGGGGGTAGCCTTGAGCTACATTGTCCAGTTTGGTGCTATAATAGGCGATAGGTTGTTTTTTCCTACCACTGCACGTTTCTTGCATTAATACAGCAGAAGCAAATCCATCTTTTCTGTCGGCCACGTATAAGTGAAAATCTTCGTCATAGTTTGGAATGGCTAAAGCTGGAGCTGTTTGTAATTCCTTCTTTAATGAGTTAAATGCTACCAGTGCCTCAGGATCCCATCTCAACTGTGCTTTAAGAGTTTGTTGACCTGCCTGTCTTATTAGGGCTCGCAGTGGAGCTGTTTTAATAGCATAATCCTCTATCCAATCAGCACTAAATCCAGTCATCCCTAAAAATGTCATCATCTGTCCCACTGTTTGTGGCTGTGGTGCTTTACTGATTCCTTCTAATTGGCTAGGTGATATTGCCTTTGTCTGGTGTGCGATCAATCGACCTAAGTATTCTACCTGGGGCAGGCAGTACTGCAATTTTTCTTTCGAGGCTTTATGGCCTCCTTCTGCTAATTTAGTCAGCACTTTGATGGAATCATGATGGCACTGTTCCAGCGTTCCTGAGCATATTAGCAAATCATCAACATACTGAATTAATGTACTATCTAACCTCAAATCTTCCAGATCTAATTTCAAAATTTGGTTGAAAATATGCGGAGAATGTCTGAATCCTTGGGGAATTCTTGTGTATGTAAGCTGTTTACCTCGGTAGGTGAAAGAAAAAAGGTGTCTGCTTTCTTCCGCTAGTGGAATGCTGAAAAATGCAGAACAAAGGTCAATTACAGTAAAATAATTAGCAGCAGGTGGAACATTCGTCAATAGCGTATGTGGATTTGGAACCTCGGCTGGCCAATCCTGAACTACTTCATTTACTGCTCTCAAATCATGGACTAGCCTCCATTTCGACTTATCAGCCTTTTTAACAGGTAAAATTGGGGTGTTACAAGGGCTGGTAGTTTCAACCAATACTCCTGCATCTACTAATCCATCAATTGTTTTCCTTATCCCTTCCACAGCTTCAGGTTTCAGTGGGTATTGTTGCTTTCTTGGTAACTGAACTCCTGGTTTAACTGCTATCTTAACAGGGTTTGCTGATTTGACTAGGCCCACGTCTGTGTCATGTTTTGACCACAATTGCATGGGCACCTGTTGTTCCATTTCTAATATTAGTTCTTCCATTTTGGACTTCGAGTCATGTTTTCCTTCTGTCTCAACCATTAACTTTGGAGTCCCTACCATGCTAGTTGTGCATAAGATTTTGAGGTATGTCCTGTCTGGTGTTTGAAAAATAAAAGGGTTCTCAGTGGCTTCCCACAATTTTCCAGTGGTTTTTAGCATCATTGGGCCTAAATCTTTTGCCTGACTTCCTTCATTCAGGTATAGAGTAACATGTGGGACTGAATCATCTACTTTAAACCACTTTTTAGTGAATTCACACTCTTCGATTTGTAATGCTGCCCCTGCTGGTCCTATAACTATATAATTTGAAATCAGACTTATATCCTGTCCCTTGGTTTTTTCCAGCCACTCTTTTTCTATTTCTGGATCGCTAAGAGGATCATATCTCATAGTACAATGGAATTCAATTTCTGGGAAGGTTGGCTTCTGGAGCTGCACTTCTATATATTTTCCCCATTTTCCTAGTGTCTTCTCTATGTCCTCATCCAAACTTCCTATCAGGAAAATATTTACTTGCGAGTTTTGTTGGTCAGTTCTATCTACTACTGTCATTTGTTTTATGCCTTCATTTTCTACATATATACCTTCAGGAGAGCACCATATTTGTAATTTTAGTCTGCATAATGCATCCCTTCCCAATAAATTAACTGGTGTTTGATCTGACACTAGAACAGGAATTTTTATTTCAGAGTCTTTGACTTTTATGCTGACGGGGGTTGTCATTGGGATTAGCTGCGTCAATCCCGAGAATCCTACTGTCTTGGCATATTTTCCAGACCTAGGGAGGTGAGAGGCATATTTTGGGCTCAAACACGTAAATGTTGCCCCGGTATCAAGCATTATGGGTATTGTCTTGTCCTCTATCTCAACCCGCAGCATAGGCTCTTGGTCAGCATTTGATGTTAATATTGGCAGCTGACCCCTCCCTGTAGGATTCTCTGGGCACCCCTAGTATCCTTGGTCTGGACCACGCCATGGGTTAACTGGTCCCCTCACTTGTTGTTGGTAGTTCTGCTGTCTCTGTTGCCAAGGCTGCTGCATTTGATCTTGTGTGCCATCTCGGGGCCATGGGTAAACTGGGCATGATCTCTTGGTGTGTCCAGGTTGGTTGCATCCCCAGCATACGAGTTGTTGTTCAAAGTTCCTCTGCTGGTTGTTGTATTGTCTTCCTCTTCCTCTTCCCCTTCCTGCCATCATTCTATTTCTGTTCTCATGGTTTTCAGGAAGGTATATTACGATGGGAGCGTTTGGCTGCTGTGTGTTTTCCGCGTTGTTGGGTACATTCTGACTCATATTGGTTGGTGCTTGCTGTACCACTTGCGGTGCTTGGCTTGGCACATTTACAGCAGCAATCATGGCAGGCTGATCTCCAGCTTCTTTTAGAGGAGCTTGAACTTTCTTCCTCTTGTTGATCAGTTCATCTAGTTGTAGCTGTGTTAGTTTTCTCTGGAGGTCTCTTTCTTGATTCTTCAGTTTTTGTTCATTTTTCCTGTATTGTTCCACTGCATGAGCCACATGGTCATTGAACTCTTTTGATGTCTTTGAGCCCAGTCCTACCACGTCTTCCAGCTTGGCTTTCACAGTAGGAGGCATGGCATCAACTATGGCGGACCTGAACAGTGCTGTTATCACTGGATCTCGTTCAGGATCTCTCTCCAGCTCTTGCTTCCATCTTCTTAACTGTCTCTGAACGTAGGTAATTGGGTTCTCTTCTTCTCCCAGTGGTTCCCCTTTTAACAGCTTTGGGTCCATCTGGGTTTGGTAATGTCCTCTTAGGGTCTGCCACAGTGAAGCTCTGTACCTATCCAGTGGCATGGCGTCCATTTTTGTGGAATCAATTGCATGTTTAAGTCCTGAACCGTCAAGGAGTTCATTTGTCTTTGCACCCCCAACACATTTTGCCAACAGGGCCTTGATATCTCCAATGGCTAGTATCTTCCCCATTGTTTCCTCTTCCAGCAATCTGATCCATTTGCCAGCCCCCTCGTGTAGATCAGGGAGGCGGGCTATCAGTCCTTCCAGATCTTGTCCAGCCCACGGTATGTATTGCCCTTGTTGTCCTTTAATCAGGATGGGTAACTGTGTGTGGTCTTTTTCCAGTTGGTCCTCTTCATCTCTGTGCTCAATGAGTCTGCTTGCTGGTCGCTTTCTCAGATTGTCTCCTCTCCTCCAGTGTGGTTCATTCTGGATCATGTCTTCTAGGAGGAGGGTTCCAGACACATTCTTGTATTCTTTGTGAGGACTGACGAGATGAAATCTGCTTCTTTTACTCTTTTGAAGTCTTTGTTGGTCCTCCTCCATGGAATCTTGCAGGGACTTTAGCATAGATTCAGAGATCTTTAGCATAGTTTCAGCTTCTTGATTGATCTTTTCTTTGGTCTTCCGTATCTCTTCCTCCATCTCCTCTTGTTCCTGTTCAACTTGTCGCCTGTCAGTCTCCATCTTCCTTTCCATTTCTTTTCCAAGTTCCTGTAAGGCCTGGCTTGCGTGATGATATGGGTTAGACAAAGTGGGGCTTCTGTGTGAGCTAATCAGCTCTTTCATGTCCATGTCACTGCTCTGGCTTCCCCCATGACTCAAGATGTCCCATCCCAACAAGTCTCTGGTTTCACGCACGCCTTCTTCCTTTTCTTCTTGTTTTTGTCTTTCTTCATTCTCATCCTTGAAGTTCACCTTGCCTTCTATATTCACTGTTCCTGTCACTAGTGGCAGCTGCTTACCAGTCAGATCATAAGATGGTGCATAAGGGGGTGGGGTTCCTACCACGTTATCTTTTTTTCCTACTCTCTCCCTAAGTTCCCTAAGCAGTTGTGCTCCCTTTTCTTTGAATAAATTCAGCACTTCCTGCTCTTTTCCTCGTTTCTCATCTCTTTTCTTGCTTTTATCATGAGCTTTGTGATTTTTTATTAGGGCTCCCATCTCCCTACACATAGCTAAATCAAATGTTCCCTCTGCTGGCCACTTAGTGTTTAACTTTTTGGTCCTTTTTTCCCACTTTTGCGACAAGTTCTTAATAGTGTCACTGCATATTGGATATTGTGATGCAAGCTGTTCTACAGGGGACTCCCCTTGGGGTGACACCGAAGCCATCGTTTCAGCACCTGATTATTTTGTACTCCACTTAGTCAGTTACGGCACAATCTCTGTTTATGTTTAATTCAGGTGTTTGCTTTGTTTTCTTAAGATATTTCAAAATTATTTTTATTGGTACCTCAGACAGTGGCTTCGGCGTCACCTCTTCTACCCCGCCGTATGTACTGCGTTGCCAAATGATGCCTTCTCCCAGATATATTAGTTCAAAATTCCAGGTTATGTTTTTCTTAAACCACCGGCCTTGTGCAGATATTTTTCCTTTCCTATATGAATAAACAAGAGATGGAGTCAACTTCACTTCATTGCCCCCCCACGTAGTTATTGATAAATTAAGTTCCTCTTTAGTACATGTTTCTAATGTTAATGTTTCGAATAAGTCAATTATAATCTTTCTATCTTTTTTGTTCAAAAGCCTCCTCCCTCTATTCTCTCTCTTGCCTTTCCTGTTTGTCCAGAGCTTCGACATTTTCAGTAGTCGCTGATGTCTCCTCTATCTCTTCTTTGTTGCGACGTATCTCCACCAACAGATGACGAATTCTACTTGGATTGTTTTTCAACACTACCATCACCACCAGTTTTTCCAATGTCCAATTGTTTACTAACGCTGGTCTGACCTCCACTGTCCCTTTAACTTCAAAAACTGCACCACTTTCCCACCTCACTGGCCTTATGCAAGAACCCACTGTCATATAGAGGTTTTGCAATATTGTTGCTCCTCCCAATCCCTGAGGCCAATTCATCCATGCATTTGTTTTCAGGTATGGGACGTACACTGGGTTTATTTTTATTTCTGTTGTGGACAACAGTGCCTCCAAAATGATAGCCTTAGGGAGGCTGAATCTGTTCAGATGTGGCCTTAGGGCTTCAAAAGTTATTTGGCTTTTAACTATTCTAGTCCAATCAACCAAAGGCCACTCTGTCTCAAGTTGAGCAAGATTTGTGATTTTTGTCAGGCCCTGTAAGAGTTCATCTCTCTTTTGTTCAGTCAGTTCCTGTCTTTGCCCTTCCTCACTTATGAATTCCTTTTCCAACCAAAAATGATTTCTTATGCCTTTTGTTAACTCTTGTGTCTGTCTAAATTTTTCCTCTTCTCTTTGCCTTCTGTTCCACCGCCTAAATCTTTCTTTTTCATATTCGGTCACTCCGTCCCACATTTACCCTCTCTTTGTTTTTAGATTTCTTAAAAAAAATGTTTTATCAGTTATCTGTATTTCCTTGTTCCCTTCTACCGTCTTTGGTTCTTCACTTCACATACAATTATGCTTATTTTATTTCACTCCTCATTCATACACCCGGGATTTCAATCACACACTGTCATTCATTTATTAAAATGTTAATATAAATGCAAAAGCAATGCTTGTTTTGCTTAGTTCTTACCTAGCAAAGGCTGTGTTTCTCTGTGTGGATCACAATACCTACAGTCTGGCAAATGGCCAAACAATCGACAAAACCAACTTCTTGGAATATTTTTTGTTCTTTGATAACTATATCTCTGTACTTTTCTTTCACCAATGTGTTTCTCACTGTCCATCCAATTTTAATAATTTCTTCTTTTTTTTTTTTTTTTTTTTTTTTTTTATAATATTTTCTAAATCAAATCCTCTGCTAGTCTTTGCTAACTCTGGCTTTCACTTGAAGCTCAACATAATATAACCTTATGATTAACTAAACACCTGTCTTGGCAGTGCTCCCGGAGTAAGTTTGGTAATAATTTGGTAGAGTGCCCAGACTGAACGGACAGCTGGCAAAATAAACAGACAGCTGGCAATACGCCCGGACCGGACAGCTGTTACCCCCTCCTTCTCTACTCCACTAAGATTCTTCTATGACTTAATATAATAATAATGATAATTTTATATCTTCCAATCAGTTTTAGTTCAGACCACTTATTTCAGCTTATTCTTTTTTTTTTTTTTTTTCAATAAGAACTTATTAGGAGTCCTTTCTTGAAACAGTGCTCTTTCTGTATATATATATATATATATTTAATACTCATTCAGTTTTAATTCAGATTATTTATTTCAGCTTGTTCTTTTTATTTATCCACTTATTTTATTTTATTTATTTTTATATAAAAACTTATTATCAATTTTCCCTTGAAAAAAAAAAAAATGCTCTCTTAACACATGTATTGAAAACTCTTTCTTTGTTCTCTTTCTGCACTTCTCTCTGCTCTACTGATAGCACTCTAAAACTGATCTGGCACCACGCCCGGACCGGACGGACAGCACCCTCCTTCTCTGCTCTTCTCCTAGCGCTTGATATAATGATGACTTTATATCTCCTAGTCACTTTTAGTTTTAATCACTTGTTCTATAAAAATTCACTAATAATTTTTTACTCAAATCAGTGCACTCCTTACATATATATATTTAATATCCTCTCTCTACTCTCTCTCTGCACTTTTTGCAGATCTCTCCTCCTAAAGACAAACAAACAAATAGTGTGCTTTTGCACCTTTTGACGCCCCCAATTCGCACTTTTAGCGTTTAAGACAAACAAACAAATATGTGAATACCTCTCACTCACTGTGGCGCACTTTGTTACACGCACTTCCCGCGTTTTAACACAAATAAACAAACATGTGAGCTCTTCTCACTCACTGTGGTGCACTTTCTCACACCACGTAGCGCACTTTCTCACGCTACACGCACTTCCCGCGTTTTAACACAAATAAACGAACACGTGAGCTCTTCTCACTCACTGTGGTGCACTTTCTCACACCACGTAGCGCACTTTCTCACGCTACACGCACTTCTCGCGTTTTAACACAAATAAACAAACACGTGAGCTCTTCTCACTCACTGTGGTGCACTTTCTCACACCACGTAGCGCACTTTCTCACGCTACACGCACTTCTCGCGTTTTAACACAAATAAACAAACATGTTTAACACAAACAAACACTTACACTATGCGTGGGTTTTCTCCCTAGGACCCGAAAATCAGACTTTCCCCTTTCTTTAATTTTAATTTTATCCTTTCTTTAATTTATTTTATCCTTTACAGGTTCTTTAATTTATTTTATCCTTTCTAGGTTCTTTTGGAGGAGGAGTATTTAAAATAATTACCAACCATGGTGATAGCTTACCAGCAGTGACCACACAAAACAAAATATAAGCAAAAACTGCTTACCTTTTTATTTTGGCGCCTTTGTTTTGTATGCTCTCCGCCAGAGGTCCACCACAGCTGGTCTCCTTCCCTCCTCCTGGCTGGCGGTCGCCAATTATGTCGTGGCCAATTCTCAGTCTCTGGTTCAGGTCTCAGAAGAAATCTTTCAGAGTCGAAGTTTCAGGTCTCAGGAGAAATAACTTTATTGAGCAGTTCAATAAAGTGAGATGGTAGCTAAGCATCTGATTTTACAATGGTCTGCATTTGGGTCTTATACCTCATTTTACGTCATTTATTGTTTACTTTGGTATCCAATTAACATTCGTATAATTATCTTTTTCTCTTTGCTCCTCCTCATCACTTCACCACGATTAGAAACACCTGCATTAATGCTCAATTTCTATTGGTGGCCATACTGGCGCATGCGCTTTTCTGATGATGACTTTGCATATGGTTTTTTGGGTACTTTTCCACTCTTTAGCCTTATTTTACCTTTTACCCAGTTTTCTGTCTTGTCCTCACACGACTCCTATCCTCACATGCACTTTTGACATGTCCTGTGTTTCCCATCATGCTTTGTTTTCTCTTTCTCCCTTAATTGCAGGCCTTGTTTTCTATTTCTCCCTTGGTTGTAGGCCTCCCTTATTCTAGGCCTAGTTTCTTCAATGTTTGTATCATGCATTTGGACTCATATGAGACAGATATAATTCTCCAACATATACTTATGTATAAAATTCTCCAACACCTGACACGCCCCCTTCCGCCGATTGGTCAAGCAAATCTGAGCATGTGACGTCATCAGTTGTCGCTCAGGGGTGCGTTTCCCGAAAGCATCGTTGGCCAACAATGGTCGCAAGTTCCGTTCGTTACCAATAGAGTTCAATGGACATTGCGATGAACTTGCGACGATAGTTGGCCAGCGATGCTTTCGGGAAACGCACTCCAGGTCAGGGTCTGTTCAACAAAATAATAGTCCTTTACTATGGCTACAGATTCTTAAACTGTACAGGGCAGGTCCGGGCTTCTGTGCAACTTTACGCGTTTCAGAGAAATCTTTACATCAGAAATATTAATTATTAGTCTGCCACCAGCCTGTTTTATTTAGCTGTGTGTGGTGAAGCTGCGCTTGATAGCGCCGAGCGGGAGAGGCTCACTGACCAATGTTCAGGCAGCAGTCAGAACTTTTCTTTTAGACGCTCCGTTTTGCCACGGGATGGTGGTTGCAAATACTGTAATGCCAATCGGCTGAGGGTGGGTACCGATGAAGGTGAAATAAATTTTTACTGAAACTGTAATCATATCCGCGACCCGTGAGAATGAGACAGATGATTGACAGGATGATAGCGGAGGCAATTAAAGGCGCAAGATAACTTCTGTTAACAAAAACATAAATAAAAAACTGACTTTGTTTGTATACAACACAGATAGAAGGGTGCCAATAAATCTGTGGTGATATACAAGACGCTTTAAAGGTCCCATGACATGCTATTTTTTGTAGGCTTTAATATAGGCCTTAGTGGTCCCTAGTACTGTATCTGAAATCTCTTCTCAAAAATCCAGCCTCGGTGCAGAATTATAGCCACTACAAGCCAGTCCCAGAATGAGCTTCCTTCAGACAGGCCGTTTCGGTGTCTGTAGCTTTAAATGTTAATGAGGAGGAGAAAGGCGGCGCAAGGTGGAGGGTGGGTGTGGCCTTGACCATCTTGCGCAACGGTACCGGTCCGTGCATGTTAGTTGGATATAGCAATGGCACGAAGACACGCAGTCGTTCAAGCATTTCAGTTTGACCCAGAATCTGATCCGGATGGAGAAGCAACAACTCAGCGGTTCCAGCAGGACATTTCCGAATGGTTAGTTTAAAATATTATGTCTGGATACGGTACTTTATTCGGATGGTTTACAGTTATTATCATGTAGCTAACGCTAACCTACTGTTGCCTTTTCATGAGAGATCTGTAACATCTGTAATTCATCTTATTACAATTACATCATCAAGCTCTGCGATCTTGAAATGCGGATATCGCGCGCGCCGTATAACCAACAGGAAAACGGTTATCCAAATAACAAAGAAGTGTACAACACTCGCGTTACAGTGTGTGTATTCACACACATAAACTGCATGGCTGCATAGCTAATGTGACAGCCACATTCTACGTGTAACAGTCTAGGCAAACATAAACAGTAAAGCAACACACTTATATATCATTAGTTGACTTACTGTTCCGAGGTGTGTAGCTGAGCCAAAGAGAGTGATCCAGACTTTAGTTTCAGACGTTCAGCAAGCCCAGCTCTGTATTAACCCTTCGGTGTTCATTTGTACATCCAATTATTGAGCAATTGTTATGCTTCGCTCGCTCAAAAGCCATGATATCTCTCGTGGACAAACTAAAATCGCGCGTGCGCGTTCCTACGTTAATTCCTTCCTAGCTCATTTTCTCATGGGCGGAAATATTCTCTGGGCGGGCAAAGCAGAGACAGGGGAGGTAACATTCCTCCTTATAACGTCACAAGGAGGAGATTCAAGATCAGCGCGATTGAGCTTCCATTTTCTCAAAGGCAGAGAAAGATAGCAAAAGCTCGATTTACACCGATTGAAATTTCTAGAAACTTGGGGACCATATACAGGCTAGGGGAACTCATATTAATGTTAAAAAACCTCAGAAAGTGAAAATTTCATGTCATGGGACCTTTAAGAAAAGTTTATTTCCATGACACTATAAAGTGTTTTTAGATATTACATATAGATTACATATAGCCTACCAAAGATTTTACATATAAACTGGGTCAGCATACTGTTAATTACAGTTAGTACCATGGGAAGTAGGGGTGCTGAGCGTGACCCCTGGCGTGGAGCCCATGAAGAAATATGGTTGGGGATAAAAGTTCACACAAACAAAACCAAAAAACTGTGGTGTTTAGCCTATAGGCATACATATTACGTGTGCTTGTTTTTATTTATGCTGTATTATAAAATACCCATATTATAACAAATAAATAAAATATATTTGGAAATTGCCCTTTAAAACGAAGGCTCAGTTTGTGGTTCACAATTATTTGACTAAAAACAACAAAAACAATAAAACAAAGACAAAGTCACTTATATTAAACAGTTTTTTAAACAGCGTCTAAAAGAAAAGTTCTGACTGCTGATCTGAACATTAGTCAGTGAGGCTCTCCCGCTTGGCTCTGTCAAGCGCAGCTTCACCACACACAGCTAAATAAAACAGGCTGGTGGCAGACTAAAATTAATATTTCTGATGTAAAGATTTCTGTGAAACGCGTAAAGTTGCACAGAAGAAAGCCCTGCCCTGTACAGTTTAAGAATCTGTAGCCATAGTAAAGGACTATTATTTTGTTGAACAGACCCTGACCTGAGCGACAACTGATGACGTCACATGCTCAGATTTGCTTGACCAATCGGCGGAAGGTCAGGCCGCCCACACGTGGAAAACGAATTTTGAAGTCATTTATTCGTTTTTTGCCTATGAACTAAAAAACGAAAAATCAAGCTGAAATAAAGGGGCCGTTTTCTCGTTTCTGCTTATTTCATTTCAAATTGGAAAACAAACTATCAAAACGTACACGGACCGTTTACCCTAATATGGTGAATATTATCATTTTTAGACCCGTGTTTACTGTTAAATACTGTGTCTGTGGATATCTGCTCAAACGTAGATATGTATAATATAGTAACAATAATGTTTCATAGTTTGGAGCGGATCGATGGCTTCAGTAAATGTTCTCTGCATGCGCTGTGAGTTTGAGTCACTTGCGCTGTGCGTTTGAAAAGCAAAATGCGGCAAACATTAGGCTTCATGTTTTTACTCCAATCTCATTTCATAACGTCATAACGAATGGAAACATTTATAATAATAATTTATAATCATTTGTTACATTTATATAGCGCTTTTCTGGGTCCTCAAAGCGCTTCACATATGGAAAGGGGGATCTCCTCAACCATCAGTATATGGGGATGATTAGGAGGCCATGATGGACAGGGGCCAATGAGCAAATTTAGCCAGGATGGCTAGGGGTTTCACCCCTACTCTTTTTCAAAGGACATCTTGGGATTTTTAATGATCATAGAGGGTCAAGACCTCGGTTTAACGTCTCATCCGAAGGACGGTACTCTTTGACAGTATAGTGTCCTCGTCATTACACTGGGGCGTTAGGACCCACACAGACCACAGTGTGAGCACCCCCTGCTATTATTATTATTTTTGTTTTATGCAGCACTACACGTAGCCTATATGCCTACAAGGCACAACAAACCTGGTGGTCATTATATTTTCTCTTGATATCAGCATGGTCACAGCCAGGTGTTTTTTTTTTTTTTATATATATTTTTTTTACAGGGACCAGATGCCACTGATGAGTCCTGTGACTTCAAAATTCACGAGTCTCTGTACATTAACATGGTAAAGTGGAAAATCAAACATCTTGGAAATGACAGTAATATGTTTCAGGAATGGCACAAAGGTGTGTGACTGTTCAAGTCTGTTCACTGTCTTTAGATCAGTGTGATCAATAGATCAATAATGTGCTTTTTTGTCCTTTGTTGTGTATCTTTGGATTATGTTGTGTTGTAAATAGATCCAAACAATCAAAAAGCCATTATTTTTTAAATCTCTCCTCATTCTTTGTGCAAGGTTCCTTATAATGATAGGGCCTTGATAGCACCTAATAGGGCCATTGTGGGAGGGTCTTTGTCTTTCTCAGGTGTGAAATACATAAATATTCATGATGATTCACGACTCCTCGCATAAAGCTTTCTTGCACAAAACATGTCTTACAAATTTTAAATCAATATATTGTTTTATCTGGATGAGTAGGCAGGATGATTTTCACAGTTTTTGAGCAAATATTCTAGGCTACATGATACAATTTTCAAAAGTCTTGTGAAGAAATAATCAGTATGTGTTTCATGACCTTATTTCGGTGACAATTTATTTTAGTTTTTTCACAAACCACGCATAAATGTCATTATCTCAAAACTACAAACTTTTACATACATGCTGCTGACATATTATTGTAGCGGTGTTTGTGCTGAATACAGAGTAATCAGACTTTAGCCATGAAAATGTCACAAGTAACAGAAATAAGCATGAATGTCAGCGCATGTCAGAAAACCTCCAGGGCCTAGAAAACACCTCAGACCCCAGAGGGTTAAATAAAAGTTACAAAAAAACAAAAAAGAAATGATAAACATTTAATTAATAAACCAGAGAAGCATGAAACAAACTACGATGAGGTTCAGAATTGGGCACCAAAACTCGGTGGATATTCACCCTACTTCATACTAAACAGTAACATAAACAAAGCAATACAAAGAAATAAAGCAAAATATTGGAAACAACTTTAGCAAAACAAACCAAATACAAAACTAAAGAATACATTTGAACAAAACAATATTTATAAACGAATGCACTGAAGAACAAGTAAAATAAATATGCAGGAAGCAAATAAAGCAAAACACAAACAAATCGAAGGATTAGTTGAAAAAACTCAGCGATCACAGAAGCGAATGCATGCTGGAGAGCAGGTGTCACACAAAACACATGAACCGAGCGCACACGCGCTGACGTGCGAGTGTGTCACAGGAGAAACCAGGATAGACAAACAGCAGCATCAAATAGTGTTGCCCCACAGGCTTCACTGAATGCATGGTATCCGATAACACAGACTATTCCTCCTTCATTTCATAGCCAGTCACAAATCCAAGTCACGCACACACAGAAGGGTCTTACCATGTCAACAAAGCACGGCATGTGAAGGGGAAATGGTAGCCGCCAACAACCCACAACAAAGAACTATCCGCAATAAAGCTATAAACCAAATAACTGTTACATAAATTCACACATCTATGTGCTAACTAGTTAGCCAAACAACACATACCTCAAAGCGGAAGGCATGGAGGGAAAAAAAACAAAACAGAATGGGCGGTCCCCGGGCAGTGAGAATCTTTATAGAAATTGTATACGCTCCCTCACGGTTTATAATTGGACACTCGATTACCCAAGAGCATTAGGTTAATTAGAAACTAATCTCTGTACATCCCACCACAAATGTAAATAAGATAAGCATCAAAAGTTTTGTGCATTATGCCTTTCAGTGTTAATACAGTCTAACCAGGTGAAAATGTTCTTTCAAAGCCCTGCTATTGAATCAGAAAACATCAGAAACCTATTTGTTAATTGTAATAGGCCTACTCTGTCCTTAATGAGAAAACACTGCCATCTGCTGAGAAACTTCTACATTACCACAAACTGATAATTATTAGTCAGAGGTGGGACCAAGTCATTGCTTTGCAAGTCACAAGTAAGTATCGAGCAGTGCCGCTGCTAGCCATTTTGGTGCCCTAAGCATAATTAGGGTGGATTGCCCTAATGTGGGACATTTTTTGCTTTTCAGACTTTTGTAGAATATTACGATGTGAAGACAATACATTAAATCCACATCCAATACCTTTTTGGAATCCTGAGGGGGTTTTCTAATCAAATCAAAAGAGAAAATGCAGATAATACATTCATAAAATAAATTATACAGATATCAGTGCTTTTAGTGCCAAATTGTCTGAGAAAATGTGCAGCTTCCTAATGTGGGACAGTCATTTGCCTAATGTGGGACACTGTAAAGTCTATGTTAAAAGGTCTAAACCATGGTGCACCTTCATTCATGAATAATAGTAAAACGTCCTCAATAAGTAATTCTGTCTATTTCTTTAATTCTTTATTTTTATGTTCAGTCATTTTACCATTTGAAATGTTGTTCCTGTCATAAAACCAAGGTTTAAGATGAACGTTGGACAGTTGAGCATCATCAAGCAAATAAAACAACATTATGGTTTTGCATGCATGAATTTATTATTAACTTATTATTATGAATGTATTTATTATGAACTCATGAAGTAGCCTATATTTAAAGGTAAATATACAAAATGTTGCATAGGCTTATTATAATATATCAAACAACAACAGATAAAAAACAGCAGATAACAAATGGCCTGCAGAAGTTAATAAGTCATGAACTCATGAAGTAGCCTATATTTAAGGGTAAATATATAAAATGTTGCATAGGCCTATTACAATATATCAAACAACAACAGATAAAAAAAACAGCAGATAACAAATGGCCTGCAGAAGTTAATAAGTCGCTACATTTCTGGGAATAGGCAACCTTTACATGTCCCTTGCGCTTAAATATCTGTAGTAATAAAGTATTTTAATACTGCAAAAGATCACTAAGAACATGTAAATAACCATTACTGCTGCATAAACCATGCTCCACCACACATTCTTGACTGGCATGTAGCTTTACAACTGTCCCACATTAGGCTAATCATACTGTCCCACTTTAGGACACTACTTGTCCTAAAGTGGGACAATAGAAAAATGTATTAAAATCAAATATATAGCTTAAATATATACTATGCTATACTATTTTTTAATGAACAAACATTTTATAAACACGTTAAGATAAAAAGTAGCATGATTATTTTAATAATAATAAATTTATACCACACTAATTTATTAACACTAATTTGGTCAAAATTGTATGTCACTGACCTTCTTGTAGCTTTCACAGCAAGTACTTCCTGTTTGATGATTGCCCCGCCCTAATTTATGACTGGACAGTTCAAAGGTTATATGATTTTGTTCACATGACACTACAGCTTTGGCTTTCCCATAGTTTCAGTAACATTCATTAGTTTGGGGCAGAGCCACACCCACTGGAGCTTAGGTGTCCCACATTAGGCAGTGTCCCACATTAGGGCAATCCACCTACTTTATGATGTTGTAGCGTCTGGACCAATCGGACACACACAATTCATTTATTTGATGAATAATCCAGCAAACTCACTGTGAAACTTTCACCAAAACTTAACGTCCCAAATGATGCTAACACACTGGCAGGATGGTGTCTTGTTACAGGAAACACAGAGGGGTTTACGACCAAAAGGTATGTGGCTGCATGTGTAAGAGAGAGACAATGGGGGGACAGAAACAATCTTCCATGCAAACTTCGCTGCATTAATCAGAAACTAACTGATCTAGAAATGAACGTGGATCCCAGAAACTGTGTAAATGATTGTGATGTTTTGTGTCCTATTATGTATACACCATAGTATGTATTTTATTATACAACATTGTAACTTTACCTGTATCATGGCTCCTATCAAATTAATCCTCATTTGATAACTCACGCTTTGATGTACATCACCTTCTCTTAGAATGCAGTGTGGATTTGTTATATCTAGCTAAGTATTAATGAACAGAAAAAGAGGGCTTGAGACAGCGTTGTAAATCTTTCCCACAAAGGAAACTCCCGCCAGAAATTCCCTGTTTCTGATTGGTTCAAGGCGTGCCTTTTGGTTAAGCTTTAAAAGGCCCTTCCGTTAGTCCTGCCTCTCTCTCTTCTCAACGCTTCTCATCCGACAACAAGGCAGCTTCTGCTGTTACTGGGGAAGGGGCTGGACCCCTTCCCCCCCCCCACTTGGGCCCAGCTCCCTGGGCCCAAACAGGCCTGAGCAATGCCTGCCATGCTTTCATACTCCAAAAAGGGAGTCAGACTTTTCTTCAATCTAGAAAACAACTGCAACTTTACCATCACTGACTCAACGATCCACTCCTGGTCTTCAAGCCAGGACAGCAGGCTTCGACTCACAACAGCCATGTGCTCGAAGCCACCATGCTTTTCTTCAAGGCCATAGACCCAATCAACGAATCCAATCCAATCCAAGAATTTTCCACGATTGCAACTGCCATGCAAGTATTCTTTGATGAGATTGCTATGAAATAAGCTGATGGTTCTTTCATTTCTTTCCATACTGAAATAGATCGTATTCCATAGTTCTATTTCCTGTTTCCGGTTCCACATCACTCACCCATTTACCTATGCATGTATGTATGGATGTATGAATGTATTTATGTTTGTTTAGTGTTAGTTATGTTTGTGATTTAGTTAATAAAACTTGTGCACAATTATGAATTTGGTTTCTGATCCTCTGTTTGCATACAAAGTCCCTTTTACGATTTTGATCTTGCTACATGCTAATTGCTGTACATAAGGAATAATTATTTTTCAGTGACCATGAACAATACATTTTCCTTAGAATAAATGAATAATCAAAGAGTTCGTTGGAACTGATTAATTGATTGTAATATTAATTTGGCTTACCTCAAAGTTAATCTAATTAACTGACCAAAATATTAATAATTAATCATAATTGGTAATTATGGATTATTATTAATATTTCCCCTTTGAGCTAATATTATTACAATGGACCCCCACCCCGACCCAGAGAAAAAAAAAAACGTTTGCCAATTTAACTTTTTATTACCAAACATATAACTCAATACCAATAACACAATAGCAGCATCACAGTATAAAACTTAAGAACACTAAAAAGACAAAGTAAAATCTTCACAGCTTTGCTGACTTTGTAAACATATGTAGAATAGCCAACACACACATTTGAAAGTGCAAACTTTTCTTCAGTAAACAGAATAGCAAAATAAAAAAAATCCTCAAAATAATCCAGACATGTTTTTCCTAAATTCAATGTCACTTTGAATAAATTACATTTATTAGACAAAATATTCAAACAAAGAATCTCATACTGGAAAAAATAATAAACATTTAAAACTGAAAGCATGGCAGCCAAGGAGTTCTCCTCCTTTATTCCTTATGTATCAACTATTTGATAAATCTAATATAATATAATATAAATGCATAATAGAATGAGGTGCAATAATGCACACAATTAAACAGTATTGTTTGCTTTATATCATTCATAATGACATTTTATATTTTTTATATAGGCTATTTAACAGGAATTGTTAGCCTACTATGTGCACTGCACTGACTGTCACTTCACATTTAACAGCCTCTTAAGGCCTGTTCACACCGGGACGAATTTCGCACGCGATATTCGCCGACGTTTAACGCCTCGTGACTAAACAAAGGGCGCCAATGTGAGTGTGCACACCGACGCGAAAAACGCCACGCGTAAAAGCGTAATTTTTTAAAAAACGCCTCGGGTTCGTTTTTTTGGTTTGACGCGCCGCGTCAAAAACTATCCGACCAATGAGATTGGCGCTTTTGCTCACGTGTCTGGAGCTTCTGAAGTTACAGTAAAACACAACTTGGGGGCACTCAAACACAAAACGGTCTTGCCGAGCACACATACGTAACGGCGAAGAAGATATATGCCGAGTAGCGTCTAAACACTGCCGGGAAGAAATAAGACGAGGAAGATGCAAGGCAAGATGAATGTAGAGCTGCTGGTCTCATTGGTGTCGGAACATAAAGAACTATCACAAACGCGACAGCGACTACAAAAATCTTGATAAAAGGGAACTGTTATGGAGTGGTATTAAGCGCCATCTAATGTCAGGGAATGAATTTGCATGTTCACTCGGCTCATCGTCAGCGAAAATTGGTTGGGTGTGAACACAAAAAACGCGTTGAAAAACGCTGGCGAATAACGCGCGCCGATATTCGTCCCGGTGTGTACGGGCCTTTAGAATGAAATTGCTATGCAAATTTACGTAGCGCATTACGATTAGCAGCAGCACATTTCCCGTATTTAAGAATGAGTAAACATGGACTTACCTGCAAGTGATGCACGGGCATCATCTCGCAGTTTCTTCTTCTTTCTTTTCTTAGATCCTAACTCCTGCTGTCTTTTAGGGGCCATTTCCAAAAAAGTTGCTTACTGTCTGTCTGTCAAACCTCGTCCGCGTGACCGCGAACGCGTCCTTCGCAAAGGCGCCCGCGCGAACAACCGGCACGTACCATCCAACGCGCGGGGGGTAAAATTATCTTGTTCACCCTTTTTTGTTACATAGCCTATACATGGCTAAAATGTGCCTAATATTATTTCTATAGGCTAATGATATAATATCGCCATTATATATTTTTTCATTAGGCTATTTTTGGTGCCCCCTCAGCACTTGGTGCCCTACGCACAGCGCGTGATGCGCGTGGTGGGAGCGGCGACGCTGGTCTCGAGTCTTTGCATTCAAGTCTCAAGTCAAGACAGACAAGTCCCAAGTCAAGTCCCGAGTCAAGACGTCAAGTTGCAATCCTCGAGTTTAAGCTTCAAGTCTTAAACAAGTCATTAGTGCTTTATGAACAAATTAGTGTATCAGTGTTAATTACTATAGTAAGTGAAATGTATACTAATTTATCTCAGGAAGGCTTTTAAAATATGTTCATGACTTAGCAGTTCAATTTCATGATTGTGATACAATAAGGACACCCATTTATCTCAGTTCAATTTAGGGATTGTTCTTACGTGTGACAAAATAAGGAAAAGGCAAAAAAGGCACAAAGGCAAAATCATTTCATAGAAATAACTGCTACACATATTGTATGTGTGTGTCAGAGAGAATGTGTCTATGAGTGAATCTAAGCCATTATTTGGAACCTAAATTAAACCGAAAAATAAAAAACATCTGTGAGAAACACAGATGCATAAGAAATAACTGCTACCATACCACAATTTACAAGTGAGAGAGGAAACATGCAACATGGATGCAGACAAACTCATGAAGACAGTCATTTAAAAATGCTGTGCTACCATACTTAATACTAAGAGAGAGTCAATGTGAAATGAATGTTTGAGTCAGTAAGAGTGATTGATCTTTTCTTTGGGCACTATCAAATTGGCCAACAGTCTGTCAGACATTTGTGCACGATGGGGCCGTAGTATGATGCCTCCATGGCTGAAAACACGCTTCACTGGAGCACTAGAGGCAGTAATGTCTTCTCCTGTGAAGACATATAGGCAGAGTATTGTTGTGCAGTAGTCTGCCCCCTTACATTCTGCCAGTTCGCTGACATTTAGTACTAATTATTTATGTCCTCAGAAAACTTGGTGATCAGTGGTCTGTGGAGCCAGATGTGGTGGAGGACATCGAGGTATTTACATGTGTAATGTATGGCCAGGCCCGCGAAAAATCTGTGAACAACATGTGCAGCATCATGCTGAAAAAAATGATTGGAGAGGATGAGACGCTTACCACCAGATTCAAGGTGGATTTGTCCCGGCTCCTGCCCTGGAGAGACAACCTGATCCCACACATCAACCGTGTCGACCACCGTCTGGCCAACTACAAGAGAGCAGCCACAACTATATTCCGGTGTCCCAAGCCCCATGATCCTGGCCAAGGCTGGGAAAAGACTGAAGAGGGTACCCTGGAACCAGTGTGGTCTTGTGGACCTATCCTCCCCACTTTACTCACTGACTTGCTGGAGGAAACAGTCGAGGAGATGGATGGAGATGGTGAAGAAGACGAGGAGCAAGAGGTTGATTATGAAGACCTGCTGTGTGATGAATAGACATCATTGCCCTTGACCTTTTGACCTTTGATTAGAATCACTTTTTTCTATTTCCGTTTATTCTAATGGGGATTTGTTAAACCCTATATATACACACATTTGACAATATGAGTGGTTTTCTGTTTTGTTTCAATAAATATGATACCAATATAACGGTTTGAATAGTAACTCCTTATTATGGGAGATGTTCATTTGGACCAACATGTGACAATTTTTCAAGTAGGGATCATCAACATTTTCTTATTAGACATCATAAAGACTATAAAAATACAAAAGTTAGAAAACATATATCAATAGGGTCCATAGGGGAGGAGTTCCAGTGATCCAATGTCACAGATTTTTTACATTTTTTTGCGTTTATTTGAGTTTTAATGCACCAAACATCATCTAATCATGACAATCCTCATATCTATCAATTCCTCATGCAAAGACGAAGAGAAAATGGGGTGGATTGTGTCTGTAGGATGTATTGTTCAGATTCTATGCAGATTTAAAGTTTTCATTTTTCACAGCCGAAAATCAAGCACGGACACAAAAGATGATACAAAAAATCACATATGGGACAATAATTTGCGTGGGGAACATCAAAATTCCTTTACTAGACACCTTAAGGATTGCAAAAAACTAGGTTAAAAAAATATACCTTTAGGATGCAGGTGGACCTCCCCTTCCTACCAGACTAAGGCACTGCCAAGACCCTGATGGCCACTCGGAATAGTGCAGGAAGTTTTTCCGGTTTATAGCCCAGAACAAAAGGGCGTTCTATCCTTCAGATATGTCAATGTAGTGACTTAGCTGATGTGCTGGAGTGGTCCCAATGTTTTTCCTCTGTCTCTTATGATATGCTGCAAACAGCCCCATGGCGATGTATCAAGCGTCACGTGACACTTTTTGGGGCTCCGTGCCTGTCATATTTACAAAACGTAAATCCATCCATTTCTCCCGAAATGTTATAATTACCTACAGGCTAATTTTTTTTCTTTATTATTATAAATGGTTCGCTAGTACTTGTGTATTTAAATGCCTGAAAAAAACAACAACAAAAAAAAAACATTATTTGGTTAAAAAAACTGTCTGACTGTGTGATAAATGACAACTGACAAGTGCTGCTGAATGCACTCTATCAAGCGCTCTCTGGCTCAGTGCCAAAAGTGCGAAAGCAGCGCTAATCAGCGCTGTGATCATGCGTCAATAATACAGTGCTACTACAGTGATTACAACTCTGATCTGTGGTTTTAGAAGGTATGTCAAGTATTTCCAAGTCACAGGTGTAACAAGTTAGCTCAAAGGGGAAATATTAATAATAGCTCATAATTATCAATTATGATTAATTATTAATATTTGGGTCAGTTAATTGGATTAACTTGAGGTAGCTAAATTAATATTACAATCAATTAATCAGTTCCAATGAACTCTTTTGATTATTAATTTATTCTAAGAAAAGCGTATCTTTCATGGCCACCGAAAAATCATTATTTCTTAGCATGTACAGAGTTCAGAGCATGTAACAAGATCAAAATTGTAAAATGGACTTTGTTGCAAGCAGAGAATCAGAACCAAATACATACTGTGCACAAGTTTTATTAACTAAATCACAAACATAACTAAACTAAACAAACATACATACATACATGAATAGGTAAAATGGTGAGTGATATGGAACCGGAAGCAGGAAATGGAACTATGGAAAAGATCTATTTAACTATAAAAAGAACCATCAGCTTATCATTTTCAGAGCACCTCATTAAAATTGATACTTGCATGGTCTGTGCAGTGGACACAATTCTTGAAGCGGTTGAAAATGGATGTCGTTTTTTAAAAAACGCCTCGGGTTCGTTTTTTTGGTTTGACGCGCCGCGTCAAAAACTATCCGACCAATGAGATTGGCGCTTTTGCTCACGTGTCTGGAGCTTCTGAAGTTACAGTAAAACACAACTTGGGGGCACTCAAACACAAAACGGTCTTGCCGAGCACACATACGTAACGGCGAAGAAGATATATGCCGAGTAGCGTCTAAACACTGCCGGGAAGAAATAAGACGAGGAAGATGCAAGGCAAGATGAATGTAGAGCTGCTGGTCTCATTGGTGTCGGAACATAAAGAACTATCACAAACGCGACAGCGACTACAAAAATCTTGATAAAAGGGAACTGTTATGGAGTGGTATTAAGCGCCATCTAATGTCAGGGAATGAATTTGCATGTTCACTCGGCTCATCGTCAGCGAAAATTGGTTGGGTGTGAACACAAAAAACGCGTTGAAAAACGCTGGCGAATAACGCGCGCCGATATTCGTCCCGGTGTGTACGGGCCTTTAGAATGAAATTGCTATGCAAATTTACGTAGCGCATTACGATTAGCAGCAGCACATTTCCCGTATTTAAGAATGAGTAAACATGGACTTACCTGCAAGTGATGCACGGGCATCATCTCGCAGTTTCTTCTTCTTTCTTTTCTTAGATCCTAACTCCTGCTGTCTTTTAGGGGCCATTTCCAAAAAAGTTGGTTACTGTCTGTCTGTCAAACCTCGTCCGCGTGACCGCGAACGCGTCCTTCGCAAAGGCGCCCGCGCGAACAACCGGCACGTACCATCCAACGCGCGGGGGGTAAAATTATCTTGTTCACCCTTTTTTGTTACATAGCCTATACATGGCTAAAATGTGCCTAATATTATTTCTATAGGCTAATGATATAATATCGCCATTATATATTTTTTCATTAGGCTATTTTTGGTGCCCCCTCAGCACTTGGTGCCCTACGCACAGCGCGTGATGCGCGTGGTGGGAGCGGCGACGCTGGTCTCGAGTCTTTGCATTCAAGTCTCAAGTCAAGACAGACAAGTCCCAAGTCAAGTCCCGAGTCAAGACGTCAAGTTGCAATCCTCGAGTTTAAGCTTCAAGTCTTAAACAAGTCATTAGTGCTTTATGAACAAATTAGTGTATCAGTGTTAATTACTATAGTAAGTGAAATGTATACTAATTTATCTCAGGAAGGCTTTTAAAATATGTTCATGACTTAGCAGTTCAATTTCATGATTGTGATACAATAAGGACACCCATTTATCTCAGTTCAATTTAGGGATTGTTCTTACGTGTGACAAAATAAGGAAAAGGCAAAAAAGGCACAAAGGCAAAATCATTTCATAGAAATAACTGCTACACATATTGTATGTGTGTGTCAGAGAGAATGTGTCTATGAGTGAATCTAAGCCATTATTTGGAACCTAAATTAAACCGAAAAATAAAAAACATCTGTGAGAAACACAGATGCATAAGAAATAACTGCTACCATACCACAATTTACAAGTGAGAGAGGAAACATGCAACATGGATGCAGACAAACTCATGAAGACAGTCATTTAAAAATGCTGTGCTACCATACTTAATACTACTATCTATCAATTCCTCATGCAAAGACGAAGAGAAAATGGGGTGGATTGTGTCTGTAGGATGTATTGTTCAGATTCTATGCAGATTTAAAGTTTTCATTTTTCACAGCCGAAAATCAAGCACGGACACAAAAGATGATACAAAAAATCACATATGGGACAATAATTTGCGTGGGGAACATCAAAATTCCTTTACTAGACACCTTAAGGATTGCAAAAAACTAGGTTAAAAAAATATACCTTTAGGATGCAGGTGGACCTCCCCTTCCTACCAGACTAAGGCACTGCCAAGACCCTGATGGCCACTCGGAATAGTGCAGGAAGTTTTTCCGGTTTATAGCCCAGAACAAAAGGGCGTTCTATCCTTCAGATATGTCAATGTAGTGACTTAGCTGATGTGCTGGAGTGGTCCCAATGTTTTTCCTCTGTCTCTTATGATATGCTGCAAACAGCCCCATGGCGATGTATCAAGCGTCACGTGACACTTTTTGGGGCTCCGTGCCTGTCATATTTACAAAACGTAAATCCATCCATTTCTCCCGAAATGTTATAATTACCTACAGGCTAATTTTTTTTCTTTATTATTATAAATGGTTCGCTAGTACTTGTGTATTTAAATGCCTGAAAAAAACAACAACAAAAAAAAAAAACATTATTTGGTTAAAAAAACTGTCTGACTGTGTGATAAATGACAACTGACAAGTGCTGCTGAATGCACTCTATCAAGCGCTCTCTGGCTCAGTGCCAAAAGTGCGAAAGCAGCGCTAATCAGCGCTGTGATCATGCGTCAATAATACAGTGCTACTACAGTGATTACAACTCTGATCTGTGGTTTTAGAAGGTATGTCAAGTATTTCCAAGTCACAGGTGTAACAAGTTAGCTCAAAGGGGAAATATTAATAATAGCTCATAATTATCAATTATGATTAATTATTAATATTTGGGTCAGTTAATTGGATTAACTTGAGGTAGCTAAATTAATATTACAATCAATTAATCAGTTCCAATGAACTCTTTTGATTATTAATTTATTCTAAGAAAAGCGTATCTTTCATGGCCACCGAAAAATCATTATTTCTTAGCATGTACAGAGTTCAGAGCATGTAACAAGATCAAAATTGTAAAATGGACTTTGTTGCAAGCAGAGAATCAGAACCAAATACATACTGTGCACAAGTTTTATTAACTAAATCACAAACATAACTAAACTAAACAAACATACATACATACATGAATAGGTAAAATGGTGAGTGATATGGAACCGGAAGCAGGAAATGGAACTATGGAAAAGATCTATTTAACTATAAAAAGAACCATCAGCTTATCATTTTCAGAGCACCTCATTAAAATTGATACTTGCATGGTCTGTGCAGTGGACACAATTCTTGAAGCGGTTGAAAATGGATGTCGTTGATGGGTCCGTGAGTGTCAAATGTTACTGTACAAGTTGCAATCGTTTTCTTCTCCGCTGGATGGAGAAGATATGATGAACTTGCATGGTTATTTCGACGCTGTTCTCATGGATGGAGGGCAGATTGTGGCCTGCCGGCCCTGGGCCGGAGAGAGCACACAGGGCAAATGATGGGAATTGCGATGGACTTCTTCTTCATTGAATGAAGACGTTGAACTCCTGAGGTTGTCCTTGATGCTGTTGTGGTTGAGAGAGTCCTCTCTCTCCTGAGTGCGCACATGGCTGGTTGTGAGTTGAAGCCTGCTGCCCTGGGGCATCCTGAACGTACCGAGAAGGCCAGAGTGAAGGCATAGCAGGCGGTGGTCCAGACAATCAACCTGAAGAAGCAGCAGTAGAGGCCAGAAGAAGAGAGAGGAGGGTCACTATGGATTTGTCTCTAATAAAGCCTGAGAAAGGCCCCACCTCTCTGGGTTTGCTTGACCAATGAGTTGACCAATGAATTTCCAAGCGGGAAGATTCCTCAGTGGATGATTTATGAATCTTTGTTCTAAGCGTTCTCATTTGCAATGGCAGCTGGATTGGTTTCTGATGACGAAACTAAGAAAGATTCTTGTAATACTAATATGTTGCGCGGCTATCGGCATATCATGTACACAATCATTTCGATCTTCAAAGTACCAATTGTAAGCTCGCGCTCGATCGGCCCAATGGAGGCATCCGACCAGCGCGGAAGGTCTTAACGTGTCACTGTCCTTTTCTCGAGGCAAAATATTTTTTTATTAAATGCAATACATTTGAATATGTATTCTCTCGTTATTTCATCTGACTCCATAAATGAAAAGGTTTTAATGATATCTTTGGATCATTAATTGTGAGCGAATTGTGACTATTCCTTTTAACTCTTTAATGAAAATATCAAAGTCAGTTAGAATAATCAAATGTAACAGTTTATTATGTCAGGTAAATGTATCATGCCAATTTCATAATCAATTCAAAGATAATCGATACAAAACATCAAATGCTCTGGAATAAAGAGAAAAGATGCAACCCAACATTAAGAAATACATGAGGCTGAGAGGTCTCCCTCTCAGCCTCACGGGCGAATCTGAATTACAGAAAAGACTTGAACCCTCTGCTGCATTTCATTATATAGTCAGGACCTCTTTCACTTGGAAACATCTTTTAACAATGGAAATTTGCATTCAGAGGTTACACCTTTGGGTGTAGGGAGACCATTTGTCTAGAGGCCAACCCCTGCTTGTGTGCCAGTTATCCATAAACTGTTAAAAACCTTATTACCTTTTGTTTTACTTATTTGGAAATTAGATATTTGTACCAGTCGCACTGTGACATTTTAAATGATACCAAACATGAAAAATATTCTGTGATAATCATTCACATTAAACTATACATTTTCTTGGGTGAATTCAGGTGATCTGAGCCTGAAAGAGAGGGGGTGAGAGAAGGGAGAAAGAGATGTAGATTAGGATGACTCGGAGGTGAGACTTTTCGTCTCGATGGTGCACGAGGGCTAGTTCAAATGGTAATTTCCAGAGAGGTCCTTTGTCCTCTCAGGGTCTGGTCGTTCTTCAAACAGACTGTCCGACATTTTGTAATTTCTCAATTCTTACACAATTTATAGAGACCAAACATGGTATAGTTGAGGTTACATTGACCGTTTGTTCTATAATAAAATACGTAGTATCAAAGAGATAATAGTATCAAAAGATAATAGTATTAAAAGACACAACACAAGACTGTAAATCATTCACAAAAAGTTATGGGATGCATGTTAATTTCATGTTAATCAGTTCATCGATAAATGAATGCAAGAGAGTCTGTTCTAATATATGTAGGTCTTGTGGCAGAGGCCCTGTTCACAAGAGTCATAAAACCAACTTATCTGATCGTGGTCATGCTAACTAAGACCTTTTTGCCCTGTTTGGGCAGATGGGGCCACAGATCCCAGAGTGAGTTCTAAATATCATTTGTTAACCTATAACAAATACTTATGTCTGACTTGTCTCAGTCGTTACACAGGGCTCAAGTCTCGTGAGTTATTGTTGTCAAGGACTCGTGAGTTATTGTTGTCAAAGTCTAAGTCGAGTCACAATCTTTGATTATGTCAAGTCGAGTCGCAACAAGTCATCAAATTTGGGCCTCAAGTCCAAGTCAAGTCCAAGTCATGCGACTCGAGTCCACAACCCTGTTATTAGTAAGCTACTAAACTGCATTGTAATTCCACAAAATGACAGCATACCTTTCCGTTTAATCACAAGACACTGGATTTTTCTATCACTGTGTAGTGGGATGAATGGTGCATTGAGCGTGGTGTTTGCTTTCTAAATGATGTTTTATTAACAAAGTTCGGGAGGAGCACGTTCAAATAATCAAGTAATCAATCAACTCATCAAACAATTACCATGTCTACCCTATCAGCATGAGAGGAAGCATATATATTCACTCTGTCAACTCATCTATCTTCCTTGACAGTTTTCAGCATCCCTCCACCACCCCGACTCCTCACTCTTGGCTTGTTCTTTCACAGCCAGGAATACGGGGGGAGTACTCTGGGTTCGGGCCGAATACCGAGCCCGGAGCCCTCTCCTCGGACAGCACGCCAAATACGCATTTATTCTATCTGACTTATTTGTAAGTGTGAACTCGTGAACATTCCATAGGTGCACAAGTTATCACATGTCGTTAGTGGGTATTAAAAGGGGAACTTTAAGGCACCACTTGTGTGTCAGAGCACCGTTTGTGCGTCACTGCCTGTGGACCGCAGTGCCCGTTGTCTTCATTGAAGCCGGCAGGGCAACATTCTCTGATGCTGCTGCTTTTTTTACATTTGTTTCCCGTGATCTAAACCTGCTCTTCATTGTGTATCCGCGCTGTTTACTGGTTTTCTCCGTCAGACCAGTTATCCAGAGCCGAGACTTCAGGGCAGGCCGCTAGTTGGCCTTCTTGTGCGGTGGTGGGACTGTCACGGAGTGCAGTGTGTTCATGCTTCATCTTATGTGTGTGTGTGTGGTGTAGTGAGATCTGTGCACGGTGTAGTGAGATCTGTGCACCTGGTGGTAAGAGTTTCGTGATTTATAAGAGCCTTGTGCTCATTAAACTAGTTTACCTGCCATAGGTAAGCCTCGGTCTCCTTTTTCATGTTTTCTAGTGTCTTCAATGTTTGCATGTTCTAGCCCCAGTCCTACAGACTTTTAATAATCTTTTAAGATTCATGCTTGATTATAGTGAAATACAGCTTTTGTACTTTTGTATCCATGTCTCAGGCCCTTCTTTTGAAACCACGTTCCTGTGTGTCCTTTTGTTGGCAATTAGCCTATAAGTATTAATATTTCCCTGTTTAACAGGGTGGCGAAGTCAGCTGCATTTAGAGGGTTTCTCACTCCGATTATACCGTCCCGCTACAGTGTATTTCAACATGGTCCGCATTCACCAACCACAAAACATCCTGAAAATAGATACAACTAAAAGTTGTTCACTTTATGATTTTTGTTTTTATTTTCAACTGCACATGATCTGTCAAATTGCTCCTTTTTGACTATTTGAAAATAGACAAAATGACTGTAAACCTCACAGTTCCCCGCACTTCATCCATGATCACTCTCCTTAAAACAGTGGAACATTGCAGTTGCAGCTAGAACTCACTTTGAAAAACAGTAAAATCTTATTAATTATTAAACACTGATAACCCATTTTAAATGCTTTGACTTTCTACCAATGGCTTACTTAACTCAAAGTTTACTTGTACCATCATTACTTCTTCTTATAGAGAAATCTATAACAAAACATACTCGGTTACTAACGTAACCTCGGTTCTCTCTAGAAGAGGGAACGAGTACTGCGTAATATCTTACGCTAGGGGAAAACCTCTTTTCCACGAGATATTGAAGCCAAAAAATTATCCTTATAATTTTGTATTATTGCAAAACGCGTTGCAGCAGCATGCGGCCATGGGCGAGACAGCTCGCGTGCCCATTGGCTGCTCTGCGGCAACTGCATCAGCCTACCGAGTGAGGCCTGAGGTGACGTCAGGCCAATGAGGGCGCTTCGCGCCCTCTGCGTCATGTCCCGCCGAAACGGCCGTGGCTTAGCCCTATAAAGGAAGGCTCGGGACAGCTGATCCCTGGTTTTTCATCGCCGAAGCGAACCAGAGTGTGTTGCATGCACGGCAAGATACGCAGTACTCGTTCCCTCTTCTAGAGAGAACCGAGGTTACGTTAGTAACCGAGTACGTTCTCTTACGAGAGGTCTCTCGTACTGCGTAATATCTTACGCTAGGGGACCCAATGCAAAGCGCCGTGCGTGCTGGGATCAAACACCAATAAACCTGAGGGCGAAGCCCAGGAATTACAGTGCAAAATCACCAGAGGGACTCACAGAGAGTCCTGGAAAAGGAGGGGAATCCCTCTATCCATATACAGCAGCGTCATAGACGCAAAAGTCAACATGACATCACACAGACAGGGCGGAACTGGCCTGAACTGATGTAGGAAATGCGGGTCCTACGCAATACTGCCCATAGCATAAACAGTCGGCGGCGCGCAGCGCTCACAACCTCAGTGTCCTGGTTAGACAGCACTGATTCGTCTATACCGACAGCAGCTTAGCCTGTAAGGTGGGAACCTCTAGGTTATAGAACCTTATAAATGTAGACGGCGAGGCCCAGCCTGCCGCCATACATATGTCTTGCAAGGAAATCCCGCTAGACCAAGCCCACGAAGAGGCAACGCCTCTCGTGGAGTGCGCTCTGACACCCAAAGGGCACTGTAAGCCCTTGGCAGTGTATGCCAGTGCTATGGCGTCAACTATCCATCTGGATAGGCTTCGAAACAGCCAGTCCCTTGGAACGTCCGCTGAACGAAACAAACAGCTGCTCTGTCTGTCTGAAAACAGACGAGCGAGACACATAAGCTCTTAGCGCCCTAACTGGACAAGAAAGCTTGCGTCCCCTTCCTCGCCCAACACCGGTAGGGCGGACAGGGAAATGACCTGAGCCCGAAACGGCGTGTTGAGGGATTTTGGAATGTAACCATGCCTAGGTTTGAGTATGACTCTTGAGTCACTTGGCCCAAACTCACCTACGCGCTTCACTGAAGCGAGAGCCAGCAAAAACACTGTTTTGAAAGACAAGTGTTTGAGGCTAATCGTTTGTATAGGCTCGAATGGGTCACCTTTCATGGCTTTCAGCACCGTAGAAAGGTCCCACATAGGGACTGAGGGAGGTCTGGGAGGATTCAGCCTCCTAGCTCCCCTGAGGAAGCGGATGACTAAATCGTTCCTTCCTATTGACTGACCGAGCGTTGATTTAGAAAACGCTGCTCTGGCCGCCACATAGACTTTGAGCGTGGAGGGGGCTCTGCCCTTATCCAGCAGCTCTTGTAGGAAGGAGAGAACCTCCGTCACCCCACAGTTGAAGGGTGAAAAGCCCCGAGCTGTGCACCAGCCGGAGAATACCGACCACTTCGAGGAATAGAGCCGTCTGGTAGACGGAGCTCTAGCCTGAGTGATAGTATTTAGCACTCCCTCTGAGAGGTCAGCGGTTACCCGTTGAGCGCCCATACATGAAGGGACCACAGCTCCGGGTAAGGGTGCCAAATCGAGCCCTTGGCCTGGGAGAGGAGGTCCCTCCTCAATGGCACTGGCCATGGGGCAGTGTCTGCTAACTGCATCAGAACTGGGAACCACGGTTGGTTCTTCCAGAGCGGCGCTATGAGCAGCACTGAGCATTTTACTTCCCTGATCCGTTCTATCACCTGAGGCAGGAGAGAGACGGGGGGAAAAGCATAGAGCGGGCAGCACGGCCACGCTTGGGCCAGCGCACTCTTGCTCTTGGAAAAGAATATAGGGCAGTGAGCGTTTTCGTGAGACGCGAACAGGTCCACTTCCACTCTGCCGAATCTCTCCCACAACAGTTGGACTGTTTGCGGGTGTAGAGACCATTTGCTCGCCGGAATGTTGTTCCTGGACAGTCTGTCTGGCCCCAAATTCTGTAGCCCAGGCACGTGCACTGCTCTCAACGAGCGCAGGTTGCGCTGAGCCCATTCCAGGAGGCGTTTCGCCAGCCTGTATAAGTTTCGGGATCTGAGACCGCCTTGGCAATTTATGTAGGACACCACTGACATGTTGTCCGAGCGGACTAAGACGTGGTGGCCCTTTATCTGAGGACGAAGGATATAGGCGCCGGATAGCGCAGCGGGAGCGGCAGTAGAAGGCGGCGTGGCCAGCAGCTTCAGATGATGGCTCGTCCCGTTGAAAGGCTTCTTCAGACGGCGCGGCTTCTCTCGGGATCCAACGATGCGTGAGCTTCGCTGAAGAGATGAAAAATCAGGGATCAGCTGTCCCGAGCCTTCCTTTGTAGGGCTAAGCCACGCCCGTTTCGGCGGGACATGACGCAGAGGGCGCGAGGCGCCCTCATTGGCCTGACGTCACCTCAGGCCTCGCTCGGTAGGCTGATGCAGTTGCCGCAGAGCAGCCAATTGGCGCGCGAGCTGTCTCGCCCATGGCCACATGCTGCTGCAACGCGTTTTGCAATAATACAAAATTATAAGGATAATTTTTTGGCTTCAATATCTCGTGGAATAGAGGTTTTCCCCTAGCGTAAGATATTACGCAGTACGAGAGACCTCTCGTAAGAGAACACCCTCCATCCTGTCAATTATTTTAGATAATGTATTATATTCAATCTCTTTTGCCCCATCTATGATTATAAAGCACTTAATGACGGTGAACAGAGAAGGAACATCCTATAACAACCTAGTTACTGACAGGATGGACGGTGCATTACATGAAATTCCATATTCTTATGGCAAACACATTACATTGGCTCTTTTACATTTCCATAGACAACTGCAAATAACTGACCTCCCTTTGACCAATAACATAATCCATATCAATTGCAGGAGCTGTTTGATTCACACACATAATGGCAGCACTCATGGCAAATTTATACATGTATTGGTGTTTTTTTAATCTAAAATACTTTTTCTCAATTTATTCCACATTCATGCCTTTTCATTCTAAAACACCTACCAATGACACAGTGAACACATTCAAATAAAGACAAAAACTGTAACATACATTTTACATCAAGAGCTTCTCAAAACCTGATTTTGATATTTTAGCTAAAATAATTCATTTTTAACTTTTAAGTTAAGTTTTTCTTTTCTGTAGACTATACACTATTTTAAATATTAGTTATGAGTAATACTGCAACAAAAATAAATATTCGGTAAATGTCATGGTTTGTCATAATACATTTTAGACAAGTAAAAAATGGACCTACCCATGCACTCAAATAGTATGCAACAAAATGTTGTTGTATATTTGTCACTGACTGGGGCAAAACTGTGAATGGGATGTTGAGCACAGTTCAGAAAAAAGCTAAACATCTACTACCACAGCCAGGACATTGTGGGTAGAGCCAGTGGGATCTTTACTATACATTTGGATATATCAGCAGAAAGTTTCCAGTGACTGCAGTGTAGTTGCTAGTTCCATATCCACAGGCAAGTGTAGAAAGTCTTTTTGTGGTAATCAATTTGGCAAGCCTGGGGGCGAAGTGATTATTTTTTTTGTTGTTGTCATTTTTTGGACCACTTTTTTCCCCAAACAGATTTGGTCTGTTATTTAAAGTTGAAGATGAAGTGAAAAGCTAAATTCTGCAAAATGCTTTTCTGAGTAAGAGCAGAGTAAACTAAAGTCCTCTGAATTCAGAGAAAATGACTTACTCTTGTGAATCTTGCAAGCAAACATGCAAAATCTTCATACTTTTCACATGAGGACACAGAAAGAGTTTTTGACTTGTCTGATCTTATCTTTTTTTCTTCTTTTTTTCTACCTTTGGTTGTTCAATCACAATAATGGCATTTTTAACTAATTTTTTTTTTTTTTTTTTTGTAAAGTTCTGCCTCCTGATATGGAAGGCTAAAGGGACTACCTTTATCCCTGCCATATACACTTACTACCTTAACCCTGGCACAATCTTAATCTGCTTTTCAGCAAGATCTTTACTAAAAAAACAGCATCGTTTTCAAATCTTCACAAAGAAGAAAGAGTAAGAGCCCAACCCCCAAAGTTATTCAACAAAAATAAAGTAATACAGTATGTAAAAAGAATAATCCACTCAGGAAAAATAAGATAAGAATAACCACATCCTCTTTGGTGAGAAAAAAATTCAGACTCGTATGGAGAAATCAAGATGGTTGCTGGGCAGCCACTCAAGGTTTCTGAGTGTTCAGCATGATGTTGGAGACAAAACGGATAATGTCTGAAGCAGGCTGGTCTGGTTCCAGCTCAGCAAACAGGTGACTCACATTATCAGTTGTGCTGCCTTTTTTTCGAGCCACAAACCCAAACAGTCTGCATTATAAACCAGAGTAAATATTTGTTAGAGCAATATATTTCTCTCTTTAACAACATTTTTGACAATGATTCAATGTGGCATACTCACTTTGCTACCCCACCCTCTGCTTTGTTCCACCTGTAAGAACAATGAGCCAGAGGATCTCATTGAATTTAATGTCAAACATATTTCTGAAATTATGAAATGTACATGGATCATGCAGAAAAGTCAACTAAAATATCTAACCAAAACACTCACTTTCTGTCTTGTGGGTCCAAATTGCAGTATGTTATCATGTTAATCGGGTAATGACGTCTGAAAAATATCCTTCAAGAAAAAAGAAGTTTGGTTATACAAAGGACACATGCTTGATTCAAGGCAACAGTTTAAAAATGAATCCTATTAAATCCACTCACTTCCTCTGATTGTCGGTGAGTGTGATGCCCTGTATGGACACTTTGAAATGGACAATGGTTGCCATAGGAGCAGATTTGGCAGCAAGCGTTTCAGTGATGGCTTTGGCCACAGCCTGAGGACCGGTCAGAGATTCCATATCCACAGAGTTTATGTACAAAACATTACATGCTAGGGGAAAAAGATCAAATAAGTGCAAAATAGAGGCTGCATCCTGAAACTTATTTGTCTCAAACTACACCAAAACAGTATCATGCAAAAAAAACCCCAGACATTTCATAGCTATGATCTGAGGTAAAAGCAGAGGTGTAAAGTCCAGGATCAGAAAGTAAGATTCCTCCTCAGTATTTGGTTCCAATCACCAGGGCCCAGTTTTTCAAAAGTAATCCAGTGGGATTTCGGATCACGGATTGGATCAAATCTTAGAAATGGGTTTTTCAAAAGCAAAAGAGGGATTCTGAACTAAGATCAGATCATGTAATCCGATCTTAAATTTGATCTGGATCAAACCTGCCCTTTGGGTTTTTCAGAACTTTGAACTTGGTTTGGGATCTATTTGATCCAAAAAAACAGGATTATCCTGATCCCATCAGAAGGGTGGATTCAGTTGTGATTTTTCGAACCAAATAAAACCAGAGAGTTTTTTTTTTAAGTGAATGATCACAAAATCAATGTTTACTGATGATATATACATTTCTTCATATTTGAAACATATATGAAGCATGTCACATCTAATGAGATATGGTAAAACAACAAAATCTGCTATTTTACATTATAACAACATAAGGAAAGTAAAATGTTTCTGTTTATTACAGTGTTTCTGTTTCTTAAAATTAAAATAAACAATGGTTATTTGTGGCCACCGGTATTTTGCCAACTGTTGTTCTTTGCTAAGCCAGTAGGCTACACTGTTGGTTCCATTTAAGGCTCTAGTAAACAGGATTTGGTGATCCTGAAAAGTTCCTATCCGGATCAGATTGATCCAATCCAATGTTGCTTTGAAAAACTGGCTCAAAAGTAAGCTGGATTACGTGATCACGGATCGCAAAAAAAAGGATTACTAAATCCGGATCAATTTTATCCGGATTAAACCTTTTGAAAAACCGGGCCCTGGATTTGCTAATTAGCACAATTTTTCAGCCAGGAGATAGAACTAATTAGTGAAATCAGCTGGCTGAGTTCATAGGTGGAATAAACATATGGCAGGTATTTTATTTTCTGACCCCTGGACTTTACACCTCTGGGTAAAAGATATTAAATATAAACTCGGGAAAAAAAGTGCCAAACCATATGTAACCATATGTCCCCCCCAGAGGTGTTTGAGAACTTGCAAGTTCCTTGGTGTAAGAGTGTGGTAACATCTCACAGCAAAAACGGACAAATCTAGTGCAGTCCATGAGGATAAGATGCACTGTAGTACTTAAAGTGGCTTATGGCCACACCAGTTTCGGACTGCTGCTTTTGATATTCACCTTTAAAAATAAATAAATAAATAAATAAATAAATTGATATTAATATTGACATTCTGTTTGTGTTTTAAATACAAAATCAATTCAGATGGCTGTGGTGGTTTGACAGTCAAGTCAGCTGCTATCACCTTATTTCAGGACCGGTTTCAGGTGCATATAGTGAAAGTACTGTATGTAGGATTTGAGGGCGAAATCAAACACAAATGAATCTTCCAGGTGATTTGTTCAAACATAATTCCACACAGAACGTCTCGGTTATGGATGTAACCCTCGTTCCCTGAGTAGGGAACGGAGACGTTACGTCGGATGACGACGAATGGGGTTTCGCTTAGAAATTCTATCATCTTCGAGTATATAAAACGAGACAATGGCAATGAAATGCCATGGGTCTGCGGAATTTGCATAGCGTAACTCCGCCCCACCCTGGGGGTATATAAGGAAGTGCGCTGGCAACATGCAGATGTGTCTTCGCTGAGGAGCCGAGACTGAACTCAGGCATTCCAGCGGTACAGCGGAAGTGGCAGGGAGACGTAACGTCTCCGTTCCCTACTCAGGGAACGAGGGTTGCATCCGTAACCGAGACGTTCCCTTTCGTTGTCACTCCAAGTTACGTCGGATGACGACGAATGGGGTTCCCAGTGTAATCACGCCACCTCTCGACTGTCTTCCAGTGCCCTGCGTAAGTCTGAGCTCCCTGTCGTGAGACTAGCACGGACGAAGGAGTCCTACTTAACACAGGAATACCAAGGTACACTGGGAAGCATATCCAGTGGAAATATGCAATCATGCCCAACCCGAAGGGGGGGACTTAGAATACACATATGACCCCGAAGGGCTGCATACGGAATAACACTGGGGTGTCCAGCCGCAGGTGGAATATTTCAACCCCAGGGGTGGCAAGGTGGCTTGCCAAGGGAAGACACATGCTCAAAGAGGCTTACAGTGGAAATACACATGTGGGGGTCGCCCCGGAGGGGAACCATACACATGGAGGCACCTAGCCAAGCGCGGAAGCTGCCGGTGGCATAACTCTGGCGTTGACGTCGTCAGTGCTGGAAGAGACTCAGGGCTTATCAGGCTCACCTGAGGAAAATATCGCACGTATCCCGTCCGTGGAGAGGAATGGCGAGCAAGCGAAGACACCTGAGCAGAATCTCTTACCGGCTAGTTGAAGCGAGTACATGAGAAGAACTGGCTCCACTCGGAGATTATAGAATCTCGCGAATGTGTTAGGTGTCGCCCAGCCTGCAGCTCTGCAGATGTCTGTTAGCGAGGCGCCATGCGCTAGAGCCCAAGAGGATGCCACACTCCGAGTGGAGTGGGCCGTCACACCAAGGGGGCATGGTCGACCTTGCTGCTGGTATGCCAAAGCAATGGCGTCACTATCCAGTGAGACAACCTTTGCTTGGAGAGAGCCTTTCCCTTCAGCTTCCTACCATGACAGACAAAGAGCTGGACTGAGGTCCTAAAACACTGCGTCCTGTCAACGTAAGCACGGAGTGCGCGTACTGGACAGAGCAGTGCCAAGGCTGGGTCTGCCTCCTCCAAAGGCAGCGCTTGCAGGTTCACCACCTGGCGAAAGGGTGTGGTGGGAACCTTGGGCATATATCCAGGCCGGGGTCTCAGGATCACGTGAGAGTTAGCCGGTCCGAATTCCAGGCACGCTTCGTCAACCGAAAATGCCTGCAGGTCCCCTACCCTCTTGATGGAGGCCAATGCAACCAGGAGCGCTACTTCATTGACAGGGACTTAAGCTCCACTGATTGCAGAGGCTCAAAGGGAGCACTCTGCAGGGCAGTTAAAACCACTGAGAGGTCCCAAGAGGGTACGAGGGGAGGCCGAGGAGGATTCAGTCTCCTGGCTCCCCTCAGGAACCTGACGATCAGGTCGTGCTTTCCTAAGGACTTACCATCAACTGCGTCGTGATGTGCGGCAATGGCGGCAACATACACTTTCAGGGTGGAGGGAGACAGCCTTCGCTCCAACCCTTCTTGCAGGAAGGACGCACGACACTGATGGGGCATATCGTGGGTTCTAGATTTTAGAAGAACACCAGTTGACGAAGAGGTTCCACTTCGACGCATAGGCATGTCTCGTGGACAATGCTCTAGCGGAAGTGATGGTAGCCACCACCGCTGGTGGTAGGGTACTCAAACCTGCCTCATCCCGTCCAGGAGCCACACGTGGAGGTTCCAAAGATCGGGACGAGGGTGCCATAAGGTGCCCCGTCCCTGAGAAAGCAGGTCCTTCCTCAGAGGAATTGGCCAGGGAGGTGCTGTCACGAGGAGTACTAGTTCTGAGAACCAGGTGCGGTTGGGCCAATATGGGGCAACCAAAATTACCTGCTCCTCGTCCTCCCTGATCTTGCGCAAGGTCTGCGCAAGAAGGCTCACTGGGGGAAACGCATACTTGCGGAGGCCCCGCGGCCAGCTGTGCGCCAGTGCATCCGTGCCGAGCGTGCCCTCGGTCAGGGAATAATACAGGTCGCAGTGGGAAGAGTCGTGGGAGGCAAACAGGTCTACCTGTGCGTCCCCGAACTGATCCCAAATCAGCTTAACCGTCTGGGGATGGAGTCGCCAATCTCCAGCGAGAGGCCGAAGCCGAGACAGCTCGTCGGCCGCCTGGTTCAGGTTTTCCGGGATATAAATGGCACGAAGCGACCTCAGATGCTTCTGACTCCATATGAGGAGGTGGCGGGCGAGTTGTGACATACGGCGGGAGCGCAGACCACCTTGACGGTTGATGTACGCTACAGTCGCGGTATTGTCCGATCGGACCAGTACGTGTTGACCCCTGAGCAACGCCTGGAAGCGGTGCAGGGCAAGACGTACAGCCAACAACTCGAGGCAATTGACATGCCAAAGGCGCTGGGGTCCTGTCCAGGAGCCCGCGGCCGCATGTCCATTGCACATGGCGCCCGAGCCCGTGGTGGAGACACGCACACACATCCAGGTAATAGAAAATACACGGGCGAACCGTCTTGAAAAAGACGTGCCGCGTGCAGCTCTTTTAGAGAGTGGAAAAGCTCAGCAGAGTGCTGAAGCGCCCAGGGAGAAACACACTCACTGTCGGCAGATTACTGCACAAATCAGCAGCAGGAATGCAGGAATCTCGCTGGAATCTCGCTGGAAAACGCCGTCACACCAACACACTGAAGAGCCGCTCGTCTCGAAGAGATTTGAGATGACACTCAGAAGGCTTGTGGAGTGAAGTACTGAACTTGGCTCCGAAGCGAAAACATATCTGCATGTTGCCAGCGCACTTCCTTATATACCCCCAGGGTGGGGCGGAGTTACGCTATGCAAATTCCGCAGACCCATGGCATTTCATTGCCATTGGCTCGTTTTATATACTCGAAGATGATAGGATTTCTAAGCGAAACCCCATTCGTCGTCATCCGACGGAACTCGGAGTGACAACGAAAGGGAACTCAACATTCCAGACCCCAAATCACCCATCCAGGCTCCAGCCAGGCTACACTAATAACTTTTTATGGCCAAACTAAAGGAAGAACATTGTCAGTGTTAGATTGTATGGGAAAAACTGATTGGTTCAGAGATGGCAAAAGCTCGGTGCCCGATCAAGATAACAGCAGAAGTTGCTGGACCCCCACGACAGATACAAAACAGACTGCCTTCTTCTTAAGGAACTCTCAATGACCCCAAGGTTGAAATCTCTTAAAACCAAAGAGACTGAGACTTTAACTACAAAAATACATAAAATCATCCCAGAACAATTCTCGATGGACTTATAATCAAACATCATGAAACTACATAATTCTATATTGTGTCTACCACTTATGTGTGTGTCTAATATGCTTAGATCCCATATATAAGTCATGATTTATTATAACTATTAGATGTTTGAATGAAAGTGTGTCTTGCTTCCTATCTGTACGATCGTATGTTCTTAATTCAAAAGATGGCTTGATTGAAATCAATGTAGACGAGCAGAAACGAAAGAACCCAAATTAAGATCAGAAGAACATAGGTTAACAGCTTTATTCCAGCCATCTAAATATACTCTCGTCTCAATTTTCTTTCATTTCTTAGTTTTCTTTTCAGTTGTGAGTCTCGGTTCTAAGTTAAGTTTTGCGACAAAGTTTCGGTCCACGATTCGACTGCAAAGCCAGCTTCAAACAAAGACTTTCCATCCATTCGCCAGCACACCACCTGATTGGCCGCCCCAGACATCTATCCCAGCACGAGGACACCAGCCAACAAACGAACTCTGGAAACCCCTTTTACGCTGACAAAGGGAATCCCCAAAAGCAAAGATACGCAAGTACTGCCTCCAGACTCTTAAGCTGAACTGGTGTATTTGATATAGATTTAATAACCCACCTAAGAAACGATAGAAGGGTTAAAATAATGATTGATGGTTGATTCAGGTTATGTCTTATAAGTGCATATAGAAACTTGGGATTTCATCATCTCACTCTTAAAACTCACTCTTTCCTCACTCTCTCTTTCTTTCTGCAACTCGTATGAATGTGTGTGTGCGTGTGTTTGTGTTAGATATTAGTTTTAATGTGTTAGAATAATCAATAAAGTCTTGTTTGTATTTTAAAGAAAAGTGTTACTTGTGTTATGTGCTTACGAATTTAATGTCTTAAACTGCTGATCTAAGTTACCTTGCTAACTATAGTGTTTCACTATAGTTTGGATATTTATATCCGTTGCAGAGTTGATAGTTACAGCCGGTTCAAATGAACTGTGAACGAGTCATTTGCTCGGTTGTAATAAGTGATTCTTTCGAATTCCCTATAAATGAATTAATAATTCATTCGAGCTAAATTGACCTGTCAGAATCACTAAATTATCTTACATGTAGATGATGTTCATAGCCAGTAGTTAATATAAAATTAGCAAGCAAACCTAGGATATGATGTGCCATATTTACCATAATAATCTTCAGTAGGTTTAGGAGGTCCTGAAGTGGTAGGAAATTGACAAGAAATTAGGAGAAAAATAAGATATATAGAATGCAATAAAGGAAGTGAAACAGAAACAGAAAGAGAAAGAGAGAGACTCACCTGCTCCCTGCTTTAATAAATCCATGGTTGAACAAGTTGGTGTTGCTAACTCCAAGGCCTCTTCATTTGGATCTGTTCACAAATAAAAGTAAGAGACAAAGCCTCAAAAACCAAAGACTGATTTGATGAAATGCAAATTGACACTGAGTGAAAAAAAAAACAGCCAGTGTTTAGAGAACACAAACAAAACCACCATCCACTGAGAAGAGGTCAATTACAGAGGCTGCAGAAATGGGGTGACAATGGCATTCTCACCTCTTGTAGGAATCATAAGCTTGCATGGAAGAGCCAAAGGTGTGATGGCATGTTGATATACTAGAGCAGACAGACACCCTGTAAAGACACACATACACACACAAAAGACAAGTTACAGTACACAAACAAGCTGATGGGTGGAAGACTACAGACATAATATTCAAAGGGTACCAATTTAAGTCAGTGCAATAGATAGCAGACAGAAATACAAACGTCTGTCGGAATTCATTATTACCGAAGTATGGTTCGTTTGGACAACCCTTAAGTCTCACGCCCTTGGCACTGGTTTCAATCAAGAAGTGTCGTACCAACTCATTTGTGATGTCTCCAACTTCAAGGTAAGAACAAAAGATAAATGAGGAGGAAGGTCTGTTCAGTGATGACTGAAATGATGACACGCAGAGTTATTTTACCTTTCTTGTTCTGCTGCATCATTGGAGGGGGAGAGGCTACTTTCATGGCCAAACCATATGCTCCTCTGAACGAGTTACTGTCTCGAATGACAAATGCTCCTGGCTCACGATCTTTAAGAATACAAATGGCTGAAACATACAAATGAGAAAATGTGTCACCAGTCAGTTATACTTCCTTATAAAGGCAAAACACAGTAAACAGAAAATCTTCTGTAATGACCAAAATGGGGCTTTGACAGGGCTGGGCATTTCTAGTCCTCGAGATCCACTTTCCTGCAGAGTTTACCTCCAATCCTGATAAATATTTGTCGTGTTAAAATGCTTTGTTGTTTGAAAGAATTTGGAATCATGAAGGTTGCCAGATTCATACTTGCCTGTGTCTTGGGGAAATTTTATTTTACAGTCACAGCAGCAAACTCTGGCATCAAAATCATCGCAAAGTTTCGCAGTAGTAAATACCAGTTGAGAGGGCGTTCATGTCCAGTTTCCGACTAGGAAACTCGTATTTACGAAATTTCCAATAGCATGTGAAGGCAGCATAAGCTGTGCAGAGAAATGGATCTCGAGAGCCAGAGTTGCCCACCCGTGTTTTGATATGGCCGCTCCTGTGAAGGGTTTGGCTCCACTCTACACAGATTCAGAGAAAACAGTGTGTGAAAACTGATATTAAATCTCTCACCTTGTTCCCTGGAGATTTCTGGTTTGTACCAATATTTGGATGTATCTTGAACAAATTTGATATTCAATCTAATATCTGGAGGTCCATCGGCTGAAAAGAATAAATGGTTTGCTGAATAGTTTATCAAATAAGTACACATCTGTTTCTTTTAGTGATTTCATTTGCATGGTTCCTGGCTGTAAGATTTCTTATCTTACCATATATTGAGGTGATTTCAGGTCCTTGTGGTGGCAATTGTGTAGGAGTTGGAGCTTTCCTACTATCTGTGCTGTCTGCTGGAAAACTTTCAGAATTTCCTGCAATGGATCCTGCTCTTGTGTCCAGGGGCAAGAACAGTGAGGGGCTACAGGATTGTTCTAGGGCAAATGTGGGGGTAGCAGGTCCAGGCTGAACCATAGAAGTGGTGCTTTGCCTGGACTGTGCCCCATGTCTCTCATCTGGAGTGACCTGGCCCCTTGATGGAGCTTTGTGATCTGGGCTAGAGGAAACTGGAGCAGGTGAGAGTTGACGGTCTAGCACAGGACTTGGCGGGATGAATTTGCCACTGCGACCCAAAAGAGGACTGTTGGGAGTGGTTGGTTCACTGCTGCCACTGGCTGTTGGTATACGTCGCCCCAAAGAAGGGCTGCTCTGACCACCAAGCCTACGTTGAAGGGCAGGGCTTGGTGGTGTATTGGTGGCCACCGTACGGTGGAGTGTGTTGGGGCTTCCTGGAACATGATGAACACCCATGATGTTAACAGTGGCCTCATCAGGATTAAGGTAAGTAAAGGTGTCTGGAAAGAGAGGAGCCCGGATGGGCTCAGATGGAAATGATGCAAAGGCAGGCTGACTGCCAAAACTGTTTGAAAGCAAAATAGATAAAAAGAGAAAGTGTGAGTACATAAAAGAAAACAGATACATTTCACCCAAACAAATGAGGACACATATTTTTGTAGTGTAGTTCTTGAGGAACTATGTAATTAGAGATGCATTTTTAGCACCATGTTCAGAGTAAAAAAGACAAATTTGCTCAGATCTCAGGCACATGTTCATGTTGTGATAAGTAATTAATGGTAATTCTTTATGATTTGTCATAGTTAATAGTTCTTAATAAGGCTAATCTTATTCAGTAATTATTGATTATCTAATAAGGAATTATCTCAGTCATTAATTTGTTATTACTTACTGATTAGTTAATCTTGTTTCCACATTAGTTAATAGTATTAGCTGAAGTGTTCCTGAATAGTGCTTCCAATGACAGACCATTATTCTAATGTTTTACCATATTTTGGATTTGAAAATGGAACGGTGGTCAGATAACAACACTTACCCATCAGAACAAGATTTGTTAACTGGCTGAGGTGGGTTGAAAGTGTGGGCAGGAGGAACTGGTCTTTCAAAAGCAGAGGAGTATGGGTGCTGCAATGGAGAAATCAACCCTCCTCCTCGGACTCCTGTTCCCATGAAACCATGTGGCTCTATAAGAAAAACAAAAACATAAACAAGAAACATAACTTGGGAATACGAAAACAATATATATCTGTGAATAACTTTTACTGGCACTGTCTCAACATTATATGACACAAATTTGGGCAGTATGTGATTAAAGCTCTAGGATGAGTTCAAAACAGTTGGTTTGTAACAAAATTCAAAATGGCAGATAGAACGATGGGTAATATTGTATTAGGACTTGGTCTTGGATGACCAAAATAGCTGCCCGGAGGCTTTGCAAATATGGCCGCTGAGTGAACAGACTTTCCTTGAAAGGGACTTTGAGCATGCTCAGGGCATAGTATAAATCAGGGGTAGCCAACCCTGCTCCTGGAGAGCAACAGTCCTGAAGAGTTTAACTCTAATCAAACACACCTGAACATGATTCAGACAGGTGAGTTGGAGCAGGTTGGATCATTAAATATGTATTATTTTTGTTACACTTTATGCTGCCTTATTAGGACAAATGAAAGGTGTTTGAGCATGTTTATTTATCATTTGAATTTCATTTGGGGAAAAAAATTTCAGAGTCACCGAGCAGAGCCCTTTGTCAAAATATTTTTACATTATAATACTGAAATACCATTTCAATAGAACCCACATAAAAATAAACAAGAATGGTTTTCAGAAGTTAACACAGCGCCGCCGCTCCCACCACGCGCATCACGCGCTGTGCGTAGGGCACCAAGTGCTGAGGGGGCACCAAAAATAGCCTAATGCAAAAAAATATATAATGCCGATATTATATCATTAGCCTATAGAAATAGTATTAGGCACATTTTAGCCATGTATAGGCTATGTAACAAAAAAGGGTGAACAAGATAATTTAAGACAATTTGTCATGTGTGGACTATATTCCATAGGGTTGCACAACATCCCTCTGCTTAGACAGTGACATCACTATTTTGGATTTACCTTTAGTACAAAGTGTGTGTATGTGTAAAGCTACGTTGACTTATGTTATTCATACAATACCTACTCACAAATAAACATCAAAAACAAAGCCGGCTGCAATGAATTTCTGTGCAAAACAGCTTTTACTAAAGCAGAGGGATGTTGTGCAAACACTTCCACACAAGAACATTGTTATCACACAAGAACATTTTGATAGAAAACAAAAAATATTTAAAGTTTTAAATATATACTGTAGATAAAATTAGAATAAATAAAATGGAAATGTCTACATACAGTCCACTATTACTACTATTACTACTGTAAACTTTGCAAATAGGACATCAGCCCCTTCAAGTCTTAAATGAACAATAACAAAGTGGGCTGCAATGAATGTCTGTGCAAAACAGCTTTTAGTGAAACAATTCTATACAAGAACAGTATCACAAAAGAACATTTTGATAGCAAGGATGCACAACTATCATCATGCTGTTAGGCAGTAGCACCCCTGCGCTGGGTGCCCCCTCCCCCTATAACTGTTCTGTCTCGCGGAGGAGCTAATTTGTGTGCATCTGTGTGAAACACGCATAGGAAAAAAAAAGAACGACAGAAAGAACGGCTCCCTCCTGCCGCGACTCGGCTCCCATCGTTCATGTTTATGAGCCGTTCAAAAGAATCGGTTCGTTCGCGAAAGTCACAACGCGTTCGCGCTCGCGCGGACGAGGCTTGACAGACAGACAGTAAGCAACTTTTTTGGAAATGGCCCCTAAAAGACAGCAGGAGTTAGGATCTAAGAAAAGAAAGAAGAAGAAACTGCGAGATGATGCCCGTGCATCACTTGCAGGTAAGTCCATGTTTAATCATTCTTAAATACGGGAAATGTGCTGCTGCTAATCGTAATGCGCTACGTAAATTTCTTTCTAAGAGGCTATTAAATGTGAAGTGACAGTCAGTGCAGTGCACATGGTAGGCTAACAATTCCTGTTAAATAGCCTATATAAAAAATATAAAATGTCATTATGAATGTTATAAAGCAAACAATACTGTTTAATTGTGTGCATTATTGCACCTCATTCTATTATGCATTTATATTATATTAGATTTATCAAATAGTCGATACATAAGGAATAAAGGGGGAGAACTCCTTGTCTGCCATGCTTTCAGGTTTAAATGTTTATAATTTTTTCCAGTATGAGATTTTTTGTTTGAATATTTTGTCTAATAAATGTAATTTATTCAAAGTGACATTGAATTTGGGAAAAACATGTCTGGATTATTTTGAGGATTTTTTTTATTTTGCTATTCTGTTTACTGAAGAAAAGTTTGCACTTTCAAATGTGTGTGTTGGCTATTCTACATATGTTTACAAAGTCAGCAAAGCTTTGAAGATTTTACTTTGTCTTTTTAGTGTTCTTAAGTTTTATACTGTGATGCTGCTATTGTGTTATTGGTATTGAGTTATATGTTTGGTGATAAAAAGTTAAATTGGCAAAAACAAACGTTTTTTTTTCTCGGGGTCGGGGTGAGGGGCCATCATAAAGGAATTATGCTTAGGGCACCAAAATGGCTAGCAGCGGCACTGAGTTAACAGGAGTGAATGTGTGCAGGAGGGAACGTGTAGCATTCTTGAGCATAATGACATAATGTCATTGTATGGGTTCCCACTGTCATCTAAAAAAAAATAGTCTTACCTTCCATACCATCACTATAATCAGAATCTGACAGCGTCAGACACAAAAAAGAGAAAGAGGAGTAGTGACAGTTTTCTTTTTTTTATGGGGGGGTTATAAGGGGAAGAGAATATTAACAGTGTGAATGTGGTGAGAATGCAAAGCAGGAAGGCAGTGACAGAAATAAGCACTGCAGATAGATGAGAGGTGTGGGGCAGAGGGGTATTTCTGATGTAATGATTAATAAACCAAGCAATGCACTTAATACATTATTACAAAATTGGAAAAAATAAAACTATATTTTTCTATATAAAATTTTTTACTATATAAAAATTTCCATAATACATCACATTAAAGAAAAGTGGATGTTACAGTGGACTATACTGGTTTTATAGGAACTCACCTGAGCTGCTTTGTTGTACCAGAGCTTCTGCAGAGTTCAGGGCCTTCAGGCCTGTGGCTGGCAGAATGGCCTGCCCAGAATGACCTATTTAAACAAAAGGGGAGAAAGGCAGGAAAAAAAAAAAGACTTTGATTGTCAGGCTAAAGCTCTCCATCTCAAAAATGTTCTACATATTTGAGGTAAATAATGCCAATAATGTAAGCAGTAAGGAGGTGCCCTTGATTCATGCAAATGAACTCCAAACTCAGAAGCCAAAAGCAAGACACGAGTCAAGCAGGGAAATATACAAGTGTTGAAAGTGGAAAATAATAAGTAACTTTAAGTTTTATAATAGGCTTCCCTTAAATCATTAGATTTGCGTGAAGGAGCTAAACTACTCACAATATATATATGGAAAGTATAGCTAATTTCAGAGGTAGTTACTGATACATATAGTATCAAACCTTGCGTTATGCATGGACCGCTTCTCACACCTTTTAACACGCTGATAAATAAATAAATAAACAAATAAATAGGTCAGGATAAAATGCATTTAAGCAATCAGCATTTAGCCTAACCTTGCCACAGAACATACTGCAGCCTTTTTTCACATGCAGCCTCCCTTGTCACAGCAGATTCAGCAATTCTATGTAAATTCAGTATTCAATGCAAATTCTTTCCAAGAATATTTTCATCATTGTTTGGTATTTGAAAGCCATAACTTCCATAAGTGCTTAGTCCATCCAAAACATTTTTCAACAGAGGAATTAATATTATGATGGAATGGAAGTATTCAATGGTTTTCACATTCTGTAAGTGGTATACAACTAATAAAAATATCATGAAAGTAAAAAAGCAATTGTTATATATAAAATACATCACCTTTACATTTACCCGTATTTTCCGGACTATAAGTCGCACTTTTTTTCATAGTTTGGCTGGTCCTGCGACTTATATTCAGGTGCGACTTACAGTATATATCAAAATTAATTCAGACTGAGATGAACCAAGAGAAAACATTACCGTCTACAGCCGCGAGAGGGCGCTCTAGTTGGCGGAGTTATTCAGAAGCGACACCATATGAAGAAAATTCAATGGATTCAGTGATGTGGAATGAGATCGCGGGAGCTTGGTGAACTTGTTTACTGGTAACTTGCTTGTTGGATTCCCTGACTTATGTTAATTTAGCCTATTCCGCCTCCTAGGTATATGTTCTTTATGCTATTGTGTAACTTAGCTGAATAACTGTTAATGTGTTGCGTTAACATACCAGACACCTACTCAGCCTGTTGTTCTGTGTGCTACTGTGTAGTTAACTAACTTGCCTTTCCAGATTAAATGTCTGTTCTTGGTCTTGGATTTTGTGAAATAAATGCGACTTATACTCCAGTGCGACTTATATATGTTTTTTTCCTCTTCATGACGCATTTTTTGACTGATGCGACTTATACTCCGGAGCGACTTATAGTCCGGAAAATACGGTACCTTTACTTTTCTCACCTAAAATCATGACAGAATTTTAACTGTCCATTATATATATTTCTTTTGTTTATTGTTTAATATGAATCTTGATTTCTGCAGGAAGGCTAAAATGACATGTTAAAGAGAATGTGGTAAGGTTTTTGGCGACATAGGGAAGGTAGGGGTCAGGACAGGAGATATGTCTCACCACCACTATTGCGGGTAGGACTAAAAGGAACTGATTCCATCTCCTCAAAGGCCTCCCTGTAACTATGCACAGGCTTCTGAAAGGGAAACATAGGATGAAAAAAAAAATGTGTTCAGTCTATCACAATAATAATCTATTGTGCTATGTACGGTCATACAACTGAGAGAAGTAAAACAAATGTGCAATAACTTATTTAAAACAATACAATGATAAATAAAAATTTAAAATTATATTATATACATACAGTGCTATGCATAAGTTTAGACACCCATGCTAAAGTTGACTAAAAAGAGGAATAAAAAAAATCATCTTTTGGAAATTGAACTTAATGCCTTAATTAAAAAAAAAATAGGAAAAATCCAACCTTTAAGGACACCAATTTTCTTTGTGAATGAATAATGTATCGTAAATAAATAAGGATACTATGCATCCTGATAAAGTTCCCTTGGCCTTTGGAATTAAAATAGCCCCACATCATCACATAGCCTTCACCATTCCTAGAGATTGGCATGGTTTTATTTCAGTTAGCCTAATAGCTGGTTTGATTTGCATTGAGAGATGATCTTATGGAAAGTACTCCATGCCAATCTCTAGGTATGGTGAAGGCTATGTGATGATGTGGGGCTATTTTAATTCCAAAGGCCAAGGGAACTTTATCAGGATGCATAGTATCCTGGATCCATGAAGTAACTGGCCTTTAAAAATAAAAATCTGCCTGCCTCTTTGGGAATTTAACATAGGGGTGTCCAAACTTATGCACCCTGTATTTTAAGGAAGAACATTTATGTATTTACGATACATTATTCATTCACAAAGAAAATTGGTGTCCTTAAAGGTTGGATTTTTCCTATTTTTTTTTAATTAAGGCATTAAGTTCAATTTCCAAAAGATGATTTTTTTATTCCTTTTTTTCGTCAACTTTAGCATGGGTGTCTAAACTTATGCATAGCACTGTATATATGTTAAATTTTATACCTCCTTGGGTTGTCCACCTGGGTTCATTGCAATTGTGTTGACAAACTCTGGAGACACAGGTTTCAATGGAGAACCCACCCCGAGGGCTGCACTGTCATTTTGGCTACTGAGGTACTGGCTCTCACTGGTGGTTCGTCGGCGTATAGTTGGCATGGTTTCATCTGGGGTTACTGTACGTGAATGGGATCCTAAAGAATATGGAAGAGTGTTCTAAGTTCTTTAAACAAATGCAGAACATGTGCAACCAGGGTCTAATTTTAACTTTTTGCCAATGCAGGTGAAAATATAAAGGCCATAAATATTCCTTACTTTACTGTATTTTGCTACATTTCTATTAAATGTGTATTTTGTTTCTAATATCACAAATTACAGCCATTTTACTAAGGTAGACCAGGCCCTACATTATTCAGTGGCCTCTGGATGCAATGTTTTTGATGACTGAACGCTCCTTAGATCCGAGCCTTACATATTGTGTACCAACATTTGTGATAATAGCTGGTTGCATTCAAAAGTTATGGCCATTTAAGTAAAAGTGGAGCAGCCATGTTGAATTTAAATTTTGACCTGGTTTTATTTAAATTTGCATTCATCTTTACCCAAGCATTCCAGTGATATAAAACAGAAACAATATGAGGCAAGTAAGATGACAGAGATTTAAAAGAGAGAATAGAAGGGAGTAGGGAACAGAATGAGAGGTGGAGGATCGTGAGAGGGGACAAACCAGAGAAGGAATAGGAACGATGATGTTCGGACCGGATGGACATGCTCTTGGAGATGCCCCGGATGCGAGCGTTGTACTCTGGGTGTAGGAATGGAGTGGGTTGAAGTAGAAGAAGAGGAGAGTGCAGGTGGGGTATCAGTGGTGTGAGGGGTGGTCCATATGCCAGAGCAGAGACAGAAGGGTGAACAAGAAGAAAAATGAAGAAATGGTGAAGCTGAACCCTAATTTCTGGACCTTGTCATATTTAATTAAAGTACAACGCTATATTACTAGAATCTGTTTTTGTAATTGTATGTGGATTTACATATGTGACTAAATAATTAAGTAACCAAAGCGATATAGTGGCCTGCTATAGTACTGAGCGGCACAAGAGACACAACAGCCTCCTTAGAATAAGTTTGCTTCAGTGAGCTCTTCCCAGCAATTCAATTAATTGCCAGAAGGTGGTGCTACTATGTATTGTCCTGTAAATTCAAAAGTCTGTTGTTCAAGCCAGAGAATGCATGGTACAGTAGCTGAAGCACAGCATGGTATGGGTCTATTCTGGTAGCTGGTGACTTACATCTATGCAGCTATTCACTCCTACACAGAACACAGTGTTGATGTGAACAGTGTGATTGTCTGCCAGGAATACTTTTCATCCACATGAGAAATGATGACACATCTATAATCTACTCATTCTTTAGTGTGTAGGTCAACTTTATAGTTCAGTATTAGAACATGTGTTAATTTTGTATCCATGCAGTGAGACATACCTTTCAGAGAACTTTTCCAATGTTTATATGTTTGGTCTAACTCCTATAGGACTAAATCAGGAGACGAGAGAACTTGATGACAGTTTTATGGCTTACCAGTGCTTGGTGTATTATTTTCTTTGTCAAATATGATTCAATATTAGATCATGCACTCTATTTCAGTGAGTGAAATAACTTGTCCATATTCTAAAGAGTTATATGAAAACAGGAGAAGACTAAGATATACAGTATTCTCATCATGTTAAAATCAGCGCTGAGGCTAAGTAGATTCATGTCCTTATTATCCATCAAGTTGTAATTACAAACTTTGATAATGAACCATAATTGTGAGACAGCTTCAGCTAAATTTGTCAATTTTTATTCTTGTTTTCTCTAAACTACAGAGGTAAAACCAAGAAAATGTATTAAATAATCAATAGATGATTTATAGATTTTACAGATTTTTTTTTTTTTTTTTTTTTTTTTAATTTCAAACATCTTGCATGTACGCATCAAAAATCATGTATTCAGACCAAAGTGTTTCCATCTTCCTCACCTGCCACACGTTGGGCCACAAGACCCTCAATGTTTAGCATCTCTTCCTCAGACTTTGGCTCAGGCTCTTTTACAAGGGTAACAGGGGGAAGTGGTGATGACGATGTGCTGTAGCTTCTCTGAGGGCCTGGGAATGTGCCCTGAAGATCTGGAGAGTAAGACACCTCGCTAGTTCCTGGGTAGACATACTGGGGCTTGATTGGAGATGGGAGGGGTAAAGTTGGGGATGGTGTTGTAACTGAACCTCCACGGATACTGTAGGGATCTTGCTGATAGATTGGTGAATGGGCCTGAGGGGACTGAAAACCCCTTTGATGATGCTCAGATAGTGGAGTCATGGGGTAAGCAGGTGATGATCTTTGTGAGGACTGGCCAAAACTGGCAGAAGAAGAGAGAGGTGGGCCACCAGTGACGCTATAGATGGCCTGGTCAGCCTGGTAAGAAGGTCTGGCTAGTGTCTGGGCAAAAGGTGGTTGGAAAGCTGAGATGTTCTCACCAGGTGGAGCACTCTGAGATTTGGGAACTGGTGTATGTGAAGGCTCCAAGTCAAGCATGAGCATATTTAGGGCATCTATAGACTGTTCTACATCCTGCTGTGATCCTCCTCCACGAGTTGGGAAGTGTGGCAGGGTACCATTCGAGCCAAAGAATGGGTCATCCACAAGACCATACTGATGCCAAGCACTGAGCCCTCGCTGCACTGCCTCTCGGCTGCTGGTATTACGTTCAGGAGCTTGTGGCATGTACCGAGGTCCTCCATCCAGCACCAGGCCACCATATGACTGCGAGCGATACATTCCTTCGTTCTGCCCACTGTAGTCTATCAGTCCATGTGCTGATGAAGACCCTCGAAGCTGGTGTACAGGCATCTCCTTTTTAGGCCTTCGCTCTAGGAAAGTACCACGTTGTCCGTCTACTTCTACTACGGTGGATTCAGTGACTGCTTTTCTGTCAGCTGGTGTATCTTGACCCTCAAAGGAGGACAGTGTGCCAAGACTGCCTGCACTGTTATCTCCAACCTGGCTTTCCGGTAACTCGTCGTCAATAATATCAGTTTCACGCTCAGCACCTGCTTGTCCGTTAACGTGGACCTGGGCGGGCACAAGGTGCCGCACACCACCCCCTGGGCTTGTGTTGGCAAAAGAGAGGAAATTCTGATGAGAGAGATGTGGTGGTCCCTCAGAACCACTCAGAAGCTGTTCCAACTCTCGGTTCTCACAAGGGCTAATTGCAGTCTCAGGAGGAACTTGGCTCACAGGCCCTGAGCATGATAAAGACTGTTGAGCATCATCTGTGCGGTCTGTCTTAACAGAAGCAGTGGAGTTGCCTGAGTCACTGCTGACAGAAAGGGCGTGATCTGCAGCTGGTAGTGGATGGTTGGCCACTGGAAGAGGAAGGGCGTGTTCAACTACAGGAGGAGCACGGTCAGTTGAATAAGCCCCACTGGCAGACACAATACCCTCAAGAGATTCTTTCTTCTGAACCTGGACGTAAAGGCTGCTGTTTACTGGACCTTGAGAATGAGCAACGTCTGAAAGAGAGGTTATAAAAATAGCATTAATAAACTCAATTTGTTAGTTTTCTACATTAAAAATCGTATTTTCTGTACTAGATCACTCAAAAATTTACCTTTTTCCATCATTTGCTCACCCTTTTGTAACGTCATTGAACCTAAACATCTTAGTACAAATGACACATCCACTATTCTGGACAGTTTCTCTTCTGATGTCAAATGATAGCTTTAACAATGGAGACCAACAAGATCAAATTGAATCCGTTATTAACTGAAAATCTTACCCTCCACCTGAGCTCTCAAATGTCATTTGCGCTCAAGTTCAATTTAAAAAGTAGTAAAGTAGTGTCTTAAAGTAGTGTCTTAAAGTAGACACTTAAAGTAGTGTCTTTAATAAGGATATGCCCAAAGCTTAAATCAGAATTCTAAAAGGCACAAAAAATGAAAAATGCATTCAGCAGAGCCCCTAAAGAGACATGGTTAGGCTTGCTGCGGTAGTCGATTACATTACAGTAATTCAGATTTCACTTATCATGTGAAGACAGTAAGGAGAGATGACTGATAGGACTATATCCGAGGATTTGGTGCACACCAGATCCTGGGCTTCATTGATAAATATCTTATCTTGTAAAATGTGTGGTCAGTACCGCTGCTCCCTATATACAGAGTGCGTGTGATAGCGAATTCGAAAGCAATTTTTTAATACCCCACATATTGATAGCGGCTCCCTGATGCCCGCAAAATATATACTATCTAATTACCCAACTATATAATTGTGAGAGAATGCAAAAACATTTAAATATATTTTTCCATCACCAAGGCCTGTTTAGGGGCTCCGCAGAATGTGTCATTTCCTTTCCGAACATACCATTCAGCTACGGGCACATCTCTAGTCTTCAACATGCAATACAAGGTTTGACGTTGACCTTCGGTTTGATGTGTCATTTGGCCAATCATGACACAGCAAGTTTAAAAAAGCATAATGAGATTGGAGAGCCAGAGCAAAGGGGAAGATTTTCAGTGAACAACAATTACAATTTTATTCTGTACTTTGCACAACCTATCACATTTAGAAGATTTAGATCTACATCTCTACAAGATTTACATCTTCTGTTTGAATCTCTTCAGCTATTTGCATATATCATACACAGTAATCAGCAACAGATCCCCATATCAGACATGAACCTCTATGGATGGCTGCCTATATGGTAACACATCCAAAAGCAGGTCAGTTTTAGCATCATCACACCTTTAATGTTCAAAAATGAGAGAAGAAAAAGAAAATTGGCCATCACAGATACAGGATAAAGGCTTTGTGAGGTCAAGTTATTTGAGTTTTTGACACACCTCTCTGGGGCAATGACACCAACCCTGCCACCTGATTTTGCTCTACAACAGAATGATGACATAACCTTTTGCCCAGCAGGTATAATTGTCATATTTCCCAACAAAAAATAGTTCATTGGTCGCAAACATCTGATGCATGACACAGGTGGCTGAACCGGGAAAGGTACTCGGTTACCTAATGTAACCTCGGTTCTCTCTAGAAGAGGGAACGAGTATTGCGTAAGTTGCTTACACTAATTTTTGTATTTATTGTCAACGCAGTGCAGCAGCTAGCAGACCTAGAGCGGCTGTCTAGCGCGCTCATTGGCTGCCGTGCGGCAACTGCAGCAGCCAACCACTAAGCCCCGCGTGACGTCGCGCCCAATGGGGGCGCACGCGCCCTGACGAGTCAGAGCCCGCCAGAATGGGCGTGGCTCTAGCGTATATAAGGAAGGGCTCGGGGGCTGCTACCCTGGTTTTCATCGACTGAAGCGAAATCAGCTCGTGGCGCGAGCACGGCAGGTTACGCAATACTCGTTCCCTCTTCTAGAGAGAACCGAGGTTACATTAGGTAACCGAGTACGTTCTCTTACGAGAGGTTCTCTCATACTGCGTAAGTTGCTTACGCTACGGGAACCCCTTGTCAACGGCGTGCGTGCCGAGCATCCACTACATGAGTCCCAGGGGAAACCCGGGGAACATAAATTAGTGTGAATCAGGTGGCCAGCAACGCGGGCCAACACTTATACATAAGCACACCGTAGGGGAATACAGAGCGGTGCTGCCGGTCTATATTAAGAACATCAACCCTTATAGTGCAGCTCAACCAGGAGAGCTAAGTCACGTGAGAGTAGACTGCGCACGAACACTGTGGGCAGAGCATACACACTGTTAGACTGATAAAATTTTAGCCTGCAAGGCGGGAACTTCCAGGTTGTAAAACCTAACAAATGTAGAGGGGGAGGCCCAGCCTGCCGCCATACAAATGTCATGAATAGAAATCCCGCTGGACCAAGCCCACGAAGAGGCCATGCCTCTAGTCGAATGAGCCCTGATGCCCAGAGGGCACTGCAGGTGTTTAGACGCATAAGCTGCTGCGATAGCGTCCACTATCCATATGGACAGGCTATGTTTCGAGGCGACGAGACCCTTGGTGCGCCCACCAACCGAAACAAAGAGCTGCTCTGAGCGCCTGAAGGTGGGCGCTCCTAACGTAACTCCGCTCTGGTACCAGTCGGCCGCTAACCAGGCCTCCAGGGCTGAAACGCAGCTCTGAGTCACTCTGATTCGTCTGCCGCCAGAAGCCCAAGTTAGGTGAGGCCCTCGAGCGTTCAGCCAGCGCTGCAGCGGGCGCATACGCAATAAGCCCAGCTGAAGCACTGCTGCAGCTGACGCCATACAACCCAGCATTCTCTGAAATGTTTTCAGAGGAGTGGTGCTGCCCTTCTGGAAAGACGTGGCCAGGTGTCGAACACGGCGCGTGTGCTGTGTCGACAAACGGGCCGTCATAGCCACAGAGTCCAGTTCTATTCCCAGAAAAGAAACTGACTGACTGGGCAGTAATGAACTCTTGGTCCAGTTGACCTTAAGACCCAGGCTTTCCAGATGGCTGAGAAGCACTGTCCCGTGAGATATAAGTTCCATCTCTGACTGTGCCAAAATCAGCCAATCGTCCAGATAGTTCAAAATTCACATACCCCGATTTCTCAGGGGAGCGAGAGCCGAGTCCATGCACTTTGTGAACGTACGGGGTGCTAAATACAGGCCGAACGGAAGGACGGTGTATTGACACACTTGACCCTCGAAGGCGAATCTCAAGAATGGCCTGTGACGGGGTACTATCTGAATCTGAAAGTACACGTCTTTCAGATCGAGAGAAATAAACCAGTCCCTCGGGCGAATTTGTGCGAGTATCTGTCTGGTTGTGAGCATTTTGAATGGTCTTCTCATGAGAGCTTTGTTCAAATATCTCAGGTCTAAGATAGGTCTTAGAGCTCCGTCCTTCTTGGGTACGAGGAAGTAACGGCTGTAAAAGCCTGACTCGCTCAGAGAAGGAGGTACCGGTTCTATGGCCCCTTTGCACAGTAGTTTTGTTATTTCAGCACAAAGTAGGTGTGCTACTTCCGTATTCACTGTCGTCTCGGTCCGTGCTTGAAAGCGCGGGGAACGGCGAGCGAACTGCAGCGAATGGCCCTGTTTTACTGTGCTCAGCACACATTCTGACACACCTGGAATAGCTTCCCATGCTTCTGCATGTACAGCTAAGGGCAGAATGGCCTCCGGGTTTTGATTGCCGCACTTCGTGGGCTTGATAATAATGCCCTAGAGCACGGAGACGCTCTCGGTGCTTGGATACGGCTGCTCGCTGACAGCGATGGCTGGTCGTTTTACACACGATGTCCCGGTTGCTTTGGACGGGGAACATTTTGTTGGAAAACCGGGACGCGCGAGCAGCGCCGGGGGTAAAGTGTTTGTCAGTAAGTGTGAGCGCTCGTGAGCGGGCACAGGACTTACATTTATAACATGACCGGTGAGAGGTAACTTTGGCTGTGTGACAGAGCGGGCAGGTAGTAGGTGTGGGCACGGGTTTGTGGGCACATTTCCTACTTTCAATACTCGAGTGACATTTGCCAGCTTTATGAGAGTGGGCTCTGTGAGAGACACGGGGTTATTGTGCTTGTGTGTAGGGGTGAACACTGAGACGTGGGCACATTTTCTACACTTAAAGTGAAGAAACCGTAGAAACGGTGGTTGTGTGCAGGCGAACGGGTAGTTTTACCGGCTCGTTGGCTGCCGAATACACTTCTGCAGTAGCCTTGCTTAAGGGGACTGACAAAGCGGGGGGACTGACAGAGCGAAATGCTTTGAAGGCTCATATGTTTAGACGCTCATAAATACTCGAGCACCATCATGTGAGCGGGAGGGTGCGAGAGGCGGGTTCACTTTCTGTATGTAAGAAAGCTGGCCGCGAGCTCGGAGAAGCGAACAGCATAACCTTTATCTTCCGCCAGAGCCAGGATTCGAACACGGGTCTCTGGCACGAAAGCCTAAGATTTCGCCACTGAGCCACAGGGGGAAAACACATAAGTTTTCAGTTAGTGTGAGCATATACTGTAAGAGAGCTTCATCATGTTGACCGTCCGCTCTGACATCCCTTGTGAACAGTGCAGTTTGCGCGGCTCAACCAAAGGGAGAGAGAGCTGGAAGAGGGGTCGTAATAGGCGAATAGCCATAGAGCGTCATCATGTCTTGTGACGGCGTTTGTTTGTAGGCGTGAATATATTATAACAGGCTTGTTTACTGCAATATTGATTTTTCCAGTCGCCTGAACTTAAGAGGGGACTGAGAAATGTGTGAGAAATAGAGGTTGGTCCGGCCTTGGCGGGACTAAAACACTCTCCTTTCGCCGGTGAGTGACGCGGCGCGAACGGGGCGCGAGGGCGGGGTAGCTTTCTTGTAACGTAAAGAAAGCTAGCCCCATGACCATCCGCTTCTGACATCCCTTGTGAACGGTGCAGTTTGCGCGGCACAAGCAAAGGGAGAGAGAGCGGGAAGGGTGCGAGGCATTTGAAACAACGCCTCGTTGGAAATTTCTCTTTTAGAAGAAGAGAGAGTGTGTGTCGCAGTGGCGAACACACACAGCAGATAAGGATATGACGCCAGATAGTGTAGCAGGCACGGATGGCTGAAGGCGACGAAGAATCGTCCGGCTTCCTCAGGCGCTGTCCTCTGCTTGCACTGTCGCTTGCTTCGATGGCGGCGGCTTCTCTCAAAGATCCAGCGATGCGGAGAGCTTCGCTGAAGAGATGAAAATCAGGGTAGCAGCCCCCGAGCCCTTCCTTATATACGCTAAAGCCACGCCCATTCTGTCGGGCTCTGACGCGTCAGGGCGCGCGTGCCCCCATTGGGCGCGACGTCACGCGGGGCTCAGTGGTTGGCTGCTGCAGTTGCTGCACGGCAGCCAATGAGCGCGCTAGACAGCCGCTCTAGGTCTGCTAACTGCTGCACTGCGTTGACAATGAATACAAAAATTAAGGATAATTTTTTGGTTTCATATCTCGAGAAAAGATGATTTTACCCGTAGCGTAAGCAACTTACGCAATACGAGAGAACCTCTCGTAAGAGAACATAGGATTGCATTACATATCGGCCGTCTGCCGGAAGCTAGTTATTTTACTCGAAAAAGTTTTAAATATGGATATTTTTCTTACACAAACGCATCACTTCACTTCAGAAGGACTTTATTAACTCACCAGAGCCGTGTGGAGCACTTTTATGATAGATGGATGCGCTTTGATGGACTTTCAAAAAAAAAAAATACCCATTCAGTCCCATTATGAAGAGCCAGGACATTTTTTAATATGGCTTGAGGGTAAGTAAATCATGGGCTAATTTAAATTTGTGGGTGAACTATCCCTTTAAATTGAGAGAGATGAAGATAGTAATCATTTAATACCTTTGTTGTCTGGCTGATATAAGCTGTAGCTGGCAATGTTGATTTTTAGTCATTTTAAATCTAAATTGGGGCGGCAGTGGATCAGTGGTTCATGTAGGTTGTCAACACTGACCTAAGAACAGTTTTCAGCAGTACAGTGTTACTGTGCAGTATAAACAATTGCCACTGTCAATTAGATTGTACAAACATTTGAAATGCAATAACACTGAGAGGAAATTATGTAAAAAATCTTGAGCCAAAGTTGCAGGTTTGACAAGGCAAATGAGACAGCAACTATAATATTTATAAGATTCCACAATGAAACAGCAACTATAATATTTATAAGATTCCACAATTGCCCAATCACCACTGTGTTCTGTGTCTTTTTATGTCAGTTATGTAAAAACGTAGATTGGTCTAATTTGACACTGAAAAGTAAGACTGATTAACTAACTAACTGCTAGTTGGTCAAATTAGTTCTTAAGACAGTCTAAGAAAAACTGAATGACTATGTTTATGCAACTGGCCCCTGTTGCCTAAGTAGTTTTGCGTAACTGATGAATGATTGTTGTTTGGGGTTCCGAACATATGCACAAACTTGCTTGGCATAATGATGGCCAAGTCTTACTCAGTCTGTCTAGCAACAGCCATGCCAGTAGGTTAGGGCCAAGGGAATGATATCATGGGTAAATAATGGCAGAGTATTGGTCAAGAGAGAGAAGAGGCAGAGGGCAACTTCAGTGCAACATTCCATAATCTTGTTATACTGGCCAAATGTATAAATAGAGAGAAAACGATAAGAACATTCTAATAAATAACAGAAGTATATACAAAGAGAGAGAAAAAAAGTAAGGTAAGTATGAGAGGTGACAGACACATGGCAGACACAGCAGGGAGAGGTTGAAAAAAGAATATGAGGTGGAAAGCAGACATGTAGACAGCTATATAGAATGGCTGACAGACAGACTGACTGACTGACAGACATACATAGGGGATACATGGGCGGGCATTTTACAGAAATAAACTGGCCCATTGGTAAGCTGACAAAAATGGCAGTGACATGTGAAAGCATAAGAGGCATCATAATCCAGTAAAAAAAGGGGGGTGGGCTGTTGGCAGGGGGTGGACTGTTTATATGCAACATGAAGTAACATAGCGATCCAGCTACTGTTCAGTGAGAGCACAGCTCATTCATGTTGAGCATAACATCCTATAATTTCACACACACACACACACACACACACACACACACACACACACACACACACACACACACACACACACACACACACACACACACACACACACACACACACACAGTTATGGGGACTTATCCATATAAATAATGTGTTTTATAAAAAAATAAAAAAACATTGTACAAACTGTTTATTCCAGCCCCTAACCCTTAACCTACCCCTAAACGAGAGAGAGAGAGAGAGAGAGAGAGAGAGAGAGAGAGAGAGAGAGAGAGAGAGAGAGAGAGAGAGAGAGAGAGAGAGAGACTAAAATAAAACTATTCAAATTATTTGCAATTATTTGCTAGTTGCATTTCTTGCCTCAAATGTAAGATTTCATTAGAATCTTAAGTAGAGGTAGAATCTTGCTCACATTATATATATATATAAAAAACAAAAACAAAAAAAAACAATCAGATAGAATGTAAAATGAGATCACAAATCTATGTTTATTTTGTTCTGATTTTGGAGTGTTTGGCCAGAGGATCATTTGGCTTCACGTTACACACAATTTTATAAGATTGGGGCACTGATTGGGGCCAGTCAAATTTTCAGCTGGGTTCAGTTTGCTCTGCTTAATTAAATATTTTAAGGGTAGCTGACTTATTATAAGATTTTTAGGATGGTTGAGATATTGAGGAGATAAAGCCTCCTAAATAGTGTCCAACCTATTAGGTTGGGTTCCAAAAAATTTAGTTTTGCTACACCATGCACACACATTTGCATGGAGAAGTTAATGCTACACCTGATGGTCCCAGTATGATTAGAGAATATTCCAAATAGCAAATTGTGGCCTTCAGAGGAAGCAAAGATGTCTTGTGCAAATGACATTTGGTTACATTTGATAAGTGAAAGAAATAATGATCCAGAAATAATGATCTAGTTATCAAATTATTACATATTTCTGTAACACTTTACAATAAGGTCTCATTTGTTAAAGGGGTCCTTGATTATGATTTCACTTTTTTAACTTTAGTTAGTGTGTAATGTTGCTGTTTGAGCATAAACATCTGCAAAGTTATGACGCTCAAAGTTCAATGCAAAGGGAGATATTTTCTTTTACAGAAATCGCTTAGTAAGGGTTACAACAAACGGATGGTAGGGACTACAACGAGCTTCTTCCCTGATTGGCGACATCACACAAACCCTAAAATGTACATACATTTACATAAAAATGATAACATGGTGAGGCCATGTTGGGGTGCTTTAGAGAAGAGGAAAAAGTTTGTCCTAAGGCTGACAAACTTAAAGAGGTTAAAATATATTTTTAACACTGTTCCTGAACATTATAACCTCAATGTTTGTCTGTGCGCTGCACATTTGACAGAAAATGGCTTCCAGAAGAGAGTACAATGCAGGCTATATGCACAAAAGCTTCTCCTGAAAGACATAGCCATTCCCATTTTGTCGGGACAATCTTGTTTATGGATCACAACTTGTAATTATGTCTTATTATTTGTTGTTGTGTTTTCTATTAACAGTTTAAATTATAAGCTTTATGTAGTTGCTATGATAGCTATGATGTAAACGAAGGGCAAAGCTATGCCTCTGCTAGCCTGCTAACTAACATTACAGTATTGATGTTGTGTTTACTTTAGCTTTTGTAAGGTCTTGCTTTTGTAAGACTGTTCACCGCCCCTTAAGCCGGGTGCACACTGTGCGATTTTGGCCGCGATTTGGCCGTCTGAGACAAATTGAGCAAATCCTAAAAGAATCCTCTGATCCTAGGCTAAAATCTGAAGTCTTTGAATGTTAGTTTGACATGTTCACCAACAGCCGATTAAAGGGATAGTTTACTTTGAAATAAAATTTTGGTATGCTTTAGCTTACATCAAGAGCATCCAAGATGTAGGTGTCTTTGTTTCCGCAGTAGTTTCAATTTTGATATTTTTAAGTCAAACCGTTCTTGTCTGTCAGTCATATAATGCAGGTCTATGGTCACCACCTCAAAGAGCATGCACAGAGAAGTCCAAATTAAACAATTCCCCATCGTAAGTACACATTGATGGCCTAAGACACGAAACGAGCGGTTTGTGTGAGAAAACGAACAGTATTTATATAGTTTTTACCTCTACACAACCACGTCCAAGTGATCTGAGGGCGCGCGCGCTTCCTGGTGTTTTCGTTTTCTCACACAAACCGCTCGTTTCATGTCTTAGGCCATCAATGTGTACTTACGATGGGGAATTGTTTAATTTGGACTCTGTGCATGCTCTTTGAGGTGGTGACCATAGACCTGCATTATATGACTGACAGACAAGAATGGTTTGACCTAAAAATATCAAAATTGAAACTAATTACCGTTTTATCTCAGACGAAATTCTGGCAGCGTCAGAAGATTTGACTCACAGTCCTGCAGTGTGGCTTCTCCTAAGACAACCATCAAACTGTCTTTGTTTTTCAAGACAAGGTGTGACCAAAATTAACATTAGAGATTTCTTTGAAGCCACCATTTCTATGCCGCAAATAATGTAGCTCACATCACCGAACGTGTCATTGATTGATGATGTAAAACTCCGGACAAGTTTTTTTGCGTGCATCCGTTTTTAATGCATCTTGACTGTCGTACAGTCTGGCATTAATGACAACTGAAATCTTACATTGTGACATGGCTTACTGCGATGATCATGTTCGTACAGTCTGACAAGCACCAATCGTAAAGGACAATAATAAATCTCACAGTGTGCACCCGGCTTTAGGAAAATTATCCATGATTCTGTGATCGATTACTGTTTGTATTACCATAGTTTATGTGATTAAATGGTGGATAACATCATATCCATAAGAAAAAAAAAAAAAAAAAAACATACCACTTTGAAACGTTCTGGGAAATCTGTGCTTGCAAAGTCTGTGCTTGAAATCCGTTCTTCACAGTCCTCTTATTCATTAACATTGTCAGGGTCTGAATCGGGTTCTAAATGGTTTGAAATTGATCATCATTAATATTTATATTTGAGTAGAGCTCGCAGTTGCGTGACATTTCCACAACACATGCTAAGAGCTGCCAATCACAACACACGCTAAGAGCTGCCAATCACAACACACTGAGCCAGCTAACCAATCACAGCACATTTCAAATTTCGGAAGGAGGGGCTTCATTGAAAACGATACGTTCAACCAGACTGGGGAACTGTATTAATGTAAAATATGTGAAAAATAATGTGTTTTTTGAACAATCAAGCATGAAAACATATTCTAGTACAGCCCAATAAACAAAATCAAGAATTCGTAAAGGGCATTAGGACCCCTTTAAAGAGGTTATATGCAACTTTTTCCCCAAAATAAACGTAACAATAGCCTTTTTATTTGACCATTTATGACTCAAACATCTCCTGATGAGCATACTGACACCTTGTCAGCTCACAGTGGGTGCACCTATAAGCCTGTATCCTATTTTTCCTATTTTCTGTCGGGTCGGATTTTTCGCACGCTGTCTGCGGATGTGACGTCAAGCGCGTTCATGTCAAACATTTCAGATCACTCTGCCACCACCGCTAGTCAGCAAACAAACTTAGTTTCTCAAACAATATATGTATTTGGCTGTTCTTACCTCTGTAAACATAATGTTGACTTCTTTGCAGCGGATGACTTGTGAAGTGTGCACTTACGAGAGCGAGCAGAAAGGAAGAGCAGTTCTGTTTTTTGGCCACAGGTGTCAGTCGCGAGTTTAAATTTCAGAAAATCGCATGTAGCCTCTTTAACATTATTGATGCAATAACTAACATGAACTAACAATGAATAATACATTCTTACAGCATTTATTAGTCTTTGTTAATGGCAGTTAATAAAGTATTCATGTTCCCGTTAGTTCAGAGTGCATTAACTAATGTAAACAAATACATTTAATCTTATAATGTATTAGTAGACATTAAAATTAACATTAACTAAAATTAATAAATGCTTTAGAAGTATTGACTGTTCACTATTAGTTAATAACGAATGTTAACAAACGAAACCTTATTGTAAAAGTGTTATATATTTCTTCTTGATTTTACCATCATCGTTTTTCTTTATTTTAAATGCTTTAAAATTCTAAATTGTTTTGTGTAACCCATTCAATGTGATCTCAGATTTTGGATTTATACAAGTTAATATGGCAATGATGATTCAATATAAGAACTACATAAAGATAATTGCGTTGCTATAAAAATAATAGAAAAGACCTACAGAAACTACTGAAAAACCACATGTCCTTAAAAAGCACGCATAATAATAATAATAATAATAATAATAATAATCAATTTTATTTGTGATGCACTTTACATTTCAGCGAAATCTCAAAGTGCATTATCTAAGACGGTGGGTCAAACAGATTTGCAATAATCTTACAAAAAACAAAAACAAAAAAAAAACATCACATATCACACAGCAGCACAGATGATAAAATTACTTGTGACAAGACCCCAAAAAAGATATACAGTAGCAGAACATAATAATTACACCTAGTCACTTGAACACACACATATACATGCATTGAGAATGAGTATATAGTTTGAATGAGGATACTTCGACTGTCCCCTACACTCACCTATTTTCAAGCCCAATGGAAAATAAAATTCAGTTCTGATTCCAAAAACGATATTAAGCGCTGCTCACCAGAGACTTTGCCAGTCTCTGTGTCTTCGTTGTGAGATCATTGTGTCTAGTTCATTAATCAGTCGCTCTCTTTTGTGAGTCACTCTGACTAAGAGCCACAGTCACCTCTCTCTATCTCTCTCTATCTGTTCCACACACTTCCCTCTTAGTCATTCCAAAAATGCCATGAAGCTGTGCAGCAGCCAAATATGGGAGCCTGAGCTGTAAACAAGCCCTGGTGGCTATACTGCCCCAGAGCACCCCTCTGTCTCTGTCATAGGAATACGCACACACACACCACATACCCTTTACCTGGAAACACACACAAATGGAAATATGTAGAAAGAGATTTGAGAGTCTAATATCGCTTAAACTCTCTAAACTATGAAGTAAAAAAGTGTCCCTTAACCACACCAGACTCTTTCTTCCTTTAAAAGCAATGTTTGTATGTGTCTGCGCTTTTCAATGGCTTAAGTTATGTTAAGTGTCTGATAACATTCCAGTTTATTTTGCTTTTTAATTTAGTTTTGCCAAAATTTTAAATTACATGTTGCATGTCATTTTAATATATAATCCTTTCGAGAGAGATAAAGGTTTACATATTTGGTTTACTAAACTTGACTCAAGCTCTAAGCACCCCTGAACTTCCTTAAATAAATATTACTAATAAAATGGCTTGAGATGGATGAGATGGGGAGGTAGAGGGTTGCTGGAAAAATTGTCACTGGAGTGAGGTAAGCAGCCTTCTATACCAGTATATGATTACTCTTGTGTTGCAAATGGCATGATCAGATCATTTAGAAATCCATAAAAAGGACAGGAATATAACAGGAGAGTTATAAGCAAGTTGCTTATCTACACAGTACACTGTATAGTTATTTATTTGTATACAGATTAATTTTAATTGGGCTTTGTAATTGTGGATTTCCTTAGGGCTCTGCGCCATTTTCCAAAGCCCTGTCAATGTCAAGACTGCACCAATCTTTCCTTTACTGTCAATGTATCCATTGTGTATTTAAATGTGTGTGTGTGTGTGTGTGTGTGTGTGTGTGTGTGTGTGTGTGTGTGTGTGTGTTTGTGTTTTGGGGTACCCACGTCTCCTGGCCTTACCCACCAGCCCTTCCTCCCAGAAGAGGACACTGAAGAGAGAAGTGTCAGTTTTCCACCCCTCCCTGGGGCTGCCAGCAGGGCCACTGACGCCTTCTATTTCTCTAGATGCTATTTAAAACTCTGATTGGCAGGAGGCATGGGAATGGCTCTTTATGGCAGACCACATGGTTTAAAAAAAATTAAGCCAAGGGGATAAGTGTCCTAATGACCTGATACACCTTTTTTTTTTTTTTTTTTTTTTTTATGGATGAAAATAAGCAAACAGAGCTATTCTATCATAAAGCCAAATTACTTTATCAAATCTGCAATATGCTGAATACTCAGAAGAACAATCATAATCCATGAAACAAGTCTTGAGGAGATTTCTAGTAGCAATGAGAGGAGAATATATCAATATATCTCATTTAGCCCTCCTTGTTCACTTGGGTGTTTATGCCAATCAGCAAGCTATCAGAACAACTGACCCCCTCTTGTTCTATAAAGAAGCTGCCTTCGCCAAGAGCACAATCATTCCATTACCCCATAGCACGTAAAAGGAAATGAAACATGGTGTACATACAAGGCCAAATGAGCATTAAATTGCAGCAAAAATTTTTATAAAAATCCCTGAATCGCCACAAGATTCAGATAACACAGATCTGACCATTCAGCACCTTGAGCCTGAGCACACCAAGAATAGTTCCTCTCACCATCTTTAATGTCTTCAAATCTCCTGTTGAAGTTTTCATAAGAGTCCCAGCGGATGAGAGGATCCTGGGTGTTGTAGTCCACAGAGACACTAGGTCCATTCTGTAGATGATCCAACCCTTAGAGGGACAAAAAAGAACTTTGAGTCGAGGCCTTGCAGCATACGGATCTCTTTTATCAAGATCTTATCTCTGTGCAGAAAAGATACAAACTACAAACTACAGTTTTGGTAGTATTAAATTACCTTTGATTTTCTCTGGACCAAAAGAAAAGATAAACTCCACCTTCCCATATTCAGGAAACCTCTCATCTGCTAAATCACATATTTATGATCAGTCTGTATTCCACTGTGGTGGTGTTTAGTCTTTTTTTTATTCGCAATTAATAAACATAAAGCCCACTAACCTTTAAATGCCTCATCAAGGTCATTCTTGGTGAAGACCAGAGCTAAATTGTGTAATGCACATGTGTGGAACTGTACTCTGAAGATCACATCCCTATTGGGGTTTTGATAACGCTTGTGATAACATTTCAGCTTCAGGATAGAGGATATGAAAAAGAGACAGAAAATTAAACATATTGGGAGAGTATGGAAAAGACATTTATTGGATTCTTCTTCAACTATAACAATAATTTTGGTGTTGATATTGGTACTGTACCAGTATATCTCCTTTTAGTAGCAGGCCAGGCTCAATGGTGATACAGATGCTTGTATGGCTGTCGCCTTGAACGTTACTGTAAAACAGAGAGGAAAGGGGAAGAAATTATGAATGGGGTTATTACAGGCATACTTCAAACTGTCTCGATGCTGAATTATACAAACTAAGCCTAAACTGATGACTAGCTTGTTAAAATATTATCCTCTGCTGAACAAGAACATAAAAAATTAACTAGCAGTAGTGGAATTTCTGGAGTTACACAGGATATTAATGCCATAAAAACACAGATATAAAAAGAGATGGACAAGTGTTTGGCGCAAAAGTCAGATGAGAAAACATTTCAAGGACCTTTTCTTGGCCAGGGCAGAGAGCACAGAGGACCCTATCATTCAAACGTTAAACAAATGAACTGCAGCCTTGTCATTGTCACTGTCTCTGCCAACTTCCACATACACACAGAGGTACAGATTAAGATCAACAGAGCAACAGATGTTATACCAGACTCTCGCACACATATATTAATATACAGTAGTTTACAGTATGCACACTTTCACCCTGATTTTATAATAATTCATAATTATGTGTATGTAACATTTATACCCACAGTTTCACAGACAAGGCTTAAAACTAGTCCCAGCTAAAATGCATGTTTGAGCTGTTTTAACCGAAAGAATCTTGGTATATCTTTAAATATGTCAGTGCCATTGTTTTGTCTCAAGATGCACACCAGTAATGTTTTTTCTAAGGCACATTTATAAAAGCTACTTAAATGTTCTAATTAAACTAAGGCCTAATCCTGACTTAATCTAAGGCCAATCTGTGAAACCAGGCCATAGAGTTTTATTTTTGAGCCCCTAACATCACCCCTATCCTAAACGTAACCACTTCTCAACAATATAAAAATGTAGAAGGCATATACATGTAAAGAAATAATAATTTTACAATAGGTCACCATATACTATTATACACATATTTTTAACCCAAAATATAACAAAATAAAATGATTAAACGGTTAGTTCAAAAATAAAAATTATGTCATTAATTACTCACCCTCATTTCGTTCCAAACCATTAAAGGGTAACTAAACCCTAAAACAACTTTTTTTAGCTAAAGGGATGGTTCAGAGTAAAATCAATCAAACATTATTAAAGGTAGAGCTTATTTAGATATAACAGCCGAATGGCTTAGTGCAGGCGCTAATGGAACCTAGGATGTATCTCGTAAATTACCCCACTTATAATGCCTGGAATGGTACCAAACTTCTACAGTAGTACAAATAGGTTCTGTACTCATAAAACAAGGCATTGGAAAGTTTGTAAGTACATCAGGAGTTTATTTAAAAAGCACTTGCCTGATGGCTAATGCTACCGCTAACCCGCACATCGAGGTCACTTCAGTGATTATGGAAAAGCACGTAAAAGTCCTGGCAGAAAGCGATGCATAAGGATGTAGTGTAATGACGCCCAGTTCCAGGAATGCATTAATATTTGTTGGTAGTACCAGTTTGCAACAATTATTAGTTAACACTAAGTTGTCAACACTTTAAAAAAAAAAAGTTGGATATACTGGCTTTCTGCCAGGACTTTTACGTTCTTTTCCCTAATCACTCAAGTGACCTCGACGTGCAGGTTAGCGGTAGCATTAGCCATCAGGCAAGTGTTATTTAAATAAACTCCACATCTCTAAAAAAAACTCAGCGAATATTAGTCACACAGGCATAAGCAATATATCTTTATAAACATTTAAGCCTCTGCTATTCAATTATCTCATTCAAAACGAAAACAAATATTCTCTGTTTATGTAATCTGTATGAAAAGATAGAGATGTCAGTCGTTTTCATGGCAAACTCATTATCTGCTAATGTGAATATGCCTACAGAGTGCGCGCGCTATTGAAACGCGGGTCTCAGGTGCACGCCCCCCGCTCAGCTCCGCCCTCGGTTCGTCCCCTCTATCTCCGCTGGGCTCTGCCCACTTTTCCAGCATTTTTCAAATATTGCCAGTGGGTGGAGTCAGGCTCTGACCAGGGGTTGAGTTACCCTTTGAGACATTCGTTCATCTTCTGAACACAAATGGAGATCTTTTTAATGATATCTAAGAGCTTTCTGTTCCTCCACAGCCTAAACAACTACCACTTTCAAGCCCCAGAGAGGTAGTAAAGGCATTATACAAGCAATCCATGGGACCCAAGTGGTTTAACCTCAATTTTATGAAGCGACGCAAATTCTTTTGTTTGCGCAAAAAAACGACAAAAAACAAATTATCACTTTATTTACAAAATATTAATCTCCAATGCCCAATTGCCCATTCATCCAATGACGTCTGCTCTCGCGCCAACACAACACACATGCGTCATGGTGCTCTTGTGAACGTAAACATCCTTCAAACATAAACTTCCTTCAAAACAAGTTGAATGCGGCAAAAGAGATCACACTGAACTGTTATAATGTCAAATCAGGTAAATCTGTCAATCAAATGTGATGGAATTGAACACATTTAAATAATCAAACTGATTAAATACTGGTGTGTGCGAAATCCTTCATATTTGAATTTATTTAAATTTGATTCTTTTTATGAATGTCCTTTTTGGGACTTTTGATATCATATACTCACTTATCTTATCTTTTGATATCATATACTCATCTTACTTCTTTTGGGCCTTTCTTTCTCTATACTCTGATCTTCACAAACCTCATCTGTTAGATACACTACTTTGGATTTTTTATTATCTATTGACTAAAATAATTTTTTTTTCTATCTTAACTTGAAACGTATTTGCTAAAGTTTGCTTATATTTTAGAAGCTGCCAATGATGTAAGATGTATATGTCTCTACATAAACAAAAATGTATGTGTGCTACAACCAGACATTATATATAGCCTAACATAATGAGATCACAACCACACTTTACATATTAAAATAATTTAGCATACATACTAGGAAGCATTTTACTTACTAAATTCCAGAAGTGTACACAGGCTGCATTGATTGATGGATTTTGAGGAAGGGTCGGCAACCTGACAGGGTTAGATATAGTAAAGCACATCACTGATTTTAAGGTCACTTGTTCAAACATAGTACAATATACATAAATTGCACTGATGGATGGGTTAGGGTTAGGGTTAGGGTTAGGGTTAGGTGTTTGCACCTACCTCCTTTAGACTCAAAATTAGGGATGCCATGCATGATGACATGGTGAAGGAACAGGGGCTTGTTGTTGATTTTTATGTGCCCAGAAAGGAGACCAGCAAAGTAATGCACATACCTACACAGCATTACAGAAGGGAAACGATTAAATAAAACCACATGAAAATTCCGCAAAAGTTTAAATGTCATTTTAGTGATCACCATCACATTAATGCTTTGTTGTATTTTGGAGCCTTTATGGAAAATTTATTCTCTCTCATCATTTTCTTCCTAAAGTTCCAAATTGGCATTAAATTCCCCCAAATGCCACTAAAATTACAGGGAATGTATTAATCATTGTTCATATTGGTTGACATTCAACATCATGGCTAATTAGACATAATTTTATGTTCCACTGTAATTCCATGTACTTTGGTATCATCTGCTGGTTCAATCCTAAAACTGCAAGTGCATGGACTCAGTTTAGACTTTGCAATGTGATGTGATTCGCAGACATCTAAAGCACAATTACCTATTTCACGCAAAAAAATAGCAAGTCACAGTGTGGTTCAGTGGGCAATATGTTTAATTCCTTCATATAAATTAAAAAATTAGCATGGATATTGTGGTGCAGAGTCAAAATAGGCTTGTGTGACAGGGTAATCAGTCATTGCTGACCTTCTCTGGGAAGGCTGGCCCACGGGCATGGCTTTATCTTCATAAAAACGCTTCATGGCAAACCTGTCCAATGCCTGGTCAGCACTGAAAATATGAAAACAAAACATAAACACTCAACACAAATGCAGGGTCCTCTCTAATGGATCTAACACACCAAAATTTTTAAAAATAGACATGTCCTACCTGGCAGATATGTTACTGTAGTGCATATAGGCACCAACCACCACACCAGTTCTCCCCCAGTTTCCCTGTAAGAATTTGTGCCAGATTTATAAAGGAGAATATGCAAAGTGAAAACAAAGCACCGTCAAAGGCACCGTCATTTGAACTATGCCATCTTGGCTTATGGGACCATAGGATATTTTAAGCCAATCACATGAGCCATACATGCCATGTGCGTAATTACTGAATTATGCAATGACAACACAGACTGGCTGACGGCAAAATTGTGGAAAAATGTTTGGAATTGTTTGTGTAAATATGAATGAAAACTGTTCAGCCAGCAGCAGCACATCTCTGATGTAAATGGACATGGCTACACACATATGTTTCAATAACACTACCTCATGTGCTTCAAAAGAAATTTTAAGTAGCTGTTTGAGTGAGTATGAATTACAGCCACTTAGTATGGCCTCTCCGGTTTGGTGCAAAAGCCAATTTGAATCTGGGAATTTGATGATAACATCACTAAATATAAATTATTAAGCATCAGAAATACTGTATGTGCAGGTATCCTTCAAGTGGTTAACTGCTAACTTTGAAAATGGGAAACTGAAGGAAAATGTTATTATTTCCATGGATGCAAACACCAACTTTTCTCTACAAAGAGATTAGGTGAAAAAAACAATAACTTTAGATATCCATCCACATCCAATTGTTAACAGCACCATGACTGCTGTTCTGGATATGACACAAAAGGATTATGTCACCTCTGGTCATAATTATCTTCATCATTATATATCTTAACTACATTGCAGATGTCTATAAAGCCCAGCATGTCCTGATTTTGCCGAGTTAGACACGTTCCTGGGTCAACATATTTTGGTGATCCTGGAACATATAACTCCTAAACCTAACCCTACCCATAAGTCATCCCTAAAATCAGAAGGAAATGATAGGTGAATAACACTGATGTAAAGCACCAAACCCTGTTTGTAAGCCTAAATTTGGCATAAACTCTAAACTTGTCCCTCAAATCTGATTGGTTGATTGGAATGTTGTTCCAGGATCAACAAAGATGATGATCCAGGAACATGTTGCACTTGGTGAAATCAGGTTCTGCAATTATGGCAATGATAAGACAATAATCCTTCTGTGTGTCCAGTTGTGAGCAGATTACTACAGCTAACAAACCAGCAACATAAAATATGAAGTTCCAATTCATGAAAACGTCATCTTAACTTTGTAAATTCCATTTTATACTTCATTGTAAAAGTTCCAATTACAGCATACTAATTAACAACTGCACGTCAGTCCGGACAGTCATGCAAAGCGAGGGTGGTGGAGATTGGGTGCCTAAGGACAGGTGTGATATGATAATCACCTTGTTGTGCAGTACCACTACATTGTGAGGGTCTGCATTAAGCCAGGTGTCCATGGCTTTACAGATACTGCAAATTTTGTCTAGAGCAGGAGCATGATGATCAGGCCAACCAAAATCCAGCACCTGTCATAAATGCACACATACATAAAATCAACTCTAAGACCACAAGCTGACAGGAACTGTAAAATAAAAAGTAAATAAATAAATATATAAATACTGTAAATAAATATTCAAAAGATCACCCTTGGGTTCTGCTTGGTAATGTCATGTCTCCGTTCACTGAGATTAAGCAGCTGAAATTGGAAACAAAAACCATTAAACATTAATTGCTTCTAGTTAAGAACATCCTCTTTACTCATCCTAATTCCAAACCTGTATGCATTCTCTTCTTCGGAAAACATAACACATATTTTGAAGAATAGATTGGACCTTTGGTCATAGAAAGAAGCTTACTTGTAATATGTAGCTTTACTTATAAATATGAAGATACATTTGTACAGTGCTGACTGATTTTCAAACCATGTCAAACCATTAACATTATCTGAGAAGTAAATAGGCAAGAAACCCCTGGTCATTCATGAACATGCATGACCAGTTAATAGTCAGTTAATAATACAGGGAAACGTCTCAGGTTACATATGCAACACTGGTTCCCTGAAGAGGGAAAGAGATGCTGCGTCGAGACGCTGTGGGAACGCCCTTGTGTGATTGCGTCGTGAAGCATGTGTACAATCAGTCCAATGGTGTGACGAGACGTCTTAGACAGGTGAAGTCATAGACCAGGAAACCAAAAAGCACACCTTAAAACAGACTGCGCTGATAGGCCGAAGCAAGTCTATCACAGGCATGCAGGGAGTATGGCAGGGTGACGCAGCATCTCGTTCCCTCTTCAGGGAACCAGGGTTACATACGTAACCTGAAACATTCCCTTTCAGGGGAAATCGAGCAGCGATGAGATGCTGTGGGAAGACTATACCCACGACGCCATAATAGCAAATGCCTGTTCTGTGTGAAATCATTGCGCACACTAAGAAGCAAGCACCCTAGACCCTGGATTGGAGCCTAGATCCAAGTCGTAAAATCTAACAAATGTATGCGGTGAGGACCATCCTGCCGCATTACAGATGTCAAGAAGGGAAACCCATGATAATAAAGCCTTTGAGGCATCCATACTCCTGGTAGAATGGGCCCAGGGTACCAGGGCTGCTGAGTTTGAGGGACGGACAGTCAGCCAGGGGACATGGGGCGACTGCTAGGAGATGGGACTGGTATCCTTTTTTTCTTTTTGAGGAATCTTGGATTGTTTTAAATGTGTTGGGCCAAATTTTGGGCTGAGGGTGGGACCCTCATTTTAAGGAGGGGGGTGTCAAGGCCCCTCCTCTGCCTTGCAGGGGCGGTTCGTCCTGCAGGCAGAGGAGGGTCGCTGGTGATTGGAGCCACCTGGGCTCAGGGTATTTAAACTGCTTCACTAACCACTCTTTCTCTCTCTCTGCTCCTCCAGGTAAGCTCCTGTTTTGTTTGTTCCTTTGTTGTTATGACTTAGTTTTTCACTCAGTCATGTACACACACAGATTCACGCAGTCATGCATTTTACATACACCTTACATTATGACATTCCCACACCTCATTTCCTCTTTCTTTATTTGAATGAGCCGGCCTGTGACAGTATGGTCTCCACAACCTCAGTCGAGAGACCTGATTCTATGAGCTGGGCCCCCTCAGGGGCAAAAGCCCACAGTTTCCACAACTCCGGGCGAGGGTGATAAATCGTGCCCTCTGCTTGGGACAGCAGGTCCCTCCTGCTCGGAATCTCCATCAGAGAGCCGTCTAGAAGGGACACCAGGTCTGAGAACCAAATAGGGCCGGCCAGTACAGGGCTACTAGTAACAGACGGGCCCCTTCATGGCAAACCCTCTCCAGAACTCCCAGAAGCATAGATATCGGAGGAAAAGCGTACAGGTGCAGCCTTACCTGTGTGAGGCCACACCTCGGCCATACCCCCAGAGGAGCTGGATGTGTGAGAGAGAACCACATGGGACGATGAGTTGTATCTGAAGATGCGAAAAGGTCGACTTAAGCTTGACCAAATTTCTCCCAAAGGAGCTTCACCACCTCGGCCCCCGGAATATATACTGCCCTTAGATACAGTAATTTCCCTTGGGCCTATAGGAGGATCTGATGAGCCAGTTTGCATAAGTGACGTGACCTCAGACCCTCCTGATGGTTGATATAAGAGACCACCGATGTGTTATCCGTGCGGACAAGCACATGGTGACATCTCAGGTCTGGCAGGAAGTGCTTGAGGGCTTGAAACACCACCATCATTTCTAGACGATTTATGTGCCAAGAAAGTAGATGGTCCTGCCATAGACCTTTCGCCGAGCGACCACACATGATCTCCCCCCAACCTGTGAGGGAAGCATCCGTCGATAGCGTTACGCGTCGACAAGAAGCCCCCAGCACTGGGCCTTGGGTGAGGAACCAAGGTTTCTTCCACATGATTAAGGCACGTAGGCATCGCCGCGTAACCTTGATCTTGCAAAACGTATTTCCCCTCAGAGAAAACCCCTTGGTCCTGAGCCACCACTGCAGGAGTCTCATATACAGGAGGCCAAAAGTTATTACGTTGGACGCAGCTGCCATGAAACCCAAGAGTCTCTGAAACTGTTTCACAGTGAGTGACTGGCCTAGTTTTACCCCTATTTACGGCTGAGAGAATCGAAGTAATACGTGCAGGTGACAACTGTGCCCACATCGTTGTCGAATCCCATACCACACCTAGAAAAGTGGTCCTCTGAGATGGGAGGAGCACACTCTTCTTGGCGTTGAGCCTCAACCCCAGCATCTTTATGTGGGACAGAACGACATCTCGATGCTGAACCATCATCTGCTCGGACTGTGCTAAAATCAACCAATCGTCGATGTAATTCAACACGCACCCGTCTCTCCCCGGAGGGGACCACCCTCAGAAATCGAATAGCCTCGGCGTCAGGACTTCTTTGTCGAAGCCTTCTTAGAGACGATGACAGTCTGTGTGATCTTGCCTGCCTCTAACCGGCTTCGACTGCGACTGCCAACCAGGCCTACCCCCCCCCCCCAACTGTGGAAGAGCCCGAGTGGCAAAACTTTGCTTTTGCTGCACTCTGTGCTGCGAGGAGCTTGTAGACGACCAAGACTGCTCCCACCTAGCAGCCTCGGGGACATTAGATCGGCGAGGAAGAAACTTCTGGAACACCGCTGATTGCTTATTTGCCTCCTGGAATCTAACGACGACAGTGTTTACAGTGTCACCGAATAGACCCGAAGGCGAAAGCGGAGCGCCCAGAAGAAAAGATCTGCCGCTATCTTTCATATCAGACAAATTCAGCCATAAATGTCATTCTGTGGCCACCAGGGCTGCCATAGACTGCCCTACTGATTTGGCCATCTCCTTGGCGTCCCGGAGAGACAGATCTGACTTCCTCACAATCATCCATGTCCCTAAAGCAGATCAGCCTGGTATGCTTGCAAAATCTATATTTAATTTGGCAACAGTGCGAGTCACAACCTCCAAAAGCTCCTCATCAGCAGGGGTATGAGATGGTGAATCCTCAAAATCCCCTGCATCAATGCTGATGACATCCAGTTCCTCAGAACTGGATAATCGCAGCATTGGTGCCTCAGCTCGGGGAGAAGAAACCACAACGCGTGCTTCTCCCTGAGATAAGGCACTGGATCTGGCAGGTGAAGGCTGAGGTAGAGCTGGGCCCGTCTCAAACCCCGCTGTCAGATCCATTTGCGAGTACCAAGATGTGCGTCGCCACTGTGCCTCGGCAGCAGCGGGAACCGCACCCTCCTCCTCGAAGCAGAAGTTTGTTTTCAGATGTGCTTTATAGTTTTCTGGTCTATGACGTCACCCGCCTATGACGTCTTGTCACACCATTGGACTGATTATACATGTGCTTCACGACGCAATCATACAGGGGCGTTCCCACAGCGTCTCGACGCAGTTCGAGTTCCCTTGAAAGGGAACACTAAACTCCAATTCACCAAAAAGAATGCACTGTAACTTTTCTAGAATTTCTTTTCTCTTTCTTTTGGGACTGTCAATTGCTCCAAGGTTTGGAGGATCCTTACTAGATAGTGCTGCTGGTGTTTAGAACGGAGCATGCTGGTTACATCCCTCAGGTGTACACTGTATTTATGCTCCACTGTTCCACCAGGAAAGGACAGAGCAATGATGCGTTCTGTGATGTAGACCAGGTCCACCTCATTAATTTCTTCCATTGTTTGCACCAGACTCAGGCTCCTTAGGGAAGAGAAATAACAAATGCTAGACACTAAATAAAAGATGCAGATAATCTGCTTTATATAGTGTAATTGGGCATGTTTTTTTTTTTTTTTTTTTTTTTTTAGAAACATCTTGCTGTTTATTGATCTAAGACACAAAGATATACAATATAAAACTAAAAAAATATGATAAACCAGCCATAGGGGAGATGATAGAGTATACCAGGCATATTGAATAAGCACACAGACCATATATCACCTTTCACAATACATATTGTTTCAAAGCAGCTTTACAAAAAAATGCTTGTTTCAGTGTTACAATTTACAAAGTACGACATGTCAAAATAACTTCCATATGGCAGTAATACATAACTATAACATAATATGGCATGTGCTTAGTTAATGTCATATATTCAGTTAAGCAGACACAGCGAACGTGTTAGGTAGCATAGCAATTACAAACTGTGCTCGTAATGATTACACTATAAAGATAATATACAATTTAAGGATAATATTTGATAGATTTTGTATGTTGATCCAAAGTTGGCGTCATCTGAAGTCTTTACAATTGTAGCTGAATTGTCAGCAGAAATCATCGCAAATTATTCAATTCAATTTACATTAACCAAATCAATTTAAATACTGAACTTGATCACCGCAGATCAATGGCTAGCACGAATGACAAAACTCAACAAAACTCCAGGATATGATGTCAGTGTATATTAGCATGCATACCTCGATGGTCTTCGTTTTGAGTCCATATTGGGAGACTTTGTGGATCCCTGGTTATAGATGATGACAGAAAAAAACACACACACAATCCACATGTATTTCCACAAATATAATTGCACATATATTTCCACAAATACACTATATTGCCAAAAGTTTTGGAACATCTGCCTTTACATGCACATTAACTTTAATGATATCCCATTCTTAATCTGTAGGGTTTAATATGATGTTGGCCCACCCTTTGCAGCTATAACAGCTTCAACTCTTCTGGAAAGGCTTTCCACAAGGTTTAGGAGTGTGTTTATGGAAATTTTTTACCATTCTTCTAGAAGCGCAATTGTGAGGTCAGGCACTGATGTTGGACGAGAAGGCAAGACTTGCAGTCTCCGCTCTAATTCATCCCAAAGGTGTTCTATCGGGTTGAGGTCAGGATTCTGTGCAAGCCAGTCAAGTCCCTCCACACCAAACTCGCTCATCCATATCTTTATGGACCTTGCTTTGTGCACTGGTTCGCGGTCCACCAACTGTTCACATAAAGTTGGGAGCATGAAATTGTCCAAAATGTCTTGGCATGCTGAAGCATTAAGAGTTCCTTTCACTGGAACTAAAGGGCCAAGCCCAACCCCTGAAAAACAACCCCACACCATAATCCCCCCTCCACCAAACATTACACTTGGCACAATGCAGTCTGCCAAGTATCATTCTCCTGGCAACCGCCAAACCCAGACTCAGATTGCCAGACAGAGAAGCGTGATTCATCACTCCAGAGAACATATCTCCACTGGTCTAGAGTCCAGTGGCGGCATGCTTTACACCACTGCATCCGACACTTTGCATTGCACTTGGTGATGTAAGGCTTGGATGGAGCTGCTCGGCCATGGAAACCCTTTCCATGAAGCTCTCTACACACTGTTCTTGAGCTAATCTGAAGGCCACACGAAGATTGGAGGTCTGTAGCTATTGAATCTGCAGAAAGTTGGCGACTTCTGCGCACTGTGCGCCTCAGCATGCGCTGACCCCACTCTGTGATTTTACGTGGCCTTAGTTGCTGTTGTTCCCAATTGCTTCCACTTTGTTATAATACCACTAACAGTTGACTGTGGAATATTTAGTAGTGAGGAAATTTCACGAATGGCAACCTTTCACGGTACCACGCTTGAATTCACTGAGCTCCTGAGAGCAACCCATTCTTTCACAAATGTTTGTAGACGCAGTCTGCATGCCATGGCCATGGAAGTGATTTGGAATACCTGAATTCAATGATTTGGAAGGGTGTCCCAATACTTTTGGCAATATAAAGTATAATTGCATACAGTATATATTTTCAAAGTATGATAAATATGAATGTTTAAGCAGATATGACCCATTTGACCTGTATGCATTTTTATCACCACCATGCAATATTTGGTGTCATTTGAATAAAAGATGTGACAAACATGGAAATGCCTGCATCAAAGTTAGTTCTTAATTACTTGCGTCGCACCAAGACCAAAAAAAAAAAAATTTCATTGTAATTTTAATTGAAATTGTGATGGAGACCTTAGTGTTTAAGACAACTGGCAGAATAAGATCAAACACAATTATTAGTATTACTAGCTCTAAAACTAAAGCAACCCAATCTGTAGTAATAAAGTAATTGTACAAGATGTGTTGTTTCACGAATCACTCAAATTCATCCTGTGCTGAATGGAAGGAGGAATATTCGCAAAAAAAACGCAAATAAGTAATAAAAAAGAGCTGACCTGACTGTTGTTAGTTGTAGATTCACAGGCTGTGGCTACCTACAGATAAAAAGAGAATGAGATAGAGGTAGAAAAAAGACAACTGTGACTGAAAACATCAACTATATTTTTAAATATATCAGTACAGTATTTTAAGCAGAAAAAAAAAATGTGATTTGTTCCCTCACCATATTCTTTACCTACAGTAAATAACAATTGTAATCAACACATTGTCAATATCAGGTTCTCATGTGTAGAATACTGTACTGGATACTGAAATCTAAATTTGTTAACTTTTAAACTTTACAATTTGCTGCAGATAAAATGTGTTGTACACATCTTGAATAAATAAATAATTTTTACCCACTTTGAATTATATATAATTTGTTTATCATATTTCTACACATTTTAGATGTCTCCATAATGGTCACAACTAATTCAGATATTGCAGTCTCTATAAAAAGCCGATGAATTAAACCAGGTGTGATAGATTAGGGAGACATACAAAATGCAGTGGTCTGGGACAGGTTTGAAAAGCACAGTGCTAGATCAAGTCAAATTTTGTGACAACTTTAGGCAGGAATCCAGGTAAATCCAAAGGGTTCACATACTTTTAAATATTTATTCTTGCTTAAAGTGGCATATGGGTGACCAATGGTGGCAATTGTGATTCATACCAGTGACTAAATGAATCAAAAACAGTGCAAAACAGTAGGCCCATCTGAGATCACAAAAGCTTTGCCTTGAATGTAGATAATAATAGGTGGTAGCAGTGAAGTGGCACAGGAAAAAAGTGTTAAAGGGTTAGTTCACCCAAAAATGAAAATTCTGTTAGTAATTACTCACCCTCATGTTGTTCCAACCCCGTAAGACTTTAGTTCATCTCCGGAACACAAATGAATATATTTTTGTTTAAATGTGAGAGTTGGATCACTCCTCCATAGGCTTCTATGGGATCGAAAACTTGCCGGCGCAGAAAGTTAGAAAAGACAGTGTTTAAAATAGTCCAAGTGACTACAGTGGCTCAACCATAAAAGTTTATCAAGCGACGAGAATACTTTTTGTGCGCAAAAAACAAACAAAAATAACGACTTTATTCAACTATTCATTTTCCTCTGTGTGGGCCTCTGAGTGAGTTCACAGCACAGCGCTTATAGTGAGCCTACGTGCTTATGTACAACACAGAAGCGCTGCGCTGTTACACTACATGAACTCACTCAGAGGCCCACACAGACAAAAAGTATTCTCGGTTTTGCGCACAAAATGTATTCTCGTCACTTGATAAACTTATGGTTGAGCCACTGTAGTCACTTGGACTATTTTAAACATTGTCTTTTCTAACTTTCTGGGCTGGCAAGTTTCGATCCCATAGAAGCCTATGGAGGAGTGATCCAGCTCTTAGATTTAATCAAAAATCTTAATTTGTGTTCTGAAGATGAACAAAAGTCTTACGGGGTTGGAACAACATGAGGGTGAGTAATTACTGACAGAATTTTCAACTAACCTTTTAAGTGATACAACTCTCACTTCTTGTAATTAGCAAAAGCTAATTACATAATCAAATTCTTTCATAAAATAGATGCTTTTAAAATACTGCTGCTTTTTACAAAAGCATAATTTAATGAAAAAATAATCCAATATTTCTATATTATAAAATTCTACCAAATTTTGTTACAACAGTTAGCATCACCCTGGTTCCCTCAGCAAAATCCTAATAGGATCTCTGTTACCAACAAACGTTTATGACCTTACACATTTTGTGCATCATGAAAAAGTTTTTGAAGCCTAAGTACAATCAGCAGAAGTGAAAAGCTAACATAGGCTATAAACGGACTACACGACGGTCGCATCACCATTACTAAACTTCTGACAACACTTTCAGTCTTTATAAAAAATTGTAATAAAAAAATATATATTTTGTATTAGTGTATCATAATTTGCGCATGCAACAAAGAAAATGTGCATGTGTGGATCAGGTGACACGTGTGCATTCATTAACATCTTTTCTGAGTCAATCTAATTTAATTCATTTGGATTTTGAGACTTTCATTTCACGTTTTTAAAGCATTTCACAACCCACACACAAACAACTACAAATGAATAGGCCTGGTGCTAATTATTAATGTGCGCACAACTACCCATCCATTTGACAAATTGACAAATGTGCGTCACTAAATTAAACTAATAGGCTACAACTTGTGTGTGCAAAATCCAGAATCACATGAATGTGCAGCATTTTGTACAAATAGAAACATAGTTGTTAATACAAAACCTCGATTTTGTATTAATGTAGGTCAGAATCTGTGCATGCAACAAGTAAGATGTGCATTTGTGGATCAGGTGACTCGTTTCTGGGTCGATCCAATTTGATTCATTTGGATTTTGAGACTTTCATTTCGTTGGTTTAGATGACCGAAACTGAAAATAGTTGTGAAGCCTACTGTACTATTGTCGGTGTATAGTTTTCCTCCCATAGAGAATATTATAAAGAAAAAGCTTAAAGTTAATGCAGTAAGACGGTGATATCAAAACTCAGTGGCCTACACCTTATTGAACATGCAACGCGCTATTGCACGTAAAGCATTTTATAATGGTTTTCTATGGGTGTTGTTCACAATCTGATTTAATCTGTTTGCTTCTACAAAATATGCTTTATTAATAAGGTAGGCCTATATTGTGTACTAAATTTGGTGCTTCAATATTACTTGCTTAATCCACATTAAGCGTCTTAAATGGGGAAGATCGCTTGATTACGCTGCCTATGTCTGGTTTAGCAGCTACTGCCATCTAGTGGTAGCAGGTTTTCTCAGACAGCTGTGTGTGGATCATGCAAGACTAAACCAGCGAAATGAAAGTCTCAAAATCCAAATTAATCAAATAGGATCGACGCAGAAACGAGTCAATGATGCACGCGTCACCTGATCCACAAATGCACATCTTGTTGCATGCACAAATTCTGACCTACATTAATACAAAATTGAGGTTTTGTATTAACAACTATGGGCCCTATCTTGCACCCAGCGCAATTGACTTTGTACACCGACGCATGTATCATTCCTATTTTGCACCCGCGCACAGCGGACTTTTCCCTCCACAGACACACGTCGGTAAGTTGGGAAATGAACTTGCGCTCCCGGGGGCGGTTCAGCGCAAAGAGGAGGCGTGTTCCGGCGCAAACGTTTCCTGGTGCTGTTTTGCAGGTTTAGAAAACAATTCCAGGGAACCACTGACCAGGAAAAACCTAGTCTAAAGTCAGTGGCGTGTTGCGCATGTTATTCAGATGTTATTTTAAGGGCACATGCTTGGCCATAAGCAATGCAGCGTGTATACAACGCGCATACACTTTGCTTATCTCATCTACACACAGACACAGCAGTTCTCATTTTTATAAAACCATACATTATTACAAGGAAAAATATTAACACACGAGGGAAATCATTGTTGTGTCCATGAAGATGTGAAAAAAATAGGCATAAATCACATTACCCAATTTACCCAAATTATTATACGCCTGTTTAACCGAAGCTAATTTGGGTGGGTTTCTCCATCCCCATACAATGTCACTTCTCTGTGTTTTACAGCCCTGACGAGAACGTCGGTCTCCTCGGCTGTGAAGCGCTCCTGGCGCGCGCCTGGCAAATCCGCAGTTATAATAGCAATCCGCCATGGAAAAAGCACCTGCTCTTAAAGGGAATGTGAGATGTCGCTCTGATTGGTTTATTTAACGTTACACCCAAACCACACCTATGAATAATGAAGCTACTTCAGACCAACCCATTTTAGATTTGCGTTGGGCGCAAGAGTAATTTATCCCACCGGTATAATAGCAACAGCGCCCAATACCCGCCCACAAAGTGACTTGCGTTTCGCAAGGGAGGAACGGAGGGAGGGAGGGAGGGAGGGAGGAGGACAAAGAGCAGGTGAAGGGCAGACAGAAGGCAGGAGGAACCAGGGCGGAGCAGGCTGTGCAGGAGGCCAGGGCAGAGGCAGGACAGGCAACTCCAGGGGGCCGACTGACGGAGGTGGAGCAGGTGGAAGAGGACACCCGGATTAAGCCGGAAATCCGACGGGCCGAGGTGATGCTGAGGATCCCGAGGGACATGGCGATGCCGATGGCTCTGGCTAGCGAGACACAGGCGGGGATCCAGAAGGCCGCGTTGGAGCCGGAGCGACTGAGGACCAAGGTGTAGCTGGAGGGAGTGAGGTGCCCAACGGAGCCAGAGGGACGAAGGGATGAGGCGAAGCCAGAGGAGTGTAGTCCAGAGACAAGGGCAGGTCGACGAATGACCAAGGCGAAGCAAGAGGGACGAGGGAGCCCGGCGGAGCTGGTGGACTGATGGACCACGGTGTAGATGAGGGAGGTGGGAGCCAAGGTAGAGCTAATGGACCGACGGGCCGAGGTGGAGTCCTGGTCGCGGAGGCCAGAGGTGGAGACCGGGGATCCACAGACCATGATGGAGCTGGAGACTGGCAGACCCGCGGCGACCCCACATCCCTGATGGTGGAATAAGGGTGGGAGAGAGAGGCTGAGAGGGAGGCTGGGTGGGAGTTCAGAAACAGGCTCAGGAACCATCTCAGGCTCAGGTTCTGGAACAGACTCAGGCTCAGATTCAGGCTCAGGAACAGATACAGGCTCAGGGACAGATACAGGCTCAGGAACAGATACAGGCTCTGGGACAGATACAGGCTTTGGGAACAGGAACAGAAATCTTTGCTGAGTGCTCGACAGGCATGACGTGAAGAAGCTCTATAAGGGTGGTCTCGGCGGGAGGAGACTTTGGAAGGGTGGTCTAGGCGGCTGCTGGTGATGGTGGTTGTTCTCTGGATCGGGACGCAATGCACAAACACCTGCTGATGGCTTCCCTCCAGTTCAGGCCATCAGTGTTTGGGAGGTCGGTGGCCAGGTGGAAATTGGCCCCTGATCCAGAAGAGCAGCATTTGGGTTTCATCATCGAGGGGGCTAGTGACGGCTCGACGAACAAAGTTCACCATGAAGGAGAAAATTCTGTGCTCTCTTGAGCAATGGTGACAAATATAGCCCTGTCGTCCATATGGGCTGGTCCGATCTTCTGTCACGGGTGGTTGCAGGAAGGCAGACGGAGATGAGGATATAGTTCCAAAAACAAAGGTTTAATGTAATTAAACACAGGACAGCAGAACAGTAGCAACATACACTAAATATAACAGAGATCAGACAAAGACTGACAGAACAGACGGAACTTAAATACAAACACAGATTACACTGATTAAAAGAACACAGGTGATACAGATGACGATGATGACTAAATAGGTGATACAACTGAACTGATAATGACAGTAACCATGGAAACAAAGGAGTGGTGGGAAAAGAACAAAGGAAAACAGGAACAAATTAAAACACAAACTGAAAGTCCAAACATACACTGACACGTGACACCTATGTTATTGCAAATGTTTATGGCCATGCATCATTTTACACTTTAGTTAATTCAGACTGTTCTTCTGTCCACCTTTTTTCCAGATTGTTGAAATGACACAGAAAAAAAATTTCATAATGGAGTTTTATTTTAATAATAAAGTCGAGATGAAATGCACATCTGGACATATCTTTAGAAAATGCTGTCTAAGATGATATATAATTGTGGGTAAAACTTAACACATCATTCTAATTTGACAAGGAATTTGTTTTCTAGTTACCAAAAAAAAGTAACATACTGCAGTTAAGAGTGGTAGACTGTTTCGTCCACACTGAGACAGTGTTTTTGTCCTGCGAAAACTGAGTATTTTTTGAAAACATTCTGCCAAGTGGATAAATTTGAAAATGCCATCTACAAAAAAGATGATTTAAAGCTACTATCTGTAATTTTTTTTCGCCGCTAGGGGTCACTAACCTCTTACAATAACAAAGGCTTAGATTAATGACGCAGTAAATGAGAGTGGAACTTGTCTTCATGCTGATGGATCTAACGTTAATAATAGGGCTGGGTATTGACATAAATTTCACAATTCGATTAGATTTTGATTCACAAGCTTGCAATTCGATTCGATTTCGATTCCGATTTGATTCGATTCAATATTGATTATTCTGGATATCGGGTACATTACATGGCAAATTTTCTCAAGGAAAACAAATCTCTTAACTTAACTGTAAACTATAGGAGTCAGTTGTAGCCTACTAGGCTTCATTAGCCTACTATAATATTGAAGGTAAAAATTAACTGATTTGTATACAAACTCTTAAATTACACTTTATTTAGTTTTTATAATAATAAAGTTATATGAAATATCTCTTGAGCTGAACTGTGCCATAGTGATCTCATGCCACTGCACCAAAACTGTATTTATGGTTTTGAATTTTTGTAAGAAAATGTACGTAATTTGAAATCAGAGACTTTGTTTCATATCTGTAACATAGAGGCAAGGACGAAGCGGCGGAGAGAGAATCCACATGCAAGCACGACTTTAATAAAACAAACAGGTAATCCAGGGCAAACAACGGAACTCAGGACAGGAACATGAAACAGCTACAAAACATGGCACAGAACAGGAAATAACAAAAGTCCACACAAGACAAGGGGAACACAAGACAGGAATCATGACACATATGTTAAGGACTGCCAAGGCATTTGTATAATGGAAAAAAATCTAAACCTATTTTTTTTTTTTTTTTTTTTAATTTCCACTATTGTATGTTGTTGACATGGCAACATATCATAAAGTACCTTAAAACAATATATTTTCCAAATCTTTTTTTTTACAGCACTTCAAGTTAAGCCATTCTAAGAAAAGAAAAAGAGTCAAATATTTGTTTCTATAGGTCTATCATAATGCGTGCGGTAGAGGGTTAAATATAGTGCATGGGTTGTATGGAAAACTTGGATACTTTTTGGTGTTTTTGTCCTTTTGGAGCTGGACAGATATAGTCACTATGATCTGTCATCGTAGAAAAGCTCAGTTAAAATGATTTTAAAATGCCCTTTTTGTGGTCCACTGTAACCTAATGAACTTGAAAAATAATGACATATGGGTTTAGAAAGACATGAAGGTAAGTACATAACATGGTTTCTCTTTAAACTGAATAGCATCTGGATCTCTGATGTCCTACAAACAGAGCAGATAACTTGCAAATGCATTATAAAAAATATTCTTCCTTAAAACTAATGTTTTTACCAGATCCAAGTCTGCTTCTCTTTAATCAATTTGTTGAAAAAAGAACAATAAATATACATCAAAGCAGTAAATAACACATTTAGATCATTCACATCAAAGACATGCATGAGACTTAAAAAAATACATGAAACTGTTGTCATTGACTTAAAACAAAATGTATGCAAGTACCAAGACAAGAACAAGGTCATAATACAAACAATATACTTCAACCAACACCTAAAATATTTATCTCTCAATTGTTCTTTTCCAAGGATCTCTGAAAAAGATGCATATTCCTGGTGGCACTGCTCATTTGTGCATATTGAGTCTGGTAAAGAATAAGTGTACCTTTATGGTTTCCAATCCATGGTCAATTTTATCTTGCAGTAGAGAAAACATTTGCAGTAGAGAAAACATTCATAACTAAAACAAAGTTGATCTATGTGTTTTCATGTGTTACATTTTCTGTGTCCTCATAAACACTTTATCATTTTCTTCGAGTCATTTCTCTCCACAATGTTAAAAGGACAGATATATATATACCTGATGTTCCTTCTGCTTTTAACTAATGCTAATATATATATATATTTACCGCGCATTTTACCACGCAGCCCCCTGCTGGGCCCCGCCAACCAACCTCTGGATGTAAAAGGGCAAGTGTATGCGGTCATTCAGAGAGGGGACAGAAAGATTGAGGAGGAGGTGTTCATTGTGAAGGAACTGACCACACCCTTATTGGGGCTCCCAGCTATCAGCAGACTACAGATGATCCCTCAGCTCAATAGCATTGACGACGCAGAAAAACACTTCCGCTCAACTCACCCAGAGGTATTTAAAGGGCTGGGTAACCTTAAGGGGATTTCAAAGAAATTGATGGCAAAATTTTGGAAGAAACGGTACAGCACCTTAAAACATCAACATGCGCTCTTGACACACTTCCCACATCATTTTTCAAAAGTGTGTTAAACAGTTTAGAAGCAGATCTTCTAGAAGTGGTAAATGTCTCACTTCGCTCTGGGAGTTTTCCAAACTCCCTGAAAACTGCAGTTGTCAAGCCCCTCCTGAAAAAGAGCAATCTGGATAAGACCATATTAAGCAACTATAGGCCGATCTCAAATCTTCCTTTCATAGGCAAGATCATTGAAAAAGTTGTCTTCAATCAGCTGAACAAATTCTTAAGCTCGAATGGATACTTTGACAATTTTCAGTCTGGTTTCCGACCGCACCACAGCACAGAGACAGCGCTCATAAAGATAATAAACGATATTCGCTTATGTAAGAACTGATTTTCCTGCTAAAACAAAACTCACCCTGCAATAACGCCATAAAACGCCCCCTGGACAGCAGATAGCAAAGACAGAGCACAGAACCTTGTCCTGCCCAAACTTATCTCCTTGTCCCTTTGTTTGACTTCAACTCATCCCCCCTCTCCCTCCTCTTCTCCCTCTTCAAGTCACTGAAAGTTAAATTAAGAATGTCTATATATCGCATATGGTGTATCTTGTGAATGTGTTGTTTTTCCTTTTCATGTTTGGTATCATTTTAAGTGTCTCAGTGCGATTGGTAAAATGGTCTTAATTTCATTGCAGTCATTGGTTTAATGAGAAAGATTGAGAACTTAGGAGAATCCTGTATCTCCTCTCTGGCTGATATCTTTTTATGATATCTCCTGAAACCAGGTGCTACCCCCTGGGGTACATGGAATGGCCCAACCAACTCTAAACAACATTTGTATAACCCCTGTTGTTCTGGTCTGGTATTTAAGGTGAGGGAATAGAACACACTTTGGGACTCTTTACCAGGATCATCCCCCATAGTGATGTTTCAGTGCTTTTCAGTTGGAAAGCCCTGACACATTACTGTGTCTTTGTCAGGAAAACATTACTTACTTTTAGAGTCATCTTTGAGTAAATGATGTCATATATTTTCTGAATTGGTTTTTAATCATTTACTTGTGTAATTGGCATGATACATTTTTACCTGACAAATAAATGTTACATCTTGATTTATTCTGAAGTTCTAGAAATCATTCATTTTAGTAGATTAATGTGCAGTCTGGTGTTTCCGCAAATCTTTGTCCAGGATAGATCAAACTGAAGGCACTATGAATGGAGCATGGGGCACATCTTAGGAAAACCTTCTGATTTCTGACTATCTCCTGACTTAGCATGTTGTACGCTGCAAATATTATAAAAAATTACACCTATGGGTCTGCAGTGAGCGGCTGCATAGGGTAAAATACTTGCACTGCACCCTCTGACTATTTCAGGACTGGCTAGTTTGTGATCGTGAGCGCGCAGTCGCGACGTGACGTCTCAAAGCGACACTAGGTCCATAATGAACGAATATTGAAAGTATGGGATAATCAGAATAATCAAAGATCTAAATTAATTCATAATCAATATTTATGATTATTTTCTAATCAGAAATACGATCTAAATTTGATTATCATTTGAAATTGGAGTCAGATTAAGCGTAGAGCTGAAGTAATACTAAAACTAAATTCCAATAAATTAAGTGAACTTCACTGGATCGCTGAAAAGACATACACGCTTTAAACCTTCGCCAGGCCGTTGGATTCCGTCGTTGGGCCAATGGGTGGTCCTTACACTTAAATACTGATTCAGGCAAACTATCAGTGCTGGTGTTACTCGACCTCAGTGCTGCATTTGACACTGTCGATCATAACATACTTCTTGACAGGCTGGAAAACTGGGTGGGGCTTTCTGGGATAGTCCTAAAATGGTTCAGGTCATACTTAGATGGGAGAGGTTATTTTGTGAGTATAGGAGACCATAAGTCTGAGTGGACATCCATGACATGCGGAGTCCCTCAAGGCTCAATTCTTGCGCCACTCCTGTTCAACCTGTATATGCTCCCAATGAGCCAAATAATGAAAAAGAACCAAATTGCTTACCACAGCTATGCAGACGACACACAGCTCTACTTAGCCCTATCGCCTAACGATTACAGCCCCATTGACTCCCTGTGCCAATGCATTGATGAAGTCAAAAGTTGGATGTGTCAAAACTTTCTTCAGTTAAACATAGACAAAACTGAAGTCATTGCATTTGGAAACAAAGATGAAGTTCTCAAGGTGAATGCATACCTTCACTCTAGGGGTCAAACAACTAAAAATCAAGTCAGGAATCTTGGTGTGACACTAGAGTCAGACCTTAGTTTCAGTAGTCATGTCAAAGCAATAACTAAATCAGCATACTATCATCTGAAAAATATTGCAAGAATTAGATGCTTTGTTTCCAGACAAGACTTAGAGAAACTTGTGCATGCTTTCATCAGCAACAGGGTGGATTATTGTAATGGACTCCTCACTGGCCTTCCCAAAAAGACCATAAGACAGTTGCAGCTCATACAGAACGCTGCCGCCAGGATTCTGAGCAGAACTAGAAAATATGAACATATCACACCAGTCCTCAGGTCTTTACACTGGCTCCCAGTTAGATTTAGGATTGATTTTAAAGTATTATTGCTGGTATATAAATCATTCAATGGCCTAGGACCTCAATACATTGCAGATATGCTCACTGAATATAAACCCAACAGATCACTCAGATCACTAGGATCATATCAGCTAGAAATACCAAGGGTTCACTCAAAGCATGGTGAATCTGCTTTTAGCTATTATGCCAGCCGCAGCTGGAACCAGCTTCCAGAGGAGATCAGACGTGCTCCTACAATAGTCACATTCAAATCTAGACTCAAAACACTTCTGTTTAGCTATGCATTTACTGAATGAGCACTGTGCCAATGTTCGTCCGACTGTTTGTACTGTACTATATTTTATTTTTTTATTTTTCTTAACTGTTTTAATTATTATTTTTTCTTTTTATTATTTTAATTTCTTTTATGTAAAGCACTTTGAATTGCCATTGTGTATGAAATGTGCTATAGCCTATAAATAAACTTGCCTGGCCTGCCTGCCTGCCTGGCCTGGCCTAAGGGGAGTATAAAATTAAGCTGAGAGACAACGTGGCACCCTATGCCCTCTCGGCCCCGCGACGTGTGGCCATCCCTCTCCGGGCCAAAGTCAAAGAGGAACTAGACCGGATGGAGAAGATGGGGGTCATAGCCCGTGTTGAAGAACCGACTGAATGGTGTGCGGGTATGGTCCCTATAGTGAAAACGTCAGGGAAAATTTGCATTTGCGTGGACTTAACCCATCTGAATGAGAGCGTCATCAGAGAGAGACACATCTTACCGGCAGTGGATGAGACACTGGCCAAGCTGGAAGTAGCCAGAGTCTTCACAAAGCTCGACGCGACATCAGGCTTCTGGCAGGTACCACTCCACAAAGACTCAATGCTGTTGACCACGTTCATCACATCAGAGGGCCGCTACTACTTCAAAAGGTTACCTTTTGGTATATAATCGGCGCCCGAACACTTCCAAAAGAGGATTTCTCAGCTGATTGATGGCGTTGACGGAGTCCTATGTCACGCTGATGATGTCCTGGTTATAGAAAGAGACCAGGTGGAGCACGACGACAGGCTGCACAGGGTACTACAGAAATTCAGAGAGGCTGGGCTCACTCTGAATGAGAAATGCCAGTTTGCCCTGACAGAGATCCATTTCCTGGTTCATGTCATAAATTCTCAGGGCATCAGAGCAGACCCAGGTAAAATAAAGGCAATCCTAGAGATGCCACAGCCAAAGGATGTGGCGGATGATCGCCGTTTCATGGGCATGGTGAACTTTTTGTAGGTGAATTTTCGCCACGCCTGCCAGATCTGACAAAGCCCATTCGTGACCTGCTGAAGACAGAGAACAGTTGGACATGGGGATCATCCCAACAGAAAGCGTTCCTGGAGACAAAAAAAACAATTGAGATCAGAGACTGTGTTAGCCCAATATAGCCCAAATCACGAAACTATGGTATCGGCGGATGCTTCTTCATATGGACTTGGAGGTGTCCTGACACAAAAACAGACAGACGGAGAGTGGAGACCTGTCGTCTTCATTTCTAGAAGTCTGAACAAAGCAGAATCAAGATATGCCCAGATAGAAAAGGAGGCTTTGGCTGTGACCTGGGCATGTGAGCGCTTGCGAGGATACTTGAGTGGACTGGACTTTACCATAAAAACTGATCACAAGCCACTCATAATACTCCTGATGTCCAGAGCACTAGATGACCTCCCACCGAGGATTATCAGATTCAGACTTAGGCTGCTCAGATTCAACTTCAACATCATCCATGTCCCAGGTAAAAATCTGATAACAGCTGACACCCTGTCCAGAGCGCCTCTTCCAGCCGCAGCCACAGAGGCGGAGCAAGACCTGGAAAGAGAATACAAAGCTTACCTGGACAGCGTAGTAGAAAGCCTGCCAGCCACACTGACAAAGCTGGAACAGATTAAGAGTGCACAAACCTCAGATAACACCTGCAAACGTCTCAGCCGATACATTGCAAATGGATGTCAGGGACACAGACGAGATGTGCATGAGCAGCTGCTACCCTACTGGCCCAATAGGTCAGTTTTGCATGAAGGAAGAGGACTGCTCATGAAAGGAGAGAGACTTATAATTCCTGAGTGCATAAGGTCTGACATCCTGCAGAGACTGCACCAGGGACATCAAAGTATCAACAAATGCCAAAACAAGGGCCAGAGAATCAGTCTGGTGGCCAGGCATCACGTTTGCTGTAAAGCAAATGGCCGAGAGATGTGAGATTTGCGCACGCGAAGCTCACACACCAGTCGAGTCTCTGCTCACAACAGAACTCCCAAGCAGACCATGGCAGAGGGTTGCAGCTGATCTCTTCCAATGGCAGAATGGGAACTATTTAGTCATTATAGACTACATCTCTCGCTATATTGAAGTTTGTCCCTACCTGGCAGCACATCAGCAAAACAGACTATTGCAAGACTTAAAGCTGCGTTTGCCATATGGATGCCCAGAAGTGCTTTACACGGAAATGGTCCGCAATTCTCCTGTCATGAATTCGCTCAGTTTGCACGGGATTATGACTTTGCCCATGTGACAAGCAGCCCCCGTTACCCCTGCAGCAATGGGGAGGCTGAACGGGCCGTCAGAACTGTCTCTTTTAGTAAAAGAGGGAGATTTCCACAAAGCTCTGCTGGTCTACAGGGACACTCCATTGGTGCACGGCAGCTCCCCAGCTCAACTACTGATGGGGAGGAGAATCAGAACACCAGTCCCCGTGTCACCAGAGCAGTTACAACCACAGTGGCCCGATCTTGAGAGGTTCAGAGAAAAGGACACAGTGTTGAAACTGAAACAGCAACGAACGTTCAACCGGAGACACCATACTCAAACCTTACAACCCCTCCAGCCTGGACAGCACGTGTGGATCAAACCCACATGCACAAGAGAGACTATTGTTAGTCCGGCACCTACACGCTCATACGAGGTAGAGACCCTGGACTGAGGATGGCTGCGACGCAACCGTTCACACCTCAGGGAAGTTCCAGTGCCTCCAGGTGACATGACAATGACTAAGTCAGGGAGACTGTCTAAGGCTCCTGAGAGACTGGGCATTTGAACATGAAACACACGCATACACATCACAGAGGATAAGAAAAAAAAAAGGGTAATAATTTTCTGTTTGAAAATTGAAATGTTTATTAGAAAAGCCATGTTCTGATATATTGAATCTTGCAGTTACTTTAAGATAAAGTCTACAAAAGGGCAAAATGTCTACAAAAGTCTACAAAATGTTTGAAAACAGTTTTTCAACCCCCATTTGCAAATCAGGTTTATTGGCAAAATGTACAGACTTTCAGCTGTTCGCAATGAACAAATCAAACAAAAGTAATTGAAATAGCTCAACACAACAAATGTTTCAAGTGGTTATTTTTAATGACTTCTGCAGTCTCAAAATGAGTCCACCCCCTGAATAGAATCCCCCACAACAGCACAAATCTGCAAAACAGGTGTTGTCTCATGCACACCTGATGCATCTAATCAATGACACATGAAATACCTGAACTGGCTAGGTTTGTTGAGTGTTACGATTGACTTCATGTTAGAAATATGGCTAAGTCAAAAGAATGGTCCAAAAAGTTAATAGAAGGATATTGCCCTTCACAAACAAGGAACAGGATAGAAAAAGATATAGGGAAGGCACTAAATGTTCCTAGAGACACTGTTGGAAGCATAGTGTGCAAGTTCAAAGTTGAAAGAACAGTGGTTACACTACCTGGACGGAGTAGAAAAAGGAAGCTATCAACGACTGTAACCAGATTTCTGAGAAGGTAGTTTCAGAAAAACCCTTGAGTGACTGCAAAAGACCTGCAGCAAGACGTTGTGGCAACAGGCACTGAGGTTTCAGCTTGCACAGTACGGCATGTACGAAACGCAGATGGTTTCCAAGCCAGAACTCCAAGACGTACACCACTGATGACCCAAAAGCACAGGAAAAGTGCTCAAAATCATATAAATAAGCCACAGAACTTTTGGGATTCTGTTCTGTGGAGCGATGAAGCAAAAGTGGAACTTTTCTACCCAAAGGATCAGTGGTATGTCTGCAAGAAAGAAGAATGAAGCATATGCTATGTCTTCAGTTAAGTACGTTGGTGGCTCGGTGATGCTCTGGGGCTGCTTTGCATCCTCCGGCTCTGGAAACTTGCAGCCTGTGACAGGCAAGATGGATTCATTTTTGTATATCAGGAAATCCTAGGAGAATAGATTGAACTGAAGATTGGAGAATGGAGTCATTAAAAGTTGCATTTTCAGTTGAATTTGGGGAAACCACTTGAAACATTTATTGTGTTGAGTTATTTCAATTACTTTTGTTTGATTTGTTCATTGCAAACAGATGAAATTATGTACATTTTGCCAATAAACCTGATTTGCAATAGGGGTTGAATAATTTTGATTAAAACTGCAGTTTGGCCTCAGTTAAAACTGTATTCTATCTACCTTATTATTTTGAAGTTGTATTTTTGTATTTTTGCAATGCAATAAGCTAACTTTATAAACATACTAATACAACTTGTAAAAATTAGATTATAGCAGCAAATAATTTGTATTGTTTGGCATTATGTTGATTATCACAAAAATTTCAACTTGTCTCACCTTTTCTTTAAAAAATATATATAAATATATGGCTTTCAGTGAGGCGCTTGCAATTAAAGTAAATGCTGGTCGAGTGTTCGGTGCCAGAATGGGAAAAGCTGCAATTTGAGTTTCATAAAGGACAAATTGTGATTGCATGGCACCTCAGAACTTCAATCTCAGAAACGGCGTGCATTGGGGGTAATAATAAGTAATAAGTACATATCAAATGTGGTGCATGGATGGCCAAACGACAAAGCGTCACCCAGCCGTGTGTCATCTGCAGCTCACTGACGCCAGAGGTGAGCAAAGACTGTTGCACTTTGCAGGCACCTGGATGGCACTGTTGAGCAGAAGATGTTTTCTTTGGATACTTTAGGCCCAATTATCCCAATAGCACAATCCCTGCCAGCTGTCTGGTATCTGACCACCATTGTGGACCAAGTTCACCCATTCATGTAAACTGTATTCCCAGCCAGTGATGGCTATTACCAACAGGATAATGTGCCATGCCACTCTGCCAGACACGTCAAGGAGTGGTTTGAGGAACCACTGTTAATGCCTTGGCATCCAAATTCACCTGACATGAACTCAATCGAACATTTGTGGATCAACTTGAAAAAGGGGGCTTTCACTACATCACCACAACCCCGCAATGAACGGGAACTGGAGGACCTGCTGTTGACATTATGGTACCAGATACCCCAGGAGACCTATCGCCAACTTGTCGAATCAATGCCTCGCTGCGTGGCTCGTTTTGTGGGCTAAAGGAGGTCCCACACGTTATTAGGTTATTAAGTATGTTACCACACGCAGATGACAGTGTAACTTTAGGGCTTCGCACACCCAGGGTTCCTGGGTCATCTTGTATCATGTTTTCTGCTCATACTTAACATGGGATTTAACAATTAATCCTGGGTACTTATAATCTGATGTTTTTTTTACACTTTACATTCTTAAACCCTCAGTTAAATTTCTTATTTGCACATTTGTGGTATCAGCAGCCATGCTCAGATAAATACAGCGTGCGAGTGATTTAAATAACCATCTTATTTTGAGCTTTCGTATTGGTAAGTAAAAATGTTGACACGTAAATCCTGATTGGTGTTTTAAAACACATACAGCTTCTATGAATGAATGTGACTGTATGAAGCTATGATATGAGGCACATTCTGTTCAATTTCTTGTTGGTTGTCTGTAGTTAAGCTTCTAGGTGTAAACACTGCTTTATTTCATACGTTTGGCACTGCAAAGTAGGGTGATTTTAACACACATGTACACAGAGGTCAATAAAGGTCAATTAAATAAAACACACCAATAAAATATTGTGTGTCAAAATCTAGCATGATACACAGATATAAAAGAGAATACAAAGATATCCTTTTGTAAAAGTCATCTTTTAAAAGTAAGAAAAGAAAGAAACATATGAAAAATATGTCCATGATTTACCTTTACCTCACATTTCTTATGGCAGGACAACTTGCACACTGCAGGAAAAGAAAAGAAAAAAAAATGCATTAAATGTGATCATAGAATTATTGGATTAAAAGTTCAATATACAATCATTTATTCTTACTGTACCAATTCACACAAAAAAAATGCTTTGTAAAGATAATCTAATCTGTTTTCTACAAGACAGGTGCAAATATGCTATGGCTAATTTCACTACCTCTGCCCACTATTTGCCCTGAGTACATGTATATTCAGTTACTTCTAATAACACTTTATGTAAATGGCATGTCATTATTTGTATTTAATGCGAACAAGATGTTTGTTGCTATGTATGTTTGGTGCAAACAGCATTTACCACTATTTATACTGTAACACTATTTACAGTAAAAATAGCATGTCCCTTGCAAAAACATTTCTTTGCGGCTAACTTATGGGTACTTTGCGGCAAATCTGCAGCAACCTAAAAGCAGTGAGTTTCTCTGAGGTGAGGCAATTATACTTCATAACACATTATATCAATGACATAAATATGAAAATAGCATGAACTTTATGTCAATAGATATGACTGAAGTTCTGCTAATGTGACAGTTCTTCAGATCTAGATGAATTATGTAAGTGGTTTTTTTATTCAAAACAGCAAATTAGTTAAGAAACACTATCTATCTATCTATCTATCTATCTATCTATCTATCTATCTATCTATCTATCTATCTATCTATCTATCTATCTATCTATCTATCTATCTATCTATCTATCTATCTATCTATCTATCTATCTATCTCACTTGTGTGTCATATTTAATCTGTGTCCCTTTTTTCTCCCATACTTTATATTTACTTATGCAAGTGAGGTTCTCATTTCAATGACTGTAAATATGCTGCCTGCTGAGAATGTTAGATGTGATTAGATGAATATTCATGCTCATATTCTGTATCAGCTGTATATATAGATTGTTTAGAAACTCATTTATTTACCAGTTGATCCTGAAAGAGAATGAAGCCTGCCCCTGATACTGAAGTCATTGGCAGTCTTAAAAACATGGCTTGTAACAACTCTTGAGAGGTTCCAGCATGAAGGCCCAGGCTTCACCATTCACAAACTCATGGAGGGACTTTAAGAATCATGTGATCTGTATGGCAAGACATCAACAGCATTTAAGTTAAAATTAATAAAGTGAGCAATGAAATGAATAACACATGCTTAATGTTCCATCACCCCATTATACAGTTTAGTTTCACTCTCTTTTTCAGTTCATTTTCAGATCATCTGAAAATGAAAGATGCAGATTTCAACAAAGAAGTGAATTCGTACCTGTAGGGGAGTAGTCATGCTTAATAGGATATGTGAATAAAAAACAAGTAAATGAATGAATTTATAGTGTTTAATGGTTGAGGTTATGATAATATTGTTTTTTTAAATATATGTATGTGTATATATATATATATATATATGTGTGTGTGTGTATATATATATATATATATATATAAGATAAACAATCAATATTACATTTTAGCTATCTATCTATCTATCTATCTATCTATCTATCTATATATATATATATATATATATATATTGATAAAATGTAATATTGATTGTTTATCTTGGTTATTTAATATTATGTATTGAATTAGAGCTAACCACTGCTTTTAATTTTAATTATGTTTTATGTTGAAGACAAATATTTTTAGAAGTATTGCACATAGTGTTTGATTTGTTGTTGTTTTTGAATATGTATTTGTTAAGAGATAATTATTTTATATATTCAAACCTTCAATGGTATAAAAAAATACTTTGAATCTACACCAAAAAGTAGAAGCACTTGTATTACACTCATATTCACCATAGACTTGCCACAACTGTCAGCCGCAAAGTTGCTGCACACTGTTCGCCACAAAGCTCACATGTAAAAAAATGTCAATGTTCACCATAAGTTTGCCACAGGAGTTTGTCAGAACACTATATTTTTGCAAGGGATAGCTTCTCAGTGAACATCCTGACTGAAACCTCAAATCATTATATAAATGCCATCAAGGAAAAAAAAAGGAAAGACTGAGGAGGTCTTTAGAGCAGAAAGTTTAACTTTACTGATTGTGAAGTCAAGATTTTAAGAAAGAGAAAGAAGATGGCTAGCATGGTAGGCAGCAAGATGCCATTCAACATCGAGTCAAATAAATATTACTGATGCAGCAAGACAGAAATCACTTTTGTTAGTTAGAATTCATATTTATATACTGTATATAAGGATATACAGTATATGTTAAGAAAAGATGCTAAGGAAACTGCAATTATGGAAACACATCAACAGAAATGCACAGAGAAAGAGGCTGGTCTGTGGAATATCCAACAACCACAGTGACCACAGGTCATTGTAAGAAACAGAGCAATAGAGACAGTCAACAAGAATGTGAGGGACTTGCAGGCCCAAAATGCAAATACCCAAGTGCCATGAAGATGCACAAACTGTGGTTTAACCTGACCCAAGCTATAATCAAAGAGGGGGTCAAAGCAAAACATGCTACAGATGTAGGGCTGAGCAGCAGCAGTAGTGCCCGTGTCACTCATTAAGTAAAAATAAAATAACATAAATGTGTCAAAAATACATACTGAGGGTATACAAGTCAAATATAGAGTTTAAAGGGGGAGCAAAGTGCACAAGACAGACAAACAAGGAAAAGTGCAAAGAGCACATAACACACAGTACATGGGACACAGAAAAAAAAAATACTCACAGATGAAGTGAGGAACATATTGTAAGTTGTTCACAACTCTGATTTCAAAACTATGGTAATACAGCCAATGAATAACTCAGCACCCATAGTACCCATACTAAATTCAACAATTCAGTGAGACTATGTGGGGACTACAAGTTGACCACAAGCATCTCCAGACTCTTACCACAGTACTGCCAAGACTCTGCCAAGAGCTGAGCTACGACTGAAGCGAAAAGCATATTAATGGGAATTCAGGAAATGTTCAAGGACACAAGGTGGACACTGGAGAGCAGAAGGTTCTACCAAATTTCTAATTATAAGTGCAAATGGAGTGTTGAACAAGAGGATACATTTGAACAGGCAAAATAAATTATTCAGTCAGCAGAAGCCTTAGTCCACTATGACCCCCAAAGAGAACAGTTTCATTCCTCCTGACCGCCAGAGGCGGTGCTAAGCACTAGTGGATTATCACAGCGCCAGCCAGATAGGTCAATAGCATATAACAACAAACTCAAGTCATGACAGTAGCTCGGTGCCCAGCCTCTTTCGCTTTCTCGCTCATTATTACTTTTTATTGCATAATTACTGTTATGTAGGTTGTTGTATGCCACGCAGTGCTATCCGAAGGGCAGTTTTTGATTAATTTTATGTGTGATTCTGAGTGTTTGTCGCAATCATAAATCTTTCGGTCCTAACCGAAGATTTCATCTGTCGTGTAGGTTATTGCATGCCACACGGTACTATCCAAAGGCTAGTTTTTTATTTATTTTATGTGTGATTACGTATTTGAGCATTTGTCGTAAATATTTCAGTCCTAACCAAAAATTTTTATCTACCAATTGTTTTTTTCCGGGCTCATGTTTTTCACTGTTTGAGTTCCTACGGTACTAACAGGACGTTGTGGTGTTTCTACCCTTTTACAACACACTCCATGCGGTGAACAACTAACACTATGGGCCCTATTTTAACGATCTGAAACGCAAGTGTCAAAGCGCAAAGCGCAAGTAACTTTGTGGGCGGGTCTTGGCGCTGTTGCTATTTTCCCGGCGGGATAAATGACTCTTGCGCCAGGCGCAAATCTAAAATGGGTTGGTCTGAAGTAGCTTCATTATTCATAGGTGTGGTTTGGGCGTAACGTGAAATAAACCAATCAGAGCATCATCTCACATTCCCTTTAAGATCAGACGCGCTTTTTCTAAAGCGGATTCCTATTGTAACGGCGGATTTGCCAGGCGCGCACCAGGAGCGGTTCACAGCCAAGGAGAGCAACGCTCTCGTCAGGGACGTTGGGGATGGAGAAACCCACCCAAATTAACTTCGGTTAAAAAGGCGTATGATAATTTGGGTAAATGTGTAAGCTAGATGTATGCTTTTATAATAAATTGTCTATCTATCTATCTATCTATCTATCTATCTATCTATCTATCTATCTATCTATCATAATAATAATGTATGATTTGCAAAAATGAAAACTGCTGCTTCTGTGTAGATGAGAGAATCAAAGTGTATGCGCGTTGTGCACACGCTACATTGATTATGGCCAAGCATGCGCCCTTAAAATAGCATATGAATAACATGCGCAATGCGCCACTGACTTTAAACTGTTTTTTCCTGGTTAGTGGCGCAATTGTTTTCTAAACCTACAAAATAGCATGGAGGAACATTTGCGCTGGAACACGCCTCCTTTTTTGCGCTGAACCGCCCAGGGAGCGCAAGTTCATTCCCTAGTTTAGCGACGTGCTTCTGTGGGGGGAAAAGCGCGCTTTGAGCGGGTGCAAAATAGGAATGATACATGCGTCGGAGTACAAAGTCAATTGCGCTGGGTGCAAGATAGGGCCCTATATCTTTATTCTTCTCATAAGCATTAATAAATTGATAAAGAGACAGGATGATACAAGTAGAATCATCAGGAATACAGCAGGTAGGAATTGTTGGATTGATTTCCGTAGAACTACACAAGGGCAAAGAGCCTTTTCTGTAAAGGGCTCCCAACTCTGGAACATGTTGCCAAATGAGTTTAAAGCAGTAAGTTAAATAAAGTATTTTACATTGAAGGTAAAGCAGTGGTTTAAAATAAATAAAAATGGGTCAGGAGCCCGAGACAGTTGCAGCATTGGTGGTATTTCCTGATGAAGCACTAAGAGGTCATGTAAGCTGCCCAAGTGCACAATGTGGATGAACTGACATTTTATTGAAGAAGGCATATGAGTCATTAGCTTTTATAACTCAAGCAAAGAATACCATATACCAGCTGCCTCTTGACTGTAATTGACTTGGCCCTCAAATGTGGACCCTTCTGTGCCTCAGTTCCTACAAACTACTCTATTGGCTATGGGTCATGTGACTTGTGAGCTTGGGACACTCTCAGCAACCCTCCTAACAGCCCAGCAGTATGGCTTGCACAGACACAGTTACCTGAAGATTGTAAAAAGACCCTGAGAGAACTACAAATTGTAATGGGACATCTTTTTGGGCCCAATGTCTCTGAGGTATTAGAGAAAAGAATTAAACTGTCAGAAGCCATGCAACAGCTAACTCAGACACCACAGGCACCTTCTTTTAGGATGCCACCAGCTCCAGCTCCAGCTCAACTGCGCTACCTGATTTCGGAGCAGCAATTACGTCACCACATGGCTTCCCAACTTCAGAAACCAGTTCAATGGCCCTTTCTCTAGAAATTCGTTCACTATTGGAGAAAGGAGCCATTACAAAAGTTCCTCCACATACTTCCTTTTTCCAAAAAAAGATGGTGAGTTACAGCCGATCCTGGATCTATGATGTTTAACACCCTGGTGTCGGCCATCGCACAGTCGCGATAGCCTCGCTTTTTTTCTTATCAGTGCGAAAGAGACTCAAATAACTCCGTCGATTTTTGTCATAAATATAAGTCTTATATATATGATTCAAAACTGTTAAATGTCTACTTTTATTTGTGTACACTCATAATAAAAACTAAATGTTGTGATTTTCGTAAAAAATAAAGAAAATAAACATGATGCGCGTTCTGCCGTCTCTCTCTCAGTGTGAAGTCCATTCTAATCCACAGAAAATGAACTGTAACTCAGTGAATACTTGCCACACAGAAATGAGAGAAATGCCTTTAGAAAGCTTGAAGTACTTTTTTTAAATGATACAATTCATAAAAACAAATATTCTCTTTTTAAGTCATCTGTATGAAACCAACGAGAGGTACAGTTTCTCATGATCTGCTCATTATCTCTAATGTGACCACACCCACGCGTGCACATGCGATTATCATGCTAATCGTCCACATGAAGGAATGCAAACCTGTAAACGCCCCCCATCACCTCAAAACAAAGCATCAAACTTCATCATTCCTCTGATTTTCATCGAGTTTGGAAGACATGCTGTGAGTTTACTTTGGAATTACCTCAGAAGAAGAAGAACACGATTTGAAGATAAGAATGATTTTTAAGGTAAGAAATGCATTCTCACTTATATTAGTTAGCGTGTTATTGTTGCATAAACTTCACTTTGTTCTAGTTGAACTGGTGCCAGACTGAAATGTATGAAATTGACGGAAACATGTTGAAATATGAACTATAGACAGGTAAGCAACTTTTAAATGCTAAATAAATATACATGTATGACACAAGGATGTTTTATGCTCTATAATATAAAACACAGCATGATATAAAAGTAGGCTAGTATGAGTGTTTACACTAACATGATGAATATTATAATGTTTAGACCAATGTTTACTATAATTGTGGAATACACCTGTTGGGTGCTTTCATCGATTACCCTTAAGATAACCATAGCTTTCAGAAGCAGATATCATCAGGTGGTACCCAACCTTCCTTGAGTTTTTCGTCCCTTAACCACAACACTCTCCAGTTGGTGGGTCGGCAGGGGTGGCCAAATCACTGCCCATCTGCTCCTGGCTTCCAGCTGTCTTCTTCTCTTACTCCATATTCAGCATGAAGCTCATTCAGCCTCCTCTCCCATCCTATGTGTAGCATTCTTTTTGCTTCTCTCGTCCATGTCTAAAGGTGACAACAGCCGCCATGCTGATTTGACAGGAAAGCCTCTGCACCCTACTTCCACAGGGAACAGCCATGTCTGCCATCCCTTGTCTTTGCACTCTTGGATTAAAGGCTGAAATTTTAAGGCCTTCCTCTCATGAGCCTCCTCACAGCCCTCCTCCCATGGCAAGGTCAGCTTGATTAGAATGATTTTACGGTCTTTGGCTGACCACAGGACGATGTCTGGTTGAAGAGCTGTATGGACCACTTCCGGAAACTGCAGCCTCCTTCCGAAATTGACTCTCATTTCCCAAGAGCATGTGGCTTGCAGCAGATTGGATTTTGATGATGCCCTGGCTGCGAAGGTTTTCAACCACATAATGTTTATTTTAGGTTTCAGACATTTAAATTCACATAAGTACTAACAAAACAATACATTTAGAGTTTGTAAAATACACACTGATGTCTATGGAAGCAGCAATAATAATCCTTTCCATTATAATTAGACAACACATTTTATTTATATCGGATACACATTGTGTAAGTAAAGTTTACTCTATTCTTCTCCCAGTTCACCAGCCACTTACTTTCATGTATTTCAGGAGAAGTGGGTGAATTCACATGCTGTAAATCCAACAGAACTGATTCTCTGAACTGTGGCACAAACTTACATGGTGGCGCCCATCGCGCCCAAATAGCTCAACTAACGCAATCATTATAAAGGTGTTTAAACAACAAAACACATCCACTTGCACATATTTGACAATCGGAATATCAGATATTTCATACTATAGCAAACAATTTTGTGAATATTTTAAAGAAAAAATGAAGAACAATATAAAAGATCATCAGTCATTCAGCGCTATTGTGGCTGCAGTGTGTCATGTGACAAGCAATGACACGTCACCATGGAAACAATAAAGTGATACATTCTAAATAATGGTCGCCTTGAAAAACTCACACTGGGGGGTCAGCCAGAATATTTTAAACTTGCGTGTGAAATGGTTAAATGTATTCCTAAAGTTTCTTCTTTTTCAAATGTTAAGCACAGTGTACGTTCTTCAGTCTGTGATGGAAGGAGATTGGTTTGTGATTGTCAACTTGAAGGATGCTTATTTTCATGTTCCCATTTTCATTATTTTCATTTTCATGTTTCATGTTCATGATTGTTTGTGTCTGCACACTACAACCCTGGAAACAGTTAAAAAAATTTAGGGCCGGAGTGCCACTGAGGGTTGTACCTTCTCATCGTGAAGTGATCACAACCAATGCTTCATTAACAGGATGGGAGCAATATGGAACCAGAGAGGAATTGGCAGCCGTTTGTCACCAGAGGAGTCCTTGGAACATATCAATTTTCTGGAATTGAGGTCAGTGTACCTTGCGCTACAACACTTCTTACCAGCCTTGGGAGACCGTCATGTGCTTATCCCATCCGACAACACATCGTCTTTCATTTGTATCATCAGGGCGGCACTCACATCTTTACAGCTAACTTGCAGCTAACAGCTTCAATAAGAGCAGTTCATCTCAGCGGACAATCAAGTGGTGGATGCTCTGTCCAGGGATCTGCTACATCTGGGGTAATGGAGGCTTCACCCAGATGTAGTGCAGTTAATTTGTCAGTGATTTGGGAAGGCAGAGGTGGAAATTTATGAAATTGACGGAAACATGTTGAAATATGAACTATAGACAGGTAAGCAACTTTTAAATGCTAAATAAATATACATGTATGACACAAGGATATTTTATGCTCTATAATATAAAACACAGCATGATATAAAAGTAGGCTAGTATGAGTGTTTACACTAACATGATGAATATTATAATGTTTATTTAACAAAGACAACAAAGTGCCTTTTACCTTAAACGTGTTGCTGCCATATCTGCTCATCATGCTACAGTTGGTGGTTCTTCTTTGGGATCTCATAACCTTTTTGGTAATTTTCTGAAGGGAGCAAGGCGTTTAAAGCCTGTTTGTTTTACACTTTTTCCTGTGTGGGATTTACCACTTTTACACAAATTCCTTTGTGCATCACCATTTGAACCATTGGGTGTTGCAGATATTAAGCTGTCCTTAAAAGTGGCGTTTCTTCTGGCTGTTGCTTCTGCTAAACGTGTTGGTGAGCTTCATGCCCTGCCAGTTAGTGAGTCATGCTTACGCTGGTTACCATAGGATCCAGGGGTCATTCTTCAACCTAATCCAACCCTTATTCCCAAGGTTTTATTACCACAATTTGTAAATCAGTCCATTCATCTGGCTGCTTTTTAACTTTAACTTTACGGGGAGTTCCCTTGGCAGATGTCTGCTCTGTGGCTACCTTGTCTTCGCCATGTACCTTTGCGTGATTTTACAAGGTCATTGTTCCTGCTTCCAATGATGTGAGCTCTGCAGTCCTTCTGGAGCAATCTTTTTGCAAGATGTTTTCAGGTTGGTGGCATTCCTCATGACTGTGTTGGTATGTGTCATCCACTAGTGTTCAGCACCGCCTCTGGTGGTCAGGAGGAATGAAACAGAATGCTAGTTATGTATGTAACTGTGGTTCCCTTTCAGTCGAGAACGTCAAACGTAGTCGATGTCGACTGAATGGGATCACGCTAGGGAGCCTATCTTCTTCGAGCATGCTTGAACGAGCCAATGCGCGCAATGGCGACGTGAATTGCATCACGCGCTCCGCCCCGCGAGACGGGTATAAATACGGAAGTGGATGCATACACCATCTGTCTTTCGCTTCGGAGCCGATCGTTCTTCACGTCGATGTCTCTGAAGAGTGTACAACGAGGGAGTGTGTTGTTGCTTCTTCTAGGAAGACTCTCCCAGCTGCTGGTGATTCTACAGTGCGAGTGCAGCAGTGATCGCGAGCTTTGAGCTCTCAACTGCTGTTTTAACAGCATCAAATTTCTGTGTTTGTTGACGGCTGGTTAGAGGGCGGAAAACTGAGTGCTTCACTGTTTCAGTTCACTGTTCAGTGTTGCCGGGGTCATTCCCCTGTGTGCTCCGGCACTGGTGATGGGTCCCACTTCCTGAAAGAGCAACACGGGTGCGTTTGCATCTTTTTCAAGATGCCTTTCCACTCATGCGTTTCTGGCTGCAATCGTTCCCTGTCTCCCCATATGGATGGTCGCAATGGTTGTATCATGTGTTTGTAATATGTGTATATAATGTATGTGTATATATGCAGCACGTTGAATCAGCTTTTGTGAATAGTTTATGTTCTCATTGTGAGGATATGACTATCGCGGTGTTGAGATCGAGACTCTCCTTCATGCGTGAAGCTGGAGTCCCCATTACCATGCCCCGCTACGGTGCCGTGTGGGATGGGTGATCAGAGGATCATAGTGAGGCTTCCCCGCCCGGTTACCAATCCCTGTGGGCTCCTCACTCCTCTATCAAATCGCAGCTGGTGGAGCCCCGTTGAGCGCGCTGGTCCCTCTGTAATGGACCGACCAGCCGTTTCATTCGGGGCTTCTCCAGGGGACAGGATGCCGATTACAGCATCGGAGGGTGAGCTGACCTCTGGAAATGATGACTCTGCTGCGTTATCTACCTCTGGGAGTGTAACGTTGCCCGAGCCAGATTCAGTAACATCAGCTATGCTGAATCAGGCCGTCGAGGCTGTCGGGGTCGACTGGAATCTTCCACCATGTCCTGAACAGTCTCGGTTGGATGATTGGTATCTCGGGAGGGCCGCGCTGGTTCTCAGCTCGCCGCCCCAGTGCCTTTCCTTCCTGAAGTGCATGGAGAGCTTACCAGGTTGTAGACGGCACCTTTCTCTGCCAGAAACTGCCTGATTAAGTTTTTCCCCCCTCTCTACACTTGACGGAGGAGTGGTGAAGGGTTGCTGTCCCTCCAATGGAGCGGTCTGGCGCGACACGGGCGGCCGCTGCTTTTTGGATGTGGCCCCTCGTATCCCCCCTAACGCCTGTGAGTTCTCGCCCGTTCCAACAGGCAGAGCTTACAAAGCCTGTGGACAAGCCGCCTTCTTTTGCGTGCCATGGCGCTGCTTCAGGTCTATACGTGATCATCAGGCCAGGGCACTCATGGACATGCATGAGGGTAGTCCAGACCGTGTGCTCATAGGTGAGCTCCGCACCGCATCCAACCTCACCCTCCGGGGCACGAGTGTTGTGGCATGCGTGATCGGTCTGGCGATGTCCACGTTAGTGGTCCAGGAGCGCCATCGTTGGCTCAGCCTGGTTGTATGGTGGATGCGGACAAGGTTCGGTTCATGGTCTCCTCAATTTCCCAGGTTGGGCTGGTCGGCGATAGAACTGTGCCCAGCAGTTTTCTGCCCCCCAAGTGCAGGCGGCGGCCATCCGGCACATCCTTCCCCGGCGGCCCGCTGCGCCGGTGGCAGTTCCTTCGCCTACTCGTCGCCGAGGGTGTTCCCATGCCGCCGCTCTGCTGGGCCTCCGCAGCAGCCTCCAGCCAGGCATCGGCATAGAGCTGACCGCAGTAGGGACGCCCAGCCCGCTCTAGGCGCTGCCAAGCCAGGTGGTAAGCGACAGCGAAAGCATTCCTGAGTGGGCCGCTCAGGGATGGAGGAAGGTGCTTTGGAGTGGGTCATCCACTCCCTTCCCCCGGATGAGGGCTGGGTGGAGTCTTTTTTTGTGTGTGTGTCTGTTCCACCGCTGGCTCCCCAAAAAAATAAAAAATAAAATAACAAGCGGTACCCACACTTCAAAGAAAGAGTCCCTGGGTCCCAAGAGGGCTAGTCTGGTGGTCTGCAACCCTGTAAAGCCTTGCACACCTCAGCCCCCTCTTGTTCGCAGCTGGCAGCTGGGTGCGGTTCAAGGACCCAGTCATCCGCCTTCTCACGCATCCCCTGCCACCCAGTGGAGTCAGGTAAGTGTTGCACCGCACACTCAGATCCCGCTTCGGGCCGCCTTTGGGCCTCTCAAGCCGGATCCCTGTCCACCACCTCGCTGCCCCACCTCGGGTATGTCTGTGGTTCCCTGGCCCCTGGTCCGGTTTTGTCGAAGTCTAAAACGCTTCTAACCGATGCCCAGCCTGGCCCCATTCGGTACCTTCAGACCCGGCTTGCGATTCATTTCGCTCGGCTTCAGTGATATTCATCATACCTAGGTGTTGAGCAGAAATGCTCATAAAATATTATTTTAGTGAGATCCATCACACCTAGGTGTTGAGCAGACCTCCTGTCCTGTGTGTGAGCGCCGCAACTTTTAGAGGCTCCTGGGGCATATGGCAGATGCAACCACATGGCTTCCTCCATATGGAGACCGCTTCAGCACTGGCTTGACGACCGAGTCCCGAGGTGGCCGTGGCAGAGCGACACCCTCTGTGTAAGAAAACAAACACCCTGGCCTGTCGCCAAACCCTCGGCCCATAAGCAGACCTTTGTTTCCCCGGGCTAGTGGCTCCTGGAACAAGTGTCCTCCAAATGTTGGCTGAGGGGCCACATATAAAGGGCATGCAGTAAGAGAGCTCTGGGCGCCCTCTGACTGCATTGGCTTTCGTTCCCTCAAGTTGCTTACAGTCCTCGATTCGAGACACCGCTGCTCAGTGAGCTTGTACTGTTCTGACAACATTGTGACCGTCGAGCTGCGCTCCCCTTGCATGTTGCAACTCGCCCGCCACCTCCTCTTTGGAGTCAGAAGCTTCTAAGGTCGCTTCATTCCACCTATTTTTGCTGGCCTGCTCAATCGTGCCACTCACAAGCCTCACGACAGCCTCCGGTCCAGATACAGAGGAGACTCCATCCCCAGCTGGCCAGCTGTTTCGGACCGCTTCGGGCCCACACACCCATGTCTGTTGCCCCTCCGGACTGCCAACTGGCGTAGGACGAGTTACTTCTCTTGTCTGAGTGGATATCCCTCAACAAAAGACCCTGCCCACAGCTGGCCCTGGGCCCCGCAGAAATGCGTTCCCCAGTGAGTCGTCTTGCACTATGGTGCTAAAATCAGGAAGAGATGGAACCGGTTTTGTTAGTTGCCCCTCATTGGCCCAACCAACCTCCTCTCGACAGCCTTCCTGACACCTTCCTCTGAGCACATTCTCAGGGATGGGGCACGATGGCACCCGTGTCTAGACTTTGGAAAATTCCAGGTCTGATTCTAGTAAGAACGGGACACGGAGTTTCTGGTCTACCGCAATAATTGTTATGCAGTAGAGACCATCACTTCTGTGAGCACCCTCT